>NC_141549.1:29190000-29790000 GCF_021556685.1 Rattus norvegicus
TGGTTTCTCTGTCCTTTCATTACATCTATTCTCCAGTGAGACCTGAAAATGTGGGTCATGTGGCTTCCCAGAATAAATACCTCGCTATAAAACACTCATAAAAAGTCTTTAGACTCATCACAGCTCTAGGCTCCTAAGCACATTCAAAACAAAGAAAGATGATAGTACTTTATAAAACACAAACATAAACACTTTTTTAAAGCAGGAGGATAGTTGCTACTGTTTATTGTTGCTTTATTTCAAATGAAAATACTGGTTCATTTAATACATTACTCTTGTCAGAAAGAACTAAAACTGTAGTATGCCATTATTTATTACTTACAAGGGAACTTTTGATCTATTTCTTTTTACTCTGAAGAAGCATGGAGAATGAAAATCACTTGAGAAAAGTTATTCCATGTTAAGATACAGTATGATGGTAATATAATGGGATACATGATAGCTTATGGACTATGTTTGATTCCTGTTTGATAATGTGCTGTATGGTTGAGAGTGTAGAATATTTAGAGTAATAGCTCATTTCTATTTTTCTCTGGATGACTTGGGAGAGTGTGTGCAGTCATGTTAAAGCAAAGAGATGATCATCTGTATGGGTCAGGGTGTGAGTTGATTTGAGTCCTTTAGAAACCAGCAGGACAACTAGAGGCTGCCTCTGTCCATTGTAAGGGAAGAATTGTAGAGAGTTAGTAATACTACTCCATTGGGCTTTAATCTAAGGGATGATGGAGGAATGAAACATAATTGAAGTTGAACAAGAGATCAGAAGAAAATGTTTTTCAAAGAGAAATTATAGCAAATTGGCATGATGGTAGGTATCATTCTGCAGGAGAAGAGAAAGCACACAGAGAAAAGTGGATGCAATCTCTGAAGTGATGTTCTTGAGAAAGCTAGAGAAAACTGTATGTAAGTGGAGGGACCGACTTTAGATGGAAGGAAATTGTTAGGATCTACAGCAAGGCAGTGCACAGATAGGTCAAGGATAGCTGTGCATATTGTGGCTTAAGTGATCAGAGTTGGGGGCAAGTCAAGGAAATTCATGTCCCCTGCTCTGTGTCTGTCCCAAATGTGGTACACAGGTATATAGGTTGGAGTTTACTTTAGGGAGTTGGGTTCAGGTGATTTCAGATGCTGGCAAATTCAGAATCCACAGAGTGACACACAGGCTGACCACACAGAAGGAGCAGTTTCGGCAGTTCTCTCCAAAGACAGCACACCGGCAGATGCTTCTTTGCTAGAGGCTTGTCTGTACTTTGTTCTATCCAGCACTCCAACTGAGTGGAAGAGGCCAAATTCATACTATGAAGAGCTATTTGCTTTAAAAGTTCAACAATTAAATGTTGCCTTGAGAAACCTCACAGAGCCAGGCAATTGTGGTGTAGGCCTTTAATACCAGTACTTGGGAAGCAGAGGCAGGTAGATCTTGGAGTTTGAGGCCATATTGGTCTACAGAACGGGTTCCAGGACAGCTAGGGCTACATAGGGAAACCCTGTCTCTTAAAAAGAATAAAAACAAACAAACAAACAATCAACAACAAAAACTCAAGTTAACCAAACAAACAGAAAGGAAAAAGCAAAGCAAAACAAACAAACCTCACAGAAATATCTCAAATATATGCACACCTCCAGACATTTTGATGAGTCAAATTGACATATATCATTCTATGGGTGGTCCTCTGATCATAGAATTCTTCTACAATCTCCTTGCCTTCTTTTGCAAATATACTCTGTCTTGAGATAAGTGTGGCCAAATGCCTTTGCCTAACTAATTGCCTGTAGGAATTAGCAAGAAAACTCTCAGGTCAGCTACTGCCTTGCCTCAACTCAGGAAACTATGAGATAGGTGCATGACTTGACTCTGTACTAGTGCCCAGGTCTTCCTGAAATGTAGGATTAAAACCACCAACCTTAAAGAACTGTTAGCCTAGGCTGGCGGATGACAGAAACAATAGGGAAGAACATTGAAGATTATGAGGAAAAGAAACCCAGGTTAGGGTCTGAATGGCAAAAGCTCCATTTGGGTGAGGCCAAGACCTTGTAAGGGAAGACGTATGAACCTTGTTTTTAAGTCCCTGAACGGTGTGACATTTTCCTATTAAACTAACAAAACAGATCTGATCTGTATTTTAAGACAATGTCCACAAACACTAACTCTCAAGAGCAGGACTTTTCTGCATGTGGTTTCCCATGAAACTGTTTTGGTCCCACACCCACAATCAACAAGCTAGCCCAGGTAGAGACCAGGAAAGGAGCACATCCTGCCATCTTTATAAAAAACAGTTTCCTTTCCCATACATACTCTGATTACTGTTTCCCTTCCTTTCTACTCCTTCCAGTCCCTTCCTGTTTCCTCTCCCATTGAGATCCTCTCGATTTTTGTCCCTCATTAGAAAAGAATAGGCTCCTAAGAAGTAACAATTAAATATAACAAAATAAAACAAAATAAACAAAATAAACAAAAGCCTGTTGGAGAAGACATCTCAACAGAAGGAAAAGAGCCCCAAAAAGGTACAAGAATCAGAGACCCACTCAATCACACCCTCGAGAATCCTATAAAAACACCAAACAGGAAGCCATAATAACTTTGCAGATGACCTGTGAAGACCTATGCAGGCCGGTGCATGCTGCCCCAGTCTCTGTAAGTTCATATGAACCTTAGTTGATTCAGAGGGCTTTGTTCTCCTGCTGTCCTCCATGCCCTCTGACTCTTACACTATTTCTGTGTCCTCTTCTGAAGGCTTCTCTGAACTCTGAAGAGAGGGATTTGATGGAGACCACCCACTTACAGCTCCACGTGCTAAGACCTCTCACTGTATAGTATCAGGCTGTGGCTCTCTATGTTAGTACCCATCTGGTTTAAGCAGAAGCTTCTCTGATGAAGCACTGATCTGTGAGTCTGGAAGAATAGCAATATCAGTAGTCATTTTATCACCATTTTCCTTTGTTTTTTTAGACCAGTATTGTTTGATTTTACTCTATGTCTTTGGACTATTCTGGTTTTTTTGGTGGTTTTTTTTTTTTTCTGTTACCCAAGCAATGCCAGACATGGGTTCTATCTCATAAAGTGGTCTGTAAGTCAAATCAGACATTGGTTGGTCACTCCCACAGACTTTGTGACAACATTACTTTAGCATATTTTGTAGGCAGGACAGCATTGTAGATGAAAGGTTTTGTGGCTGGATTGCCGCTTACAGAAATCTGTTTTGGTAGCATGCTAAGTACCTTCCTGTACCAAAAGTACTAGGACACAGCGATGAGGGCTTTATGTAGGCACCAGATTCATCTCTCTGTGTTGTGTGGGTGCTGTCTTCTGCAGTGGGGCCTTGCTGCTGGTTTTTGAAGAGCAAAATATTGTCTTGGCAGCAGCCTAGGTTTGGGGATTTCCATGGTTTCCCTTTTGGCCAGCAATCAATCGGATGTAACGTTCACTGGGAGCAGATTCCTAGAGAACTGTGTGGAAATTTTTGGTTGCTTTTATTCTCTTAACAGAAAGAGGCAACCAACAGAGGGAGGGAGGGAGGGCCGCTGGTAGACTCTACATATAAACAGGTAGAATGCAATCCTTTAGAGTAGACGAGGAAAGAGACTGATTTGAAGTTCTGAGCAGCTCAAGGGCCGCATTTGTGAAAGTCACAAAATTCAAGGAAAGGCCAAGATGAAAGCTAGTTGATTTTTCTGATGTACGGGTATAACAAGATAGTGTGAAAAATCGGATTTAGCGAGGATTGGCACCTTTCAGGCAAATACAATGAAGCAAAATGTGTTTAAGGAATCTAGTAAGTCCACATGGACTTCTCAGAACATCAGAACACGGCCAAAAAAAAAATCACATTACTTAGCATAATCTGTTTTGGACCAAATAGATTATTTTCACTATTTCATTTAACTACCCAGGTATTATTTAGTATGCTCATTCATTTTTAGCTAGCAAATATTTGTGGAACTCCTTTTTGGTACGAGGCATTTTTTTCTGTGCTCACTCACAAAGGAAATTTGTACTTCCAAGGAGCACAGTAAATATGATAAGTACACATAAATGAATAAAAAGCACTGAGATAGGAGGACATTCTTTGAAGACAGCATAATTGAGCCCGAAAAGTGTAGATAGGGGTTGGAAGGAATATCGGGCAAGAGGTGAGACCAATATCGCAACTGATCCTACTTAAGGATGAAGACACAGTACACGTGACCCAGAGCTGTAGGAGCAGAGAATAAGCAGGCCGAGCAGCACAGGATGCCGTTTGTCCGCCATAACTTGACACTGGCGCCCCCTAGAGGCAAGCACTGCAAAACCATCAGGTGCAGTTCTAACTGAAGGAGCTTCCCTTCACATCCAGAGCCATCTCTGCTGAATTCTCTTCCCAGCAGCAAAGAAGTAATTAGTGAAGATGTAGACACGACTGCTTGTGTGTTACGTTATCAGCTTTACTTCTAGGAATCTGAGAAATGCCCTGCTCCCTGTCTGGTACCTATTTTCCTCTTTTGCTGAGACGCTCTGCTGATTCTCATGCTTCCCCATCACCCTTCTGCGCTCTAACATCGTTGTCTGTGAGTAGAAAGATTCTTTAGCTCTGTGCGGGAATCGCCTGGTTTCTGTATCTACAGCTGCACCAAGTTCATCCAGGGCAAGCTCATCACCTAGTTCACTCGGATGCTTGGCTCCTCTTCTCTGAGCTCTGCGAAGCCCCTGTTGCCAAATTGGTTTCCAGGGTTCTGATTGATTCCTGTTCTTTGGCAAGAACCCCAGTGTTCCCCATTCTTTCTGTCCTACAGCCACAGGACAGGGAGAAATTTAATTCTCTCCTCCACTATGCGGAGGCTGGGCATATAGGAACATTTTCTGCTTATGTATGAATTGAAAAGAAATCCACAGAGGGTAAAAACATGAAACTTTAATATTTTCCATTCGGCCATCTGTATCTTAAATTATGGCCTTATTAGCACTTTTAAATTTTAACAGTTACTGTTCTACAACGTAGGAAAATCCATACATCTAGGACATGGCATTGCTGCTGCGTGCATCAATTCCCAGCAGCTGCGGTTGTCTGCATTAAATCAAAGCAGCCAAAACTCTACCGTGGATGCAGTCGGGGCACCTGAGGCCTTACCCCCTTGGAGATGATACTGGCATTGGACTGATGCCAGTGGAGGGTCACTCTCCTTTAGAGAAGTGGCCACTTGTAGGTTGATCATGCCACACTGGATAATCATAGAACACGAGCATATGGGAAGCATGAGTTAGACACAGTGGGTTATTAATAACAATGTAAAAAAGATGAAGTTGGGAGAGAGAGATAGTTCTGGGCACTATGGGGGGTGGGGAGGATTGTGCGCTATGTATAAATGGATGAACCTTCAAAGAACAAAAACATTATTACTTTTTAAGAATTGAGAGGTGTAGGCTGTGGTTCTGCTGCTGCCATTTCATTAGCAACCAGGAAATGTGGCTGCCTCTAATATTTTCTATCTAAACATGTGTGCCAATCTGGATTTAGCTACAGGGCTCTGAAGACCAAAGAGAAAACAGTCATAGCATGGTTTGCACGCCAAACCATTTCTAGACTTGAAGCACTGTTGCCACACCTAAGTTTTATGCAATTCATTTACTTCAAGGTTATGGCCAAGAAATGTCAGAGATGGATACAAACAGGATGACCTGTGGATGAAGACGCCTCCTGGGCCACTCACACATAATGCTATCTCGTGTCAACATAAAGGGTTTGCACTGGCAAACTTTACTGTCCAGGACCTGGGGTTACAGTAATTGATCTTCTGGTGAGTGTGAGTCATAAGAAATTGAACTGCCCTAATGTACTAATGACTTAAAAGCCTATAAACAGACCAAAATACGAACCACACATAAGAGGGAACATCATGGCCCCGCAGTGTTGAGGTCATGCTGCTACTTTGAAATACACCCAAGTGGATGCCCCAGTGCTGACTTTTCTGCAACCCTGATTACTAAAAGAGATTGTGTTTCATATCACTACTGAAATGAACGTTTTAATGAGAGATGGATACAGAGAAGATTTTAATAGACCATGGAAATGACAAAGGTTCAAAAAATAAATAAATCGTTGATTATTTTTTAAAAAGCAAATAGCTCTTTTCAATGAAACAGATCTCAGGATTTCTAAACAATTGGCACTGATGAAGAACAGATAGGGGTAGAGATGGGTGTTAGGTGGAGGTTGAAGCCAAAAGAGTATTCCCTGTCCTTGAGGATTTTTCTTCTTCTTCCCTCCTTCTTTCTCCTACTCCTCCCCTCCTTTCCTCCTTCCCTTCCCCTCCTCTTCTTTCTCTTCCCCTCTTCCTCTTCCTCCCCCTCTTACTCTTGCTTCTCCTCTTCCTCCCCTCCTCCTCTCTTGCTCATCATCCTCTAACTCCTGCTTTTCCTCCTCCTTCTGCCTCCTTGTTATTCCTACTACCTTGGTAGCTTCCCTGTAGCCCAACAGCTTTGTGATTCTTTAGCCTACACCGCAGTCTATGGAGGCTAAGCCTAAACTAACAGCGGAGTTGAATTGGGGATTGCAATAGTTATTTCCTCCATTGTTGACAGTCTTGGCTTCACCAGCCACAGTCCAAGTACAGCCGCTGCTTCTTTCTCTGAGCTGTCAGCTCTGCTCGGCCTGAGAAAACTGCTGTTCACACCTTGAACATGTTCGGAGATCACTTCCTGTACTGTCTGAGCCCAGGAGAAACTACCTGTCTCCAGATAGAGCTGTTGCCTTGCATCATCTTGAGGGAAACTGCTCATGCTCTCAGAATCGTGACACCACTTATGCTAAAATTCCCCAAACTGGAGGGTTGTCTCTTTCTTTTTAGACATTTTGATTTACAGCTTTTTACATAAATGTATTTTAATCACTTCCCCTCCCCTCTAGATTCTCCCCATATGCTTACCCACCTAATTCCACGTTCTTTTTCTTGCTCTTTCTTCCTTTCTCTCTCAAAAACAGAAGAAGAAAATCAAAACAAAAAAAAATTACAAGA
Source organism: Rattus norvegicus (assembly GCF_021556685.1). Lineage (NCBI taxonomy): Eukaryota > Metazoa > Chordata > Mammalia > Rodentia > Muridae > Rattus > Rattus norvegicus. The sequence continues at coordinate 29,196,991 of NC_141549.1, forward strand.
CAAAGTAAAAAGACAAAAAGTCCATGAAACAAAAAAATGCAAACAAACAACAAAATCAAACAAACAAAAAACCCTTGAATTTCCTTTTGTGGAAACCAACTGCTCCTAGGGATGGAGGCTGGCCTGGTGTCACTTGATCTACCTAGTGACATGCCATTGGAGAAACCAATTTTCCCTTTGCCAGCAAGTATCACTCACAATCGGCCCCTGTCTGTCACTCACTCATATGACGTGGTTAGCCTATGCTAGTCTCAAATTGCCATGTACCAAAGATGATCTTGACTTCTTATCCTCTGGAGTGATGGAATTATAGGCTTGTACCACCATGCCTGTCCTGGTATTGGATACCAGGCATCATGCATTGTGGGAAAAGAGTCTGCCAGCTGAGCAACACTGGCAAACCTGAGTTCTTTCTTTTTAAAGTTAGATTACTGCATAACTTATTTTATATAATTTTTGAACATGTCCCAAAGAAGATTAAATGAACCGATTCATTTCCAATCACTTCTCAAAATATCTTCTCCCAGCATTAGTGGATCGCAATGGTTCTGTCATTGGGAACATCTGGGTTTGCACAGGGAACGCGTAGACAATTGGCTTAGACTGATGCTCTTTTAAAAGACAGCTGTGCCTTCCACTCTACACAGAAGCATAAGACCACATAGAAGACAGAACCATGCTTTTCACGATTTTCCAGATATGTTCTAGTTCAAATAATAAAGACTCACCAAATAACAGTGTTCTCCTACATTTAGAAAAGATAATAGCCTTGAGACAATGTTTTATGTCTGCCCAGTAGTGTTCATTTCTTCTTAGAAAAAGGATGAAATCAGAAAAGGAAATGACATCAAGATTCATGAGTAATAGCCCGAAGTCACAGATAGAATTAGGACTTTGGTGGAGAAGCACTGTGATTCAGCACCTTGTGTTTTGTTTCACGGGTGAGCGATGACCGTGATGGGGCATGAGTGTGGTTGCTTAGCAAGCGGCATGTTTCCTTAATGCAAATCACTGAGCTAGACCACCTTTCTGCAAAGCGTCAGCATCCATCTCATTATAAAATGACGCCACGGACAACCAGTAGTCAGTCTGAGAGGATCAGGGCAGAACCAACGAGGCTTCCTGATTTGGGGAAAATAAAATAAAGCAGACTTACAAATCTGCTTATTCTGAAGGGTGGTCCGTTCTCGCTTGTTTTGTCCAACACAGCCTGCTCTGATCATTGCCTAACCACTGTTAGGCTGAATATTGTCCTTTGTCAGAAGCCACTTTGTGACAGTCTTATTTTGGTTGATTTCCCTACTTAGTCCCACACAGTACATTATTATATGATGGCACAGGCCTCCAGTCTCATTTGGGGAAATGATGTTTATACTAATCTACTAACTAACTACCTGTGGTCCCGAAACACCATTTGTCAAAGTTCCAAAGCTTGCTGACATTTCCAGGAAACAAAGATAATTTTAGTATTATGGTTTTATACACTAAAATACTTTCTTGTTTGCTACATAAAAGTCTCATGGTATGTTTTGATAATAGGCTGGCTTATTTCTGAGACACAGGGAGCTAATTTAAATAAAAGCTGTGTTGTGCTTTGATGCTCATTCACAGAATTTAAATGCAAAAGGTGGTCTCTTGGAAACTTATAGCCAGAAGCACAAAGAAAGTATATCTTGAATTTTTCCCCATCAACATTAACATTTTCATATTCCCCACTGTTTTCATTTAAAACTACAAATACAGGAAGTTCCAAAATAGGGTTTCATTGTTATTGGATGAGACCAGAATCTGGAAAAGTTAAAAAGTGATATACAAAGAGTGCATGATTCGAAACAATATACTACCATCTCCCTTTTCCAGTTTAATTAAAAAACAAAAACAAAACAGCAAATAAAGACACTGGTGAAACACTCACTTGGGAGGGTCTTTTAAGTGATTACCTTTGTGAATTTAGGTTTGCAGAGCATGCCCTTAGTCCTTTGCATGGGTTTAAGGTATCTTGTCCTCAATCATGTCAAAGTTGGATCTTTATTTATAATGCACAATGGAGTTTAAAACTGCAATGTCAAATTCAAGATCTGCAGTGAATAACAACAGCAGGATATAGTATGGGCCTTGGCTAAGTGAGTAGATTGTAGTTGGTTTTGAACACACATACTTACAAAGCAGAACCCCTGTGAGATGACAGGGATTCCACCTGGCTTTAGTGCAGTGCCTGTCTTACCACCTATATGCACTTCATCATATAAGACTGTGTTCTAAACATGCAGAAAAAATTCATTTTTAAATGTCATACATGTTTTCCTTTTAAAAGTATTAATAAAATCACAGAATATTTAGCAATTGCCAAATATATCATTAGTCATAAAGTAATAATAAACAATGATAAGAAATAATAAAAGTTAACAACAAAGTAAAATAAAAAAATTTGGAAGTTTTGAAACATTATTTTGGATTTAATTCTTTCTGACAGACAGATATCTTGTTGTTGCAACACTCTGTAAGTGGGTGCTGTTTTCCCACTCTGACATCTTTAAACAAGAGTATACTGGTGATAACAGCCATTAAGGCTTCTTCCCTTTTATGCGTTTGAAGAATGTTAGCCCTATTCTATCGATGGTGTAATTCAGGGTGTGTAATTAAGAATCAAATATCAGTATGTGGGGTTGTCGGAGTCTCCCATGCAAAGGAATTAAATAACACCCTGTGCTGGACACAGTAGCTTCTATTCCCCTGGTTTCATCCTTTGTCTTCAGTTTTGTATGAGGTAATGATGAACATCCATGCAAGGGATCATGTGCTCCTTTTGACAGCTCTCAGAAATTGCTACAAACTCCCAACTGAGAGAAAGGTGATACCACGGTGTCCTAGACACATATCCTATCAGCTTTCTGAGAGTGAGAACTCCATTATCCCAAGTGAGAAAGACAAAACAACTTCTTGTCGCAGAACTCCAAATGCAGTCTTTAAAGGAAAGACATTCTATCTCTCCAGTCTGAGGACACCTTTGAAATGGTGTGTCATTTGGCTTAAACTTAGACCTTAGTCTTCGAAACTTTTAGAACGTGATGTTCCTAATGTGTGGTATATAATTCCGTTTATTCAACATTAGCCGTTTGTTTAGTTTGCCTGTTATCAATGCAGGTTTTCTCATGTCTACTGCATAGAAAATATCAGAGTTACACAAAGTTTATTCCTGCCCTGTGACAGTGGCTACATACTTCATTTCCTAATCAATGCAGACATGAGATCACCCAGATTGTTTGTCGGGATGGTCCTTTCTGATAGACGCTACATTAGGTACTTGTTAAACCTGTATGACTAAGAATGATGACAAATTCTCCTGTTTGCATATCTGCTTTTCAGAACAGTCCCAAGGTGAACTTTCTGGATCCTGGTATGTTACATAGTCAGCCTGGCATACATGAATTTTAAATTATCACAACTTAGTAAGCATTATAAGCTCCCTACCAATCAATTCAAATGTCAGGTACCCCAGTATATTAATAGTGTGCAATTGCGTAAACTGCAAATATCCCTGTTGGCTCTTTAGCCCACAGTTGCTACTAAGAGAGCAGATGTGCATCATACACAGTCATCAATCACACCTGCCCAAGGTGTCTGGGGTTCAGTTCACGCTTGAACAGCAAGGGAAGCAATTGATTGCCTCTTTGTCTCTCAATAAAAAGCATATGGTAGAAAACAAAAATGGGAGGTCAATGGAAGAAAGAAAGAGAAGGGAAGAGAGAATTGGGCAACGAAGACCCATATATGGGAAGAAACATAAGATAAAACAACATAGAGTTTAAATTAAATATGAATAGAGCTACGGAAGAAAGACTCTGTTGACAATACTACAAATCCAGAGGAATCAGTGAGATGAGCTTACCAATCAATGTAAGCGAGGAAAATGGTTGTGACAAACACAGATGATGTGACAGTGTCAAAAGCATTACCGTAAACAAACTCTCAGATCTCAGTTGATTGTAGGCTTAGATGTTTCCAAAACCTACACTATTTAGTTCCTTAAACACTTCAACCTCCTCAAAAGACATTTATTGTTCATGCTGCTGCTGAGGCCATGTTGACATCTGTAGTTGGTGCTGCTGCTGGCTATTATGGGCGAGCAAACTTCTTTTGCAGTGGTATCAATGCTTGCAGAGTCACAGTTGAGAAAAAGAGACACCAAAGGCACCTGTGACAACCTTCCTCCACCCCTCCCCCCCAAAAAACAGTCAGAACAGAAACCTAACAAAACAGGAGACCTTAAAATTATGATAAGGATACTGAAGTGTAACTCTTCACAGCTGATGGCTTCTGGCAGTGGGGTAGAGAGGAATTCAGTTTTCTTTAAGGTGCTAGCCACTGGGTACAAAGTAGGCTTGGTGTATTTGGTTTTTTGGGGGGGAGGGGAGCGAGGGTACAAGGGCTGGAGGGTGAACCTGGGAGGAATGGAAATAGGGTGTAATGGGGTGCATTGTATGGAATTCCCAAATAATTAATAAAAACACTCTTGGGGGAAAAACCACTAATAATCATCATTTTTTAAGTTTTTAAAATTTCAACATATTAATAGTGAACATTTTTAATTTCGCTACACATATAAAACGAATAGAAAAATGTCTTATCTTTTTGACAAAAATTCTTAAAGATCATAGACTATTGCATTCTTCTTCATTGATTATTTTTATTATCTGAACTGCTCAGGATCAAAGCCAGGACTGTGTACACACAAAAACTCTACTCCCGAGTTATAACTCCAGTCATCCTGTCAAAGGTTCTTTACCTGGTTACAAATGCATGCTACCATAGTCCTACCCCATCATCAGAGCAGAAACCCCACCGATTTATATATTTCACCTTCTCCTGCACGGGAGAATGGATTCAGGTATTGTTTAAGTATTGATGATTGGACTCAAAACTCTTATTCCAATGTGATAGCTGAGCAGTCATGATGCTCCTTGGTTCTTCTGCAAAGAGGCATTACATTGGATAATGTTGCCATTTTGGTTGGCATGACAAAATGACTGAACCATAGAAAACTCATAACATGCCATTTTCTATGGAATTTCCCTCTTGGACATATGATTCTGATAGGATCCAATTCAGCAGACCTTTCAATGTCCTTAGTTGTTACCAGATCCACAAACAAGTCTACTGCTCTAAAGGAAACTGAAACCGAAGGGGTTCTCATGTTAATATAGACCATGCTAAAATCTTAGCTAAACCCTCTAGGAATATTGTGAGGGAAACAAAACAACGTGTGTAAGTAGTAGAGAAGAATGATTTTTGCCTTCATTGTATAATTTCTGTCTCCAAAGTACTGGGAATAAAGGGATGTATAATCACACTCAGATAACGTGTGTGTGTGTGTGTGTGTGTGTGTGTGTGTGTGTGTGTGTTCATTTGGAAGTCAGAGAATGAGTTCAGCTGTCAGTTCCGAGGCCAACTTTGTTTTTTCAGACCAGGTCTTTTCTGACTTCCCCTTTACAGGGGAGATAATAAAGATATAAGTGGGATTGTAAGAAGACTCTAGCACACTCAGTGTTTGAAAGTAGTCTTTGAGGGGCGAAACTCTTACCCTCACACTTGCCGGGCAAGCACGACCAGGTGAGCTGTTACTTCAGACTAGTGTTGAGAACTGGACTGTAAGATCTTGAGTATTGTAGGCAAGAACTCTATCTATATCCCAGCCCTGGTTTTGAGTTTTTTTAAATGGTGTAGTGATATTAAATAAAATGATTTTCAGTTAAAAGGATAACCTTTTTTATAACATATCATGGCTTGACTATACATTTGAATCACACCAATTGGATTTTTCCTTTCTGTTTATCACTTAAATGTATTCGTGTCTTACTCTCTATCACCAGAATATAGTGCATTACCTAATACAACAAAAATAAAAGAATGCCTAATTTCTTCTGATTTCCATTCTTTTCATTTAATCTTCATAAGACAGAGCAAAAGGTAACGCTTTTTCCCCCTCCTCTTGCTATCCAGCTTCTGGCATTTCCAGAGATGGACCCCGAGTCACTATTTTATTGAAACTACGACATTCATTTGCTTGACTCCGAATGCATGTGCAGATGTGCAGCCTTGAACAAAGATTACATACAAACCAATTTGCCGTGGCAATTTGGCAGCGGAGGCCACAGGTTTCAACTTCCATGCCCTGTGGCTCCTTGCTGCAGTCTGAGAGGCTGGAGAATGAGTTGTGCCGGATGATGATCTCGTGCATAAGTAAACAAGGTCAGAGCAGCAAAACAAAGCACAGAATTACCTGTGAAAGATTCCTCACAATGATTCCAACCATGTGTTTCCAAAAACTGCCACTGTCTCAAGCTCGTTTAATATCAGTTAAAGAAGTAGTTTCGAAACACCTCTTCTCTCATGCTACATACATAGCCTTATACAATCTGATCTAACTAAACATGAATATAAATTAATAAACTATATTTTAAATATGTAGCTTTTATTGTTTTTAGTCTTTCTTTTTCAGCTTTATTAACGGGTATTTCTTATTTACATTTCGAATGTTATTCCCTTTCCCGGTTTCCGGGCCAACATCTCCCTAACCCCTCCCCCTCCCCTTCTCTGTGGGTGTTCCCCTCCCCATCCTCCCCCCATTACCGCCCTCCCCCCAACAATCACGTTCAATGGGGGTTCAGTCTTGCCAGGACCAAGGGCTTCCCCTTCCACTGGTGCTCTTACTAGACTATTCATAGCTACCTATGAGGTTGGAGCCCAGGGTCAGTCTTTGGGTAGTGGCTTAGTCCCTGGAAGCTCTGGTTGCTTGGCATTGTTCTTCATATGGGGTCTCAAGCCCCTTCAGGCTCTTTCAGTCCTTTCTAAGATTCCTTCAAGGAGGTCCCGTTCTCAGTTGAGTGGTTTAATGATGGCATTCGCCTATGTATTTGCTGTATTCTGGCTGTTTTTAGTCTTACTGTGCATGTGTGCCTATATGTGTGCAGGTACTCATGGAGGTCAGAACTGAACATCAGAATCTGGAGATACAGGCGGCTGTGAATTGCCCAATATGAATGCTAGGACCTGAACTCAGGTCCCCTGGAAGAGTGGTGAGTGTTTTTAACCACTGAGCCATCTCTCCAGCTCCTGAATTGTACTTTAGATAATTCTTTGAGTGGAGTAAGCTATTACACATCAGCAAATAAAAAGTGTATAGGCAGTATATACCTTAAATACATTCCCTAATTTCATCAATTAAAATTAAGTCAGCTGAACTGAAGTATAGCGTAGTGTGTGCTTAGCATGTGTCAGACCTTATGCTCATTGCCTAACACACACACACACACACACACACACACACACACACATACGTGTGAAAGTAACTGGATGTCAGATGTCTTTGTTTACACTAGCACAGGTTGCTAGGTTTTTTAACCTTTTAAACCTTACATCTTTTATTAGGACTCAGACACAGGATATGGAGCAATGAGAATATATTGTAACTTTTATCCTAACTTGGCCACTGATTAGAGCTCCTGAAGGAAAAGAAAAGAGAAAACTATTTCCTGCGGACCTACTACGTGCCTTGCACTGTCTGGCTCTGACAACTCAGTTTTTTAGACAGGGTTTCCCATGGCACAAGGGCCATTATTGAATGGTAAACACAGTCATAAAATCCAGATATGCAAGAAAAATGATAATGTGGTAAAAACACAATTTGATTCAAAATGATTGCAGCAAAAAGGAACAGGCTTTAGTTTAAAACTGTGTTCAATTCTGAATACGTGGAGAGCCAAGGAAATGGGTAGGACGTGCAATGACTGGAAAATTACAAAGTGGCTGCAACATGGAGTGAGTACGGCTAATGAGCCCTGGAAGACTTTCTGCCTCGAGCAGCCAAGCTGACCAAACACCTTCTGTGAGGCAGAGGAGAAAAACCTGGTCAGATGCTCAGGTTCCGTGGGGTTCCGGATAAAGAGAGAGCAATGTTCTTGCTGAAACTTGATTTTACCCAGAAGTAAAACAAACTGGTTTACGAGGAAGTACATTGGGAAGCACACTCAGGGGCTTAGTGTGTTCAGGGAAAGCTGCATTTAACCCAAGCTTTGTTACTCACAGTCTACTTTGCACTGAAGTCCTTTTTAATCGATTTCTAGTGCAGTTTCTTCTCATTGATGAAGTTTTCATTTGTCTCATGCTGCTTTTATCAGTTACTAATATTTTATGATAAGTTTAACACCAGTGGCTTTTTTATGTTCATTTTCTTCTAAGTAAAACAAGTATCTAATAACCGTCCCTGAGTTTTAATAGTTGATGAAGGTAGTCAACAGCAACAACAACAAATATATATATATATATAAATATATATATATATTTATATATATATATATATATTTCAGGTTTAAGAAACCTATATGACCTTGGAGCCAAAATCATATTTGTATTTAAAGCAACATGAAATATGCTTTGCAAATTTAGAAACTAAGTAAGAATAGTGCAGTTGTGCCTTTTCTGCTATGTCAGCAAAATCCAGTAAACTGCCCTCGCATACAAGAAGAAGTGGGTAGCCTGTTGGCAGTGTAAGACAGTTGGTGGAAAATGAAGCCAGGGACCCAATAAGGCAGATAGATGAATAAGAACCTGCTTTAGACAAGATGGATGAAGCAAAGAAGTGCAGACCGACAGGAGCCGGATGTAGATCGCTCCTGAGACACAGCCAGAATACAGCAAGTACAGAGGCAAATACCAGCAGCAAACCACTGAACTGAGAATAGGACCCCCGTTGAAGGAATCAGAGAAAGAACTGGAAGAGCTTGAAGGGGCTCGAGACCCCATATGTACAACAATGCCAAGCAACCAGAGCTTCCAGGGACTAAGCCACTACCTAAAGACTATACATGGACTGACCCTGGACTCTGACCTCATAGGTAGCAATGAATATCCTAGTAAGAGCACCAGTGGAAGGGGAAGCCCTGGGTCCTGCTAAGACTGAACCCCCAGTGAACTAGACTGTTGGGGGGAGGGGGACAATGGGGGGAGGGTGGGGAGGGGAACACCGATAAGAAAGGGGAGGGGGGAGGGGGATGTTTGCCCGGAAACTGGGAAAGGGAATAACACTCGAAATGTATATAAGAAATACTCAAGTTAATAAAAAAAAAAAAAAGAACCTGCTTTAGAGAATGTAAGAGTGGGACTTCTCTCTCTGCCCATTGTGGTAAAGGCAATTATTTCTCCAGCTAAATAAGTCTCTTCCTAGGCAGTTGGAAACATTTATTGGGAATGAATCACCCGAGAGGAGAGGAGCTACTCCCAGACTGGGACGGTGAGGGCACCTCTACTCACACTCCACCATGACTTACAAAGTCACCACCAGCCAGAGGACAGAAGACTCTTTTTCCCTTGGGAATAAAGCCAGTTCACATAGAGGGTCACTGCAATTAGATCCTATGTCGTGAGCAGTGCTGTCCATTCCTTTTGCCTGCTGAATGGTTATTGCTTGGTTTTCTTTTTGTTTATTGTGTGTATGCATGTGTATATGTATGTAGGTGTGTGCATGTGGAAGGCAGAGAATGACTTGCAGGAATATATTCGCTGCTTCCATCCTGTGGGTTCCAGAGACTAACTTAGATTGTTGGATTTGGCTGCAAACTGAACCAGCTCACTGTAAACTGAGCCTCCAGTTCTTCATCATCATCACCATCATCATCACCACCACCACCACCATCATCATCACCACCACCACCACCACCACCACCACCACCACCACACCACCACCATCATCATCATTATTATTTGTGTTTTTTGTGGATGTGTTGGGGAGTTAAAAGTATATGTCTCATTCCTACCAACTGTGACTTTTTTCTTTACTTTTTATCTAAATTTATAGTCCCTCATCTTCCACACTTAACACGTCTATTCAGACCCCCATAGAAAACTCAAAATTCTTCTAAAAGGACAAACCATACATCTTTTCAATACTGAAAGAGATTCGAGCTTGTTCATTCCAAGCTTGTCTCTTTGGCTCACTTTTGGGTTGGTAGGAGAAAGTGACAATAGGACTTCTGCAAACATGGGGCTTTGACAAGCTGTCCTTTCATGAAAACGATACTTCTATGCACCTAGTTAGTTAACAAACAAAAATTAACTGGTGCGAACAGCTTTTCTGGTCTGATAGCACCCTTTTGGCTTAGGAGAGTCTTGAAGTTTTACACCTCCTCAAAGAAAGAGATTAACATGGGTAATTATTAGATGGATATCGACACAGAAGTCCACCACTGGCTTCTTTCCTCCATGGAGGCTTTCAAAAATGTTTGCCTCACCAGCAGATAAAAAAGTGGGGATATGTGAGCTTGTGAATTATCCTGGGCTGGTAATTACACTCTTGTGATGTTTCTCCAGCACAGTATGTTAATAAACATACTAGACTTCTTTCCTGTTTGATTTTTGCCAGTCTATTGTGACAAAACTTCAGGAGACCACAGGGAAATTATTCTTGCCCAAAGAGGGTAATTCACTCCTGTGAATGAGTCACATACATCATTTCAAACGCTCATTGCTGAAATGGGCATTGCTTCTTAGTCCTGTATTTATATCTCCTTCTGGTCTTCACAACCAGTGAGGACCCCTGATTCTCTGAGGACTGTTTTCTCCTGTTGGAGAAACATAATAACAATAACAACAGTAATATTAAAAAATAAACCCCAAAGCTCACAGTTCTGGAAACCACTACATAAGGGTACAAGAGATAGAAAAAAACCTGTTAAACAAACAGTGTGTGAGACTGCAAAACAAAGACTGAATGAAGAGATTGCCTACATAGGACGAAGGTTCTTCTCTATAAATCAGGTACAAGCTGTTACACACTTGGTCCCAAAATAACCAATCATCTGACTAGCGAGATGTCTCAGGGAGTTAAAGGATCTTGCTAAATGGGCCTGGCATCATGAGTCTGAGCACGCAGAGTCCACAAAGTGGTGGAAAGAGAAAACCAGATCAGAAAAATTGTTCTCTGATCTCCACTTGTGTCCCAGCCAGTTCAGCACTCTCTGTGGATGAGGAGATGACCTTGAGCTTCTGATCCTCCTACTTCTACCTCATGACTGCTGCTCTCCTAGGGGACTGGACTTTAGATTCCAAAGCCCATGCCTCACAACCACCTATAACTCCATCTCCAGGGCATCTTCAGCACCCTCATCTGGCTTTCAGAGGCACAAGCACACACTCTTGGGCAGATGCTCACAAAGATGCATAAGCACACATATAAATAAGAATAAAATAAATATTTTTTTAAATCAAAACTCACTATATAGCTAGGGCACATTTTGAGGTGTTACTGAGTTGAGGCCAGCACTGAAAATCAGATGCCCCCTACCCTTGAGTTCCATTTGAGAGTTTGGAGGAAAGGAGACATTTTGATCGTGGTGAAATGAAGCTATGACGCAGGTTGCTTCAGAGTTAGCATATGGCAACAGCACAATTCAAGGCTTTTGGTTAATGGAGATTATCAGAGCCAGCTGGAACCCCTGTCAATCATTCGGAAAGAGTCATCTGCAGAGGTAGCTTTAAAAGCTTTTTTTGTTGTTGCTTCTCGAATTTTTGCATTTCACCTGTCTTAAGGGAAATGGATTTCCTGTTCATCCTTGAGGAATAAAATTGACATGGGCCTTTCTTGGAATTTCCTGAACTCGTTTTCCTCAAATCTAAAGCGTATACCAGCATTTCCCAAGGTAAACAATCAGAAAGATAAATGAATGAATGAATAAATACATAAATAAATGAACAGATATGTTCCTTTTTGTGGAGGTCAATTATTTTCTTGAAAGTTTAGCCTTCAAAATGAGAGCCCACACCATCTGCCCCTATAATCAGTGTGTGGCCCCTAAGAGCTGACACTACCAGCCCTCGACACCTACCACAACTGTAGTTCTGCTCGTCCTCCGGCTGCATTAGCATCTTCTTCTCAGGAGTCTCTTCTGTAAGCAGGATTTGACTTGGTTATAGACACTGTGTGAAAGACCCCTGAACTCTTCAATGGACACTGTCAGCCTTTAGTTAAGCCTTATCTAAAAATTCCCTTGTTTGAACTTTTTTATTTTATTTATTTATTTATTTATTTATTTATTTATTTATTTATTTACTTTTTGGCATAGCCTGACTTAATCATGTCCACTGTGTCAAAAGTCTTCTGGTAACCAAAACTTCACAATTTTTCAATTAGTTTCCACTTCTATTTATTCGGTTATTGCTGTGGCAGACCTGTCCATGTCGTTTTGGGAAGACTGTGGGAGGTCTTTGGAACGTTGAGCTAGAAACACCATTGAATGTTCAAAGCTTAGAGAGATTTACTGTGGCAGTTTGAAAGGTCTGAGTGTTGACAACAATGACGGAGGGTCTGCCTTATGAAGTTCAGAGAGGAGTCTGAAAAACTCTTCAAGATTCTCTCAGGGTTGTTTGCTGTTTGGGGCTGAGAATATATGGTTCAGGTTAGATGGAGCTGAAGAATCAGCTGTGATTAACAGGAGACCAGAGCAGCTGGACAAAAACCTTTGGTCTACAGGGACAATGGATGAGGGAGAGCAGAAGCTAAGAAATTAGTGGTGATTAAGAAGAGGAAAGCCTCACCGAGGCCTCAGACACACAGAAGCTGTGTTCTAGAGGCAGGCAGAGGAGCAAACCAGTAAGCATCACTCCTCCATGGCCTCTGTGTGAGCTCCTGCCTCCAGGCTCCTGCCCTGCTTGAGTCCCGACCCCCACTACTTTTGATAATGAACTGTTGTACAGAACTGTGAATGAAATTAACCTTTTTGTCCTCAAGTTGCTCTTGGCCCTGGTGTTACATCGCAGCAATAGTGACCCTAACTAATACACCACTGAAAGTAAAACTAAACTGTCCCCATTCTCCTTTTTCAAAAATGTATGCAGTATGTCCTCCTGTACCTTCCTACTCTAATAGTATAAGGAAGCGACAAGGTACTCTGTTGGTAGCACTGTGGCACCACACTGTTAATGAATAGATGTTGGCTGTACAGTTTCTTATCTCACACAAGGAATACGTTTCTTTAAGTAGATGTCCTACTGAAGACATGGCCAGTGGACAGTTACCACTCCCTAGCACCTGACAGAAGTGTTAATTCCTCCATCTTAAGTCAGCTGCTTCACTCTATTAACTAGTTCTAGTCGCTTCTCCTTGCCCCAATCCTTTTCATCCCTCAGCAAAAACGTAAAGCTTTTGTATATGGATTAGTAAACTTTGCCTCTGTCTTACTTCCCTTAGTGGGGAAAGGTGAATTTTGAAGCAAAGCGAGGAGAGGGTAAAAATCCTGCTTATTACAAGAACAGCCCTTCAGGGCCATGGTTTGCCTTTTAATAGAGGCTGGCTAAGGCTAGGATCCTTTCCTTGCATAATAAAGTGCATAAGTTATCTTTTGGAGGTAACTCCAGAATCTACTCATGGTCAGCTCAAAGCTAGCACGTCAAATAAAGAACATGTACAAAGGAAGTCTTCTCACCAGGAAAAGACCTGTCAAGTTTAAAATCCTCCACCAGGAACATAACGAGCTTTTCACCAGATGCTTCCCTTTCTCCATGCACACTCAGCTTCTCCCTCCTCAACAGTTTCATTTCCTGCCACACCACCCACCCAGTCAGGCAGGCAGACTCAAACCCAAGGACTCTTTCCTTGATGGTTTCTACCGGAAGGTTTTTCCCTTTACAAAAATTTGGTGGCAATTTTGACTTCTTTGTGCCTTTGGGCTGTCAGACCTTGTATAGCATCATGACTTTCTTGAGTTCTGAATACAATTGACAGAGAATTTTAGGATGCTATTAGCAGCTAGTGACTGTCAGAGGAAGGAGAGACATTGTATTCAGTGATTTGCCAGTGGTAGGTCATCCATGATCTAGGAAATACCCTCTCACGTAATTAAACTTAGTGAGACAAGCACACACGCTCGCACGCATGCTTGCACGAGCGCACGCATGCACACACCACATAAAAGTAGAAGAGGTACTAAAGCAAATGGGAAGACAGAGAAGGCAATGGGGCAATGGGGTAGGAACGATTAAAATAACATTATACAGATGTAATGTAATTGTAAAGAAAAAGCAAAATAGTTTTGGATAAAGCGATGAGTTAAGAATCACAGTGTTTTTCTTTTGTTTTGTTCTTTGTGAAGAGAAGCTCACATTTCCAAAATGCCAGTAAGAACAACATTGTCTAGAGAGAGAGAGAGCAGGATTCAAATCAAATAAATAATCCATTTCATCCAAGTGTGATGGATTTATTTTGAATAAAATCAAAACTCTGCTGAGGTGCCACTTGGCAGCCTGAGGCTACTGAGCGATTTCAGCCTCTTTCATTTATTTGAAGGCTCCAAGAGGAGTGCACACAGCCATGTATCATCTTAACCACTGAGCGCTGTGTCAACGAAACTCACACCCTGCCTGAGACTCTCGCTCCCAAATTTTACAACTAAAGACTTGATAGTTTCGGCTAAAGGCTAAACATTTTATGATGTATAAATACATTATTCACAAACATTCCTTAAAAGTACAGAGTGTGCATCTTGCCTTAATTCTAGGAGAATTACGAATGCTTTCATGTTCTCTGCCAAAGACCTCATAATGCTATTTCTAAAGTTTTTATTTCAGGAGACAGCTTTCTTACCTAATCTGTTTTGGTTTCCCAAATTTTCTCAATATTTCAGTGAATGAAGTGCTATTAAATTCATCCCCAGGAAGCTTTCAGAATTATCTCAAAAATATGCTTAACACTTTTTAATGTGACTAAATGTCATTTCCCGATGATATAAAAGTTACTGATGACTTTAGGATGTGAAAGTACATAATTAGGTTCAAAATGACCCCTGTAAAGTGGAGACTTCTAAAGTCGATGGCAGCATGGCTCCAGGCAGAGAGCAAATTAAGGGATAAAACTTTGTAGGTGGCATTAAGTGTCCCTCTATCCTAGTCTATGTAGCTAGTTAAACTTCTAAAATCTTTGGTTATTTTTATTTTATGTGCACCAAGCATACGCGGTACCCGTAGGGGCCAGACAAAGGCATCAGATCTTCTAGACCTGGAGTTAGAGATGGTTGGAAGTTTCCAAGAGGGTGCTGCACACTGAAATCTGGTCCTCTGCAAGAGAATCGAGTGCTATTAATTCCCCTGCTTTTAGTTTTAAAAATGAACTTTCTATATTTCTCCAAACTCTCAAGGTTGGCTCCTTCACTTTTAAATAATGTAATACCATAAAAAGAAGAAGGGTAATGTGTTAGTCAGGGTTCTCTAGATGAACAGAACCTATAAAATGAATTCTTCTCTCTCTCTCTCTCTCTCTCTCTCTCTCTCTCTCTCTCTCTCTCTCTCTCTCTCTCTCCTCCCTCCTCCTTTTCTCTCTCCCTCCCCTCTCCCTCCTCCCTCTCTCCCTTAGTCACCAAATAGGATGTAGTCCAGCTAGGTAACAATGTCTGTCTATCAATGGAAGGTCCAATAAGGTCCACAAGGCTGAATGTCTCAGCAGGTCTTCAGTATATACGAATCCCAAGGAAGTAAGCTCTAATGCCAGTGAAGGATGTGCAAGGGAGAGTGAGGGCCAGGAGGCAGAGAGAGAAAGCTTCCTTCTTTCATGTCCATTATACGTCAACAAAAGATGTGGCCTAGATTAAAGGTGTATCTTCTGACCTCAAAAGATCCAGATTAAAAGTGAGTCTTCCCATTTCAAATTATATAATTAAGAAATATCTCCCACAGGTATACCCATACACTTGGGTTTTAGTTAATTCCAGATGTGATCAAGTTAACAAACAAAATAGCCAACACAAAAGAAAATGTGGGTTAGTGTATTTTAAAATGGTTAAAAGAAACTACTCATAAGCTCACTAGATTAGAAATTACTTTTACATGATAAATATTTTCAGAACATGATATCCACCAACTAGACAGTTGGCAAGAACAAAAGCAACAGCACACTTCATGGAAACATATTAAGGTATCTAATAATTTATTTAAAAATACTTTATACATAGTAAGTGCTCAATAAATAAATAGCACAAACATGATTTCTATGAGTTTGGCTTAATTTAGAAACATTTACTAATAGAGTTTGTCCTTCCTTTTTATCTTTTCTTCTGTTTTTAAATTGGATATTTTATGTATTTACATTTCAAATGTTATTCCCTTTCCCAGTTTTCCCCTTCTCCCATTCCTCTTTTCCTGCTTCTATGAGGATGCTCCCCCACCCCACATTCCCACCTCAATACCCTGGCATTCCTCTACACTGGGAAAATGAGCCTTCACAGGACCAAAGGCTTCTTCTCCTATTGATTCCAGACAATGCCATCCTCTGCTACATATGTGGCTGGAGATAAGGGTCCCTCCATGTGTATTTTTTGGTTGGTGGTTTAGTCCCTGGGGGTTCTGGGGTGTCTGGTTGGTTGATATTGTTGTTCTTCCTATGGGGTTGTAAACCCATCAGCTCCTTCAGTCCTTTTTCTAATTCCTCCATTGGGGTCTCTGTGCTCAGTCTGCTGGTTAGCTGCAAACATCCCCATCTGTATCAGTAAGGCTCTGGCAGAGGCTCTTAGGAGACATCCATATCAGGCTCCAGTCAGCATGCACTACTTGGCATCAGCAATAGTGTCTGGGTTTGGTGGCTGCGTATGGGATGGATTCCCAGGTGGAGCAGTCTCTGGGTGGTCTTTCCCTCAGTCTCTGCTCCACTCCTTGTCCCTGCATTTCCTCCCATGAATATTTTGTTCTCCTTCTAAGAAGGGCTGAAGCATCCAGGTTTTGGTCTTCCTTCTTCTTGAGCTTCGTATGGTCTGTGAATTGTATCTTGGGTGTTGCATGCTTTTGAGCTAATATCCTTTTAGTGGTGAGTGCATGCCATGTGTACTCTTTTGTGGCTGTGTAACCTTACCCAGCATGATAATTTCTAGTTCCATCTATTTGCTTAAGAATTTCATGAAGTCATTATTTTAAATAACTGAGTAGTACTTCATTGTATAAATTTACCACACTTTCTGTTATTCATTCCTCTACTGAAGGACATCCGGGTTTTTTTCAGCTTCTGGTTATTATAAATAAGGCTGCTGTGAACATAGTGGAGCATGTATCCTTGTTATATGTTGGAGCATCTTTCTTTTTGCCTCCATTCTTTCTTTCTTCATGGAAGACAGATTTATTTTAATTCACAGTTTGAGAGGTTACCCTAACAGCACACCTAGTAAGCATAGAAAAAGGAGATAGATAGATAGATAGATAGATAGATAGATAGATAGATAGACAGACAGACAGATAGATAGATGATAGATGATAGCTAGGTAGGTAGAGAATAGTTAAATTCATTCTTTTCTCCTTTTCCTGTATCCATCCCTCTTGGAACCTTCATCAATAGGGTGGTACTGCCCAAATGCATGATGGACTTCTCCTTATCAGTTAACTCTTTTGGAAAGAATGCTTGCACTCATCTCACTCATACCTAGAACATCTCTCAAGACAAAATGCCAATGTGTAGTACAAATTGGCCTTGAACTCCAGGACAAGTTTCTTAGCTATGTAAGTTCTGGGATTATAAGCATGAACCACCATGCCTTTATCAAAAGTGTGTCTAAATTTTTTTCTAGGTACTTCTCGATCTAACCAAGTTGATAATAAGGATTAACTATCATAAGTCTGAAGTTTAGTAACTTGATACCACAATGCATCTCCTTGTACTGCAGCATTCCCTCCTTTGTTTCTTAAGGGCTCGTGTGGATTTCACCTTCATTCCCAAGTCTTCAGGGTTCCAACACTGTTTTTTTATTTTTTAAGATTTATTTATTTATTTATTTATTTATTTATTTATTTATTTATTTATTTAATGTACAGGAGTATACTGTCATTGTATTCAGAGCCACCAGAAGAGGGCATCGGATCCCATTACAGATGGTTGTGAGCCACCATGTGGTTGCTGGGAATTGAACTCAGGACCTCTGGAAGAGCAGACAGTGCTCTTTACCATTGAGCCATCTCTCCAGCCCCAACATTGTCTAAATAGTCAAATTCAAACTGGGCCTGGCAGTCTAGACCTGTCATCCTATCTACTTGGGATGCTAAGGCAGGAGGATTATTAAAAGTTGAAGGCCACCCTGGACATTCTCAGACTTCAAAGGCATTTAAGGATATAGCTCCGGGGCAGATCACTTGCCTGACATGTACAAACCCTGACTATGTTCAATCACTAGCACTAATCATAAGAGTTCAACTTTGAGATTCGAGGTAACTCTTAGCTTTGAACCACTTTGAATTTTTTTTTAATTACAGTATCCAGCAACACCAAGTAAACACTCTTATTGCAAAAGAGGGGACTTGGGGTACAGAGAAGAAAGGAACCAAAAGAAGGCCAAAACTGAGGAGGCCTTATGTTAAATCCTGTGGTTGCATGTCTGGCGCCCAGAACCCTTGATGCTGTGTGAACTGCAGAACCATCACCCATCAAGTTCTGTGTCCAGGACCATAGGACTTCTAGTGCACACGTCCTTTCATTTTTCCAAATTCTTCCCTCAAATTAGTTCCAAGAGCTTGAGAACCACATGGTCAGATTTAGCCATTGCCTGCTTTTCTGGGTAGTTCCCATTCCATCACATTGCCTTCATAAAGCTACTTAAGGGAGGAAAGAGTTATTTTGGCTCAGTATTTCAGAAGTTTCCACACAACTTGGCAGGTCATTTGTGGCAGAGGATCACAGCCAGAGGCAACATAGTAATGAAACACATTTTACTACTTTTGGATATTCAGATTTCTGGACTTGGGAAAAATCTGGTCTACACAATGAAACAAATAGAACAACTATGATGACATTTATACTGTATTCAAATATGTATGTATGTATGTATGTATGTATGTTTGTATGTGTGTATGCATGCATGTATGTATGATGTGTATATGTCTGATGTGTGTGTATGATATATGTATCACATGTGTATGTGCTTGTGCTTTCACATACATATGCCAAGCTGTGAGTACATGCGTGCCTGCATGCGTGTGTGTATGTGTTTCAGAGAACTTGTGGAGATTGATTTCTTCTTCCAGGATGTGGATCCTGGGAATTTGAATTTAGGCAGCCCAGCTTGGCAGTAGATTTTTTTTACTTGCTTAGCCGTCTTGCTGTCCTTGTAACCACATTTTTAATGAAGTCATTTGGAAACAGTACTTATACACAATCCCAGAAGCTGCAAACAAGTGTGAGCTTGGTCATCTGGCTACAGGCATCTATAACTGGTAAACATACTTGTACAGAGACATACAACATAGTTAATGTACTCAAGTTTTATTGACAGTTTACTGAGTGTATACATTGTTTTTTCCCTTCTTAGATCATATCTCTGCTTCTGATAGAACCTCTCTAACAAAAGAACTTGCAGTGCCTGGAAACACATCAAACACTGTTTGTCCAATATTGAGCTCTCTACTTCATCTTCTCTAAAACTGGATTCACAGCTTTCTGAACCTGTGTTTGCTGAATTGTGATTCCCAAGGCCCCAAATAAAGTCCATTTTTCTTTTGCAATTTCACAGTTTGAATTGATAAATAACACTCTAACAAGTGGTAAAGCCCTATATAGGTAGTTCTTCTAAATCTGCCATAGTTCAAACATCAAATCATTGACAGAGTCTTTGTTTTTATTCCTTGCCAATATGATAATCATTTGACATAGAAAAATTGTTTATGCTTAATGAAAACGTAAGAGAAATCCAATTTTGGATTTTCTACTTAAGCTGATCAAAAACTTTAATAGAAATATCGAGTTTATAAAAACTTAGCCTTGAATCCCCAGCCTCCAAATAGTTTATTTCATCTCTTCAACTCAGTGGGAGAAAGAAAGCTGTTAGAAAATATTAAAGTCATTACAGAGTTTGGAAATTACTCTGTACTGTGTATGAGGAGAGTGCACCAATGCTTCTGGTCTCTTTGGTGCTTGTTTATCAATCTTACTGAAGACAGATGCAGCATAATTCATGAGTATATTGAACCAGCAGGACTGCTCAGATCATTAGAGACTGAACTTATCTGCCTAGTCACTGAGCAGCCACTAACACTTAGTGGGACAGTCAACTGGGAATTTCTTAATAATGATGAGAATCAGTTACATTGTGAGCATAGTTTACAAGGTGGTAGAATAAAATCCTTTATGAGGGAGATATCAATAGGGAAGAAAAGTTTGCTACAGGATAGCACTGCTGGGGGAGACAATATATTCCAAAGAAAGATACAGCTAAGACAATAGGTGAGAGCACAGGTCAGAACTTAGCACGAGGAGCAAACTAGATTAACAACTGGCATCTTGCATTTTTTTATATCCTTCCATTAATAATACTCAACCAATTTCAAATTATTCATGTAATCTCCAGGATATGGAAGTAAGTTGAATCAATTTTGGGCTTTCATAAGTCCTGGTCTGTCATCTGGCACTAGAGAGGCCTGAGCAGAGAAAATCCATATTTTTCCTCTTCCTGATTCTACAAAATTGAACTTTATAAGTTTTGACAAATTTAATTTGGCACTAGCATATTAAAAATATTCTTTTTAATAATTTTGTATCCTCTGTCAACTATTAATAAATGAGTCTCACAAACTAGAACATCTATTTATAACACTAAGAACATATGCAGTATCATTTTAATTAATTCATTTAAAGTATGAAGCTTGAGCAATGAGGGGAGGGTAACTAATTTAGCACTAATATTTGGTAGCTATAATTATGACATGTAATTGTCTGGTACTTGTCTTAGGGTTTCTATTGCCGTGAAGAGACAGCATGACCATAAAATTCTTATAAGGAAAAACATTTAATTGGGACTGACTTATAGCTATAGGTTTGGTCCATTATCATCATGGCAGGATGCATGGCAGCATGCGCACAGACTTGGTCCTGGGAAGAAGCTGCAAGATCTACATCTGGGATCCACAGACAGCAGGAAGAAAG
The DNA here is from genome assembly GCF_021556685.1 of Rattus norvegicus. Classification (NCBI taxonomy): domain Eukaryota; kingdom Metazoa; phylum Chordata; class Mammalia; order Rodentia; family Muridae; genus Rattus; species Rattus norvegicus. Next base: position 29,217,923 of record NC_141549.1, read on the forward strand.
AGTGACACACTGAACCTGGTTCTGCAACCTCAAAACCCATCCCCATTGACACACTTCCTTCAGTAACACCACACCTACTCAAGAAGGCCACACCTCCTAATAGTGCCTCTCCTTGAGACTCTGGGAGCCATTTTTTATTCAAACCACCACATGAGTCCTTATTTTTTCTGTATAATACAAATTTTTCTTCCAATTTTAATTAAAAAATAAATGTATTAGAGTGACTTACTAATTTTTAGATCATTTTAATTTCTCATTCTGAAAAATATTAAAAAGGATTTTCTCAAAACTGAAGCCACTGGGGCCTCGAGGGATAGATCAATAACTAAAAGAGTTTGTTGTTTTTGCAGAGGACTGGAGTTTAAGCGCCACCACCCACATCGCGTGGCTCATAACCATCAGTTACACCAGCCAGAGGGATCTGGTGCCCCTCTGTGGCCTCCACAGGCACACTCTTACATACGAGCATGTGCAAACAGAGCCACAGTTTTTAAAAAGGGCTTCAAAATAAAATAATTTGAAGTCTCATATAATTCCAATTAAACAGAGAAATGGACCTGAATGTCCATTAAATTCAGCCACTGGGCAAATCTATACAATTTATTTTTGTTTAACTACACCCCTGTGACAAAAACTGTCACTATGTTGTGTCTGTGTTGATGCGGAAACAATACATTCAATGTTGTCATGATGTAGGTTCCCTCTCTATCACCACATCACTTTCCTGCCACTGTGTCAAAACCCCTAGTATGAATGAGAAAGTGTAGAAATGTCTTCTGTTGTTGCTGTTACTATTTATATTTTCTAATGTTTCCATTCTCAGCTCCTGGATTTGTCAATTCTGGACCCAAAGCAATCAGTCCATCATGGTTTGGTTCCTAGGAACCCATCTGGTAGAGAGTAAGAACCAACTACCACAAATTTCCCCTGTCCTCAGTATGAATCCTGTGGTGTATGTGCATACTGTCTCTCTCCATCCATACATTAAATAAGTAAATGCAAAATATTTTAAATCTTCGTCCTTGTGCACCTGCGGAGGCCTGCTGGAAACAGGACTTCTAAAGAGCAAATACGTGTGAGAGGCTGTGGGACAAGGCCATTTTGCTTGCTGTCTACAAGCGAGGTCTCTGGAACTAAAGATGACGTTTATGCCCAAGATGAAACTGAGTTCTACCTAGGCAAGAGATGTGCATATGTGTATAAAGCAAAAATCAATATAGTGGCCCCTGGAAACAGAACCAGACTAATCTCTGGAAAAGTAACTCGGGCCCACAGAAACAGAGGCATGGTTTGAGTCAAATTCTGAAGCAACCTTCCTGCAAAGGCCATTGGACACAGAATCTGTGTGATGCAGTGCCCTTCCCAGATTTAAGGTAATGAAAATTAAACAAATAAAAGAGGATTTGTAAAAAAAAAATCAAAGAGTTTAGCGAAGCATATTGTAGAACATCTAGAATTACAGATGCCAAGTTTTATAGACCCTTTGAATTATCAACTTAAATTATAACTATTGTCTCAGACTCCAATACAGAAAAAAGATGATGGTTTAAAACAAGGTACACTCTAAAACAAGGTACATGAGAGAGTGTTTGAAACTATCAAAGTCTGGATACATCTAGCAGAGCCAAAGGATGGGCTTTTTACAAAGAGATGAGCATAGAATAAAGAATTCAGCTAGGGATGGTACAGCACTTTATAGCTACCAAAAGCAAAGAGCTGTTACCCCATGCAGGCTTTGAGTTTCAAGAAGAGAGAACGAATTTGGGAAGATAGGAAGGCACCATCATAAACAGAGCAACCTATAGGGAGTCGCTGATGGAGGAAGCCGACCAGCTTGCAGCAATTACAGGAAAAAAGCCTAATCACAGTACTCAGACTCGACAGCTTCAAACCTTCCCGTGCCTATGAGTGTATGCCACTGACTGACTCTGACTGGAAGCCTTTAGCACAATACGTAACAGCTACTGTTTTTAGCACTAAGTAAAACGAAAAAAAAATGAAAAAGCCCACGTGTATTTTGGGTGGCAGTGTAAAACTATATGACACTAGGCTAGATAAGAGGGCTGCTTGACAGGGTCGCATGTGGGAGGTTGTACCAGAGGCAGGATAATGGAAGCTGGTGCTTCGGGATGCATTTTTTAAACGACAAGTGTGACAGTGCCATCTAAGCTTATGGTGAGTTGGCTAATTTGAGTATCTCCATGAAGTCCTGAGTGCTAACCCTGTCCTATCAATTTGGTATTTTAAGATATGGTATTACTTAATTTAGTTTGAGATGAGTAAACACCATACTTCAGACTACAACGTGACTGTAATTTTGAGTGTTTATCATTTGCACAATTCATTTATTAACCAATCTATTAATTTCTTTTTGTTGGGGAGCAAATCCAGGACCTGGACCATTACAGGTATGAGGTGCCCTACAAATGAGCTGTGTCCTGAGACTTAGACCTGGAGTTTGAAATATCTTCCTTAGTGCTGGGTTTATAAACATGCACACTAGCACCTGACTTTTGATTTTATTTTTTTGGTACACTGGAACGAAGTGGTATCATTCCAGCTTAATAGGGCGTTCTCTTGCAGGCATTTGGGAATGTGTCCCACTGTCTTCTTGCTGGCACGGCTTTTGACAAGATTTGTATTGGAATGCCTGCTTTGTTTTCCTGGGTTCCCTGAGGACAGCACGTAGTTTCTCTGCCTGCTTGAAAGATGCTCATACTTCATTCTTGAGCCATGTGTTTTGCGTCTTGATGAGGTATTTTCCATGATTCCTGTGCTTGGACAGTCGTTATGCTTCTTGGACTTAATAGTTTGAGTCACACCACAGAATCGCTTTATAAAAAGTTTTCCCTTATGAATTACATATCATTTTCTTTCCTTTTCTTTCACCTTCTTAATAGCTGGGCTAGCCTCAAACGTGCCCCTGGCCACTACTGCTTTTGTCTTCTGATCCCTCACCTACAGGCACTCTGAAGAGAGGCATGCTGGGTTGTGCAGGCTGTTTCTTCAGACGATTGACTTCTTTTGCACGATTTGTACCTCTTTATCTTTGTGTTTACTAATCCTCACTTTTCCAATCTATAATTGACTTTTAACCCACCCATGTTTCTCTTTCTTTAAGATTCCCATTTTAGAAAGGCTGAGTTAGTGTTTTTCCCCCATCATTCCATGTTCTTAGTATGTTGTTAAGTCTCAACTATGGCTTCAGTAACTATTTCCCTGTCCTTCAGTGATAATTGTGGTATCCGCTGGTTTCAGATGGTTACTTTCCTCCTCAGTAAGGAATGTGTATTCCTCTTCTCTCTGAAGGTGGTCTTGGATACCATAAATTTGGTGCTGGAGGATGGGCTGAGCAATATATTCTACAAATGCTCTTCATCATTACTTTGGAATGGAGCAACTTTTCTTAGTGTTATGTGGGTCCTTTGCATACTCTTTCTGAGTTGTAGGGAGACCCAGAATCCACTGCAGAAGGTAAACTAACTGCTTCCTATCTCCGTGAGTTTCCAGCGCAGTTCCTTCTCACACACATGCACTGATCCTAGGGTTCAGAGTAGTGAAGGAAGAGAGAGTGGCTCTGTAAACTGAGCTCCTTGATATGCCTGGGTTTAGAGCTGTCTCCTCAACCCAGGAGTTCCGCAAAGCCCACCCACCCAGGTTCCCCACATTGGGACTCATCCGGGGGGTCTTCAATACAGTCAGGTTGGCACAGTTACTGGGAATTTTGATGATTCTTCTTTTTTAAACTTGCTCTCCTTTCTGAACTTCAATTGCCACAAAACCATTGTCCCCCGGGTTGGTAATTTTTAGTTGGTCCAGGTAAGAGGACACACCATGAGGAAATGAAGAAGGGACAGTAAAGAACTAAGAAATACTTTTTTTGTGTTTTGCTTTTATTGAAAATAGATTTTTTTCTTACATAATGTGCCCTGATTACAGTTTCCCCTCCCTCTACTCCTCCCAGTTCCTCCCACCTTCCCTCTCATCTGGATCCACTCCCTGCCTGTGTCTCATTAGGAAACAAGCTCTAAGAGATTATAATATAGCTAGTATAATATGATACAATACATAAGAGTTGGGCAAGACAAACAAACAGAAGGAAAAGAGCCCAAGAGAGGCACAAGAAGCAGAGACTCACTCAAAACACTAAACCGGAAGCCATAAAGTATGAGCAGAGGACCTGGTGCAGACTCGTGCAGGTCTGGAACACGCTGCCTCAGTCTGTGAGTTTGTGTGAGCTATGGTCACATTGAAGACTTTATTTTCTCAGTATCCTTTGTCCCCTTTGGCTCTTACATTCTTTCAGCTTCTTCTACAGGGTTCTCAGAGCCTGAGAGGAGTGATTTGATGAAGCCATTCCATTTAGAGCCCAGTATTCCAATGTTTCACACTATCAGCACACCGTCTGGCTGTGGGTCTCTGTATTTGTTCTCATCTGCTGCAGGAGGAGGCTTCTCTAATGATATCTGAGCAAGGCACCGCTCTATGAGTATAGCAGAATTATCATAAGAGTCATTTTATTACTATGGGGGTTTGTTTTTGTTCTTTTGTTTGCCTTCCTTTTTTCTTTCTTCCCTCTCTCTCTCTCTTTTTTTTTTTTTTTTTTGGCCATTTGTTTTCATCCCAGGACCCTGGGCTATCTCATTTCTGGTCCTTGATCACTCCACCAGTATCAGGAATGTCTTTTATTTCATGGAGTGAGCCTTAAGTAAAGCCAGAAAGTGGCAGAAGTAAACAAATATAGAGACCCACAGCCAGACAGTATGCAGATTGTGAGAGACGCTGGAACATTCAGCCATAAATGGAATGTCACCATCAAATCCCTCCTCTCAGGCTCAGACACTGGTTGGTTACTCCCACAAGTTTTGGGCCACCATTGCTTTAGGGTATCTTGCAGGCGGGACACCATTGAGATCAAAGGTTTTGGGGGTGGTTTGGTGTTCACATTTATCTTTTGGTAGTGTGCAGAGTACCTTCCTGTACCACAACGCTTAAACACAGGATAAAAACTCTATGTGGACATCAGCTCCATTTCTCCATGTTCGATAAGCTGTGTAGGTCTCGCCTTCAGCAATGGCATGCTGTTTTCCGTTTGTGGAGGTCAACAAGTTTGACAACGACTTGTGTTGCTTGGAATTTCCATGGGATGCCTTTGGCCAACACCTCAATTGAACTGAAGCCCTGTTCTGGAAGCTTCATTTGATGACAAGAGATGTCAACTATTTGGCAATTTCATTTAGATCATGTTTATATATGAAGAAGTATTTACTGTGTTAGATTTCCATATACCACTCAAATAGTCCTTCATTTTAGCTATCCCCCCATATACCCTTCCTTGTTTCCCTCTCTCCTTCCCTTCCCTGGTTGAGTCTCCCTTTAGAGTCCTCCCAATCCATCCTTAATTATTGTTCTCTAGAGTCACAGAACTTATGGGATGTCTCTCTCTATATTAAAAGAATTTATTGTAATCACTTACAGACTGTAGTCCAACTAGCCCAACAATAGGTAGCTATGGAGGGAAAGTCCAAGAGTCTAGTAGTTGTTCAGACCCACAAGGCTAGTTCTTTAAGCTGGTCTCCTGTAGAAGTAGGTTCCAACAGATTTGCTGGCAAGTAAATGTAAGCAGTTGGAGAAAATTGAGTCTTCCTTCTTCCAATGTCCTTATGTAGGCCTCCAGCGAAAGGTGTGGTCCAGATTAAGGTGTGTATCATCACAACTGGATCTGAGACTTGCTTTGTCTCAGGTTGAACTTGAACTAACTCAGAGAGCTCCTCGCCTCAGTCTCCTGAAATTAAAGGCATTCACCGCCTTGTCGGGGCCTAAGTTTTTCATGACAACTATACCTCAAGGTCTTGCTTCTTTGTAGTATCAAGAATTTTATGATTTGAGCCACAGCCTTAGCCCCTTAATGGATAAAAATTGTCAAGTAATGTTTGTACAAAATAGATAAAGGTACAACCTTTCGGGCTTTAATTCTATTGTTAGAAATTAGTTTGTTGAGTCTCCTAAACTTAATAATCAGCACTGGATATTTCCATTAATAAGGACATGATTCCTCTGTCGACATGTAACCAGTTATGTTAGATGGACTCTTCTCTAACTTAGTCTGTCTTAGCTGCTGCTGCTTCTTCAAAGCCAGCAACTCTGGCGTACAGCTTTCTAGAGCCTTCATCAAATGCATCTACTCGGGCTTATAACATTGACTACATAATGACTTTCTCAAAAGACTAGGAACACACATTTCCCCATAATAATAGATATCATGATAATTTTCAGCAGCACAGATTTTTATTTAAAATATAAAATAAATTGATTCTGTCAGCATAGATCATTTTCTTAGGAGATAAATGGATGAGTTTTAGAAGTTAGCTTAATGGGTTTTCATTATATTAATTTGAGAGCATCCCTTTACTTAAAACAAGATCTTTTCTTGCTGAACCTTCGAAAGGAAAGCTCAGCTCCTATCTCTAGCACAAGCAAGATTTAGGTCTCTAGGCAACCTACTCAAGCAGTGTGGCTCCTTTTATTCACTGTCACCATGGGGGGAAATGAATTGGATACAAAGCAGGCTTCTCCAGGTATCCCTCCCTTTATGTTTCTTCTGAAAATATTCCCTCTTCAGGTGTCTTGCACTCAGTCCTCCGTCCCTGGGGATATTGACTATAGAGGACCCATAGGAAGTTTCTCTTTACAAATTGTTCCCAGTTCATCTAAGGTGACATCCGTTTCCCAAATATGAGCCTCATTTACTGACTGGGTGATTTGTTATGCAAAACCCCTCCTTCACTTAGCTGGTAACAAATCCGAAAGGGCATCCTGGTTTATGAGCTTTATTAGTGAACTCGGACTTTGCTTTCTGCCAGTCTCTCTCTTTCCCTTTCACTCCCTCTCTTCCTTCTTTCATTCATGTTTTTCTTCTTTGAGATGGGATCTTGCTTTGTATCCAATCTTTGGCTTTAAGGCCTTGTCTGCTCTCTGGCTTCCTCATCCCTAGTGCTGTAAAATGGGTTGCACCAGTACCTCCAGGGGGATACCGATGTTCTTTCTTTGTCCTTTCCTTCTGTCTACATTCATAAAGGAGAATTTCCCAAAGGTCCCACTGCACAAAAAAAAAAATCCACTGTTTCCTAGGGAACACTGTGAATTAAGATATCGCTTTCACTATTTGAAAAAAAATATTAAAGATAATCATACCCTTGATATTTGATAACCTTAAATACTATAAATATTAATTAAAAACAGAACATGGATCTAAATCTTAATCTAAAAAGTTTAACCTTCTAAGAGAAAGTCTTTGTTACCAAGAGAAAATCTATTGTTAATGTAACAATATTATATAGATACAACACAAAAACAATGAGCCAGGAAGGAACAAATGATCAATTCAACCGTGGGGAAATTGAGAAGCTTTGACCTTCAAAGGACACCATTAAGCAAATAATAAGGAATTTCAGGTTACAAAATTTTGTGAGACAAGTTAATAACAAAACATAGAGAATCTGAAAGAACAGTGAAAACATATTAACAAGAATATAAAGAGTTGTATGAAAAATGGATAAAAAGTTTGAACATGTATTTCATCAAAGAGAGTTGGATGACAAATGAACACAAAGAAAACGTGTTCACCAAGGAAATGAATTCAACTTCACTGAATTGTAATTCTCACCAAGAGTTCTGGTCCCTCTAAATTCTCACCACTGTCTTTCAAATTTAGCAAAGGTGATAAGATCAAAGTGACAGTTTATTGGGCCTTAATAGGCCAAACATCAGGCCAGTTATTCCAACTGTAAAACTATGAAATCAAGTTCCTGGTTATTATAAATAAGGGTGATATGATCATAGCAAGTGTCCCTGTGATATAGTGAGGCATCTTTTGAGTGTGTGCCCAGGAGTGGTTATATCTGGGTCTTGAGAAACTGCCAAATTGATTTCCAAACTGTTTGTACAACTTTGCACTCCCACCAAGAATGGAGGCATGTTCCTATTGCTCCACATCCTCACCACGTGAGTTTTTATCTTAGCCATTGTAAACAGTGGAAGATGAAATCTCCTAGTCATTTTGATTTGCATCTCCCTAATGATTAAGGACATTGAAGCTTTCTTTAAGTGCTTCTTGGCCACTAGAGATTCCTCTGTTGAGAATTCTCTGTTTAGCTCTGTATCCCATTTTAATTGGGCTATTTGGTTTGTTTGTATCTAATTTCCAGCTTTATTCATAATAGTCACAAATGGAAACAAGCTAGATGTCCTCGACCAAAAAATGCATAAAGAAAATGTGGTTCATTTACAATGGAATACTATTCAGCTATTGAAAACAAGGACATCATGAAATTTGCAGACAAATGGATGGAAGTAGAAAATATCATCCTCAATGAAGTAACCCAAACTCAGGAAGAAATCCATAGTATGTACTCACTTATAAGTGGATATTAGCCATAAAGTATAGGATAACCACGCTACAATCCACAGACACAAAGAAGCTAAAGAACAAGGAGGGCCCAAGGGGGGGGGATGCTTAAATTTCACTCAGAAGGGGGAGTAAAATGAGATCTAAGATGAAGGGAGAGAGAGTGGGCAGGAGAACTTAGATGGGTATCAGTTGTGGGGAGTAGGAAGAGGACTCGGAGAGAGAACAGAAATCTGTGAAAGGGACATCTCTGTCATGAGCCAGACACCTAGGACGGGGAGGCTTCCAGTAGATTATGGGGTGACCCTAGCTGAGAATCCTAGCAGCAGGAAATATGGAGCCTAAAATGGCACCTCCTATAGCCAGGTAGAACTTCCAGTGGAGGAAGGGGGACATCAATCCATCTACAAAACTTTCAAGCCAAAATATGTCCTGCCTACAAGTTGCACAGGGTTTTAAGAAAGAACGGAGATTAATGGAATAGCCAACCAATGACTGGCCCAACTTCCCATGCATTCCATGGGAGAGAGTCAACCCCTGACACTATTAATAATGCTCTGCTATGACTGCAACAGTAGTCCAGCATAACTGTCTTCTGAGAGGCTTCATCCAGCACCTGACAGAAACAGATGCAGAGGCCTACAGAATCAACTATCCTGGACCTATGGGGACTCACAGAGACTGAAGAGCTTGCTTGGGCTGGACCTAGGCCGCATACACATATATAGCAAACATTTAGCTTGGTGTTCATGTGGATTTTTTTTTTCGGAGCTGTGGATCGAACCCAGGACCTTGTGCTTGCTAGGCAAGCGCTCTACCACTGAGCTAAATCCCCACCCCCCATATAGATCTTTTAACAATTGGAGCAGAGGTTGTCTCTGACTCTGTTTGTTGCCTGCCTTTGGATCCATTTCTGTTAGCTGGGCTACCTTGTCTGGTCTCAGTGGGAGAGCATGTACTTAGTGCTGCTGTGACTGGATCAGCTAGGGAGGATTGGTAGCCTCTGCTTCTCTGAGGCAAAGGAGGAGAACATGGGAGGAGGGGATCTTGAAGGTGGGATGTGGAGGAGAGGAAGGAGATGGGGCTATGGTTGGAATGTAAAGCGAGTGAATAAATAAAATCAATAATGTGTGCCTGAAAGATTTTTTTAAATATATAGTAAAGATTGATTCAAAATAGACCTTAAAACATATGTTGATATAATTCTGTTTAAATGCTGTTTAAATGTTTAAATTCTGTTTAAATCCTGTTTAAATGTTTAATTGATTTCTGAAAGTCAATATGTGGTACAATTCCTTGAGATATAATTACTACATTTCTTCCTTCTCTTTCTTCCCTCCAACCCTCCCACAAAGAGTACCTGGTTCTTTTTAAAAGTTCATGGCCTCACTTTTCATTAATTTTTATTGGTGGCACGCGTGCGTGCACACACACACACACACACACACACACACACACACACACACACACACATATTCTTAAACGTAATCTGCTTACCCTGTATAATGTTGCTCATATGTGTGTTCTCAGTTCAAAACATTTGGTACTGGACAACTAATTGGTATGCTCTTCACTTGGGAAAACTCTTTCTCCTGCTCTCAGCATTCCTTACTTGCCTATATGTATAGGGTCATGGCCTTATAGGCTTTCCTTGTGAACTTTGGCACGTCTACTGGTGTTGTGCTCATTCAGTTCATGTTTAGGCAGTCATGTTGGTAAGGCTCTATTGGTGTAGCTTTAATACAGTGTTTTTCTGTAGATATGAATTAGACAGTAGAGTTTATATTTGACCCATTCTGCAACAGTCACACACTATCATTCTCAATAGTTCAAAATAACTAATATTTAGTTATTCCAGTCTGAAGCAAGGGACCCAAACTCCTGGCACTTTCAACTAATGTGTGTGTTATGGAGTCTTCAGCAGGGAGGAAAGAGGAAAATAAAAATAAAGGGAAAGGTGCAGGTTTATGTGTGTGCCCATCTTGGAAGTGGCCAAGGTTGACGTCTCCCACATGTCATAGGCCACAGTCAACTACTTACCCTGATGGAGCTCAAGAAGCTAGAAACTGGTTTCCCTCCATCAGCATTAACACAATTCAACCAAGACTCCAAAATTACCACCCAGGAGAAGAGGTAAGGACAGAGCTAGATGCCCATTTTAAGTGTTCCAAATGCTGTTTTCATTATGTAGCTCCACATTGCTTGGCCTGAATCAAATTGTATTTACCCTACATTCTCTCTGGTATTTAATAAATAGCTGGACAATTAATTAAGACATACATTACCTGATTAAAGTATGACTTTGAAATGACCTGTGCCTAGCAGAAACAAATGTTGCTTCTTTTGTTTGTTTATTTGTTTGTTTGTTTGTTACTATCAGCATCATGAGCGTTTTGGGTTATTTTCATGTACAAATCTACTCAATGCTGTCTCCATTGCTAGCACCCAAGTCCACTGGACACTCCTACATCTTGTTGAAATTTGTAACCTAAATGGGAATTCTGCTACCGCTGTTATGCACTGAAGTCCACCATAAATGGCAGCTATGATGATCTTTTAAAAATCCGTGTCTATTCATGGCACCCATCTCCTCAAAACCCTCAGTTTTTATCATCTTCAAATTTTAATCCATTCTTTACTCTGTCCTACAGCGTCATATGTCATAACGTATGTCTGCTGAGCTCTTCCCACCTCTATGTCTGACTTGTATGCATCTATGAGCATATGAATGAGAAGCCCATACTACATATGTGTACTTCAATATCAGCAGTTGGCTACACAGCTCAAAGTAAACAAATAAACAAACAAGAACCAAACAAACCAAAACCTACAAAATTAACTTGGGCCAGAGAAGCGGGTCGGCTCACTGCAGATCTTCCGTGTCTGGTTCTCCTGACGTAATCTATCACCCACTTTCAGCCCTCGCTCTGCAGCAGAACACCTCCTTCCCTACCCAGATGATCACATGGAGTTTACCCTCCTATTCTCCCTCCTCCCACTCTTTGCTTTACCTCGGCCTCCAACTCCAGCAGGGACTCTTTGGGAACCCACAGGCCACTCCTTAGCAAATAGGACAACTGCAGCTTCTCACCTCTTCCTCCATTCCTTCAAGTTTAAGCACACCCTTTCATCCCCAGCTCTGTAGCAGACCACCAGCTGTGCCTTCTCCTTCCTGCCTGTCCCAAGTGACTAAGTAAACAGATTCAGGAGGAATATCCTTTTTAAAAAAAAAAAAACAAAAACTTGTTTTATTGGATATTTTTTATTTACATTTCAAATAGGTTTCCCATTCATGAACCTCTTCTACATCCTCCCTCCCCCCCCCCCGCCTTCTTCCATGAGGGTGTTCCCCCACCCAACCACCCACCCCTCCTTGTTGAGCACCAATGGCAGGAGCAACATCCAACTCTCCTCCATCTTGTGAAGCCCCTTTACTACACCCAGCCCATCCCCATTCCTAAGTCTCAGGTCCCAAAACCCAGAAGCCATTTTACCTAGAAACTTTACTGCCTACACCTATCCAGAACCCAGATTTTCCTTCTGGTAACACACAGCCACCAAACTCTCCTAAGAACCAGAGATAAAACAGAAACTAAGGAACAAAACAGCCACCCAATAAAGACAAGACCAGATATCAGCACCCAGAATTACGATCTTCTCAATCTCAGGTGTGAAAGCTAAATGTTTGTATTCACTAAACCATAGGATGTTATGCTTTGCTTAGGTGGCTATACCTGAATAGATTCTATTTACTGAAAACATGCATTCATCTTTGAAAAGAACTACAAACTTAAATAAGTGAATAGATATTGTTGTCTTGGAACTTTTGATCATAGCAAAGATTCAATTGAGAGGAAAACCTTATGTATGGCCAACTAATTCAGCAAGCTGGCCTTTTATAAAGAACGAACAGTGGTGTCTTCGTGTTGCTACTTACATGTATAAACAGATAGTTTGATGTTGGGCTACACTGGACAGATGTCACTCTGCTATTACTTCCTGAAGCCTCTATAGATCCCCAATCTCTACAGTGTTAATGGCTCATTATATATTGTCTTAGAATGCTTTTTGGTTGGCAATTTCAAAACGTTTCTAAATGCTTGAATTTGTGTAATTCTTCTGGATAAAATATTTCTTGCCATATGTGTTTAATCTATAATAATTGGAAGCATGTCTTCACTGGAACATTTACCTAAGTATGGCTAGAAGCACATTTTGATGTATTTGGAAGTTCTTCCTTATACTCTACAACATTTCCAAATGGGAATTACTTTGGTAAACTTGGGTGTCTTGTTAGAAAACAACATAACACATAAAGTGAAGTTTATACAAATGGAACCACCTTCTTCAATAGTAATGGAATATGAATACATTGGTGATAAGCTCACTTCCTTTGACAAGTTTCCTTTCCTCCTCAAATTCCATAAACTTTGTTATCATAAACTACACTTTTAATGTTCTATTAACATACACTAATTGTGCACAAATAATGAGTTTCATTGGAACATTTTCATCATGTATATGGATTTTGATCACAATAACTCCCATTATCGTCACACAGAAGGGATTCCAATTTATACTATTTGAGCATCGTTGTTTGCAAGCTCCAAGTCACTGTCAGGTCAGAAGTCAAGATGACCATGGGTGGTCTGTGACTGTACAGTGCTTAGACAAATACTTATGTATGGTGAGTGGTCAAATTGAATGACTGCATAATTAATAAGTTATATGTCTACATACCCACACTCTCAAATATATATGTGCACATACTAGTAATAATAGATAAATAAGTTAAATGTATCTTTTTTTTACAAGAGCATGTTGACAAACTACCATGACTTTTGTTTAGAAATCACTAAAATAATAATGAGAACTAGGTTAATTTATTACATCCAGTGTTGAAACCTGGTGGCTATTTAATTATCTAGAAAATGTAGGTCTGAATTACTGCAGAGTTTTCCTCATGAGTCAATTCATCTTGTTTGTATCTCCAAATTGAATTGGAACAAAGAGAGGCGGTTCCTCCTTTTGTATGACTAATCAGTAGACGAGAGTGTAAATGGAGAAATGCTTTGACCTTCTCTCGCTGCATAGATTTTTATCACTGTTCACTGGGCACATGAGGCTAAAACTTCAGGAGAGGGGTTAAAAGCAGGAGAACATTCATTTCATAAAAATGGACATGGAAATTATTCTGTTATGAATCGCATTTGCGAAGTACAGGTTTTGTTCTGTGAAAACCTGGTGCATTTCTATTGCCATGGTGACCTAGAGAGAACATGAAATGGCTGTGGATTAATGGTTTCACTCGGGGGTCAATTTTCAAACTAATAGAATGTGCTCTTTTTAGTTCCTGTTCTTGTCAGCGTTTACCAGTGCGTGTGTGCATCAAGTTTTAGGTGATTTTGTTGTTGTTGTTGTTGTTGTTGTTGTTTCATCAGTGGATGCCATGCACAGGAAACCAGAAGAGATCGAATTGTCTGTCTAGGACATTTGGGAAGACACTCCCTAAAGAAAGTAGTGAACACGAAACCTGCTTCAGCTAAGTGATTTGGTCCTGACATTGAAAGACACATCAGACTACTGGAAGTTCATTAAAACCCATTATCTTCTTTCTTCAAAAAAAAAATCATCTAATAAAAAAAAAAGCAAAAAGCAACCAATCATAGCACTTCAGAGCAGTCATGTCTATGTTTGTTGGTGTCTGTCTAATGGACTGTGTATGATCAGAGAATACATATGCCATCCTCAAGTATGATTTATGATGTATATGTCTCCTACTATGTTCCCACATGCTCTTTCCTCCTCGTGGCTGCTAGGATGATAATGCCCTGAACCACTTGAGATGGAACATATCAAAAGTACACAGAAGCTGTCAGGCTTATCAGCAGGAAACCCATTCTGTTGGCTTCCTGGTCTACCACGAATCGTCCTGTTCTTTAGATTTTTGTGTTTGGAGTTTTTTTTATTGAAGTTTAGCTTATCCTAATTCACATTCACTTGAAACTTACAACAGAGACACATGTGTATGTGAACCTCCTGTCAGTCAAAAGCATGAGTTGAAAAGAAATTCAACTAAGGTCTTGGATTGCAAGAAAAATAAGAAAATGTCTATTTTTAAAATGGATCTGACCTTCTCAAGGAACCATCAGTGAATAAAAAACAATATTATCATTTTATTTTTTGCTTAGCACAAACTAATAATCTACTAAGTGGAACTGACTTAGAATTTTGGTGATCAATTTTCTATAAACTGATCCCTGCACCTTCTGGAAATTAATGATTTTGTTGTCATTTGGAGTTCTCTATTTTCTCATTAAAGTGGACCAATAAACCTATAAAATTTTGGCTGATGTTGGATTACTGTAAGTTATAGGCGTTATTATAATCAGAATCCCAATAAGAACATTCATCGTTGGGTGTTAATGTCTATGCTAAAGTCACTGTCATTTACACCTGCAAATACATTCTAAACAATGTGTTCATCTTTCTGAGTATAAGGTTTAACACTATTCATATTTCACAAATGACAAGTGGAGGCTTGGAGAGAAGTAACTTGCCCAAAGCTATATAAAAATTATATAGCTAACCAGGATTTGAAACAGGACTTGACACCATGTTTACTCTTTAATTTTCGAACCCAGAGAGCAAAATACCAAGCAAAGTTGATTTTCCAGTTGTCCCTTGTAAATTACTTTTTCAAGAACTTCAGTTGCTGTGCTAGAGGTGCACTCTAAAGTCTTCAGCTTTTTGACATCTCTTCAGAATCAAGAATATAACAGAATAGCATGATTTTAAAACCATGCAAAATTGTTGTCAAAGCTACCATAACTTAACCATTCAAAAATATTAAAACTGTGAAGAAATACCCTTGATTCTTCTATACCTGCCGTGAAAAGCACATCCGTCTTCACAAGTTTTGTTTGTATGAAAACATAATCTTCATTCAACTACCACCTATTATTTGAGTTTCATACATAATGGCAAGGGTACCTGGATTACATTTTGAAAGTTTTAATCCAACAGCTCTGAGAAATGCACACATGTGCATATGCACATGCACATACATACATTTCCTGTCAGGAAAAATATTTGCCTGTCTCAACATTCCATCTATGTTTCTAACAAAATTATTGATTCCAAATGAAACCTACACTTTAATTTGTATTGTGTACATGCCAATCACTCAAAGTTTTTGAATCATAACTAGTAGTTACCTATGATCTTCTTCACCTATTGCTGATAAATTACTATATGCAAATAACTTTTATGTGATAGAATTGATGTTTTAGCCTGTATCATTATGTAGCACTGACTGTCCTTGAGCTCATCACATAGAACAAATTGGCCTTTAACTCAGATCTGCTTGTTTTTGCCTCCCAAGCACTAGGATTAAAGACATGTGCCACGTTGACCAGCTTAAAATTAATTTAAAAATTCAAAGTTCAGTGACTGAATTTCTTAGCTACAAATTTAAGAGATGAATTCTTTACACATGGTAAGGACTGCGGTGCAAATATCTGTAAAGTAATAAATCGCGCACAAACACTTTAGTTTTTAAAAAAGCACTAATTGGTAAGAACACCTCATAAACAAGAAAGAGTGGTTATCTGAAACTAAAATATAAAATGTATCCGCAGGTGGATGACGCCTATTTGGCATCATGCCTCGAAGATATTTTTTTTTTGCTTATGATATTTAGCTGGCGAATAAGCATTTACCTAAGCCACAGCTAGCACACAAAGCCTGCAATCCTAGCAAGTGTAACATTTTATGAACATGGGGTTTGTAACGTAGGAGTTCCTGAGTGTGGCAAGATGAAATAGTGGACTTGCGAAGTGAAGCATTCGTCCTTGATCATCTAAAAGATGCAGGTGACACACACAGCAGTTTGGTTTTGTTTCTTTGACAGACATGAGTCTTGAAGTCATTTTCAAGTCATGTTCTGTGAAGAGGAGGAAAGCAATTCTCTAGACTTAATAAGATAAGATTATTCATATCTATTCTTCAACTTCCTGAAATCAGGTCTTTGGAGGGGACTTAATAGTAAGATCATTGAAAGTATAACATTTATTATTTTCCTGGGACAATACATGTCTTAATGTGCAAAGAAATAGCTTGATGTGGAAGGTACAGTGGACCAATTTTTTTTTATAAAATCCTAGGAAATCATGCAAGCTCAAGAAAGTCAATTTAATCTCTTCCTTCCATTTTCCCTATCAGGAAATATATAAGTGAAACTGACATCCCTTTATGGCTTAGAAAAATAAGCCGTGTGCTTAGGAAAGACTTGAGATGTAACAGGGCTATTAGTTAAGTTATTTTCAGGCAGAAAAAGATTTTTATTTTCTTTTAATAATTTAAAATTTAAAAATTTTAAATGTAATGAACTCATTCCCCCCCCTTTCTTCTGCCAAATCTCCTGTGTCCTCTCTCTCCAACCCTTCTGATGAGCTCCCCTCCTCAAAATTATGGACTCCTTTTCATACACACACACACACACACACACACACACACACACACACACACACACACATGAAAAATTCATGGGTATATATACATCTGACCTGTTGAGTCTATTTAAAGCTTCTTATACACGTGATTTTAGGGCTGACTATTTGGTTGTGTAACCAATCTGAGGGCTCATCCCAGAGGAAGGCTAACTTTGCTCAGCAGTACTTGTTTAATGTAGTTTTCTTCCCTCCCTTAGGGGCGGAGCATCTTGAGACTCCTCTCTTTGATGTTAGGTTGTGTGTTAGTGTTGCTGTTGAGTCTTGTTTAGATAGCCATAATGTTTTAGTCATCATGGATGTAGCTTTCCTGTTATTTCTAGGAGACACAATCTCTGTGTGGTTCCTCTAATTTTTGCAACTTCTACTCCTTATATGATGTCTTAGGTAGAAGAACTGCATTGTGGATGTTTCTGTTGGGCTTAGGTGTTAGGCCTATGACCAGTGGCTCTCTGTGTTTTTTACCAGTTTTGGCTTTCTGTGATGGTCCTTGTCTGTTGCCAAGAAAAGACAAGGGCTGAAAACTACACTTATCAACGGATATTAGGGCAAGTGTTTATAATTCACTTAGGAACTACACTGATTTAGTAAACAGTCAGTGCTAGCTTCTTCTCTAAGGTCTGTGACTTCACTAGCACAGGAAAGTTGCCTAGATTTCTAATACTAGGCAGAATTTCCTTCCTTTCATGTACTTGAAGACAAACAAGGAGGGATGTGTTCATTCTGACAGAGAGAATAAGGCTAGGTTTGATGCATGCTGAAACACAGCTCTCTTCTAGAATATTTGATGAGTATAGGTTTGCCTCAAGGTCAGTACCAAGTTTTTAATCTTTTTTAAAAAAGATTTCTTTATTTATTTTATGGATATGAGTACACTGTTGCTGTCATCAAACACACAACAAGAGATCACCAGATCCCATTATAGATATCTGTGAGCTACCATGTGGTTACTGGGATTTGCACTCAGGACCTATGGAAGAGCAGTCGGTGCTCTTAACTACTGAGCCTTCTCTCCAGCCTCAAGTTTTTGATCTTAGTAAACCTGATTTTCCAGTGGTTTCTAATTCCAAGTCCAACAAACTGAGTACTTCTGTGTTAGATCACTTCTCAGTAAGTTTAGATTTGGCTTGTACCTGGCAAGCTAATTATGTAAGAAATCATACAATTACCAAGGTGAAATGAGGAACAGAAGAAGCAGCAAGTTGTAATGTGGGTAAGGGGAGAGCCCAGGACATCAATAAATAAGCCCCTGCAAGTCTCCTAAAAGATGACCACCCTGGTCAAATTGGATCTTTATAGTAAAAAGGCAAACTACCTACAATCATAACTATTAAATTTGAGGCATCTACTTAGTCATTCACCAATTTATGGCTGAAATCAACATTATCATTAATGACAGTTTACCTCAAATACAACAACATTGTGAGCCAAGAAGTTTTACTGCAACTCTGTGAACTGAGTGTTTCAGCACAGCTAAAGCTGAAATGTCTATTAGCATTACATAACTATTGTTTTATTAAATAATATAGATAGACGAAGACACATAACTTAAATGTATGCATCAAATATTACTATAAATTGACTGTGAAATTATTCCTACTTAATAAAGACTTTTAATAAGAGACATTGAATATAGACTTTCCTGTGAGGCATAGGGAGTATTTATATAAATATCTATAGCTTAACAACCTTCTATTCTAATTTTAAAAATATTTAAGCAGAAGTGGTGACGAACACCTTTAGTCCCAGCACACAGGAGGCAGATGCAGGTAAATATCTGTAACTTAAAATCCAGCCTGGTTTACATACCAAGATCCAGGCCAGCCAGGAACACAATGTAAGAACCTGTCTCAGAACAATTATTGAACATATCATGGATCTATGAAAATAAATAATTATAAAAAATACTTTTAATCAAAAACAAAATAAAATAATTGCTTATTTTATTCAGCTTCAATAATGATGCCAATGAAATGCTATGAAATCTGTATATTCAGGGAAAAGTTTAATGTAACATTTGCTCCAAGTACAATTCGAGAAGAAAGATACAAAACAACATTTTTAGAAAATTCTAAAATTCTGCAGAAATTCTAAGTTTTCAGTCTCTGTGATACTCCAAGTGGCTACCTTCATTACTAAGAAAGTTAAATCTAAATGATGTTTCAATCAAATGATTGCTGTAACTGACAGTGCCTGCCTGCCTGTAATTTTATGTTTTTATCCATGTGGGTGGCATCTGTGAAACATCAACCAAAATAGATCATGTCATCATAAGCCAAGTTATGCAAAATGGCCTTTCAGATAAAAGAACAG
Organism: Rattus norvegicus; assembly: GCF_021556685.1. NCBI lineage: Eukaryota > Metazoa > Chordata > Mammalia > Rodentia > Muridae > Rattus > Rattus norvegicus. The sequence goes on from NC_141549.1 coordinate 29,237,153, forward strand.
CTGGATCTGGGAGTCACGAGTAGAAGAAAAAGAAAAGAGAAAGAGAAAAAGGACTCAGAGTCTCTAGGTTCTAACACATGGGGCTGATAGTACTTATCACTAGCTGCTCATTGACTCAATGATGCACACACCCATTAAGCGTGTGTGTGTGTGTGTGTGTGTGTGTATGTGTGTGTGTATGTGTGTGTATGTGTGTATGTGTGTATGTGTGTGTATGTGTGTATGTGTGTGTATGTGTGTATGTGTGTGTATGTGTGTATGTGTGTGTATGTGTGTATGTGTGTGTGTGTGTGTGTGTGTGTGTGTGTGTGTGTACACTCTGGCTTCTTAGGTTTAGGGTGACAAAGAAAATTTATGAGCTGTAGGTCTTCTTTACTCTGGGTTGAATGAAGGATACACATGTATAATGGAGTCATTGGGGGAAGAGTTGAGGCACTGAATAGTGTGCCTTCTCTCCATAGTTCATGGGCTTCTTACTAGTGCATCAGTATAAAAAACTCAGTTTAAAACTGGGTAGATACAGCCAGTGAAGTGGGTGTGGTTACTTTCACCTTGACTCACATGCATAGTTCAGCATAGCACCCTCGTCATCTCAATAGCCTTAACTCAGCCACATCTACGATATCTCTTTTGTGATGTAAATAACAATTTTAGGATCCAAGGATTGGACATGAAATCAACTGAATATTATTTTTCCTTAAAAAACGATACATTAAGAATTTATGTGCATGTATGTGCACAGAGTACTTGTGTGTGCATGGGAGTCAGAGAACATTCTTGGCTATTACTTTTCAGTTGGTATTCATCACGAGTGTTTTGAGACAGAATCTCCCACTGGCCTGTAACTCCCCAATGACCCTAGGATGGCTGGCCAGGAAGTGACGGAATACACATATCTCTGCCTTTTCAGTGCTAGGATTAGAAACGGTTTCTACCACACATGGGTTTTAATTTTTTCTGATATTATATTTATTTAGTGGGGGAAACACAAAACACAGCATGTGCATGTAGAAGATAGTTCTTTTTCTGCACCCTGTGAGTCCTGTAGATAAAACTCTGGACTCGAGTTATGGAGTTTAGCAACAAGAGACTTTACCCACTGAGACTCTGTCAGTCAGAATGTTGGTATTTGTTCATTTGTTTGTTTGATGATTTTAAAATGGGTTCTTGGAAATGACGTTCACGTTCTCTTGCCTGCAAGGCAAGCACTTTACTGACAGAGCTATCTTTTCAGGCTGATACATTAATAATGTTGCCTAAAAGACAGCCAGCATACATTTTCAAAAACACTTTGAGAGTGCTAACTTCCAAGCCTTAGAAATGTTAAGTATGTTCTAAAGGTAGCAAATCTTTTATATTCTTCATTAGCATATAATCAATTAAGATATACATTATCCTATTGTTTAGTCTTCAACCAATAGCTAGATTACATCTGAGATGATATATCAATAGGTCCCTCACATTGAAAGCCTCTAATCTACTTTCAAAAGATGTGTGCCCCATTTAGCAATAATTGCTGACACCTAAGGAATCTTTTCCTTAAGACAGAGTAGTGCCAACTCATAGAATATTTAGACCCACACGGAAAATCCACTCCTACTAGAATATAGGTTTTCAGCTAACAACACTCTTAACCCTTAACTCTATGTGATGTGCAACCAACAGATCTTGGAATATAAACACTATAAAGTCTATTTTTATCAGGACGGCACATGGCTAACCACATGAAGAAACCACAGAGAGGTATGAAAACTGGATAGACGTAAGGATGAGGATGTAGCTCTGTCGCTAAAGTGATTACCCAGCAGGCATAGGGCACTAGGTTCAAGCCCTAGCACTTAGTAAGCTGTGATGTAGTGAATGCTTATAATCACAGCTCCCTGGAACTGGAGGTAGAGGATCGGGAGTTCAAAGTCATCCTTGACTACGTAGCAAGTATCCCCAGACAACAATAAAACCAAAAAACTCAGTTTATACACACACACACACACACACACACACACACACACACACACACACACACATATATATATATATATGTATACCAATGAGTAGCTATATATAATATTAGAAAAAAATGACAAGCCATGTGTGGTAGCAAGCATTTCTAATTCTAGTCCTAAGAAGGTAGAGATAGCCATATTCCTGTTGCTTCCTGGCCAGCCATTCTAGGGTCATTAGTGAGTTACAGGCCAGTGGGAGATGCTCTCCCAGAACACTCATGCTGCATGCCACCTAAAGAGTAACAGCCAAGAATGTTCTCTGATCCCCACAGGCGGGCATGCACTCACAAGTACATCTGTGCACATACGTGCACATAAATTCTTAATGTGTCAATATTTTTTTAGAAAAAATAATAGTCAGTTGATTTCATGTCCTATCCCTGGAACGTGAAAAATGTTATTTATATGACAAAAGAGATGTTGTAGATGTGACCGAGTTAAGGCTATCGAGATGATGAGGATGCTAACCTGATCTGTCCATGTAGTAACAACTCCAGGCACTCACTGCCTTTGATGCTTAAAAAGAAAACCATTTAGGAATGCAGGTTTTCTCTGCAAACTAGAGAAGACAAAGAAAAACATTTCTCCTTGAGCCTCCAGAAAGGAGTGAAGCCTGACTAACCCCTTCATTATTCTCCCACATTCTTGGTGGAATTGGTATTGCTTCTAACTGTAGACATTCTATACTTTTAGTACTTGGCTTTCCCTCACATAGGGAAGGGCAATAAGTGTACAGCAGACCTTTCCTTTCAGCTTAGATCATTTTCCAAGTCACGGGTATGATGAGCTTACTTAAAAGCCATTATTTGGCTCTCTGTTTTTTAACTTGAGCTTCAGCTCACATTGTAATTAATGTGTAATTAATGCTCTAGTGTAAGATTGTAATATCTGCTTCACACACAGGTTCCTACATTATAATAAAACTTCACAAAACTCGGATGAGTTGGGAATTATTTAACCATTTTATATTTATCATCTCTAGTGCTGTTTTACCAAAGTCAATTTGTGTATTTTGCTCTCAGGTTCTGAATCACATTCATGAACCAATCCTTTGACCACAGCATGATTATTCAGTTTCTTCATTGTAAATGAAAGAGGCTATGTCAGTCTATCAAAACCATTGGAGTTAATTATCTGAACAGGGGGTAATTGTTGAACAAAGTACTCGGTCCAGGAAACCTTACTTGTACCACAAAGTCCCTATTAACTATGTTATACTGTCTAATATTGTTCCAAAGTTGCACAGTATTAAGAAAAAAAGGAATATCAGAGACTTTAAAATCAGAAGTCACTGGCCTCCACCTTCTAGCAAGCCCTATGCCCCACTCTAATCAACCTCTTTGGTTTCTTCTTTAAAAAAAGGAAAAAAGGAAGAAAAAGGCACAAGCCCTGTTGTCTGTCCCAAGTCCTACCACCAGAAAAGCTAGTCTAGGAGTGCAATATCACACTGATGTTGTAGCCATCTAAACTTAATAATAATAAATTGGACAGTTTAAAATTGATGGTTTCTTTCAAAAGCTGTTTGGGAAAAAGGATCCGAAGTCAACTGTTTCCACGTGGACCTTTGGGGTTTGCACTGAGCGAGGAGATGCAGGCGTCCGCTTTGCTCTGGCTTGGCTGGCCATCACAACACACTGGGGCCAGAGGACCCAGAGCCGCTAACCTGCTGTCACCCAACAGAGACCATAGCTGTGACCCAGCGTACACACTGTTCCAGGATAGCTGCCACTTCTCCAAATCCCCAGCCACAGGGGCCCCCAGTCCCTCAGTCCCTGGCAAGAATCCTGCTGGCTGTGTAGTGGCCCAGGCTGTGTAGGAGAGACCCTACCAGCAGGATGACTACAATGTGGGCCATAGAACTGACCTCCATATTTTGGTCCCGAACTCCTCACATAGTGTGCGCTGGCAGGATGGGCTGACGTTATGGTTTTCTTTTTTTCTTTTGTTTGTCCTTTTTCAAAGATGGGTGTTGGTTGGAATTGCTCTGTATTTGCTTGGAACTGGATGGACAGACTTCAGCATTGCTGTGGGGGTGGGGGGAGCACCAGCAACCAAACAGAAACTGTTTCTGGTCCTGTTTTTATTTTCAAAAACCAATGAACCTGATGGTGGAGCCTGTCCCCTCTGAGGAGAAGTGACTTGGCTGCCCTGGACTCTCTTGGTGACAATCATTGTGTCTTGCTCTGGAAGACACTGAGTTCTTTGTACATTTACACCTTCCGTGCCCCACCCACCCTCGTAGCTGGTCTTTGTTTTCTTACCTCCCCTTTCTGCCCCATGTATATCATATTATGAGAGATGCCACCTGCCTGAAAAAAAGACGTTGTGCCGACTCTTGGGAACGTTGTAGCTGTTTCTGTGTTTTTTCTTACCTTGTAGTTTGGTTCTGAATTATGAGAGGGAAAAAAAGTAATTATGATACATTGTAGTTTGTGTACGGTATATGTTGATAACGTTTTATTAAAGGGACATCCTTTTTCCACAAAAAAAAAATAGAAGAAGGAGGAGGAGGAGTGGGAGGGGGAGGAGGAGGGAAGAGAAGAAGAAGAAGAAGAAGAAGAAGAAGAAGAAGAAGAAGAAGAAGAAGAAGAAGAAGAAGAAGAAGAAGAAGAAGAAGAAGAAAGTCATTGACTTCCAATAACTTGTGTATTATTGGAGAAGATTTAAACAAATCATAGTGTCTCATTGATCATCAGTGTTTGCACCTAATAAGGTAACTAGCTGTGTTTATCAGTTGTTCAGGCACTAGAGATGACATGTAAGATGATTAAAATAATTCTCAACTCATCCGAGTTTTGTGAAGATTTTACAATAATATTTAGCACCTTGTAGGTATTTACTGGGCTGTGTTGATCATTGTATGGGTTTCCTTGGTAGAATGCAAAGAGATATCTACTTATCCCACATAAGGTACCAATGACAGAGTCCACCAGGGTTCAACTGGGCAAACCAGTGAGTTCACTGCGTTTATGTACAGAACACGAATGAGGGTTTACACAGACACCTGGAAGACTCAAAGGCAGTTATGTTGTGGAAAAGCCCACCCCAGCATAGGTGGTGACTCACAAGGGCTGCATCCTAGAGTTCCCTGTGCTGCACCAACTGCAGGCAGCTCAGCCAGAGACACACTCTCCACTCCCTAGCAATTGTTACTACTGACATAACCTTGGGTTGAGAGCCTTATCAATCTTGTAAATTCTGAGACCTTTAAGGTTGGTTTGTTTGGCTTTTGTTGTTTTCTTTCTTTCTGAGTCTTATAATCCTGGCTTCTTTCTCCAAAAGTGAACATTTCTGTTTAGAGAAACTGGCTGCCCAGCACTCAAGGAGACGTTGGGCGCCTAGACGTAGCTTATAAGGCTGTAGTATTATAGTACAAGTACTGATGGTGGATTTGGGGAGATCTGGTTGAACTCTAACAACTAGTCACAAAAACCCCTTGGATGAGACAGATAAGGTCTGAAATTCAGGAATGTGGATGTTGTACATTTGCATCGTGTTTCTGACTCTTCCGGTAATTTTTGCATCACTTTTAGAAAGGAATTTGGCCAGTGAGAATTAACCTTTTATGTCATACCCACCATCAAAATAACAGATTAGAGGGCAAAAAGACATCTGCGGTACAATTCTTGCCAGTAAGTTATTTGTAGGTGCATTAGGAGATAATGGAGAAATGTCAAATAAAGTGTAAAAGGAAAAAAATCACAAATGACTAAAATGATGATATAGGTGGAAGTTGGGGGGAGAAGTAAGAGGGAGAAGGGGTGGAGAGTGATGGGCATCCTAGCATATGTGGATAAGGACACAGAAGACGGACAGTAGGAAACCCAGGGAAACAGTGGGTGGCTGCGAAGACTGAGTGTGCAGAAAGCAAGACTAGAGGTAGCAACGGTAAGATGGTTGGATATCCCTGGGTCAGAGGGGAGGTTTCAGGACTAAAGGGACATGCTTATTTTCAGCATGTTAAACACTTAGAATGGCAATTTTCAGTCTGTGGGTCGCAAGCCCTCTGAGGGCAGCATGTCTGATATATTACCATTTAAAACAGTGGCAAAATTACAGATAGGAAACAGCAATGGAAATCACTTTATGGTTGGGGGTCAGCACAACACAAAGCACTGTACTAAAGGGTCACAGCATTGAGAAGGTTGAGAGCCATCACGTTAGGAGCCACTAATCAGAGTCAGTCCTGAGTCTCGCATTGCTTTTGCAATGCAATCTTGGTAGTCTGACTGTGAAGTTACACATCTAAAATACATGAAAGAAAGAAAGAGAGAGAGAGAGAGAGAGAGAGAGAGAGAGAGAGAGAGAGAGAGGAAGGAAGGAAAGAAGGAAGGAAGGAAGAAAAAAAGGAAGGAAGGGAAGGAAGGAAAAAAGGAAGGAAGGAAGGAAGAAAAAAGAAAGAAAGAAAGAAAGAAAGAGAAAGGAAGGAAAAAAGGAAGGAAGGAAGGAAAAAAGAAGGAAGGAAGGAAAAAAGAAAGAAAGAAAGAAAGAAAAAGAAAGAAAGAGATCATGTCAGAGAAATGCTACAAGTAGCACTGGATAGTTTCCAGGAAGCTGTTTCACAAAATCAGTTCCTATGGAGAATTGCAGTTTCAATTTTTGGGCAAAATGGATGGATGTGGTCAGTATAAGGTAACACAGCTGTGGCAATATCACAAGGAGTTCCGTTTACACAAAGGTCACATACGTTAATAAATACAACTTTTAAAATTTCCATGCTTTGACTTTAAAATGTACTTGAAAATCAGGAAAGTAAAAGCCTTCAGAGAAAACCTTGGAAACTAAATGGTTGCCACTGACCCTCATGATTTTCAACCCTATGTCCTTTCCATTAAAGTACATTTAATTTGTCAAATATGTGAGATCATAAGTGCATGTAGAGCAATTTGAAAGTCAGTGACACAGTAGAAAATCTTAGAAAAAATTATTAAAAGCTTGTGTTATATATCATTTAATTAACTTTTTAGTGGTTGTGTATACTCCTCATGGTGTGGGTGTGGAGGTTAGACAGATTTTGTTGTTGTTGTTGTTGTTGTTGTTGTTGCTGCTGCTGCTGCTGCTGCTGTTATTGTTTGTATAGTTGATTCTCTTCTTCCACCTTTGTGTGGGTGCCAGGAATTGAACTTGGGTCATCAGGCTTTCACCACAAGCCTTTATACATGCAAAACTATCTTGTCAGATTCACTATTTCATATACTATGACTATATTATATATTATTAATAACACACCAGAAGAATCACAAGAAAAATAAAATTTTGAACAAGAAGAATTTTGCTCCATAAGTTCATCCAAATGATATGACTTATAAGCAATTCTTAGAAAAGACCCATGTCAGGTAATTAAATGTTTGAGAATTTTCAAGCCATTGGAGCTGTAATAGGACTTCAAGGTTAGCGTCATGTTTATTACATTAGAGGTCTTGGAAAGGCTAAGGGAACTGATGAACTCATTTGATTCATAATGACAAAATTCCGGAACTGTTAAAAGATATTCTTACTCTGCTTAGAGAGAAGAAAAAATGTATTTCAGGAGTTGAAAGTCATATGCCTATGTGGTTCTCACACTTGAGAGATGAAAATGTAAAGGTATCATAAAGAAGGTTTTCTGAGATGAGTAGGACGTGAGTTTATAGGAGTTGTGTAGGGGACACTGAGCAAGCTTCTACTTAGAAACTCCCTTAGAATAACCCAAACAATAAGAAAAGAAAAGAAAGGAAAGGGAAGGGAAGGGAAGGGAAGGGAAGGGAAGGGAAGGGAAGGGAAGGGAAGGGAAGGAAAGGAAAGGAAAGGAAAGGAAAGGAAAGGAAAGGAAAGGAAAGGAAAGGAAAGGAAAGTGAGGACTGCCCAACTCCCAAACATCAAAAGGCTGCTTCTGGCCCAGTAGGACTGACATTATTAACTTTTTATTATATCATTTACATTGTTCTTTTGACTCTTATGTAGGCTTTATCAGAGGTCAGGGTGGGAGAGGATATCTTATAAAGGAAGACGATATCTGCCATGATTTGGGAGAAAGCAAGGGTCATCTTGCCCTTATAAATATGGCATCCAGTTCATGAATTACTCATGAAGACTTATAAAGCCACAGCACAGAACCATTGTGGTACTACCCCAACTCTTCAGAACATCCTCTTGGAATCTCTTTTTTTTTGGTTCACATTCTTTGCTTTGCCAAACGAAATCCACTTAAACTGGATTCATGTTTTACTTGACATCATTCCTTTGAGAATACAAGAACTAGGAAATGCTCACCAAATACCATCTGAGTACACATGGACTTTTGAATTTGACTTCAATATGTATATTCTATTGGAAGAAAGATAGCAGGAAACCCTTCAACAGCAGAGTTAACACAATAAAGACAAAACTGATATAAGGAAGCATCATGCACTAACCAGGCTAAGCAGAGAGTTAGGAGAGTCCTGAGAGGTGAGGAGATAGCTGAAGAGGAGAAAGGTGTAGTCATGTCAGGCATCAGTGATGGGCTGAGAAGCACAATGGTCCAAAAACCAGTAAGCCTAATAATATAACATACACGGTCTTGTCCACTGGACCTGGACCATACTCACTCTGCAATGAAGAAGCACATCTCAAGCAGCAATATTCTGAAGTCCCACCTAAGACAACACCAGGCATATATGGGTTCTGTGAATTTCCTTATTTCCATTGTATTAGTCTGTTCCAGGAATTAGAGATTTGGATCACAACATTGAAACATCTTCCAGTTCAATACTAGCTGTTCTTGATAAGAAAACTGTGGTGTCTCCAGTTCCAGCAGAGAACATCTCTCATCTACTTGTCTTTGAGGTATTTTTTTTTGGAGCTTATTCCCATTTGTCCCATTTTGTTTTCCCAAGTTCACGTGGAGCTGGTAAACAAACATGTATTTCTTCTCCATCTTGGCCTGGAAATCATGCATCTTACTATGTGATTAATGCCTAAGAAACTCCCAGTAAGCCCAGAGATAAAACTTAATTTAATCGGCTTCAAAGCAGAAGAGAACATTTCCTTTACAGTATGTCACTGATGGGAGGAACTCATTCTCAGAGTTTTAAAATTAATTCAAGTCAAATGTTCTTTTCTCTCCATCAGCTTAACAATTTTTAATTACTCTGAAATTATTACAGAGATCAGTCTAATAATTCTAAACTGCCTAGTTCCTACCATGTTGTATATGAAAATACTTTAATGTCCATAGTGCCCACATATTTTAACAGGATGTATTCTCTTAGGCCGACATTTTCTCTTCTAAGGAAATGGTATGCATTTGACCTGGGAGCATTGTCTAGGGATTTTCTGATTTCCTCAGTGTGCTAATTCCTTGGTAGTGGGTTTAATAACCAGCTACGAGACAATTTCACAATGAATCTGAGGTCTTAGAAGTACATTTCTCATCACAGAAAAATCCTCCCAATGATGACTAATGGGTCCATGAGGGATATTCAAAAGGCACAACCAAAAGCAACCTGCAGAGCTCCATCTAGGCAAACTGCTTTGATTTTTATTGTTTTGCTTAGATAAGAGAAGTTGAAATCTGGGCACCATTGACCAGAACAAATTATTGAAGAAATTTAAAAAATTAAAAGCGAGGTTCTGGGCTTCTTTTTGCTCTATGAGAGTAAAATAATGAACCCAACATTTGGACATCATCTCCCTTTGTGAATCCCCATCTCCAAAATATTGTCAATTTTTAAAAAGAATTATTTCATTTTTTTATTGCTGTGTGTTCTGTCTATCTGTGCATATGTATATACACTTGCACGTAGATATCCGTGGGTGCTGATCCTTGGAAGTTCCAGGACATTGTGAGTCATGCAAGGTAGGTTCACTGAAAGATCATCAAGCTTATCTTTAAATGTCTCCTGTTTTAACCATTTTCTTTGTCTTCACTTTTCTTAGCCTTTTGTTAAATATATAAAACATTGTGTTTCACTATGAGATTGTCTTATACATACATGACATGCTTGGGGCATTTTTAATGTATTATTATATGTCACTCCTTATTCCCTCTCTTTCCCATTCTCTACCTCCAACCACTCCTTCTAGGTTCACATATTACTTTATTGTTTTTCCTTAATGATTATTGTTATGCATATATACTTACAGATATACAAATCTAACCAGTAGAGTTGGTTTTCTGATTTCATATGTGTATGATGTTAGGGATGACCACTTAGTAGGAGACTCATTGCTGGGGAAGACTGACTCTCCCTCTTAGAAGTCATGAATTCTCTATAGTTCCACATCCATGGATGGAGCTGTGTGGGATTTTTACCATCCACACTGGCATGTCAACTGGTGTTATCAGTGTTCAGGATTTGTTGGGCAGCTATATTTTTTTATATTTGAGTACCTGTGGCTTCCCTGAGCCATCTCTTCAGAATCTTATATCAATTCTTAATAGATTAAATATTTTAAATGTTTGAAATATCTCTGAAAACTGCTTAATATGAAATTTGTAAGAGTGGCTATGTCTAGAGAAGGAAATTGAATGACTGAGCAGGAAGACGTAGGAGAAAGATTTATTTTGGTTACACATTCATTTCATAGGTTTTGAATTTCTGCTTTATGACCAGCTTTTATTTTAATAAAAATCATCACGTTTGTATGCTTCCATACACATATTAAACAGAAAATGTACTAGTATGCATTTATGTGCCAGGTATATTACATGCATCTTTTCATTTGGTCCACTTGACAATGTTAGAAGACTTGGATATGATACGATGTCAGAAAGTTAGAGTACTAATCGATGGTCCTTCTTTTTTCCCAATTAATTAGGAAACACTTCAGAAATGAAAGAAATAAGATCATCCCCAGTAACATGTTTGTCAATATGTTAACTGAACTGATGAGCAAATGTGCCACAAGTACATATTACCCTTAGGATATTCATCTATAAAATATTTTAGCGGGATGCCTCTGAGTGTAATATTCGGGAAGCAAGCATAGGCTCTATAGTTTAATAAAGCATTGCTTGACAGAAAATGTCACATACACTAGGACATATAAACACAGAGATATGATATGGACAGTTGCTGACTCTAGCATGGCCTTGGTAAGGTCAGAATGACATGGTTTTTGCCCAGGGGAAAGGACTAGCAGACTTGGCTTCCATGAGTTCGATGGCTGCTGTAGGCATAAGGCTTGTTTATGTAATAATGCACATATTCGTTCTTCAGAGGAACGTCCTTCCTGCTAGCATTAATGACTCCATGATAATCAGAGAGAGCATGGGTCCAGGAAGCAAAGATGTGGCTGATGCCTCAGCAAAATGTTAACTGCTGGAACCTTCAGGATAGCCTTAAGGGTATGGAAAAGAACTCTAAAGACATGAGCTCGAAAAGATATGGTTTCTCAAGTATGCAAAAAATATAAAAATGCAATATGAATTGTATAAGGAGTTGCACAGATCTAAAGGAACAGATTCAGCTACACTGAGCAACCTTGTCAAAGACAAGCAGATACGAATGCCGGCAGACTCCTGAGTTCAACGTCAGCCTGGGACAGAGGATAATTTAAGTTTAGGTGTGCTAGAAATGGTAATCTCGGGACAAGGTTCCACCCAGCTAAATTTACAAAGGCAAGCAGATCTATGAATTCTTTTCAGAGTGTTTAAAAAGAAAGTGTTTTCTGTCTCCTAAGAATAAAGGAGCTGGGTCATGGATGCTGAATGGAAACTGGAATTAATAACTGAATTGATATATAAATAAAAAACTGGATTTTTGGTCTGCAGGAGATGACCTAGCAGGAGTTATAGTAGCTCTTTTTTTCTTTTCTTTTCTTTTCTTTTTCTTTATTTCCTTTTGTTTTTTTCTGTTGAGTTGTCTGTAGATCTCTGAGCCCTCTGGAGAGTGAGTGAAAACAGCTTTTATAAGATTAAAAAAAAAACAATTTCTAATTTTGGTCAGAAAATCCATGCAGAGCAAACACAGCTCTTTTAGAACTTTTCATACTTAAAAAAATGTTTTTTGAGATCTCAAGAATTACTTAAAGAGCCGACACAAGTCTTTTAGAATGTTATTTAGCAACTATTCAGACAAGATTGTCTGAAGAGTGAATACAGCTCTTTTAGAATTTTTTCCTGGTTTTTTATTTTGATTGGAAAAGCCCAAGAATTACCTTTAAAGTTTTTCTATCAGGATTTTTTACTTTGTTGGAAGATTCAAGAATTTTTTTAAAGCAACTATCCTGACTTTGGTCAGAAAACCCATGAGCTATTCAGAGAGCTTTCAGAATATTTACTAGCAGAGAAAGCTGTATCAAACAGTTTTTAGAATAGCTAGTTTTAGAATAGTTTTTAGAAAAAGCTGTCTAGTGCAGAGCAGAACACACACACACACACACACACACACACACACACACACACACGCTGAGAGAGAGAGAGAGAGAGAGAGAGAGAGAGAGAGAGAGAGAGAGAGAGAGAGCAATCATTAGAACATAGGCAGCTCCGTTGTAACCAGGATTTGACTTCTAGTTGTTTGTTTTTGCTGCTCCTCTCTGAGGACCCCAGACCTAGCCTAGGCTGGTCCTTGAGAGACAGTAAAGCCATAATGCCTTCCTTGAAACTTACTCTAAAAGATTGGAAAATATCTATCTGATAGTGGCTGCAAGGAAACTTGATATTCAATATCTCTCTTTGTATCACATGGATCTATTTGACTTCTAGAATCTTTCTTTCTTTGGGGATTTTTTTAGAGTAAAACTTCTGTCTTAGTCAGATTGCCACCAGTGTGACAAAATAGTCAAGAAAGTCAACTTAAAGGGAGAAAAAGATATTTTATCTCACTTTCAGGAAATTCAATTCAAATCACCTGGTTTTATAATTACTGGGACCCTGAGACCAGGCTGAGTTTTGTGGTAAGAGTGTGCAATTGTCACTTCATAGCAACTGGGGGGGGGGGAAGAGTCAGAAGAAAGGGCTGGGGACAAAGGATACCTTCATATGAAGATTCCTTTCTATTCCATTTTGTCTCCACTCACAAACCAGGCCATAAACCATTTGCTATCGATACTAAGTGTAAGGTACTTTGCTTCTACAGCTGATATACCTGTCTGAGTTATTCTGAAGCCAGAAGCTTCAGTTTCCAGTTTAGTACCTGATAGTAAAACAATGCAGGAGACTAGATAATGTAAGCCTTTGTTCTATCTCAACAGGCTCCAAGTTGACATCTCATGAAGAAAAAGGGAGGGAGGCTTGTCTTTGCTCTTTGCTTTAGACATCCATACAACTTTCAGAGTTTGTGATCATATGGTAAAATTCACTATAAGATTGCACATAAATTCTGAACATAAATTGAATAAGAGGTTTATAACAGAGTATGTCCACATGCATGTCCACTAGGAGTAATTATATAGCTAAACATTCATCATTTGTTACTAGCTTACAGGTTCATGGAGAGTTAAAAACATAACTAAGCTGTCCTTGAAGTTTTGTATAGATAAACCCACTCAATATTTTATTTCCTGTTTTGGCACCTGTGGTGTATAATTTTAGCTCCTTCTTTATGAACTTTGGTTCATGAGTTTTTACAACCCCTTGGAGAGTGCTCTAGATTGTAGAAGTCTGTTGTTATCTTAGAAGCAATTAATCAGTTCTGTTATAAAAGGGGCTCAAATGTCTTTGTGTTGCCATTCTGAAACAATGGTGATTCCAGCAACCTGGTTGTTTCTGGAGAATAAATGCTTTTTGTTTTTGTGTACTGCCTTCGTCTGGGGTCTTCCTTCAGTGATTTTTCAGACCCTTACACAAAGTCACACACCTTAGCTATTTCCTCCCTCTCGCCAACCTAGGTCTTACCTCTGAATAGCTCATTAACCTAAACCCATAAGTGGATTGATGCATTGAAGACATTAACACTTTCAGAACACAGTCAGGTCTCAGTGCCCCTACTTCTGTCTCTGACTGAGGAACCAAGCACACTTCACTCTGATGGACACCAAAGGCACAAACCACCGTGCTAATAAATAACTCTTTTATGATGCTATTAGAAATTCTGCCGCAAGACCTATCCTAGAATGGTTGTGCCTATAAATATTTGTCCAAAAAAGAAAGAAATGAAAGAAAGAAAGGAAGGAAAGAAGGAAGGAAGGAAGAGGAAGGAAGGAAGGTAGGAAGGAAGGAAGGAAGGAAGGAAGGAAGGAAGGAAGGAAGGAAGAAGAATGGCAGGAAAAAGAGGTAGGAGAAGATAGATGGAGTCTATATCAGTAACCAGCTAGTCAAGGGTGATTCTTCTATACCTCACAAAGATGTTATTGCATATGGCTTGTGAGGTCCAAATATTAAGACAGATCCTTCATTATCATAATTACTACAGTTTACAGAGATTTTATCTGAGATGGTGTGGTGAAAAGGCAGTTGTGTGCTTAGGAATGGCTGGAATTTACTAACTTCTTTTTTCTTCCTTAGCTCGGAACTTAGCACTACCTCTTAATATCTCTAAACATCCATGTAAAATCCTCTTTTACACAAATCTATGTGTATATCAATCTATCTTTGCATTTCAACTCTTATTAGAAAGAAAGCATTTATGATTAAATAAAGAATGTAAAGATAAATCTTGTCCTGAATTTAGTTATCTAAATGTGTGCTCTAAATCTAAAACAGAAAATGTGCTGAGAGTAGAGGACAGCGGTGCATTCTGAAGAAGGAGGAAGGGACTGTGAGCCTAAGTATTCTAAAAGCATCTAGGGTGTGCAAAGTGAAAAAATGAATATTTCATACACCTTCAAGGAGTGTATACATTTTATTTTGCCTGACTGAGATCTATCTTAGACTTCTAGCCTCAGGCAATACGGAACAAAAAATTATGTTGTCTTAAGAGATTAAGTATTTAGAATTTTGTTTGAAAAAGTCAAGAACACCTGGAATGGTGCTGATTTGTAATTCCACCAATAATATCAATTCTCCCATGATGTACATGAGGCAACACAGCAGTTTTATATGGGAACGTGGTCTTGGTTAAATGGACTATTACTAAGAACAAATGCTTTGTTTTCCTGGAAACATTTCAGTACAAAACATTTTAAGGCTTTGGCACATTTATTTTGGCCTCATAGCCAAATTAAAAGAGTGAAAGTGTTTTCTGCTATTTGAAGCAATAATTAGTTTTCAGATCTCAAACTGAATTTATGTAATAACTGCCATTGTACAAATCCCATTCTTTACTCAAAGGCATTTTCTATAGAAAGTAATTGAGAATTATTTGAATATGATAATTCAGTTCTTTACAGATGGGTAAGTTTCAGATTATGTTCACACAGACTTAATAACTTAATAAAGACAAAGACCATGAATAAAATACATCAACATATATATATGCAAATCACCCTATAAATTATCAGAAATATGCAAACCTCACATGAAATGCCACATCTCTTCCTCTTACCATGTTAATATATCATAAATCCATAGCAATTGATAAAACTTACATATTGGTAAGATTATGATTTGCATTTCATGTTATTTTGTATTGAAATATACTTTTGGTTTTTTCCATCTGAAGGTGCAAAGTCAAATCATCTGTCTCTCCTTTGAAAGCAGCTTGAAGAAATAGCACAATTTTGATAGTGGAAAGGTCTTTGTTTTGTAGAGTGATGTAGCATTTTATTCAAACAGTTCAGAAGCAATTCAATCATTTGCAAACATTGTCTTCATAATGCAAAAGCTATTGTTGCTACTAATTCACTTGAAATCATATTGTTCTGATAGTTGCTTCTTGGAAGTCAAGACTTCTTTTTCAAATACAAAATGTGGGATGAAAATTACTTTTTAATAAACAGGTTAACTGTATGTGCAAATCTTTGAAATCATTACAGTAAATCTTAGGTCCTAAACAGCCTAGTGATATAAACCTTTTATGTTCAAGGCAAACTTCATGAGTTAGAAAATAAAAGGGAGGGAATTTATACTGCTGCTTGTTTTTGTCTGAGTGACAGATTGGATGGCCATGGGCAATTTCCAAATGTTTGCTGTCATATTTCTGAGTTAATCCACAGTCCTTGAGACAAAATATTATCAAAGATAACTTCATTCTCTGATGCCTAGAAATATATCTTTGCTGAATACAAACTATAAAAATTCAATTACCAAAAGCAAACATAAGGTACAGTGCTCTGAATCATAGAATAATGATTTTGATCATGAAGCTTAAGCAACACCTTCATACTCATATATTAATAAAAGCTAAGTGAGATGCCTCTGTCTGTTGATGCCATACTCAAGCCAGTACACATACTAACTTATCCTAAAAGTTGTAGCTGTCATTTGCTACTTTTTGATTTTTTTCTTCCACCCTTCTCCCCTCTTTTTCTCCCATCTAACCCCCTAACACCAGATAAGAGAGGAAAAAAAGGATAGAGGAGAAAGGGGGCAGGATTATTGACTACTTCCTGCTGATTAGGGACATCGAGTTCCTTAGGGCAAGTTTAATCTTTGCTGTCAGAATATCTAATTTCTTCTTATTTCTTCTTTGCACATGACTACTTAATAAATCATGACCAACAGCAACCAACCAGCAACTCACCCCATCTCTCTAGGTTCTAGCATTTACCCCCAGAAAAGTCCCAAGAATTTCCAATGTTATACAATCACATAAACTTTCAGCTGCTGGCAAAATCACACCCCTTCTGGAGCATGAGGCACATCATTGTCAGCTGCTGTGGACAATCTGAAGCAGGCCCATATCCCACACTTGGAATCAAAACAAAAACATATTCTTATACTATTTCTGTGTTTTTCAAAAAGGCCCAAATCATAAATTTGTCACTACAAAAATCAGTTCTATCATTCATTTGATTCAGTGCTGTCAGATGTCCCTAAGTGTCAAGTTATCGTCCTGAGTGATGATGGAACACCCCTTTATTTATGCCAGAAGTCTTAATTCTTGAATGGAGTTCCAGAGGAAGGCATGTATCAAACCAAGCTGGTGAATATTTTTTTTCCAAATAGGGAGAAGAAACAACAGGCAAACAAGAGCAAGCACAACTTTAACTGTGTCTATTCTCTGAGCTTCTCTCTTCTGGCAGGAACTTCCATGCATGAGGTGAGCACTCCCTTTACTCTGGCCCCTGTGGCAGAGTAGGAATAAGTAGAAATCACTTAGGACCAGAGTCTTCTCTTTAGAGGAAGTTTTGAGGGAACACTGTCTCTTGCCTGCCCTTCCTGATGGGCAAAGTAAAAAGAAACCCATACTGTGAATGCTCCTATAATATGGAGCCCAGTCTTAATCTCATAGTCCCTGTTCTGTGATACGATAGAGGCAGGTGGTGCCCATCATACTACTTGAGCATCAATCATGTTATTCCTGATAGCTTTAATGACTGTTTGAAGCCCAAGATTATCAGTCTTCATCTACTAGCTTCTCACCGTGAGTTTACATAAAAATAGTCTTTGTCCCCTTAGTGTGAATGCTCAGCTGTAACATGCAGAGTGTGATTTGTGAGGGGTATTCGTGTCTTCCAGAGTGAGAAGTATGAACCTAGGTCTGAATGTTGACCTACAGGGCCTAGGCTGGATTCAGCAGCCTTCCTGTCTTCTCCACCCAGCACCAATTAGTAGATCATAAACTCAGTCAGCTGTAAGTGATCCTTGTTCATTTCTCTGAACTTTCTCTATACCTTTAAAAGAAACTTTATACAGTCTCTCTCCCTGCCTATAGATCATGATGTAGTTCTCAGCCACTGCTCCAGTGTCCGCCTGCATGCCACCATCACGATGATAATGGATTAAACCTCTGAAACTAGGAACTTAAAGGATGTGGGATCAAGGAGGACAACTTGGCAGCAGTGGCCCTTGAACCAACCAGCAACAGTGAATGCAGTCATCCCAGCAGTAGTAAGATCCAAGCCAGATTGACTGGGCTGCTTTGACCCAAACTTGGATTGCACAAAGAGAAGCCTCGGGATAGCAAAGCATTGTAGAACAACCACCAGGAATGGTGCCAAGTGGACAGGATATGTCTACAATGGAGTCTGGTCCCAATAATCATGGGACTTTTCAAGGGGATTCAAATTTAACACAATGTGGCAACCAGAATGGGGAATGCACCAGCAGCACCAACACCCCCCCCCAGATCAGACATAGATGCCACCAACACCAGACCCAGTGGACATTGTGACTGTGTAGGTGAAACCGGATTTTAAAAATTGTGTAAAGAGGTGTCTTTTTCCAAATGCTGCTCCAGGTTACTTAATAGGATTTCTTTGTATTACTTTTTTTTCAAGAAATAGTACTTAATTAGGCTGTAAATATGCCATTCTCTTTCAGCTGTAATGGTCTCAAAATTATTCTTGAATGTCCTGTGATGTCAATAAAGCTCACACACACACAAAATCACACACATAAACAGAGAGAGAGAGAGAGAGAGAGAGAGAGAGAGGGGAAGGGGGGAGAGAGGGGAGAGAGGGAGGGAGGGGGGAGAACAAAAACCTGAGAACCAGCAAGAATTCTCAGTGGGTAGAGTTTTCCAATTTTCCACAGAGGCTGGTGTGATAGTTTGTATATGCTTGGTCCAGGAAATGGAACTATTAGAAGGTGTGGCCCTGTTGTAGAGGTGTGGCCTTGTTGGGTGTCACTGTGGGTGTAGGCTTTGATACCATCATCCTAGCTGCCCGGAAATGAGTATTCTGCTAGGAGCCTTCAGATGAAGATGTAGAACTCTCAGCCCCTTCTGCACCATGCCTGCCTGGATGCTGCCATGTTCCTGCCTTGATGATAATGGACTGAACCTCTGAACCTGTAAGCCAGCCCTAATTAAATGGCGTCCTTATAAGAGTTGCCTTGGTCATGGTGTCTGTTCACAGCAGTAAAACCTTAACTAAGTCATTGGTACCTGAATTCCATCCTCAGGACTTACACAACCTCACCCATAGATTGACCTCTGATGTCCACAGGCACACTGTGGTACACATGCAGCCACATGTACACACACACAACTCAAACAATGTAGCATATTAATGTAAAAAGTTTGCTTTGAAGTTGAGTTGCAATTCCTCTCTTGTAACAAGAGACACCACACCATGAGACCTAGAGAAAAAAATGAGCTATTTCCTTAGCAGGAAATTGTGAGGCAATTATTGCTAAATGTTTTCTAGTAGATAATTCTGAAGATGAACCAAGTGAGTTTTGCCATGATTTGGCTATTGCCAAAAAATGGAGTTGATTCAGCAACTGTGTCTTAGTATTTGCTTAAGACATAGAAAAAAGGGATGGTCTTAGGGCTGTAACTGCAGAGAAGAGTAGCAGTCGTTCAGGTGCTTTGTTTCCACAGAGCTGAGACTGCAGTGCCGAGCTGTACAACACTGTTGAGGGCTCTTCTATCTGTCTCTATGCCCAAACCTGACTAAGGAATGGCCTTGTGCTTTCACACCATCTACAGTCACTCAGACCTGTGACAGTTGTCTGAAGTGCATTGCAGTCCATTTTTGCCCCATGACAGCCTGCTTCAAACTCAGTTGGTAATTGTTAGGGTTGCATGTTTTTCTCAGTAAGCATCCTTGGAGGTTTTTTGGTTTTTATTAAGACATTTTACATTTCATCATTAAGCATATTTTCTGCAATATTCAAAAACATTTTTGGGAAAAATGAAATTCCTTTCTCTCTGAGAAGTGTTTTGACCACAAGTGGATAGTAACATTACATTAATTCATTATACAGCTACACTCTAATGACTGGCACAAAGCCTCATTTTTTAGTCTTACTCATCTATCTTATTCTCAGGAGAAATGCTTTTTTGTTTGTTGGTTTTCAAGACCAAGCTCCCCTATACAGCCCTGGCTGTCCTGCAACTTGCTCTGTAGACCAGAGAGCCATTGAACTCAGAGATCCAGATGCCTCTGCCTCCAGATGCTGGGATTAAAGGCCTGCTGCTACCGCCTGGCTGAGAAATGTCCTCAGGCACTCCAGTTAAAGCCTGAAATAATGAACACTCAAACTCTATGTATAATTTTTCCCTACACACACACACACACACACACACACACACACACACACACAGAGAGAGAGAGAGAGAGAGAGAGAGAGAGAGAGACAGAGGGAGACAGAGAGAGACAGAGAGAGACAGAGAGAGAGACAGAGAGAGACAGAGACAGAGAGAGACAGAGAGACAGAGAGAGAGAGAGGTTTCACACCTTTACATCTTTATTTAAAAGGAGCATTCTGTGCCTTCTTCTCATTGAAATATTTGAATATTATCATCTTTGCACTTCGAATCCATCTTTGAGTCAAATAAAGTCTGCTTAACCCCAGACCCAGCAAAGTCTGAGCTGTTCACTGTCTCTCTGACAGCAGCCGAGAGAGCAGATAATATGAGATTACTATGTTTTTACTTTGTCCTATTTCCTGGACTTCTGGACCTTTAGACTCTTTACACTCAAAATTTCCCTCAACTCGAACATTCTGATCACTATATTTTATTAAATATATTTAGTAATTTCAGATTTCTTATATGGGAAATTCTAAAAGCATCTACATAAAAACCTCTCCAAGGGGGTTGGGATTTATCTCAGTGGTAGAGCGGTTGCCTAGCAAGCACAAGGACCTGGGTTCCGTCCTTAGCTCAAAAAAAAAAAAAAAAAAAAAAACCTCTCCAAGCTATATCATTCCTGACTTGTGTCTTTAACTATATCCCTTGTTATTCCCTCATATGCCTCCCTTCAATTTATTTATATTTAAATACTCACAAAAGTCAACACGTATTTGATGGGTACTCATGACATACCAAGCAAGTTTGTAATTACTGTGTTACTGCATTATAAAGTCTTTGCCTTCATAGAGCTGGAAATCCAGAGAGATTATATGAAACACTATTGCTTCTCTCTTTAGTCTCTCTTTGTCCTCTGAAGGGAAAAAAGGGCTTTATAATAAACACACTCACTTACTCCAATTGCCTCCTCTTCTGCCAATATGGTGTCTTTACCAGGGCATGTCATCATAACCCATCTCACCGAGTGTGTAGCTATTGATTTTATAATTTTTTTTCTTATAGCTAAGAAGCAAAGAACATCAGAAGTATCTCTTGGAGAACAAGAGAAGACCTTAGCTTTTTTTTTTTTTTATTATCTTGAGTATTTCTTCTATACATTTCGAGTGTTATTCCCTTTCCCGGTATCCGGGCAAACTACCCCTCCCCCCTCCCCTTCCTTATGGGTGTTCCCCTCCCAACCCTCCCCCCTCCCCTTCCTTATGGGTGTTCCCCTCCCAACCCTCCCCCCATTGCCGCCCTCCCCCCACCAGTCTAGTTCACTGGGAGTTCAGTTTTA
Source organism: Rattus norvegicus (assembly GCF_021556685.1). Classification (NCBI taxonomy): domain Eukaryota; kingdom Metazoa; phylum Chordata; class Mammalia; order Rodentia; family Muridae; genus Rattus; species Rattus norvegicus. The sequence continues at coordinate 29,258,416 of NC_141549.1, forward strand.
GCAGGACCCAGGGCTTCCCCTTCCACTGGTGCTCTTACTAGGATATTCATTGCTACCTATGAGGTCAGAGTCCAGGGTCAGTCCATGTATAGTCTTTAGGTAGTGGCTTAGTCCCTGGATGCTCTGGTTGCTTGGCATTGTTGTACATATGGGGTCTCGAGCCCCTTCAAGCTCTTCCAGTTCTTTCTCTGATTCCTTCAACGGGGGTCCTATTCTCAGTTCAGTGGTTTGCTGCTGGCATTCGCCTCTGTATTTGCTGTATTCTGGCTGTGTCTCTCAGGAGCAATCTACATCCGGCTCCTGTCAGTCTGCACTTCTTTGCTTCATCCATCTTGTCTAATTGGGTGGCTGTATATGTATGGGCCACATGTGGGGCAGGCTCTGAATGGGAGTTCCTTCAGTCTCTGTTTTAATCTTTGCCTCTCTCTTCCCTGCCAAGGGTATTCTTGTTCCCCTTTTAAAGAAGGAGTGAAGCATTCACATTTTGATCATCCATCTTGAGTTTCATTTATTCTAGGCATCTAGGGTAATTCAAGCATTTGGGCTAATAGCCACTTATCAATGAGTGCATACCATGTATGTCTTTCTGTGATTGGGTTAGCTCACTCAGGATGGTATTTTCCAGTTCCAACCATTTGCCTACGAATTTCATAAAGTCGTTGTTTTTGATAGCTGAGTAATATTCCATTGTGTAGATGGACCACATTTTCTGTATCCATTTCTCTGTTGAAGGGCATCTGGGTTCTTTCAAGCTTCTGGCTATTATAAATAAGGCTGCAATGAACATAGTGGAGCACATGTCTTTTTTATATGTTGGGGCGTCTTTTGGGTATATACCCAAGAGATGTACAGCTGGATCCTCCGGCAGTTCAACGTCCAATTTTCTGAGGAACCTCCAGACTGATTTCCAGAATGGTTGTACCAGTATGCAATCCCACCAACAATGGAGGAGTGTTCCTCTTTCTCCACATCCTCGCCAGCATCTTTTGTCCCCTGAGTTTTTGATCTTAGCCATTCTCACTGGTGTGAGGTGAAATCTCAGGGTTGTTTTGATTTGCATTTCCCTTATGACTAAAGATGTTGAACATTTCTTTAGGTGTTTCTCAGCCATTCGGTATTCCTCAGCTGTGAATTCTTTGTTTAGCTCTGAACCCCATTTTTTAATAGGGTTATTTGTTTCCCTGCGGTCTAACTTCTTGAGTTCTTTGTATATTTTGGATATGAGCCCTCTATCAGTTATAGGATTGGTAAAGATGTTTTCCCAATCTTTAGGTTGCCGTTTTGTCCTAACCACAGTGTCCTTTGCCTTACAGAAGCTTTGCAGTTTTATGAGATCCCATTTGTCGATTCTTGATCTTAGAGCGTAAGCCATTGGTGTTTTGTTTAGGAAATTTTTTCCAGTGCCCATGTGTTCCAGATGCTTCCCTAGTTTTTCTTCTATTAGTTTGAGTGTGTCTGGTTTGATGTGGAGGTCCTTGATCCACTTGGACTTAAGCTTTGTACAGGGTGATAAGCATGGATCGATCTGCATTCTTCTACATGTTGCCCTCCAGTTGAACCAGCACCATTTGCTGAAAATGCTATCTTTTTTCCATTTGATGGTTTTGGCTCCTTTGTCAAAAATCAAGTGACCATAGGTGTGTGGGTTCATTTCTGGGTCTTCAATTCTATTCCATTGGTCTATCTGTCTGTCTCTGTACCAATACCATGCAGTTTTTATCACTATTGCTCTGTAATACTGCTTGAGTTCAGGGATAGTGATTCCCCCTGAAGTCCTTTTATTGTTGAGGATAGCTTTAGCTATCCTGGGTTTTTTGTTATTCCAGATGAATTTGCAAATTGTTCTGTCTAACTCTTTGAAGAATTGGATTGGTATTTTGATGGGGATTGCATTGAATCTGTAGATTGCTTTTGGTAAAATGGCCATTTTTACTATATTAATCCTGCCAATCCATGAGCATGGGAGATCTTTCCATCTTCTGAGGTCTTCTTCAATTTCTTTCCTCAGTGTCTTGAAGTTCTTATTGTACAGATCTTTTACTTGCTTGGTTAAAGTCACACCGAGGTACTTTATATTATTTGGGTCTATTATGAAGGGTGTCGTTTCCCTAATTTCTTTCTCGGCTTGTTTCTCTTTTGTATAGAGGAAGGCAACTGATTTATTTGAGTTAATTTTATACCCAGCCACTTTGCTGAAGTTGTTTATCAGCTTTAGTAGTTCTCTGGTGGAACTTTTGGGATCACTTAAATATACTATCATGTCATCTGCAAACAGTGATATTTTGACCTCTTCTTTTCCGATCTGTATCCCTTTGATCTCCTTTTGTTGTCTGATTGCTCTGGCTAGAACTTCAAGAACTATATTGAATAAGTAGGGAGAGAGTGGGCAGCCTTGTCTAGTCCCTGATTTTAGTGGGATTGCTTCAAGTTTCTCTCCATTTAGTTTAATGTTAGCAACTGGTTTGCTGTATATGGCTTTTACTATGTTTAGGTATGGGCCTTGAATTCCTATTCTTTCCAGGACTTTTATCATGAAGGGGTGTTGAATTTTGTCAAATGCTTTCTCAGCATCTAATGAAATGATCATGTGGTTTTGTTCTTTCAGTTTGTTTATATAATGGATCACGTTGATGGTTTTCCGTATATTAAACCATCCCTGCATGCCTGGGATGAAGCCTACTTGGTCATGGTGGATGATTGTTTTGATGTGCTCTTGAATTCGGTTTGCCAGAATTTTGTTGAGTATTTTTGCGTCAATATTCATAAGGGAAATTGGTCTGAAGTTCTCTTTCTTTGTTGTGTCTTTGTGTGGTTTAGGTATAAGAGTAATTGTGGATTCGTAGAAGGTATTCGGTAGTGATCCATCTGTTTCAATTTTGTGGAATAGTTTGGATAATATTGGTATGAGGTCTTCTATGAAGGTTTGATAGAATTCTGCACTAAACCCGTCTGGACCTGGGCTCTTTTTGGTTGGGAGACCTTTAATGACTGCTTCTATTTCCTTAGGAGTTATGGGGTTGTTTAACTGGTTTATCTGTTCCTGATTTAACTTTGGTACCTGGTATCTGTCTAGGAAATTGTCCATTTCCTGAAGATTTTCAAGTTTTGTTGAATATAGGTTTTTATAGTAAGATCTGATGATTTTTTGAATTTCCTCTGAATCTGTAGTTATGTCTCCCTTTTCGTTTCTGATTTTGTTAATTTGGATGCACTCTCTGTGTCCTCTCGTTAGTCTGGCTAAGGGTTTATCTATCTTGTTGATTTTCTCAAAGAACCAACTTTTGGTTCTGTTGATTCTATCTATGGTCCTTTTTGTTTCTACTTGGTTGATTTCAGCTCTGAGTTTGATTATTTCCTGCCTTCTACTCCTCCTGGGTGTATTTGCTTCTTTTTGTTCTAGAGCTTTTAGGTGTGCTGTCAAGCTGCTGACATATGCTCTTTCCTGTTTCTTTCTGCAGGCACTCAGAGCTATGAGTTTTCCTCTTAGCACAGCTTTCATTGTGTCCCATAAGTTTGGGTATGTTGTACCTTCATTTTCATTAAATTCTAAAAAGTTTTTAATTTCTTTCTTTATTTCTTCCTTGACCAGGTTATCATTGAGTAGAGCATTGTTCAATTTCCAAGTATATGTGGGCATTCTTCCTTGATTTTTATTCAAGACCAGTTTTAGGCCGTGGTGGTCCGATAGCACGCATGGGATTATTTCTATCTTTCTGTACCTGTTGAGGCCCGTGTTTTGACCAATTATATGGTCAATTTTGGAGAAAGTACCATGAGGAGCTGAAAAGAAGGTATATCCTTTTGCTTTAGGATAGAATGTTCTATAAATATCCGTTAAGTCCATTTGGCTCATGACTTCTCTTAGTCTGTCTACATCTCTGTTTAATTTCTGTTTCCATGATCTGTCCATTGATGAGAGTGGGGTGTTGAAATCTCCCACTATTATTGTGTGAGGTGCAATGTGTGTTTTGAGCTTAGTAAGGTTTCTTTTACATATGTAGGTGCCCTTGTATTTGGGGCATAGATATTTAGGATTGAGAGTTCATCTTGGTGGATTTTTCCTTTGATGAATATCAAGTGTCCTTCCTTATCTTTTTTGATGACTTTTAGTTGGAAATTGATTTTATTTGATATTAGAATGGCTACTCCAGCTTGCTTCTTCTCACCATTTGCTTGGAAAATTGTTTTCCAGCCTTTCACTCTGAGGTAATGTCTGTCTTTGTCTCTGAGGTGTGTTTCCTGTAGGCAGCAGAATGCAGGGTCCTCCTTGCGTATCCAGTTTGTTAATCTATGTCTTTTTATTGGGGAGTTGAGGCCATTGATGTTGAGAGATATTAAGGAATAGTGATTATTGCTTCCCTTTATATTCATATTTGGATGTGAGGTTATGTTTGTGTGCTTTCATTCTCTTTGTTTTGTTGCCAAGACGATTAGTTTCTTGCTTCTTCTAGGGTATAGCTTGCCTCCTTATGTTGGGCTTTACCATTTATTATCCTTTGTAGTGCTGGATTTGTAGAAAGATATTGTGTAAATTTGGTTTTGTCATGGAATATCTTGGTTTCTCCATCAATGTTAATTGAGAGTTTTGCAGGATACAGTAACCTGGGCTGGCATTTGTGTTCTCTTAGGGTCTGTATCACATCAGTCCAGGATCTTCTGGCCTTCATAGTTTCTGGCGAGAAGTCTGGTGTGATTCTGATAGGTCTGCCTTTATATGTTACTTGACCTTTTTCCCTTACTGCTTTTAATATTCTTTCTTTATTTTGTGTGTTTGGTGTTTTGACTATTATGTGACGGGAGGTGTTTCTTTTCTGGTCCAATCTATTTGGAGTTCTGTAGGCTTCTTGTATGCCTATGGGTAACTCTTTTTTTAGGTTAGGGAAGTTTTCTTCTATGATTTTGTTGAAGATATTTACTGGTCCTTTGAGCTGGGAGTCTTCACTCTCTTCTATACCTATTATCCTTAGGTTTGATCTTCTCATTGAGTCCTGGATTTCCTGTATGTTTTGGACCAGTAGCTTTTTCTGCTTTACATTATCTTTGACAGTTGAGTCAATGATTTCTACGGAATCTTCTGCTCCTGATATTCTCTCTTCCATCTCTTGTATTCTGTTGGTGAAGCTTGTATCTACAGCTCCTTGTCTCCTCTTTTGGTTTTCTATATCCAGGGTTGTTTCCATGTGTTCTTTCTTGATTGCTTCTATTTCCATTTTTAATTCCTTCAACTGTTTGATTGTGTTTTCCTGGAATTCTTTCAGGGATTATTGTGACTCCTCTCTATGGGCTTCTACTGGTTTATTTATGATTTCCTGATATTCTTTCAGGGATTTTTGTGTCTCCTCTCTATGGGCTTCTACTTGTTTATTTATGTTTTCCTGGAATTCTTTCAGGCATTTTTGCGATTCCTCTCTGTAGGCTTCTACTTGTTTATTTATGTTTTCCTGTGTTTCTCTAAGGGAGTTCTTCACGTCTTTCTTGAAGTCCTCCAGCATCATGATCAAATATGATTTTGAAATTAGATCTTGCTTTTCTGGTGTGTTTGGACATTCCATGTTTGTTTTGGTGGGAGAATTGGGCTCCGATGGTGCCATGTAGTCTTGGTTTCTGTTGCTTGGGTTCCTGTGCTTGCCTCTCGCCATCAGATTATCTCTAGTGTTACTTTGTTCTGCTATTCCTGACAGTGGCTAGACTGTCCCTATAAGCCTGTGTGTCAGGAGTGCTGTAGACCTGTTTTACTGTTTTCTTTCAGCCAGTTATGGGGACAGAGTGTTCTGCTTTCGTGCGTGTAGTTTTTCCTCTGTACAGGTCTTCAGCTGTTCCTGTGGGCCTGTGTCTTGAGTTCACCAGGCAGGTCACTTGCAGCATACAAGTTGGTCTTACCTGTGGTCCTGAGGCTCAAGTTCGCTCGAGGGGTGCTGCCCACAGGCTCTTTGTGGCGGCAGCAACCAGGAAGACCTGTGCCACCCCTTCTGGGAGCTTCAGTGCACCAGGGTTCCAGATGGCCTTTGGTGTTTTCCTCTGGCGTCCGAGATGTGTGTGCAGAGAGCAGTCTCTTCTGGTTTCCCAGGCTTGTCTGCCTCTCTGAAGATTTAGCTCTCCCTCCCACGGGATTTGGGTGCAGAGAACTGTTTATCCTGTCTGTTTCCTTCAGGTTCCGGCGGTGTCTCAGGCAGGGGTCCTGCCGCTCCTGGGCCCTCCCCCACGGGAGCCCAGAGGCCTTATACAGTTTCCTCTTGGGCCAGGGATGTGGGCAGGGGTGGGCAGTGTTGGTGGTCTCTTCCGCTCTGCAGCCTCAGGAGTGCCCCTACCTTAGCTTTTTATCTCAGACTGTGTCAACTTGACTCTTTGTTACCATTTAATCAATAGGAAACTACTTTACCCTGCCACCCTATAGGATATCTTATATACGGATGGCATGTTAATTGAACCTGGAAAGAAGAAAATGTAAATATTCTAGATATTTTGGTAAATATGGAGATTTCAGAGGCCGAAAAATAAATACTTTGAAAACGAAGGACTCTATTATTTCTCTAAAGTTTCTGGGAAAAATCGTGACAAGCAGGTTCAACATAGTAAAAATTTAAGTCACTGCAACTCCAGGAACATGTTTAAACAGCTGGTGTAGTCATGAATTAAGAACAGTATTTACCTGCATAAGACTTATACGAGATCAAATTAGCCAAAATTCCAGCATACGTGGGGTAGAAACTCACAAAGTACCACCTCTAAGTAAAGAACTACTGGCTGTTTACAGGTTGTCTGTGTTCCAGTGGACGTCTCCACACACATGAACTTTGTAAATTTTTTTAAAAGAAGAATAGGAGAAAGATGAATAGAAAGGGGAGGAGGAGGAGGAGGAGGAGGAGGAGAAGGAGGAGGAGGAGGAGGAGGAGGAGAAGGAGGAGGAGGAGGCGGCAAGGAAGAGGAATGGTATGAGAAGACCAGAGGAGGAGAGAGATATCTGAAGGGCATTGGCAGGGAGAAATTGTGGTAGGGGAATTAGGATCATATTTTATTATATATATGTATGAAATTCTCAAAGACTTAAAAATAAACAAGTAAAATAATATTTCCTTCCTAGTGGAAGACAGCTTTTAGTGGAAGACCAGAAGTCTTAGTGTTTAGAAGCAACATAAATCACACTTATTGGATAACCTAACGACTTCTCAGCTTTGGTGGAGTCCAAGAGAGAAAATAATCCAGGAGCAGCACATTGAATGTGAGGAAGCTGTGGTGTCTTTGTATTGCCAGATAATGTCAACAGTTCGTATGCTGTACAGAGACTAACCGGCCTTGAGGAAAATCAACCAAGACTCAGAACCCTGAGAAAAATTCAAACCAATGTTTATGAAGCAATTCTCTTTTCACTATGTACTTCTGGCTTTGGACACCTGACTGGGAGCATGAAAAGCTGAGGTATTAATGATGAATAAAGCATTAAGAGAGTAATTGAAAATACAGATTAGAGTTATAGTTATTTATATTACACAGCAGCATTCCAGGTGTAACTGGAGTATATTTGTTGGGATAGATTCTGAAGGCCCAATGAAGTACATAGGCAGGATGCTCACACTTCTGTCCATCGTGCTTGTAGCTTAAATCACATCTAAGTTCTCAGGAAATGTTGTTTGGACCAAATTTTGTTGAGGAGAAAATAATTTGACTTGGTTTACAAAGTTTCTTATGTGATATATTGGGATTAAGTAGAAATTTTTCCCTCACCAGTTCTGTTATTGTCAACCTAGGCCTGTGACCACTTCTGTTCAACATTGTACAAGAATTGCAAGTCTGTACAATTTTTAAAAATACATAAGAGAAATAAACATAAGAATAGAGAAAATTACTTTTTCAGATATGATTTATGCATACTAACTGTTTGGAATTGACTTTAAAGCCTATCAGAACTTCATGGTAGAGTTAGCAAGATTTCAGAATACAAGAAACATAATATGAAAGCATAAACACAAGTGATTTTTTTTAAATGAAACTATTTACAACAGCCACAGAACCAGATTTCTAAAATCTAGCATGTGGTTCTCAAGCAGAAATAACTTTGCCCGCAGGGCTCTTTGGTGATGGTTGAGAATCTTTTGGTTGTCACAGCTCGGCTAAGGGGAGCATCTGGTATCTAAGAGGGGGAGGTCAGGAAGATGTTAATATTCTGCAGTTCTCAGAGAATATCCTGCAGCATGGGGTTATCTGCTTCATGGTGTCAGTCGTGCTCAGATTGAGAACCAAATAAAGTAAAATAAAATAAAATGAATGAGCACTACACAGACTCCAACTATAAAATCCAACGGGAAGAAAGCTAAAAAGTCTAAATATGTGGAAGGTTCTTAGCAGTGCCTGAATCACTGTGATGCATTTTCTCTATAAATTGATTGAGAGATTCTCTGTAGTCCTTAAAGACTTCATTAGGTTGTTTATATTTTGGTGAGTAGACATATTCTCAAATTTTCATAGAATGATAAGGGATCTAAAAAGGCAGAAACAATCCTGACAAATGAGAAAGGGCAGAGCTTTTACACCGTCTCACTTTGAAGCTCACAATGACACTAGTGTAGGGGAGGCAGAAAGGAAGAATTAGCAATTTGATCTTTGAAACAGGAAGCATTACTCAAGAAGTAAATTCACACATATACTGCTAATTGGTTACAGTTCATGTTACATTCATTCTTCAAACAAAGAAAAAAACCCTTTTTATCAAATGTCACTTTATTGTAGCTGGGTATCTGTGCCCACTAATAGCACTAAAAGATAACCCCATCGATACCAAAGTATGCATGCTGTCACATTAAGAAAATAAAGCCCTTCTCGTTGAATTTATATGACCCAAAGCAAGGCCATGGTTGAGTCTTTTATTTCTCACCCTATGTCTTCAATCAGTTAGTAGTTGTGGTTTCTGTCTTGTTTGTAGTCTGTCTGTTGTATGTCTCTCCTGATATCTGACTGTCCTTACACACACACACACACACACACACACACACACACACACATACACACAGGAGTGTGTGTGTCTCTAACATAGGAGTTTGCTCTGTATTTATTGAACAACACAGAAAACATAATATAGGAAAGGAATGGGATACTTTACAGAAATCTTTAACAGAATTTTACAAAGAATTAAGTTACTAACTCCAACTGACCCCAACTGACCTCAGTAGCAAACAGTACTGCAAATATTACCACTATCAAGGTAATAATCAACATCACTTTTAACACTTACGTCAAGCATTTGTGGTATATGATTGCTTCCAATCTATTGGCTACTTTCAGCAAATGATTACCACAGCATACACATACACACATTCGTTATCCTGAGGTGGGGCATTGAAGATTTCATAGTTTAAAATTAAAGCTACGCACTAGCTTATGCTGTAAAAGTGAGTGACATAGGAAATCTAAGGTAAGTAATGCTAGTTGTCACATTGTTCTCTTAAAGTCAGTGTCGTAGTCAGGGTTTCTATTCCTGAACAAACATCACGACCAAAAAGCAAGTTGGGGAGGAAAGGGTTTATTCAGCTTACACTTCCACACTGCTGTTCATCACCAAAGGAAGTCAGGACTGGAGCTCAAGCAGGTCAGGAAGCAGGAGCTGAAGCAGAGGCCATGGAGCGATGTTACTTGCTGTCCTGCTTCCCCTGGCTTGCTCAGCTTGCTTTCTTATAGAACCCAGGACCACCAGCCCAGGGATGGCACCACACACAATGGACTGGGTCCTCCCACCTTGACCTCTAGTTGAGAAAATGCCTTACAGCTGGGTCTCATGAAGGCATTTCCACAACTGAGGCTCCTTTTCTGTGATAACTCCAGCATGTGTCAAGGTGACACACAAAACCAGCCAGTACAGTCAGGATAAACAAACAGGCCTAGTACACAGAAGCATACCTGACTAAAATTTTTTTTTTCAGGCCAGAGGTCAGCTCATGAGAGTTCATTCTCTTCTTCCACATGAGCCCCAAGGATTGAACTCAGATCGTCAATCTTGCTAGCAATCCGCTTTAACCACTGACCCATCACTTTCAAATGTAACTTTTTACAAAAGTTCAAAGTAAAATTTAACATACCAAAAACCTCTGTGTAGCCTCAGTTATCTCTAAGGGCTACATCTTTCATACCATAGTACCACAAAGCCAGGAAAACGGCTTTGTTGGATTTTGTGTATGGTTCTTTGTGATTGTAGCACATGTGTGGACTTGGGAGCCCACTCTATTGAACTTGGGTCCTCCGCAATAGCCGTGTACACTCTTAATTACTGAGCCAACCTTTCAGTACCTTAATAAAAAATCTTTTTGTTCTTGTTGTTTGGTTTTTGTTTTGTTTTGTTTTTCCATCTTTATGAACTTGAGTATTTCTTATTTACATTTCAAGTGTTATTCCCTTTCCCGGTTTCCAGGCCAACATCCCCCAACCTCTCCCCCTTCCCCTCCCCTTCTCTATGGGTATTCCCCTCCCCATCCTCACCCCATTACCGCCCTTCCCCCAACAATCACATTCACTGGGGGTTCAGTCTTGGCAGGACCAAGGGCTTCCCCTTCCACTGGTGCTCTTACTAGGATATTCATTGCTACCTATGCAGTTGGAGTCCAGGGTCAGTCCATGTATAGTCTTTGGGTAGTGGCTTAGTCCTTGGAAGCTCTGGTTGGTTGGCATTGTTGTTCATATGGGGTCTCAAGCCCCTTCAATCTCTTTCAATCCTTTATAAGATTCCTTCAACGGGGGTCCCGTTCTCAGTTCAGTGGATTGCTGCTGGCATTCACCTATGTATTTGCTGTATTCTGGCTGTGTCTCTCAGGAGAGATCTATATCCAGTTCCTACCGGCCTGCACTTCTTTGCTTCATCCATCTTATCTAGTTTGGTGGCTGTATAAGTATGGACCACATGTGGGGCAGGCTCATAATGGGTGTTTCTTCTGCCTCTGTTCTAAACTTTGCCTCCCTATTCCCTCCCAAGGGTATTCTTGTTCCCCTTTTAAAGAAGGAGTATTCACATTTTGGCCATCCTTCTTGAGTTCCATGTGTTTTGTGCATCTAAGGTAATTCAACCATTTGGGCTAATATCCACTTATCAATAAGTGCATACCATGTGTGTTTTTCTGTGATTGGGTTACCTCACTCAGGATGATATTTTCCAATTCCATCCATTTGCCTATGAATTTCATAAAGTCATTTTTTGATAGCTGAGTAATATTCCATAGTGTAGATGGACCACATTTTCTGTATCCATTTCTCTGTTGAAGGGCATCTGGGTTCTTTCAAGCTTCTGGCTATTATAAATAAGGCTGCTATGAACATAGTGGAGCACGTGTCTTTGTTATATGTTGGGGCATCTTTTGGGTATATACCCAAGAGAGGTATAGCTGGATCCTCAGGCAGTTCAATGTCCAATTTTCTGAGGAACCTCCAGACTGATTTCCAGAATGGTTGTACCAGTCTGCATTCCCACCAACAATGGAGGAGTGTTCCTCTTTCTCCACATCCTCGCCAGCATTTGCTGTCACCTGAGTTTTTGATCTTAGCCATTCTCACTGGTGTGAGGTGAAATCTCAGGGTTGTTCTGATTTGCATTTCCCTTATGACTAAAGATTTTGAACATTTCTTTAGGTGTTTCTCAGACATTCGGCATTCCTCAGCTGTGAATTTTTTGTTCAGCTCTGAATCCCATTTTTTTAATAGGGTTATTTGTCTCCCTACAGTCTAACTTCTTGAGTTCATTGTATATTTTGGATATGAGCCCTCTATCAGTTATAGGATTGGTAAAGATGTTTTCCCAATCTGTGGGTTGCCGTTTTGTCCTAACCACAGTGTCCTTTGCCTTACAGAAGCTTTGCAGTTTTATGAGAGCCCATTTGTTGATTCTTGATCTTAGAGCATAAGCCATTGGTGTTTTGTTCAGGAAATTTTCTCCAGTGCCCATGTGTTCAAGTTCCTTCCCCACGTTTTCTTCTATTAGTTTGAGTGTATCTGTTTGATGTGGAGGTCCTTGATCCACTTGGACTTAAGCACTGTACAGGGTAATAAACATGGATCGATCTGCATTCTTCTGCATGCTGACCTCCAGTTGAACCAGCACCATTTGCTGAAAATGCTATCTTTTTTACATTGGATGGTTTTGGTTCCTTTATCAAAAATCAAGTGACCATAGGTGTGTGGGTTCATTTCTGGGTCTTCAATTCTATTCCACTGATCTGTCAATTCTATTCCACTGGTCTATCTGTCTGTCTCTGTACCAATACCATGCAGTTTTTATTACTATTGCTCTGTAATACTGCTTGAGATCAGGGATAGTGATTCCCTCGGAAGTCCTTTTATTGATGAGGATAGTTTTAGCTATCTGAATTTTTTGTTATTCCAGATGAATTTGCAAATTGTTCTAACTCTCTGAGGAACTGGATTGGTATTTTGATGGTGATTGCATTGAATCTGTAGATCGCTTTTGGTAAAATGGCCATTTTTACTATATTAGTCCTGCCAATCCATGAGCATAGGAGATCTTTCCTTCTTCTGAGGTCTTCTTCAATTTCCTTCTTGAGAGGCTTGATGTTCTTATCATATAGCTCTTTCACTTGCTTGGTTAAAGTCACACCAAGGTATTTTATATTATTTGGGTCTATTATGAAGGGTGTCGTTTCCCTAATTTCTTTCTCCACTTGTTTCTCTTTTGTGTAGAGGAAGGCTACCGATTTATTTGAGTTAATTTTATACCCAGCCACTTTGCTGAAGGTGTTTAGTAGGTTTAGTAGTTCTCTGGTTTAACTTTTGGGATCACGTAAATATACTATCTTATCATCTGCAAATAGTGATATTTTGACTTCTTCTTTTCAAATCTGTATCCCTTTGATCTTCTTTTGTTGTCTGATTGCTCTGGCTAGAACTTCAGGAACTATATTGAATAAGTAGGGAGAGAGTGGGAAGCCTTCTCTAGTCCTTGATTTTAGTGGGATTGCTTCAAGTTTCTCTCCACTTAGTTTAATGTTAGCTACTGGTTTGCTGTATATGCCTTTTACTATGTTTAGGTATGGGCCTTGAATTCTTATTCTTTCCAGGACTTTTATCATGAAGGGGTGTTTAATTTTGTCAAATGCTTTCTCAGCATCTAATGAAATGATCATGTGGTTTTTATCTTTCAGTTTGTTAGTATAATGGATTATGTTGATGGTTCTCCGTATATTAAGCCATCCCTGCATGCCTGTGATGAAGCCTACTTGAGCATGGTGGATGATTGTTTTGATGTGCTCTTGGATTCAGTTTGCCAGAATTTTATTGAGTATTTTTACGTCGATATTCATAAGGGAAATTGGTCTGAAGTTCTCTTTCTTTGTTTGGTCTTTGTGTGGTTTAGGTATAAGAGTAATTGTGGCTTCATAGAAGGAATTCGGTAGTGCTCCATCTGTTTCAATTTTGTGGAATAGTTTGGATAATATTGGTATGAGGTCTTCTATGAAGGTTTGATAGAATTCTGCACTGAACCCATCTGAATCTGGGCTCTTTTTGGTTGGGAGAACTTTAATGACTGCTTCTATTTCTTTAGAAGTTATGGGGTTGTTAAAATGGTTTATTTTCCTGATTTAACTTCGGTACCTGCTATCTGTCTAGGAAATTGTCCATTTCCTGCAGATTTTCAAGTTTTGTTGAATATAGGCTTTTGTAGTAGGATCTGATGATTTTTTGAATTTCCTCTGATTCGGTAGTTATGTCTCCCTTTTCATTTCTGATTTGGTTAATTTGGACACACTCTCTGTGTCCTCTCGTTAGTCTGGCTAAGGGTTTATCTATCTTGGTGATTTTCTCAAAGAACCAACTTTTGGTTCTGTTGATTCTTTGTATGGTCCTTTTTTTTCTACTTGGTTGATTTCAGCTCTGAGTTTGATTATTTTCTGCCTTCTACTCTTCCTGGGTGTATTTGCTTCTTTTCCTTCTAGAGCTTTTAGGTGTACTGTCAAGCTGCTGACATATGTTCTCTCCTGTTTCTTTCCACAGGCACCCAGAGCTATGAATTTTCCTGTTAGCACAGCTTTCATTGTGTCCCATAAGTTTGGGTATGTTGTGCCTTCCTTTACATTAAATTCTAAGCAGTCTTTAATTTTTTCCTTGACCAGGTTATCATTGAGTAGAGCATTGTTCAAATTCCGTGTATATGTGGGCGTTCTTCCCTTATTGTTGTTGAAGACCAGCTTTAGCCCGTGGTGATCTGATAGGACACATAGGATTATTTCTATCTTTCTGTGTGTATTGAGGCCTGTTTTATGACCAATTATGTAGTTAATTTTGGAGAAAGTACCATGAGGTGGTGAGAAGAAGGTATATCCTTTTGTTTTAGGATAAAATGTTCTATAAATATCTGTTAAGTCCATTTGTTTCATGACTTCTCTTAGTCTGTCTATGTCTCTGTTTAATTTGTTTCCATGATCTGTCCATTGGTGAGAGTGGGATGTTGAAATCTCCTACTATTATTGTGTGAGGTGCAATGTGTGCTTTGAGCTTTAGTAAGGTTTCTTTTATGTATGTAGGTGCCCTTGTATTTGGAGCATAAATATTTAGGATTGAGACTACATCTTGGTGGATTTTTCCTTTGGTGAATGTGAAGTGTCCTTCCTTATCTTTTTGGATGACTTTTGGTTGAAAATCAATTGTATTCTATATTCGAATGGCTATTCCAGCTTGCTTCTTCAGACCATTTGCTTAGAAAGTTCTTTTCCAGCCTTTCACTCGGAGGTAGTATCTGTCTTTGTCTCTGAGGTGTGTTTGCTGTAGTCAGCAGAATGCAGGGTCCTCATTGTGTATCCAGTTTGTTAATCTATGTCTTTTTATTGGGGAGTGGAGTCCATTGATGTCAAGAGATATTAATGAATAGTGATTGTTGCTTCCTGTTATATACACAGTTGGATGTGAGATTATGTATGTGTGCTTTTCTTCTCTTTGTTTTGTTGCCAAGACTATTAGTTTCTTGCTTTTTCCAGGGTGTAGCTTGCCTTTTTATGTTGGGCTTTGCCATTTATTATCCTTTGTAGGGCTGGATTTGTAGAAAGATATTGTGTAAATTTGGTTTTGTCATGGAATATCTTGGTTTCTCCATCTATGTTAATTGAGAGTTTTGCTGGATACAGTAACCTGGGCTGGCATTTGTGTTCTCTTAGGGTCTGTATGACATCTGTCCAGGATCTTCTGGCTTTCATAGTCTCTGATGAGAAGTCTGGTGTGATTCTGATAGGTCTGCCTTTATATGTTACTTGACCTTTTTCCCTTACTGCTTTTAATATTCTTTCTTTATTTTGTGCATTTGGTGTTTTGACTATTATGTGACGGGAGGTGTTTCTTTTCTGGTCCAATCTATTTGGAGTTCTGTAGGCTTCTTGTATGTTTATGGGCATCTCTTTCTTTAGGTTAGGGAAGTTTTCTTCTATGATTTTGTTGAAGATATTTACTGTCCTTTGATCTGGGAGTTTTCACTCTCTTCTATACCTATTATCCTTAGGTTTGATCTTCTCATTGAGTCCTGGATTTCCTGTATGTTTTGGACCAGTAGCTTTTTCTGCTTTACATTATCTTTGACAGTTGAGTCAATGATTTCTATGGAATCTTCTGCTCCTGAGATTCTCTCTTCTATCTCTTGTATTCTGTTGGTGATCCTTGTATCTACGGCTACTTGTCTCTTCCTTTGGTTTTCTATATACAGGGTTGTCTCCTTTGTGCTTTCTTTATTGCTTCTATTTCCATTTTTATTTCCTTCACCTGTTTGATTGTGTTTTCTTGGAATTCTTTCAGGGATTTTTGTGATTCCTCTCTTTAGGCTTCTACTTGTTTATGAATGTTTTCCTGCGTTTCTCTAAGGGAGTTCTTTATGTCTTTCTTGAATTCCTCCATCATCATGATCAAATGTGATTTTAAATCTAGATCTTGCTTTTCTGGTGTGTTTGGACATTCAGTGTTTGCTTTGATGGGAGAATTGTGTCCTGATGATGCCACGTAGTCTTGGTTTCTGTTGCTTGGGTTCCTGTGCTTTCCTCCTGCCATCAGGTTGTCTCTGGTGTTACCTTGTTCTGCTATTTCTGACAGTGGCTAGACTGTCCTATAGGCCTGTGTGTCAGGAGTGCTGTAGACCTGTTTTTCTGTTTTCTTTCAGCCAGTTATGAGAACAGAGTGTTCTGCTTTCGAGCGTGTAGTCTTCCCTGTCTACTGCTCTTCAGCTGTTCCTGTGGGCCTGTGTCCTGAGTCCACCAGGAAGATTGCTTGGAGCAGAAAAGTTGGTCCTGCAGCTGAAGTGGCTCCTGGGCGGCTGCTTTTGAGCTCTTGGTGAGGGCGGCAACTAGGAGGGACTACACCGCCTTTTCCCGGAGCCCCCATGCACTGGGATCCCAGATGGTGTTAGGTGTTTTCCTCTGGAGTCAGAAATGTGGGCAGAGTGTAGTCTCTTCTGGCTTCCCAGGCGTGTCTGCCCCTCTGAAGGTTTAGCTCTCCCTCAGCGGACTAAATCTTAAGTAAGTTCAGGTATATTGTAAACTTGGCTGCAAGGTCCAACAAAAGTTCCAGTCTTTTTGAAAGTAAGCAGTACTTTTATTAAAAACAGTATCACTACAGATATCTGTATGGGGAAACCAAAGAGACTCGTCTTCTGAGTGAGTCTAAGCCCAAATTCCAAATGGATTTTCATGTATGTAATATACTTAATCATTAAGGCCATGGCCATAAATATTCCAGAAGAAAATAGGAGAATGGTTTCGAGGCCACAACGTCAGAAAACATTACTAGATAAGACATAAATAACATTAACACTATCAAAAACTTGAGACTGGACTAAGAAAAATTATAATTTCTGCCTTTCAATATATGTGGGGCAAGTGGAACTGTCACCAGAATGAAAACGGGTAAGGTTTGAGCAGCCAAAGAACCCCAGCAATTCTCATAATTGACAATGGTAGGCATTTGAATCTGCTCCTGACTTGCTTCCTGTCCTAAAGCACATGACCCCAACACCCCACTGAGAGGATCATAACAACTGGTCACTAACATAGAGCCCACAGTTCTGTGCTAATAAGGTATCTATATAGGTCCACAGGGTTTAGCCAATAAGCTTCCCTTTCTGGGCATTCCTTCAGGCAACAGGTATTTAATCTTTGCCTGAGTAACTCATTTGCACCCTTTTCACCACGAATAAACACAAGCAAGGGCTGTCTCTCTCATCATGAACAGCTGTGGAGGGAAGCTTTCATTAGAGCCCTGACTAAATCTCAGACAGCCTCTCTGCTTGCGCTCTTGATACTCACCATGAGTTAAGCAGGATTCTCCCCGCCTCTGGCTCATTGCAGGTCTGAGCCCTCCTCCTCCCACTCTCAACTCCTCAGTTCTCAGCAGCTTCTGGGTGCTTGGGAGTTTGGGAACCACAGCCTTACCCCAACCTGTGGTGTTTCACATTTTGCCTGCCCTGAAGAGTTTGTTGCCTGTCCCATGAGCCCAACACCCCTACGGCAGTGGGGAAGGAATGTAGCATTGCACCTCTGTGTTTTCTGTCCCCATGTGGGGTCCTGACACATCAGTGGCAAAGCAAAACCCAGACCCACAAACATATACCATTACTGAAATAAACAGCGATCACAGACTGATTTATGTTAAATGACTCGAATCTATATTGTGTAATATATAAACACATAACAACTCATTTTAATTTAAAATTTAAACAATTTAAAACTCATTTTAAATACAATATTAAAAGCATGGATATTGTATTTAAAATGAGTCCGATTTGGACAGTGTATGACAGAATACATGTAAGCGCTAAATAAATACACAAAAGATTAAATATTTAATGAGTCAAGCAGTCATGTTTTCGTGTAGGGTCCCAGGTAGCCACTATTTTTAGTTATCAGGATTCCATCTTCTAATTAATTAAACTCTTCATGAAATAACATATTATAGGGAGAGGACTGAGGATGGGGGATGAGAGGTGAAGGAGTCACATGATGAATCCCAGTAAATCTGACTCTGGAGATCAGCATCAAGGTGCAGATATGAGGTTTTTTGCCCAACCCATAAATTTATATAGAGTGTTTGAGCCAATCCCAAGCCCGTAAATCCTTCTCCAATCGTATCTTACCACACCATGCTTCAGTGAAAGCCTTGCCTAATGAGGTAACTCAGAAGGAATGTGGGGGATGCTGGAGTATCGCCACGGTGAAGACCATGAAGATGGCGGAATCAGCCATCACCCTGCTGACTCCCTGGTGTGTTTGGAGCCATCTTAGATCTAATGCCATGTCCTTGCCAAATCTGGACTCTTCAAGGAGACTCAGGAGCCTGCGGTGGCTTGCTCTCCATCCCAGTTTTTCCATCGCGAGGGTGACTTCCACATCCCCCACAACATTCCATGCCCACAAGAAGGCTAAAATTAAAAGGACTAATTCTACTGACTGCAGGTGTTGATGGCTCCTCAAATTTCCCCAGAGAACTATAAACTGCACTCTAAGGCCCTATGCACTGGTAAAACGCTGTCTTCATTTTATAGATGTAGTGACCACGTTGAAAAGACAAAGAAGTTGGAAGCTTTGGAAACTTAAAGCAAATGGTTTCACGGTATCTTCATTACTGGGACCAGAGCTCACATTTCCTGGACAACTGCTCTGCCACCGAGCTGAATCCCCTGCATTTTCTTAGTCTTTTCAATGCCTAGTTTGGCCTTGAATTCGCTTTGAGATTCAGAACGAGTTTACTGTAAACGTTATGGTCTTACAGTTAGTAAGTGGGAAGTCTGAACCCATCCGGTGTAGCTACTTGAGTTTCCAGCAGCAGCTTGATTTTTATACTTCCCAAAACGCGTTTTGCTATTTGTGACCTTTAAACATAAAAGGTATTTTTCCTTTGTATGCAAAATACTCTTATCCTGTAAGGGTATGAAAATCACTGAAGGAAGACTTCAGATTCAGATAGTATGGAAAGACAAAAAGCATTTATTCTATAGAAACATCCAGCGTGCAGGGGGTCAATTATTCTCCAAAATGGCGACCCCAGACAAAGGCACGCAGGTCTTCTTCTAGGGAACTGGGTGAACTCTCTAGAAGGATTAGGTAATCTAAAATTTCATTGGTGGGTCATACGGGGTCATGGGTAGTCAGTGGTCTGCATTCTTGTCATGAACGTTTAACCATAGGATGAGGTAGAGCTGACCAGCGCAGATGGCCCATCCTCACAGATACTTCTCATTCTTGTGGTAATTCCCAGGCTGCTCTTAGGGAGGGGGTTTTATGACCTCCTTTGGATTTTTTATGTCCCTGGAACTGATGCCTTATGGTCTTTTTGAAATCAGCCCTGGTCTTTAAATGGAGATAAATGGATTCCCTAAATGGAGACAAATGGGGTTTATGTTTTCCTTTCAATCCAACATCCAGGCTTTCCACTGTCTGCCTAATGCCATTCCTCTGCTTCTGCTATAATGTCTTAATGAACATCTCAAAGACATTGCGCTGACATCATAGTATCAGGTTAAGCTACAAGAAACTGCTAATAATTTACCAGCTGTAACCTATAAAACTGACAATTTACTATGTTCCAATGTATAGTCTCATTTTGTAGCTATTACTGTAGCATAGGGGTCTCAGTTCTCAAAGCTCAGTTCTCACAAGCATCCTGCACTATGCCAGAGCATAGCACTAAATGACATTACCAAGAATTACGAAGCAGAGAGGCAGGTGTGGTGATCAAAGGATGATAAAGCTGACGGTTGAAGGGAAAGAAGTCGCCGTACTATTTTCCTAAACTCTGAAGAATGGGCATCTACGTCACTTGGAAAACATATGTTCAATTACTGCCTAAGGCTAAGTGCTCTCTCAAGTTTGAGGAATAAATGGCTAGTGGAATAATTCCTTTTTGTATGTCACAATATATAGCCATGTTGAAGGTCAGAAGTCCGAATGAAGCTGCAGATCTAAATGGCTAGAGGTATGTTATCATACAAGCTGATTCAAGCCTTTCTTTAGCAATGCTAAATGATGTCAGTCTTGGTCTTGTAAATGCTTGGAAAGTGCACTTGAGTTCAGACACAGACAATAATGAGAGCTGAGTTTTCAGGAGAAAGCTTTCAGGACGAAGACAAGGCTAGAGAAAGAGTTCGATCTTCCTCTGTGTACACAGATGGCCTGGAAATTCATCTTCACAAACCCTGGATGTGGCCAGTCTATGTGGGAGTCTCAAAGTTAGTAGTGACCAGCACCAACAACTATAGTCCATTAGGTTGTTTGGGGGAGGGGGGTGAATTCTTAAGGTACAAGTATGGAGTAGAAGGACAAGTTCAAGGTACTTTATAAGCTTGCATAAGAATAGTCTTATGTAACCCAGTGTGATGTAATAAGAATTAAAAGATACAAACAGAAACTCTAAAGGGGTTCGAATGAGGATGCTGGATGCCTTCATGATTTGTAGACTGGGGATTTACAATAAATTAAAGTCACCTCTATTTTACTCAAGTGTCTGAACACAATTTTATTAAGAGATTTCAAATAAGTGACAAAGTAACAATGAGACTTACTGTTTTAGATCAACAGCACAAAAAAAAAAAAAAAAAAAAAAAAAAAAAAAAAAAACTAGAGCAAGTCAGTCCAGAACAGGGGCCAGATTTCTACATTTTTGTGAACACATTTAAGAATACAATTCCAAAGGAGACCTGATATCTCTCTCCACTGGAAAACTCCGGGGACAGAACTCTATTATGGCCAGTGGACACCTTCAAATAACATGGCTGAGGATGCCACTCAGTTGGCAAAGTGCTGGTCAAGCATGTGGCAAGCTCTAGATTTGATCTCTACTTCTGCAGAAAATAGGCAGTTATTGCATAAAATAGGTCCAGCTGATCTGTAATCCCAGTATGTGGCACTTGGAGGCAGGAGAATCAGTAGTGTGGGGTCATTTTCTGCAACGAAGAGTTTGGGGTCAGCTTGGAATGGATACATAAGATTCTATGTCCCATGATGGTGGTGGGTGAGGATGGTGATGATGATAAATTATATCACTATTAACAACAATACGTCATTGTTTCTCGATGTAATTAGACAGAGATTGTTCAACATCCTGCAAAATATGTGAAGACAGGAAGAATACAGTCCATGTGAAATATTTCAAATATTGGGATTAATATAATTCCACTCTTATAAGTTTAGAATAAAGATGGAATGTAAACTTGAGATATTATTTTAAATTATAAATTTAGTATTTCCTGAAAGATTAGCAATATTTGATTTATAAACCCATATTTGTTGTTACTAGTCTATAAAAAGGAAATATTTTTCACTTTAATGAAATGCATTGCAATTTAGGAAGATCCCCTTAGATACATTTTTCAGTTATGTGATAAAAGCTAAGTGTTTTCCTAAGCAGTAGTGATGCAAACAGGTGTATGTGTAGGTAGTCTGCAGTCACACCATTACGACCACAGGTTAAGAAACCTCAAAGACGGTGACACAAATGTGAAGAAATTCTTTTTCTGAGTGACCTTCAATTTCTTAGAGTTTGAGCTATACAAATAAAAGTCACATAAATTACTAGCACTTCACAGAGATGATAGTCTCTGGCACAATAGAAAATATACCTTTATGTTCATTAGTTCAGTTCTAAAATTACCAAGTGAATACATCCACAGCCAGCCTCATCCACATACAGACTGTGCTAAAGAGATGTGATTTCAAATCCAGGTTCAATGTTGGAGGAAAAATGGAGAAACCTGGGGTAAAACTGATGACCTAGAAGTACTACTCTTTCCTCAAGACAGTGGTTCCAACACAATGGGTCCTAATTAACTAAATCAGTGTTTTTAAAACATATTTTCCCACCATATTCCCAGAAAATTTGAAGTTTCATCTATTGTTTTAATTATCATTTTCAGGGTGTGCTTATGTCATATTAATTTGCTCTTAAAATTGAACCTTATACCACATTTCAATGACCTTAATGAAATTAGGACATATGAAATATGAGGATAGATTAATTCTGACTAAGGAAGAGAGCTCTCAAAAGTCCAGGGCACTGTGCCCTGGAGTACAATGAGGGTACATTTTGACCTGCATCTGCTCTTAAGACTTCAGACAGAAGAGAGAGGTTTTTATCCAATTTGAGGAAATTATGAAAAATAAGATATTGAACCAAAAGTAAATTTTAAGGCTTACAACAAATATATTAGTGGCTGTCTTTTACATTTTAAGGTTTATTTTGTGTGTATTCATGTTTTGCCTGCATATATGTATCCATGCATGCCTTGTGTGTGCCTGATACTTGTAGAGGTAAAAGGATAGCATCAGAACCTCTGGAACTGGAGTTATGGCTCCATTCCATAACCATTGTGGACCATTATGCCAACCATTATGCAAGTGCTGGGAATTGAACTCTGGTCCACTGCACAAGCAACAAGTACTCTTTTTTTTTTTTATTAACTTGAGTATTTCTTATATACATTTCGAGTGTTATTCCCTTTCCCGGTTTCCGGGCAAACATCCCCCTCCCCCCTCCCCTTCCTTATGGGTGTTCCCCTCCCAACCCTCCCCCCATTGCCGCCCTCCCCCCATAGACTAGTTCACTGGGGGTTCAGTCTTAGCAGGACCCAGAGCTTCCCCTTCCACTGGTGCTCTTACTAGGATATTCATTGCTACCTATGGGGTCAGAGTCCAGGGTCAGTCCATGTATAGTCTTTAGGTAGTGGCTTAGTCCCTGGAAGCTCTGGTTGCTTGGCATTGTTGTACTTTTGGGGTCTCGAGTCCCTTCAAGCTCTTCCAGTTCTTTCTCTGATTCCTTCAATAGGGGACCTATTCTCAGTTCAGTGGTTTGCTGCTGGCATTCGCCTCTATATTTGCTGTATTCTGGCTGTGTCTCTCAGGAGCGATCTACATCCGGCTCCTGTCGGTCTGCACTTCTTTGCTTCATCCATCTTGTCTAATTGGGTGGCTGTATATGTATGGGCCACATGTGGGGCAGGCTCTGAATGGGTGTTCGTTCAGTCTCTGTTTTAATCTTTGCCTCTCCCTTCCCTGCCAAGGGTATTCTTTTTCCTCATTTAAAGAAGGAGTGAAGCATTCACATTTTGATCATCCGTCTTGAGTTTCGTTTGTTCTAGGGATCTAGGGTAATTCAAGCATTTGGGCTAATAGCCACTTATCAATGAGTGCATACCATGTATGTCTTTCTGTGATTGGGTTAGCTCACTCAGGATGATATTTTCCAGTTCCAACCATTTGCCTACGAATTTCATAAACTCGTTGTTTTTGATAGCTGAGTAATATTCCATTGTGTAGATGTACCACATTTTCTGTATCCATTCCTCTGTTGAAGGGCATCTGGGTTCTTTCCATTTTCTGGCTATTATAAATAAGGCTGCGATGAACATAGTGGAGCACGTGTCTCTTTTATATGTTGAGGCATCTTTTGGGTATATGCCCAAGAGAGGTATAGCTGGATCCTCAGGCAGTTCAATGTCCAATTTTCTGAGGAACCTCCAGACTGATTTCCAGAATGGTTTTACCAGTCTGCAATCCCACCAACAATGGAGGAGTGTTCCTCTTTCTCCACATCCTCGCCAGCATCTGCTGTCACCTGAGTTTTTGATCTTAGCCAATCGCACTGGTGTGAGGTGAAATCTCAGGGTTGTTTTGATTTGCATTTCCCTTATGACTAAAGATGTTGAACATTTCTTTAGGTGTTTCTCCGCCATTCGGCATTCCTCAGCTGTGAATTCTTTGTTTAGCTCTGAACCCCATTTTTTAATAGGGTTATTTGTTTCCCTGCGGTCTAACTTCTTAAGTTCTTTGTATATTTTGGATATAAGGCCTCTATCTGTTGTAGGATTGGTAAAGATCTTTTCCCAATCTGTTGGTTGCCGTTTTGTCCTAACCACAGTGTCCTTTGCCTTACAGAAGCTTTGCAGTTTTATGAGATCCCATTTGTCGATTCTTGATCTTAGAGCATAAGCCATTGGTGTTTTGTTCAGGAAATTTTTTCCAGTGCCCATGTGTTCCAGATGCTTCCCTAGTTTTTCTTCTATTAGTTTGAGTGTGTCTGGTTTGATGTGGAGGTCCTTGATCCACTTGGACTTAAGCTTTGTACAGGGTGATAAGCATGGATCGATCTGCATTCTTCTACATGTTGCCCTCCAGTTGAACCAGCACCATTTGCTGAAAATGCTATCTTTTTTCCATTTGATGGTTTTGGCTCCTTTGTCAAAAATCAAGTGACCATAGGTGTGTGGGTTCATTTCTGGGTCTTCAATTCTATTCCATTGGTCTATCTGTCTGTCTCTGTACCAATACCATGCAGTTTTTATCACTATTGCTCTGTAATACTGCTTGAGTTCAGGGATAGTGATTCCCCCTGAAGTCCTTTTATTGTTGAGGATAGCTTTAGCTATCCTGGGTTTTTTGTTATTCCAGATGAATTTGCAAATTGTTCTGTCTAACTCTTTGAAGAATTGGATTGGTATTTTGATGGGGATTGCATTGAATCTGTAGATTGCTTTTGGTAAAATGGCCATTTTTACTATATTAATCCTGCCAATCCATGAGCATGGGAGATCTTTCCATCTTCTGAGGTCTTCTTCAATTTCTTTCCTCAGTGTCTTGAAGTTCTTATTGTACAGATCTTTTACTTGCTTGGTTAAAGTCACACCGAGGTACTTTATATTATTTGGGTCTATTATGAAGGGTGTCGTTTCCCTAATTTCTTTCTCGGCTTGTTTCTCTTTTGTATAGAGGAAGGCAACTGATTTATTTGAGTTAATTTTATACCCAGCCACTTTGCTGAAGTTGTTTATCAGCTTTAGTAGTTCTCTGGTGGAACTTTTGGGATCACTTAAATATACTATCATGTCATCTGCAAATAGTGATATTTTGACCTCTTCTTTTCCGATCTGTATCCCTTTGATCTCCTTTTGTTGTCTGATTGCTCTGGCTAGAACTTCAAGAACTATATTGAATAAGTAGGGAGAGAGTGGGCAGCCTTGTCTAGTCCCTGATTTTAGTGGGATTGCTTCAAGTTTCTCTCCATTTAGTTTAATGTTAGCAACTGGTTTGCTGTATATGGCTTTTACTATGTTTAGGTATGGGCCTTGAATTCCTATTCTTTCTAGGACTTTTATCATGAAGGGGTGTTGAATTTTGTCAAATGCTTTCTCAGCATCTAATGAAATGATCATGTGGTTCTGTTCTTTCAGTTTGTTTATATAATGGATCACGTTGATGGTTTTCCGTATATTAAACCATCCCTGCATGCCTGGGATGAAGCCTACTTGATCATGATGGATGATTGTTTTGATGTGCTCTTGAATTCGGTTTGCCAGAATTTTATTGAGTATTTTTGCGTCGATATTCATAAGGGAAATTGGTCTGAAGTTCTCTTTCTTTGTTGTGTCTTTGTGTGGTTTAGGTATAAGAGTAATTGTGGCTTCGTAGAAGGAATTCGGTAGGGCTCCATCTGTTTCAATTTTGTGGAATAGTTTGGATAATATTGGTATGAGGTCTTCTATGAAGGTTTGATAGAATTCTGCACTAAACTCGTCTGGACCTGGGCTCTTTTTGGTTGGGAGACCTTCAATGACTGCTTCTATTTCCTTAGGAGTTATGGGGTTGTTTAACTGGTTTATCTGTTCCTGATTTAACTTCGATACCTGGTATCTGTCTAGGAAATTGTCCATTTCCTGAAGATTTTCAAATTTTGTTGAGTATAGGTTTTTATAGTAAGATCTGATGATTTTTTGAATTTCCTCCGAATCTGTAGTTATGTCTCCCTTTTCATTTCTGATTTTGTTAATTTGGACACACTCTCTGTGTCCTCTCGTTAGTCTGGCTAAGGGTTTATCTATCTTGTTGATTTTCTCAAAGAACCAACTTTTGGTTCTGTTGATTCTTTCTATGGTCCTTTTTGTTTCTACTTGGTTGATTTCAGCTCTGAGTTTGATTATTTCCTGCCTTCTACTCCTCCTGGGTGTATTTGCTTCTTTTTGTTCTAGAGCTTTTAGGTGTGCTGTCAAGCTGCTGACATATGCTCTTTCCTGTTTCTTTCTGCAGGCACTCAGCGCTATGAGTTTTCCTCTTAGCACAGCTTTCATTGTGTCCCATAAGTTTGAGTATGTTGTATCTTCATTTTCATTAAATTCTAAAAAGTTTTTAATTTCTTTCTTTATTTCTTCCTTGACCAGGTTATCATTGAGTAGAGCATTGTTCAATTTCCACGTATATGTGGGCATTCTTCCCTTATTAATATTGAAGACCAGTTTTAGGCCGTGGTGGTCCGATAGCACGCATGGGATTATTTCTATCTTTCTGTACCTGTTGAGGCCCGTTTTTTGACCAATTATATGGTCAATTTTGGAGAAAGTACCATGAGGAGCTGAGAAGAAGGTATATCCTTTTGCTTTAGGATAGAATGTTCTATAAATATCCGTTAAGTCCATTTGGCTCATGACTTCTCTTAGTCTGTCTACATCACTGTTTAATTTCTGTTTCCATGATCTGTCCATTGATGAGAGTGGGGTGTTGAAATCTCCCACTATTATTGTGTGAGGTGCAATGTGTGTTTTGAGCTTTAGTAAGGTTTCTTTGACGTATGTAGGTGCCCTTGTATTTGGGGCATAGATATTTAGGATTGAGAGTTCATCTTGGTGGATTTTTCCTTTGATGAATATGAAGTGTCCTTCCTTATCTTTTTTGATGACTTTTAGTTGGAAATTGATTTTATTTGATATTAGAATGGCTACTCCAGCTTGCTTCTTCTGACCATTTGCTTGGAAAGTTGTTTTCCAGCCTTTCACTCTGAGGTAGTGTCTGTCTTTGTCTCTGAGGTGTGTTTCCTGTAGGCAGCAGAATGCAGGGTCCTCGTTGCGTATCCAGTTTGTTAATCTATGTCTTTTTATTGGGGAGTTGAGGCCATTGATATTGAGAGATATTAAGGAATAGTGATTATTGCTTCCCGTTATATTCATATTTGGATGTGAGGTTATGTTTGTGTGCTTTCATTCTCTTTGTTTTGTTGCCAAGACGATTAGTTTCTTGCTTCTTCTAGGGTATAGCTTGCCTCCTTATGTTGGGCTTTACCATTTATTATCCTTTGTAGTGCTGGATTTGTAGAAAGATATTGTGTAAATTTGGTTTTGTCATGGAATATCTTGGTTTCTCCATCAATGTTAATTGAGAGTTTTGCTGGATACAGTAACCTGGGCTGGCATTTGTGTTCTCTTAGTGTCTGTATGACATCAGTCCAGGATCTTCTGGCCTTCATAGTTTCTGGCGAGAAGTCTGGTGTGATTCTGATAGGTCTCCCTTTATATGTTACTTGACCTTTTTCCCTTACTGCTTTTAATATTCTTTCTTTATTTTGTGCGTTTGGTGTTTTGACAATTATGTGACGGGAGGTGTTTCTTTTCTGGTCCAATCTATTTGGAGTTCTGTAGGCTTCTTGTATGTCTATGGGTATCTCTTTTTTTAGGTTAGGGAAGTTTTCTTCTATGATTTTGTTGAAGATATTTACTGGTCCTTTGAGCTGGGAGTCTTCACTCTCTTCTATACCTATTATCCTTAGGTTTGATCTTCTCATTGAGTCCTGGATTTCCTGTATGTTTTGGACCAGTAGCTTTTTCCGCTTTACATTATCTTTGACAGTTGAGTCAATGATTTCTATGGAATCTTCTGCTCCTGAGATTCTCTCTTCCATCTCTTGTATTCTGTTGGTGAAGCTTGTATCTACAGCTCCTTGTCTCTTCTTTTGGTTTTCTATATCCAGGGTTGTTTCCATGTGTTCTTTCTTGATTGCTTCTATTTCCATTTTTAATTCCTTCAACTGTTTGATTGTGTTTTCCTGGAATTCTTTCAGGGATTTTTGTGATTCCTCTCTCTAGGCTTTTACTTGTTTATTAATGTTTTCCTGTGCTTCCCTAAGTGTGTTCATGTCTTTCTTGAAGTCCTCCAGCATCATGATCAAATATGATTTTGAAACTAGATCTTGCTTTTCTGGTGTGTTTGGATATTCCATGTTTGTTTTGGTGGGAGAATTGGGCTCCGATGATGGCATGTAGTCTTGGTTTCTGTTGCTTGGGTTCCTGCGCTTGCCTCTCGCCATCAGATTATCTCTAGTGTTACTTTGTTCTGCTGTTTCTGACAGTGGCTAGACTGTCCTATAAGCCTGTGTGTCAGGAGTGCTGTAGACCTGTTTTCCTTTCTTTCAGTCAGTTATGGGGACAGAGTGTTCTGCTTTCGGGCGTGTAGTTTTTCCTCTCTACAGGTCTTCAGCTGTTCCTGTGGGCTTGTGTCTTGAGGTCACCAGGCAGCTTTCTTGCAGCAGAAAATTTGGTCTTACCTGTGGTCCCGAGGCTCAGGTTTGCTCGTGGGGTGCTGCCCAGGGGCTCTCTGCAGGGGCAGCAACCAGGAAGACCTGTGCCGCCCCTTCCGGGAGCTTCAGTGCACCAGGGTTCCAGATGGTCTTTGGCTTTTTCCTCTGGCGTCCGAGATGTGTGTGCAGGGAGCAGTCTCTTCTGGTTTCCCAGGCTTGTCCGCCTCTCTGAAGGTTTAGCTCTCCCTCCCAAGGGATTTGGGTGCAGAGAACTGTTTATCCGGTCTGTTTCCTTCAGGGTCCGGCGGGGTCCTGCCGCTCTGGGCCCTCCCCCACGGGAGCCCAGAGGCCTTATACAGTTTCCTCTTGGGCCAGGGATGTGGGCAGGGGTGAGCAGTGTTGGTGGTCTCTTCCGCTCTGCAGCCTCAGGAGTGCCCACCTGACCAGGCGGTTGGGTTTCTCTCTCACCGGGTCTGGGAGCAGAGAGCTGCTGCGGGCCGGGATCCGCGGGTGGGGGACTTCCGGTAAACACAGAACGTGCTGGGTCCTAGAGAAATTCTGCTTCCATGTGTCCCAAGCTCACCAGGCAGCTTTCTTGCAGCAGAAAATTTGGTCTTACCTGTAGTCCCGAGGCTCAGGTTTGCTCGTGGGGTGCTGCCCAGGGGCTCTCTGCAGCGGCAGCAACCAGGAAGACCTGTGCCTCCCCTTCCGGGAGCTTCAGTGCACCAGGGTTCCAGATGGTCTTTGGCTTTTTCCTCTGGCGTCCGAGATGTGTGTGCAGGGAGCAGTCTCTTCTGGTTTCCCAGGCTTGTCCGCCTCTCTGAAGGTTTAGCTCTCCCTCCCAAGGGATTTGGGTGCAGAGAACTGTTTATCCGGTCTGTTTCCTTCAGGGTCCGGCGGGGTCCTGCCGCTCCTGGGCCCTCCCCCACGGGAGCCCAGAGGCCTTATACAGTTTCCTCTTGGGCCAGGGATGTGGGCAGGGGTGAGCTGTGTTGGTGGTCTCTTCCGCTCTGCAGCCTCAGGAGTGCCCACCTGACCAGGCGGTTGGGTTTCTCTCTCACCGGGTCTGCAACAAGTACTCTTAACCGCAGAGTAAACACTCAAGCCCCTAGTGGCTAGTTTTAAACGCTCCGCCTATACAGTAACCTTCACAACATAGTGAAGGGAGATGGTTCATGTCCAGTAACTGCTTAGAGGAAGTATGTACCATAAAAAGTGACCAGAAATGTAACAGTCTATTGGCGGCACATAAGAAAGGGAAACTACATGGCTGTAGTTGTGAGAGAGCTATGGAGGAAGACAGAGGATGATGACTGATGTCTGTCCCTTTAGCCTTGAAAACGGATGATATTAGGCAGAATCAAGGTGGAATCTGATCCAAATAAGACAAGAGAGCAAATGAAGACCTGCCAGGATTTTGTCCTTCGTGCAGTTACCTTGTGGGCCCACTCGAGGAGTCGGTACTTTTTATGAAAAGCAGCTCCTAAATGCCCGTTACACCATTGACTGTCAACTCATTTAGCTTGCAGGCCTGTGGGGACTTTAAGATGCAAATCACTGCAGCCTCTGGGCACATTACCTAAAGTCCCATCTCTCATCATGGTTATGTCTAGAATTAAACATCATTCAACCCAATGAACTGATGATGTGTGCACACACCTTTGTTTGGCCTATGTGCTTCTCTGCACTTGATGTCATGTGCTTTTATCCTTCAGAGTCTGGCCGCTTTGTTAATGAGGCCACACTGTTAATGTATGGCTACAGTTTATCTTTACTGGGTATTTAAACTAAATTTTAAAAAATTATGAACAGCAATGAGTTTAAATCTATCCTCTTTAAATAGGGAAACATGGAAATGTCAAATACAAGTGAACAAAGAGAATCTTGAAATAAGTTTTGAAACAAATAGACAAGTTCCATTTTCTAAGAGTAAACCTCAGTATGCAATGTAAAGGTGAGGCTAATAAAACATATTCCAAAACTACTGCTAGGATCACATGAAATAGGGACATAGCGGTATGCATTCTCACAATTTTCTTTAAAATACTTATATAAGTATTTTATAGTACACATACACACGTGTGCTTTCTTTTTCATTGAAACTTATGACATGCAAGTTTATTTTTGAAGTACAGTGATGTTTTCCAAAGCTAGTTGGGATTACGGGCCCCAGGGACCAGGCCCAGCACTGGTATCTTGACATCATAAATGCCAAGTCTTTTGCCCTTTCTTTAAAAGGCTATTTTCCCCAAACAGATCCCTCAACTGAACTTTTATTTAAATGACCTTTTCAATGTATTTAAGGTAGACTAAAAATTCCACTCTTATTCTTTTACACTCTTATTCCACACAACTCAAGAAATCAGACATTGACTGGAATGAGTGTAATTTTCTCATTGGCCTTTCTACTCCAACCATAAGCAAGGCAATTGTGATGTGACAGCCATCCCTGAACCATCACTCAGCTTTCCTGATAATCGAGAAGACCTTCTTTGAGGCAAAACCTTAAATAGCATATCGGCACTGAACCACTGTCATGTTTTATTGCTTAACAAAACTATACAGGGCATAGGGCATACATCTTTCATGTCAGTACTGGGCAGGTAAAGGCCAGCTGATGGCAGAGGCCAGCGGATGAGTGCAAGTTTGAGGCCATCGCGAGCTACCACAGCAAGGCCTGTCTCAAGAATAATTTAACTCATTAAATTATAAAGTGAAATTTCATGAAAAACAGAGATGTTTTGGTCATTTTATGAAAGAAAAACCAGAAGAAAAAACCCTTTTGTCTTCAATTTTAGCAGCGAGTGATATTAGTCAGAAGAGATTCAGAGCTTCAGAGCAGTCATTATGTAGCAAAACCGAACAAGACTCTGTCCTGCTTAAGGACGGCTCAGCATGTGGTAAGCCTCACCCCCACTCTCATTATAAAATCTGCCACCCAAGTCAGTGTTTTGTTTGCAGTATGGTCTAAGAGCCTCCCCGCACTTCTACAGAACCAAGCAGTACCAAGCAGTCACCAAGATTCCATTAGACATTTAAAATTTTCAGATGTACTGTCACTATTAAATGCATGTATTTGCATATTTGGTTAAAAACAGTCCTCACACAGTCTAAAATAATAAAAGCTGGAGGAACCAATGTAATTTTGTTTTCATATTTTGTCTAGTTTACAATTTGTAAATCAACCGTGTATCCCCATGAGGCAAGAAAGCATGAGGAAGGGACTTATCCTGCAATAGCACCCACACTCTGGGAAATGTGGTATCTGATGGTACTAGGTTCAGATGGGACTATTAACAGGCCCATAGTTACAGATCACCAAGCAGGTAGGAATTGGGAGGGAGTGAAATGCAAGGTGGCAAGTGCTCTCCTCATCTACCCTTTCTAAAGTTTACAATGTTCTTACATCAACTATTTTTTCTAAACTATTTTAAAATGGCATGCAAGGAGGAATGGTTATCTTGAGAGAGGCAATTAGATCATGGGGCCGTGTAGAAACTCCAGGACTTGGTGTTTCCAATTCTCAGGTTAGTATTTTCTGTATCCTGTCATACCTCCACCTTGCTGGAAAACCAATCGG
Source organism: Rattus norvegicus (assembly GCF_021556685.1). Lineage (NCBI taxonomy): Eukaryota > Metazoa > Chordata > Mammalia > Rodentia > Muridae > Rattus > Rattus norvegicus. The sequence continues at coordinate 29,290,280 of NC_141549.1, forward strand.
TTAGGCCTCCAAAGATTATCAATGCAGATAATTAATGAGGAAAACAATAGAGAGGTCTCTGACACATCCAAGCACCTTCAAAATGTTACACCACCTCTGAACTCACTGTCTTTTTGAATTTTCCTGACTGCAACTTTTATCTCGCACCTCAAAGATATTATGAAGATAAAATTAAGAATTCTTTTCAGTCTATCATTTCCTACACTTACCTCCAGCCCTGACTTCTTTTCCTTGCCTAGGAGTCAGAGACACATTTTCTTCCTGTTCATACTGATCACCGAGAACGCAGTTACAAACAACAGACAATAAACTGCTCCACTAAAAACTTTTTATCACATCTATTATTCACCGCAGATGAAAATAATTAACAACGTAGTTTGGTTAACATAAGAAAAAAGCTCTCCCTTTCCACAAACCACTGTATTAATATGTAAAGCACAAACTAGAAGTAGCCACACCTTCATTTCACTACAGAAAAGTGTTACTCAAAGTGATGTCCCCACCAACGGGACAGAGGAACTGTGCAGAGAATCCCACAGTAACCGGTCAAGTAGCACCTGGCGAGAGAAGGCTAGTATAGACTGTCACTATGCAAGTGCTCAAATGGCCTTCGGAATCTCAGCTAATCAAGTCTACAATTTAATCCACATTCCCTTAATTTTCAAAAAACAAAAAAAATCCAAAAAACAAAAAGCAACTATACACATTTGATAGTTATATTTGCATTATCCCCATCCCAACTGATTATTTAGAATCTTATCATAAAACTTTGTAATTAAGTGCTTTTGTCTATTTGAAACCTAAAAATGTATAATTCACCATAACAACTAAAACACAAGAGTGACATTTGTTAATTTAACAATAAAGTTAGCTCAGGTTTTTTTTTTCTTATTATTAGAAATAAAAGTGTTACACACTGATACTTGAAAAAGAGAACTATATAGTTTTTTTTATAACAAGCATAAATGTAACACAAAGATATCAGAGTTTAAGACCAAAGCCAACAACCTTGATGTATGAAGAAGTGGGCTATTTCATTTCATTACGGTATCTTTCACAGCTGCTATAATGTGTCTGGCACTGATTCCAAACATATCCAGTAGTTCACTAGGTTTCCCGCTTCGAGGCACTTCTGTTACTGCAAGTTGATGAACGACGATGTCAGGCTCTCTAGAGATGGCCGCACACACAGCCTCCCCGATGCCACCTTCTCGGTAGTGATCTTCCACGGTGATGATCTGGCCACCTGTGGCTTTGGCACTTTGGATAACGGTGGAAGCATCCAGAGGTTTGATAGTGAACGGGTCAATGACACAGATAGAAATCCCTTGTTGAGAAAGCTCGTCAGCAGCCTCTAAGGCTTCATGCAGAGTAACCCCTGCTCCAACAACTGTCACCTTGTCGTCTGCACTGTGGCGGATCACCTTGGCCTGTCCAATCACAAAATTTTCTTCGGATGTATAAATAACCGCTAATTTGGGCCGGGTGGTACGAATGAAGCACATCCCCTTGGTGTTGGCTGCCAGATAAATGGCGTGTTCTGTAGAGACAGCATCGCTTGGATAGAAAATAGTGCAGTTGGGGATGCTTCTGAACATGGCTAGATCCTCCAGGGCCATCTGGGAAGGTCCATCTTCTCCAATAGACACCCCGCAGTGGGAACCAACGAAGTTGACGTTGGTTTGAGAGATGGCTCCCATTCGGATCTGATCAAAGGCTCGGGTCAGGAAGGCAGCGAAGGTACTAACGAAAGCAATAGTTCGCCCTCGTGTGGCACACCCCAGTGCCACACTTACCATGTTTTGCTCAGCAATGAAGCACTCTATGAAACGCTCAGGGTGCTCTTTCTTGAATACCTCCGAAAAGGTAGAGTTTTTCGTGTCGCCATCTAAAACAATAACTCTTTGGTTAGAGTGGCCCAATTTAGCCAGAGCCACGCCGTAGGCTTCTCGGGTAGCTATCATGTCTCCCAGTTTGTAAGCAGGCAGAGAGGTCATTTTCGTATTGGATATGCTGATCCGGGGTGAGTCTTCAACAGGGGGCTTCGGGGTGAGATTTCTGTTTGTCTGTATCTGACTTTCAATTAGTTTGACAATTCCATCAACTCTGTCTTTCGGCATAGGCTTTCCATGCCAATTTTCCGCATCCTCGACATTTGGAATACCTCTGCCCTTGAAGGTCTTGGCAATCAGGGCCGTAGGTTTGTTCTTGACTTGAGCTGCTTTCCAAAAGGCCTGGCAGAGAGCTTCAACATCGTGACCATCCACCACGTAAGTATTCCACCCAAACGCTTGGCAGCGCGTCTCGTAGATGTCGGTACAGTGCTCTAGGGGTGCTGTGCCGCTTTGCCCCAGGCGGTTCACGTCAAAGATTGCCACGAGATTGTCCAACTTGTAGTGGGAAGCGAAGGCCAAGGCCTCCCAGACAGAACCTTCAGAGGACTCACCATCCCCCATGAGGCAGAACACGCGGTAGCTGGCCTTGTCAAAGTACTTGCCGGTGTAAGCCATTCCGCAGGCAGCACCCAGTCCTTGCCCAAGGGACCCTGTTGCAACATCCACAAACGATAGCCGAGGGGTGGGATGACCCTCCAGGTCGCAGTGAATTTTTCGCAAGTTCAGCAAGTCCGATTCACAGATACGGCCCACCTCCACCCAAACCGCATAGAGGATGGGCGCCGCGTGGCCCTTGGAGAGGACGAAGCGGTCGTTGTCCGGGTGTTCTGGGTCTGCCTGTTTGTACCTCATGGTATGGAAGAAGAGCACAGCCATGATCTCGGCCGCACTACAGCACGATGTGGGATGTCCGGAGCTGGAGGCACACGTGGCCCTGATTGAGTGGATTCGCAGGCGATTGGCCACATCCTGAAGCGCCTGAAAGATGTCTGACTCCAGCTTGGCATCTCTAGCCAAGGCCATGGCTGCAGGCTGGTCGCCTGCGGAAGACCAGGAAGCTCAGCGTCTTCAGTGACCTTTAACCTGCCCAGCGACCGTTGAAGAAGTTCTGCGCATGCGCCACTGTTTAGAGGCTGCACATGCGCACAATTGCTTTGTTGTGCACAATTGCTTTGTTTCGCACAGTGTCGCAATGCCTAAGCCCCCCCCAACCCCCAACCCCAGAATTTTTAATGTTCACTTTTTCATTTTCAGGCTCAACATTACTAAAAATAATTAAATTTTGCATTACATCTCCTTGAGGCAGAAGCTCAGAATGGAGTAATGGTCTCATACCCATATATCATGCTTTGGGAAAAATACTTTAGATACTATTGTGTCCTTCCACCTACTAACACCTTAATTTTTAAAAATTCTTTAATTTTATTTTTACATGAATGCGTGTTTTGTTTGCTCGTGTGTCTGTCCACCACCTGTATGGGAAGTGCCGGAGCAGCCAGAGCTCTTAGTTGCCAAGCCATCTTACCCGCCCTAGTGCCTCAATTTTAAAGGGCAAGTGTTAATATAAAGTATGACAGAAAGGAGTCTGAGAATTGATGAAGGACTGGTGAAGTTGGACAAGTTCTTTAGGCAAATGAAAGAAGAGAAATTAAGAAGTTAAGGATCTAAAGAAGATAGACAATGGGGAGAGAAAATAATCTCAGCTTCTAGTAACAAACCCTGGGGAGCTGTCAAGAGAGCAGTGAATGAGCGCGGCTGGAAGCTCACCATTATTTTGGCTAAAAAAATTCAGTCCACATACCTGGTAAAAGTACATTAGCATAAAACTGAACTATGAGGCAGTGCTCCCCTTGGGAGGAAATGAGAGAAATAAGAACTACTTAGCATGTCTTTCAAATTCCCAAATTCTTCCACTCATTTAAATCGTGGCACAACATTTTCTAAGGTATTAAGTTTTTGACATTTGTAAAGGTCAGTTTTGTTAAGCAAAGAATTCGATCTTGGGAATTTAATACCCGAGATAACAAGTGTGGATTTCTCCTGTCATTCTGTGAGAATATATGTTTTTTTAAATAATACATAGAAAATAACACTTCCTACATTATTTGTAAATTTTAATAAATTAATCTGATATTTTAAGATAGCTGGAAAGCTATGTATATGAGTTGTTAATTATTTTCATTGTTTTAATATTTTAAAAATATTTTAAAGTGTGCAATCAATGATCGTTGAAGAATGAAGCATGCATCATCATTTAATAATTGAAAATTAACCAATATGGTCATAAATATCACTTAGTTTAATAAAAAAAACAAACACATGAGACATCATTTGATCTTCCCAATTTAGAAGAGTCTGTCAGAGAAATAAGATCAACCAGGAACCTTCAGGGCAGCAAATCAAAAATTTGATTGTTTTGGAAAAGAGCATGTGATTCACTTTAGAGATTGTTCTGGAAGCCAATCAAAAGTTTTCTACAAATAGGAAAAAAGTGCTTATTTACTGACGTTAATTTATCAACACAAAGTAGGGATCAACAAATTTGAGTGTCTTTGATGGGCGTAACGCATACATGAATGTCAGGGACGAGGTAAGAGGGTTGGTAAACAGAGCAATTTGCGTCCAATGTGGTACACTGGGAATTGAAAACCCCTGAACACTGCATTAAACAATTAAGATTGACCTCGGAGGTGGATAGCTGCAGAGTTGGTCAGTGGCTAGGAGTGCATACTGCTCTCCCAGAGGACCAGAATTCCGTCCATACACAAGTTCCTGTAACTCCAGCTGTGGGGGATGCTGGTCTTTTTTGGTGTTGCACTTATGTGCAGAAAAACACATTCACGCACAAACACGTACACATAAGAAAAGTGATGTAGAAAGATGGTCCAGCAGTTGTGAGTGCTTCCCATTTTTCTAAATGACCCAAGTTCAGTTTCCAGCAGCCATATCTGGTGACTCACAACTAGCGCTAACTCTAGCCTCACAGGATCTGATACTCTTGTCTGGGGATGCACACACCTTCCTGCCCCAAAACACACACACAGCATGGATATGAGTGTGCACACAAATACACCAAATTAAATATTTAACAATTATAACATCTTTTATTTTTTGTTGTTCAAATTCTTTATTTGCAATTTTTAATTTATTTATTTTCCATCTTTATTAAATTGGTTATTCCTTATTTAAATTTCAAATGTTATTCCCTTTCCCGGTTTCCCAGCCAACATCCCCCTAACTCCTCCCCCTTCCCTTCTATGTGGCTGTTTTCTTCCCCATCCTCCCCCCATTACTGCCCTTCCCCCAACAATCCCGTTCACTGGGGGTTCTGTCTTGACAAGACCAAGGGCTTCCCCTTCCACTGGTGCCCGTACTAGGCTATTCATTGCTACCTATGAGTTTGGAGTCCAGGGTCAGTCCATTTATAGTCTTTGGGTAGTGGCTTAGTCCCTAGAAGCTCTGGTTGGTTGGCATTGTTGTTCATAATGACCAACTTTCTATTGGACTTCTGGTTTAAAACTTATTAAAAATGGAACAACACATTCCTTGTTTTATCTTTGAAGGCATCATTGTAATTTTTTTCTTCATGGTCTGCAGAAGTATTTGCCATGAATATAGCTCTAGCAGTATTAATAATACAGACAGTTGTAGTTGTGAAGGGGAAGGCAAGCTGTGCAAATTCTACTAGGTGGCAGCATAAGGAACAGCAGCCAGTTTCTAACGCTCCAGGCTGAATTTGCACAATATAAGTATTGGTTAGAGCTTGGACCTCCTGAAGTGTTGCATCTTCTCCGAAGAGCTGAATGTTCTTTTAAAAGTTCTTATAAAAGATACAAATGGCGCTGCTTCTTTCATTTGAATTCCATCCACAGAGAAGGCAGAGGATATGGGCTGGGAAAATTCCATTATAAAGCATCAAGATCCCATTTGTGTGAGGTGGGGATGGTAGAGATAGGCTCTCCCCATCTTTCTGGATTCTCACTTTGATAATCATTGCAGACATCATTGTTATTTCCCCTCCTAGTTTTGCTATCCTTTGTAAAGGATATTTTGAGGTACGGGTTGAGGAGGTTAGGAGAAGAATTACAGCATATGTAAAAAAAACTAGGCCAAAGTCCCAGCAGCAAAGGATAGCGGGAACTGACCATCACACAACCCCTTCTCCTTCACTACTTATGAGGATCATTTCACAGTCCTGTTTTCTAAAGGAAGATAGAAACATACGTCAGCTTTCTATGAAAGATCTAATTGAGTTGTTGCCAAAAACGTTCCCATCGAAATCTACAAACAACCCAGGATGTAGGTTGCTCTCCACAAACCGATGGCAAGGCTCCATCACAGAAGACAGCACCTACACAACTCACTGAACATGGAGATGTTAAGCTGGTGCCTACAAAGAGCCTTCACACCTAGGTTCTACTGTCTTTAGTACTCTGTGGGCTACCAAAAGAGAACCATAAACACCAAGGCAGCCACAGATCCTTTGATCTACAATGGTGTCCTGACTGCAGGGCAATGGTGGGACAAAGCTTGTGGGAGTAAAAGAGCAATATTGATTTGATTTAAGATCCACTTCATGAAATGGAACCCATACCTGAGACTGTTTTGGTGACCAAAAACCTGAGACTTAAATATCTCAGAGACCTGTGGGAAAACCAAACACTATGGATCTAAATAGGAAAAGGCTGTAGCAATAAAAGTTCCCCTACTGGCATTCTGCTATACTCATAGATCCATGCCCTGCTCAGAAGTCACCAGTGAATCTTTATCCTGCAGCACATAGGAACAGAGATCACAGATATGATACAGAGAGTAAGAAACTTACACTTAGCCCTAAATGGGGTGTTTCCATCAAATCCCTTGCCTTGGAGCTGAGGGAATCCTGTGGAAGAGGAGGCACAAAGAGCATAAAAGCCAAGATGTGTTGGAGGGCACACATGCACACAAAATACTATTCTCTATATCAACATGAGCAAAGTTCATATGAGCTCACAGAGATGATACAGCATTCATAGAGCTCGCATGGGTCTGCACCGGGCCCTATCTATCTATATCTATATGTCTATATCTGTATCTATCTATCTACACACACACACACACACACACACACACACATATAAATATATATATAAATATATATATATAAATATATATAAATATATATAAATATATATATGTATGCTTCTAGTTTAGTATTTTATGGGATTCCTGAGTGTTCAACCTAGTGGATCATTGATTCTGTGTTTTCCCTTGGGCTATTTTCTTTCTGTTTGTTTTTCTTGTCCAATTCTGATGTGTTAGTTTTTTGTTTTACCTTATAATATTTCATTTATTATGTTTTATTGTTATCCCTGAGAAGCCTTTTTTTTTTTCTAATGATAGACAGAGTAGATCCATATCGGAAGGGATGTGAGGAGAAATTGGGAGGAGCGGAGAGAGGGGGAAACCATAATTAAAATATATTATGTGAGGAAAAAGTATTTTTATTAAGATAAAGTGATAGAAATACCTGCTTGTTTGGCCTGTGAATAATTTCTATGGAAAAAATCATTATTGGTAGATAAGAGCAAATACAATCTTTTGATTTCTTTTTAAATCAGGACCTCCTCCTCAAAATGATGCAACGTTAGGGCCACAGGAGCGCGTTTTTCTACATAAGGTCACCAGCTTAAGCATAACAGGCAAGCATGCTTCATGAGGTAAGACGGAAGGCAGACAACACAGAGACTTCCTAACTTTGCCCATCTGCAGCTAGTCAGAGTGATGGCTAGTTTTTTCACAACTTGATACAAGGTTGAGTCATACTATAGGAGGGAGCCTCAATTTCGAACATGCCTCCATAAAATCTGCTCTAGGCTACCTGTAGCCATTTTCATAATTTGTTATTGATGGAGGAGGGCCCAGCCCACTCTGGGTGGGGACACTCCTGGGCTAGTGGTCCTGGATGCTATAAGAAAGCCGGCTGATCAAGCCAATAAGCAGTACTCCTCCATGGCCTCTGCATATATATGCATAATATGTAACATGTAACATATATAATATATTCTTCTGTTTCCAGTTACCTGCCCTGCCTCAGTTCCAGCCCTGATTACCTCAATGATTGTCTGTTACCTGGACATATAAGCAAAGTAAACCCTTTCTGCCCAAGTTGCTTTTGATGACAATGTTTCGATCACAGCAACAGACCCTGGCTAAGACAACTTGGGGCCAGTATAACAGACTTGTTAAGAAGTGAGCTTATTCTTGTGATCTATACAACACATAGATAGGATTTCTATTGACTACAACCTAAAGCCTTGATAACACATACAGAAATAGACCACTTAAGGTAAAATAACTCAAGTAACCAGGGAAAATAAACAATGATAATGTGACTCAGAACACCAGAATGAAAGGGAGTATGATTTGCTCAGCATTTTCTCTCTGGATGCCTGGACCTATGCACACAGCAAAGTCTTCGACTTTTTTGTTATGCTTTTATTGTATTGTTGTCAGTCCATTAGCTTTGGAAGAATTTGGGACTGGAAGCACAGACACCATGTACAGGAGCAACTCAAATTCTAGACTATAACATCCATCCTCCATCTTACATAGATGGTTGGTGTAACATAAATGTAAATATATAATATATTAACATTATAAAACATTATAATTATGTATTAACATATATTTGTAAATATTATTTACATAAATGTATAAAATGTATATAAATACGTATGAATATATAAATTATATATAATGCAACATAAAGTACATAATACAGGATACACAATATAATATTTGATATAATATATAATATAATTAATTGATATATGATATATATGACATGATATATGATATATGATTGATACATAATATCTGTATACATTTATGTAAATATAAAATATATTTATATAATGTACAATAATGATATATCATTATATTGCATATAAATTTATAATATAATATATATTATATAACTATATAATATAATGTATATTATAAATTTATTTTTGTATATTTATAATAATTACATATATTTATGCATTATGTAATATGTTATATATGATATATTGCTGGATGAATATGCACATGAAGCAGTGACATTTTATGAAGAAATTTTATTTTTTCTCTATCTAGGTAATCATATTGAAACAGGTCACAATAAATGTCTTATTTCTGAAAAGGAAAGAGCGAAAAGTAATAGAAACTAATATGTTCAAAATCTTGATTCATATATATTAATTATATTGGATTATAAGTTAGCATGACCAACTTCAAATACATCTGCAAGACATTGTTATTCACACTGTACACACTCTGACCAGGTCCTCCATCCTGCGTGGCTTGCCTAACCCCCATTGCCAAACCTTAAAGCAGGTTCAGTTCTCAGTGGAGATTTGATTTTGTCTAAAACAATTTTACCAGTGTTACGGAGTACAGGCTGAAAGCATTGGTAACCCTCACCCATTTGATCAGTACACTAATTTAATCAGCAGACTAATTTTGGCAAATGTTTGTGTATACCTCCATCATGATCAAAAAGAAGTTTTCGTTCCATACTGTCTATTTCTCCAAATATTCCCTTGCAGTTTCCACATTGTTTTGTCTCCCACGGACCCTTCGTCCAACCCCCTTTCCACCTGAGGCTCTGCTCCTGGCTGCCCTGTGTATCTACCTTCTTGATTTGTTTGTGAAACCACCTTCAGGTGGTTTCATCGCTGTCTTTGAGATCCTCCCCTTGTTCTTTTTCAGTGTCCAGTCTGCTGAGAATCCCATCCATGGAATTTTCCATTTAAAATATTGTGTTCTACTCCCTAGACTTTACAGTGGGTTCTTGAAAGGGAAATTTAAGTGTTGGGTGGTGTTTTGCTGGGGCAAACACGTGAAGGATCATTAAGCTGGACACAGATGAAAGCCCAAGACAGACTCCTGAAGGAATGTTTAGCTGAAACAGACACAGGAGAGAGGATCTTCTGCTAAAGCAAGCGAATGAAAGGACACGTAACGAAGGATTCTTCGCTAAGGATGTGACAAGCATGTATTGGTCCACCTTACATTGCATAGTTGAGCTCCATAGAAAGAAATGCAGCAAAAAGCTTCTGGTGGTGTGCTGCAGTTTCTTGCTGCTTCCCCAACCACAAGCTGATTACCAAAGTGATGTCAGCTGAGACAGGTACACTCCCTCATTCTGAGATAAGAAACAGGCTGAGGTAAGACACGTGCTGAGCCAAAACGCATGGAGGGCAGGTGATGTTTGGAGGGTATAAGTAAAACTCGACACACAGTGACAGAGGCTGAGCTTGTCTTGCTTAACAGAGCTCCCTGTGCAATGCTTGTTGGTCTCACATCTTCTGATCTTCAGCATGCTGAGAGAGGCACAGTCTAGAAAGTCTGCTGTTCCTCCTGATCCCTTGTGCTGACTTGAGCTGAGAGTGAAGCCTGGCTGTCTCTGCCAGGTCTTGTTGATTGCTGTATGCTCTCCTGACTCTACTGAACTGTACTGCTGGTGTATCTGTGAAGTGTTTGCAAATAGACTGTTCTTGCTGCTGCTAACCTGGGAACTGAACTGCTGATTTCCAGACAGTTCAGCTGGGAGTTGCTCCAAAGAACCTTTCTAAACAGGTCCACTTCCCCAGTATCCTATCTTTCCCACTACTGCTGGTGGGTGGTGGGTTACAAGGAAGGTTAAAGCATTTAAGTCATCATTAGAAATCAGAAAAATCATTTAAAATCATTAAAATGCTTGAAAAAATAAAGTTATAGTTCCCTAGTCATAATATTTCTTTTCACCCTCTTAGCATATTTTAAAGCATTTTTTTTAAAAGTCCCTGTCTTCCTTTCTATCTCTCTAGATGCATTTGTATTGACAATTTTTTTTCTGGTAATGGATAACACTGTCTTGTCTTTAATGTTTGACATTAATTTGGGGATTTTTCATTTTGTTCTTCTAAGGACAGTTGGATTTTCTCTTGGAGGCAACCAGGTGCTAGGTTAGTGATTCTGGAGTTTGCTTTCCTCTGGTAAAGCTAGCTTCTCTACAAACCATGCCCTCTCTAGGCTTTCTATGTAAAGTTCCAAGTGAACATCAAGAATCCTGCACTTAGAGCCCTGTCATGGTGGTGCACTTTAATCCCAACACTTAGCAGGCAGAGGCAGGTGGATCTCTGTGAGTTCGAGGCCAGACTGGTCTAAAAAATAAGTCTGTCCTCCGGCTGGATTTTTTTCTCCATGTGAATTCTGAGAACTGCTTGGGTATTACCGCTCTCAATTTACCAATTGTCTGGCCTTGCAAAAATTGAGTCTATACCGGGGAGGACCTAATCGATGTGTGCAGAGCTCTGCCTGGTTTTTCCTTCTAGTTTTCCACCCAGTGCCACTTCTGGGGCATAGGTCTCTGCTCTCTTGTCTCAGCAAAGCTGCTCATGACGTTGTGACTCTTCCTGAAGTACCTTCTTCTGTGAAAAACCATGAAAGGTGAATTTTCCCACTCTTGCTTCTCTGCTTTTCGAGACGGCCGACCTACGCTGTCTCTTGTCCAGTGTACTAAAACTATTGTTTTCTGTGTGACTACTTTTGTCGTTGATATGGCTGGCGAATTTCATTGTAAAACTCTCTAGCAAAACTTCACAGTGACTCCAAATGTTTTGAACATAAATTTCTTACATACACATATCTTATCTGCAGCCCTGCTTACCTCACTGCAGACTGTCAGGCATTCCTCTGGTAAACCTGCGTTCACCTCAGAAGACTCCACAGTTCTGGATTTCTAACCACACTTGATACTGATACCATTTAGTATTGTTTCTATTTTAAAAATTGTTTAAAATTATCTTTTTTCCTCAGTAAAAGGGAGCTGGAGTGATGGCTCAGCAGTCAATAGATACCATTCTTCCAAAGGATCTGGTTTTGCTTCCCAGCACCAGATTGGACAGCTCACAACTGCCTTAAATCCCGCTCCAGAGGATCTAAGACCCTCTTCTGGATGTTGTGGGCACATGCTCTCACACACGCACAAACCCCTCGCTCATGACCTCTGCAAACACACACACAGAATTCTAAAAATAAAAAGAAATCTTAAAAGAAGTATCCAAAGAAAGTTCTATCATTATAATTAGTTACATTTTCCAGAGAGATTAGTAATGCTTCTCTGATAAACACAATATCCTTTCAAATTTGGATGATTTTGAAATAAGTTCTCTAAAGCGTATCAAACAATTGCTTCTCTTCTTACAAAGGTTACTTGGGGCATTAACATTTTCTTGGATGACTAATCACTATCATTATGAACACTGGCTATTGTGCTCTATTGGAATTCAATCAAATCAATCAAAATAACACTCAAGAATAGTTTCTGAGAAAGGCGATTTTCAGCATCGCTGTTTGGCATGAGCGTCTGGTTTTATAACTGTACTTTGGTACTTTTCTCAAGGTATATGGCTCTCATAATGAAATGACAAGAAGAAAAAATGTGGGTTTGGCTCAAGAAAAATTTAAGTGTATTTTTTTTTTCTGTTGCACAAATGTCCAGGGAACGGAGGGAGGTCCTGGCTTGTTTATGGGGCCTGCTCTTCCCTGTTCTCTCTGTCTCCTTCCCAAGTCTTTTGGCTCAGGTGTTGCTCTCATCTGTAAAACTGAAAGCATCCCGTCCATCTGGCCCAGTGCTGGAAGGAACAAAGAACACAAGAGGAAAGCCTATTACTTTCCTAGGAAGTGACCCAGGAAGTTGGACATTTTATTTTTCACTCTGCTCTAGAGAAAACATTCTGGCCAAGCTGCACTCAGGATGAATGGATTGGGAAATGTGGCTAACAGGCTTCTGTTTGTTAACACTTGGAGCAGGAAGTGGGGAAGGAAAAAACATTGATGGACAATTCATGATTTCTACTGAATATGCTTTTAGTGGTTAATTTGCCCACACTGTGTAGATACATAGCTGTATTCATGGTATTTTCAAGTCTAAAACAGCGTCTCCAAAGCAATGCTTTCTCGTGCTCTAGAAAGAAAGCCTGATTTTTCATTATCTAGGGAGAGATTTCTGTCTTTATTGCACCCTTGGCAGACGACAACCTTGTGCAATGCTCCGGCAAAGTTCCTCAGCCTCCAGAGGAAGGTGAACAGTTGTGGATACTGCCCTTGGGGGTCAACTGTAAACAGGGCAGAGGAGCTTTCTCTTAGCTCCTCCCAGGAAAGGGTCACTGAAGAGAGGATGACTTAGCCTTGTGGAACGGGCAGAATTTTGCTTGAGTAAACTTCACAGAAAGTCAGTGAGCAGAGTTAAAATGGGGGAAAGAGCTTTCCCGATAGGAACGAGAGATTCATACTGAGACCCACTGAGCAGTAAATCGAGAAGACAGACCTTCAAGAGGCCTTGAAAGACAGCCAAGTGGGTTGTTTTGATGCTTTGTTTGTTCTCTTGTGTTTGGCTTGAGGACCATGTGCAACGGAGAGATTTTTATCGTGAGAGTGTCTCAATCATAGTTGTGTTTTAGAAAATTGTTCTCCTACTGTCAGGAAAGATGGGGGTGATGGACAGAGGGAAAGTGAAGCTTTGGGGAATTATGCTGAAGTCAAATGTTCAAGTGAATTCTTCTACAAAATTTTAAGGTTGTTATTAAGCATTAAACTCAGTGTAATGAAAGCAAGCAGAGTTATTTACAAGGCAGTGAACAGGAGTGAGGAAAGCTGTGGAAATGTTTTATGGTTTGAATCTAAGACACTTGCCTCCCTCAAAGCCCTGTGTTGAAGGCTTGGTCCCTAGTGCAACATCGTTCAGAGATATGAATTAGATCATGGGGTTTAATCTACATGGGCTCCTCCACTTTGATCAATCGGTATATCCATTGAAGATTTATACTATAACTTATTTGGTCATTGAGAGGCAGTAGAAAATGTAATGTACACGGCTGAGCTGGAAAAAGATCATTGAAGGCATGTCTTTGAAGGATATACTTTGTCTCCTGTTTCCTCTTCCTTCCCTTCTCCCTCCTCCTTCTCTCTTCCTGGATACAAAACAACGAACATCTTTGCTCCCCTGTTCATAAGCTCCAGGGAGGTATTCATCCCAGGTAGTCTGTCATAGAAACAGAAAACACAGTAGGGACTGGTGAATGCCCTCCTTTGCTATGGGCACTGTAATAAAAGGCTGCAAGTTGGAAAGACTACAACACAACCTTAGGGACTCACTATCTCAACATGAGGAGTCAAAAATCCATGTTTTGACAGGGCTGGTTCCTTCTGGGAGCTATGAGGGAAAGATCTGTGTTGGCCTCTCCCCAGAGGTTAGAAATAATTTGCTTCATTTTGTGTCTTTATATTCTTCCTTTGTGTTCATCTCCAAGTATCAGCTTTCTTGTGTGCATGCACTTGAGTGCATGTGTGTATGTGCATGTGCGTGTGTGTATGAGTGTGTGTGTGTGAGTGTGTGTGAGAGAAAGTGTGTGCTCATGTGTGTGTGTGTATGTGCGTACATGCTTGCGCGAGCATATATGTGTGTGCATGTGCGTGTGTGTGTGTGAGTACATGTGTAGGGATGGGCATGCACATGTATATATGTATGTGGAAGTTAGAGATCAACTCTGGGACTCACTCATTCCTCAGTTCTTTCTACCTGCTCTTTAAAACATAAATGTTGAGACATGTCCTCTCACTGGCTTGAAACTTTCCAAGTAATGTAGCTGGCTGGCCTGTGAGCCCCAGGAATCTGCCTGTCTCTACTTTGCAAGTTCTGTCTTTACAACTGAATACCACTACATGAAGCTGTTTTTGTTTTAAAAATAAAACAGGCGTTCTGTGGGTAGAACTTGTGTTTGCAAAGCAAGCACGTTGCTGGCTGAGACATCAGTTATATTGGTTTAGGGCCCATCCCAGTTATTTTAATTTTATTGCCTCTGAGAGACTCTGTAGTAAGTCTCTGTAAAGATCTCCTAGTAAGTTAGCTCTCTAATGTACTAGAGGTTAGGAGTCAGTGAATCCTCTTTTTTTGGGGGGGGGTGGTAGTGGCAGGAAGAGTGCCAAACAAATGTATCTTCTGATTATAATGCTAATCTCCATATGGATATGTAGTTATCCCTTTATAGGGATCTAAGTCCAGACTTCCTCTTATAATCATTCCTGTTCTTTGGAGCAGGACCCTGACCTTTCCCAGCATGGCTTCATTAGAACTGATACCAAAAGCAACACTCCATGTCCAAATGGGGTGTCATAGTCTGAGATATCATTGATGGGAGTTCTAATCCGCAACTTAGCTGCAACTGCAGCTAGGATGAGCACAGGATGTTCATTACTCCCCCAACTCAAAATGCAAGTCAGAAATTTAATACTTCATAAACTGCTGGAGGTATACTGAGAGTATTAGGTGTATAAATTTCTTCAGATTTGACAGTAACACAGACTTAGCAAACTTCATCTGAATTACTGACTTTTCCTACCATGCACAAGTGTACTTAGCAGAGCTACCCTTAAACAAAAAGGTTTTTAATTTTAAAGCATAACTTGAACTTCCTTCTTTGTATGTCAAAGTGCTTTCTCACCAGTGTGTGTGTGTGTGTGTGTGTGTGTGTGTGTGTGTGTGTGTGTGTGCAGAGACAGACAGAGGTTGAGAGAATGAGGAAAGTATTTTTATATTCCATGTGTGTGAGAGACAGTGCCGCACTCCACATACGGAGGTCAAAGGCAATCTCAAGTATTAGTCCTGTCTTTCTACCTTGTTTGAGGAAGGATATCTTTGTTTTTCATGACTGTGTATACAAGTTCCTTGGCCTGTGAGCTCCTGGGAATTCTCCTGTCTCAAACTTTCACCTCATTGCAGAAGCTGTGATTATAGATACACTACCATGACTAACATTTTGTCATCTTGTTTTTAAGATTTGTTATTTATTTATGTGTATGAGAGAATTATTGTGTGTGTCTAGTGTGTGCTTGTGTGTGTGTGTGTGTGTGTGTGTATACCTATGTGTGCACGATCCTGAGGAGACCAGAGGATGGCATGGGGTGCCTAGAAACTGAAGTTACAGGTGGTTGTGAGATGCCCAACCTGATGTTTGGAACCTAACTCTGGTTCATTGAAAGAGCAGTAAGTGCTCCTAACAGCGAGCCTCTTGCCACCTTTCTTACCGTTATCCGAACACTTGTAGTGTGTCTCAAATATTGACATGTTTTCCCCCAGCTAATGAAGTATTTGGAATGGATTAGGAGGTGTGGCATTGTTGGAGGAGGCATGGCACTAGGCACACAAAGCCCTGTTGTTTCTCTCTCTCTCTTCTTGCTGCCTGCGGATGTAAAGCTCTCAGCTATTTCTTCAGCACCAAGCCTGCCTGCTTACCACCACACTCCGCACCATGACAACAGGCTAACCTGGTTAGCCGTGTAAGCAAGCCCCTAATTCAATGCTGTCTTTTATAGCAGTTGCCCTGGTCATGGTGTCTCTTCACAGCAATAGAACAGTGAGGAGGACACCCTCAACCTATAACTCACCCATTCCCATTTGCATCACCCTATTGTTAACACCCAGCATTTGCTCACCATGATGAGCAAAGTCAACTGTTCTCTACCTAGTTTTCAACTGGAAACCACTTAGAATAAAAATTGTCCCTAAACTCAAACATTGCAGAGAAATAAAAAGACTATTTCTGAGCTCTCCCTCTCTCGGCCCTAACCTTATGGACTGTGGACAGTTTGTTGCGATTGCCTCCAGATAGCTTTTTGAGCATGCGTGAGCACCTACACAACTTCATTCCTCATATTATTGTAAGTGGAATTTGTTACTCATTGTCTTACACTTAGGAAGTCTATGGACTTCACCATATAGGTGCATACAGACCTAACTACTTTTTTTAAAAAAAGCAGCCAAATGTTTTAGTTTAGTTTAGTTTAGTTTTGTGTTGTTTTTTTTTAATATATTTAGTTGTATGGTGAGTTCTGGGGGTTTACTTTATGACCACAAGATGTCACTAACACACAGCTTATTGGGAAGAAGCCTTGGCAGATTGTCTCCTGTTAAAGGAGAAAGCAACTCACAGCATATATGATGTCTTCCTAATCCAGGAGGACAGGTGTGGAGATGGGGACATCAGAGAAGCAGTTTGGAGCCAGGCATCTAAAAGATGTCCCATAGCAGTGCAGTGAGAATCGTGTGGAGGGCTCGGAAGACTCACAGTAAATGTGACTTGTAGCTTGTGGCCTTTTATGTCTCAGCATTGGTCTTCCCTGTGGTATCTATGGTTACCAGACCTTGGGTTCCTTCCTAGGGAAGGCTTATGTAAATAAGCCAAGTTCTAAATGGCTAATAAAGGACTTCTTTGTGCTATATTTAAATTATTTCGATATGTAAATTTGGGGTTTGGGTATTGGCATGCTCTCGAGTTAAATGTCTCAGTCTGCAGTGAAGTAACTATAAGACCAATACACAGGAGCAAATCTTTAGTTAAAATGTTTAGTTCCATGAAAGGACCCCTTTCAATTTCCAGAAAGAAAAGATAATAGCTTGGTTATAAGAATTACTATTTTATTCAGATGTAATATAGGACCAGTTTTATGAGAAAACATAAAGGACTTCTCTGAAGTGGAAACTTAATTCTTTGGAAAGGCAGTTATGCTGAATCGTGTTTTGCTGGGGCAAACACATGAAGGAACATTTCATTGAAATGGACACAGGTAAAAACATGTTCCACTAAAGCAAGTACATGAAAGGACACGTAATGAAGGATTCTTCAATAACGATGACATGCATGTATTGGTCCGCTCTACATTGTGTAGTTGAGCTCCATTTGATGGGACTCCATAGAGAGAAATGCACCAAAAAATTTTGGTGGCATGCTGCAGCTCCTTCCTACTTCTGCACACTTGGCCGATTGGCAGAGTGATGTCAGCTGATACAGACTCACATGTTGAGGTATGACATGTGAAGGACACCTGATGTTTGGAGGGAGTATAAATAGGACTCAATGGATTGTGAGAGGAACTAGAGGCTTGGCTTGGCTAAGCTTGGGACTCTCGGGTGGAGATAGCTGTGCAATGCTTGTTGGTCTCCAGTCTTCACTGATCTTCTCTTTGTCAAGAGATGCACAGCTGAGAACTGCTCCTGGTGTTACTGCTGGTCTGAATCCTTCCTGTGGACTAGGGCTGATTCAGCTGAGGCCTGGCTGCTCCTGCTAGGCTGTGCCACTGCTGCTGCTATTCCGACACTACTAAACTGGACTGTTGGTGTATCTGTGAAGTGTTTGTGAGTGCATCAAGCTGCTGCTGCTGCCCCATGAACTGAACTGCTGGTTTCCTGACCGTACAGATAAGGTTTGCTCTAAAGAACTATTTCAAAACAGGTCCACTTCCCCATCTCCTTTCTTCTCTACTATCTCTGGTGGGTAGTGGACTAGAAGGGAGGTTAAAGCATTTAAGAATCATCATTAAAAATGGGCTTTGTAAATGGATGGAACTGGAAAATATCATCCTGAGTGAGGTAACCCAATCACAGAAAAACACACATGGTATGCACTCATTGATAAGTGGATATTAGCCTAAATACTCAAATTACCCTAGATCCACAGAACACATGAAACTCAAGAAGGATGACCAAAATTTGAATGCCTCACTCCTTCTTTAAAAGGGGAACAAGAATACCCTTGGGAGGAAAATAGGGAGGCAAAATTTAGAACAGAGGCAGAAGGAACATCCATTCAGAGCCTGCCCCACATGTGACCCATACATATACAGCCACCAAACTAGATAAGATGGATGAAGCAAAGAAGTGCAGGCTGACAGGAACCAGATGTAGATCTCTCCTGAGAGACACACCCAGAATACAGTAAATACATAGGCGAATGCCAGCAGCAAGCCACTGAACTGAGAACGGGACCCCCATTGAAGGATTCAGAGAAAGGACTGGAAGAGCTTGAAGGGGCTCGAGACCCCATATGAACAACAATGCCAACCAACCAGAGCTTCCCGGGACTAAGCCACTACCCAAAGACTATACATGGACTGACCCTGGACTCCAACCTCAGAGGTAGCAATGAATAGCCTAGGAAGAGCACCAGTGGAAGGGGAAGCCCTTGATCCTGGCAAGACTGAACCCCCAGTGAATGTGATTGTTGGGGGAAGGGCAGTAATGGGGTGAGGATGGGGAGGGGAACACCCATAGAGAAGGGGAGGGGGAGGGGTTGGGGATGTTGGCTTGGAAACCGGGAAGGGGAATAACAATTGAAATGTAAATAAGAAATACCCAAGTTAATAAAAAAAATGGGCTTTGTTAAAAATAAAGTTACACTTCTACAACTAAAAGAAAGTGACCGAGAAGACCAGACTTTGATAAAACTTAACCCTGAAAAAAAGTTACATGAACTTGAAGGTCTGAGGGGTTGGAAATATAGCAGTATTTTCAAGATGCTCCTGGAAGTGGTGAGGGAGCGAAGCAGGCGCGGTACTTCTGGATGGAAGGTAACATCTCTGGGGATCTGGAGAAGTTAGAAACTAACAGTGTGAAGCTCTTCTCCTGGATCACAGAGTCTGGCTGATGTCTGGAGCTAATGGGAACCGGATCAAGATGAAGTGTTCGCTACAACCTCCAACTTACCAGCAGAGGGCGGGCTTTCTCCAGTGTTCTCTCCTCTGAGGACAGCCTCAACTAGCTTTGTTTTCAGATTCTCTAGGAAGGATGCAAATGTGCTTACTTTGAATCTTTTTTTGTAGCACAAAGACCAGAACCTGGTTGCTGATTCCATCAACAAGATTAGTTTAATGTTACAGAAAATTTGCACAGGCCAGTACACCTGGGTGTGACACTAGAAAGGTGCAAAGGGTTGAAAAGCATTGGCCCCATGCCGAATTGGGACAGACATATCTATTGATCCACCAATCTGTCTATATCAATATTTATTTCTCTCGAGTCATGTACATCCAGAAGTGTAAAGATACAAACTGCTAGCCTAGTGCCTTAGGTTTCTATTGCTATAAGGAGACACCAAGATCATAGGCAACTCTTATAAAGGAAAACATTTAATTAGGACTGACTTACAGGTTCAGAGGTTTAGTCCATTTTCATCAGGGCAGGAAACACAGGTAGACATGGTGCTGGAGATGTAACTGAGAGTTCTCATCTGGATCCACAGGCTTCAGGAAGAGAGAGAAGGTGGGAAGGAGGGAGGGAGGGAAGGAGGGAGAGTGAGAGTTAGAAGGAAAGGGACTGAGGGAGGGAGGGAGGGAGGGAGGGAGAGAGGGAGGGAGAGAGAATGCCTGGATTAACTGGAACCTCAAAGCCCACACCCAGTGACACACCTCCTCCAACATGACCACACCTACTCCAACAAAGAAGTATCTTCTAATAGCAACACTCCCTATGAGCATTTGGGGGGCCATTTTCCTTCAAACCACTACATCTGGCGAGGGATATAAAATTACTTTTAAAACACCAGTAGAAAACATGTTTTAGGAAAGAAATAAACGAGGATGAGGGTGTTCTGTGGTAGAGGTAGACCTGGGAGAATGGAGCCAATAAATGAGACAGATTAAAGTCTTATGCAATACCAACTTTATTCAGAGAATCAGACAATTTATACTCCAGTGGTTAAGAGGGGTCACTTGACTAAAGTGTACTATCACAAAGGCAAGCCACATGTGGTGGACAAGCTGCACTTGGCAAAAACATCTTTTTCTATAACGGCATATAAACAAATGACAATATTGAGTTTTAACAAGTAATCTGAAGTAAATTCACTCTTATCTGCTACACATGGAAGGGGCACAAAAGCACATTGCAAGAATAATTCCATGGTTTATAAAAACTGAGGTCACAAGACTCTTGTTTTCTTAGAGTTTTCTCACAAGCACTCAGAATTCTCCCCACACAGCTTCATGCTTGGAAAGTAGAAAACTGGGGGAATAGTTAGACTGATACAATGCTTTCCATGTAAGCCTCTTCCCAGAAGAGACAGAAATGTGGAAATCTGTGCAATCCAGCACTGTGAAGGCAGAAACAGACAGGTTTCTGAAGTTCACTGGACAGCCAACTCAGCTGACATAGCATCTTCTAGAATAGAAAGAACAGCATTCCCAAAGGTAAGGCGGATGGCTATAGGAAACACGGTTTAGAGTAAGCAATGGAAAAACCAGAATTAGTAAGCACACAGGGAGGTTTTCTGCAATGGAAGGAAGAATAATGCCTGCTCGCTTGGAATGCTGGAGTGGACATGGTCAAACAACCTGGAGATCCCTTGCCATTCCATCAGGAGCCAGCAGCCTCCACCTGAATTTCCCCCAAATCCTGAGAATTGTTAAGGCTCTAATCCTGTGAACAGAACTCATCACTGTGAAAGTGGTCCCGTGTACCTTCTATCCTCCATTAAGAAAATCCATCCTGTGCTTATTACAAGTCTTTCCTCTAAGTCCTAGCCCTGAGCACTGTTTGCCAGCTGGTAAAGTTCTTTCTTATGATAAGGTGTCAGGTACTTTGCTGTGGTGGGAGTATTTGGCAAGGAAATTTCAATGTAGCCATCCCTGAAGCTTTGTTATGAGAATTGTCATGTCGAGACTCCTGCCCACCCCCACCACTCCTAAAATGTTCTACTGCGTTTAAATGGCCAAGAAAATTCAATTACAGGTCAGACTCTCTAGAAGTCTTGATCTAGTCTGACTGATGAAGTTCAGTTGCACCAACTTTTCATTCTCAAGCTTTTGGGGTTCATTTCCCTGCTGACTGTTATTCCTTCAGGGACCCCTAACTGATTGCATGTGGGGAACGATGTCTGAGATTTCCCCTGGTCTCCATATGCCCCCCACCCCACCCCAGCACACACAAAGACATTAAGGAAATCATGATGGGAACAGATAAATTATATGACGAGATGATTATCTATAAAACAAAATAGAAAAAAGAAACTTGCATTAGATGCCTCCAATGTGGGAGGAAAAATTAAATACAGATGGAAATTTTAAAAAGAAGGGCTAGAAAATGGAGGGCAAAATGTCCCATAACCAGATTAATAAAAATGCTGCCTGAAAATTTAAAGGGGGTGCAGAAGATGTGTAAGGAATGTGTAAGAGAATTCTGGCACCCAGGAAACAAACAAAATTGTAAAATGATTCCACAGGAAAGAAAGAAAGAAAGAAAGAAAGAGAGAGAGAGAGAGAGAGAGAGAGAGAGAGAGAGAAGAAAAGAATACTGATCAACAAAGGAGGAGAAGTTAAAAAACAAAAAAACAAAAAACAAAAAACAAAACCAAAAAAGTCCCATGAGATTTCTCCGGAGTAACACTGGACTGAAGACATATTCTCCCATGGCTGGGGACATTGAAGACGTTCCTAAAATACTTTCTGACCGTTTGTATTTCTGCTGCGAAGACAGTCTGTTGTTGGTTTGCCTATTTGCTGATCTGCAGGCTGGTCCTTTGTTTAACTTTTGCTGTTCCTTATAAATCCTAGATGTTAGTGTTATGATCTAAGTGACAGGTGCCACAAAGTCACACCATGAGACAGCGCTCATGTGGGAGGTTTATTGGGGGAGAAGGTAATGCGGAGGCTGTGTCTGGGTGAGAGTGGAGGGGAAAAGAATGAGTTGCTTGCTTGTTATAAGGGGATAGAAGGCATGTGTACAGGGAGGGTATGCAGCTCGTGTGGACAGTGGAAATGTGTCACATTTCGGCACTAGTTGATAACATATCCTGCTCTCATTAGGTCCCCGAGGGCAGGTCACTAATATTTCTCTTTCCCAAGTTGGGGGTGATACATGGAGAAGGGCACCTACCAATTCCAGCTGTGGACTCATCGTAATAAAAGGGCAGTTCCACTCTTGCCCCTCTTGACTCTCATGGAAATAACTGTAGGCGTCACACTGAGGTGGCAGAACTGGCACTTTCCTGACCTTGTATCATCAGTTTCTACCCAGTTCATCCAGGAACTCCAGTTTGTGGCCCAAACCACACTCATCCTTCAAAGACAAATCGACTCCCTGGCTGCTGTGGTACTCCAAAAGCGACAGGGACCAGATCTTCTTACAGCTGAAACAGGTGGCTGCTTCTATACCAATCAACTGGGGATTGTAAACAACAAAATCCAGCAAATCCTCCAAAATGAAAGGAGCAACTCAGGGCCTCCAACCTCGGAGCCTTTGAGAAGGCCATACGGAAGTGGATATTGCTCTTCCTGACACTCCTCATTCTCTTTTTCCTGATTTTACTATTGCATCCGTCTTTATAAATTTCTTCTCTGCATTTCTCCAATGACAAATTAAAAAACCCAATCAAACAATTAATCAGTTATTGTTTTAAGACTACCAACTGCTAGCCACAGAGCCTGAGGCGCATGCCTCCTGAATGTATCCTAGTGATGGTGAGGATCAACAGGGTCCCAAAGGTGACGAGTCCGCTAGACAGCAGGAATAGTCTAAAGCAGTCCTCATTCCTGCCTCACTATTACCTCTTTCTTGTGGGGATAATGTTTATTTACATGTGTGAAGATGTGTCTCTGTCCTTCCTTCCCTGCTTAAGGCATCTTCTGATCTGTCAAAATAAAAATCCAATGACCAATAAACAGAGGCAGGATTAGAAGGGGGTACAACCAGCAGAAAGAGAAGAAGTCTGGGAAAGAAATAGTCAGGCATGGGAACTTTGCCACCTGGACTCGGGGAAAGTCAGAAGTATGAAACTCAGAAGAGGTTGGCCTGGGTATTTATGGATAAGTAGATCGCCTCCGAGTCATTATTCAGGAACTGGAGTGTGGGTGGGAAAACCCATTGTCAAACTTTTCAGTTCCTCATCCTTTATAATAAACTGAGAGGAACCTGGTGAGTAACCACGGCTCTCCACTGGGTTGCCCTCACAGACAGCCACAGCAGAATATGCAAGTCATCACTAGCTGTCAAGATAGAATTCGCTTTCCTGTCTGGAGCACAACTGGTCCATTATTCTCCTAGCTTGTAAGCTGTCTGTCCAGTCTGCTGCTGGCTTTTGTTATAGTGCAGGAACTTAAGTTTCATATAATCCAGTTTTCTTGGTACTTAGGCTACTGAAGTCCAGATCAGAAATTTCCTACTTATGCCTATATCATGAAGTGTGTTTCCTATGTTTTCCTCCAGGGGCTTTAACATTTCACGATTTAAATTAAGATCTTTGGCTCACCTTGAATTGATTTCCATATCACATTACAAAGTGAAAGACACAGACCTAATTGTATTTTCTTGAAGGCATCAGCACTTTATCATCATTTCCATGGATGAAATCTGTCTTCTATCCATTGTCCCAAACTGTATGCTTTAACAATGTCACCAAAACTCAGATGGCCATAGCTGTGTAAGATAGTTCCTGGCTCCTCTGTTGTGTTTCACTGATGGACATCTCTGTCTTTGTGCCAGTACCATATTCTCTTTATCACAATAGCACTGCGCTGGAGTCTGGGGTTAGTCATGTTCTTTCCTGCTAGTTCTGCTCTGGCTGTTATGATCTGTGCTGTGTTTCGGTCAACACAGAAGTATGGAAAGTCTTTACATATCTCTCTCTTTTGTTTCTTCTTTTCAGTGTCTTGAAGCTGTCCATGTAGAGATCTTTCACCTCCTTGGTTAAGGTTGTTCTGAAGTACTTTATATTTTTGGAAGCTATTATGAATGGAATATTTTCCTAAATTTACCCCAGTGAGATGCAATACTGTGACTTTTTTTATATGCCAGTTTTGTATCCTGCAAGTTTACTGGAATTGTGTACTACATCTAAGAGTTTTCTGTTAGAGTTTATAAGATCTTTTAGCTACAGATAATATAATCTGTCAATACAGGTAATTTGACTTTTTCTTTACTGTTTTTATAGTTTGTAACTTCTTCTTGTCTTATTGCTCTAGTTAAGTCTTCAAGCATGGTACTGAATAAGGGCCAACAAGGGGCATCCTTGTCTTGTTCTAGACAATGGACATCCTTGTCTTATTCCAAATGTTCGAGAAATGCTGGCACTGACAACATGTGACAAACCCAGCTAAAGTTTACCCCCCCTCCCCCCGCTGGTGACCCACAGAGACTCACATCAGAACTCAAAGACTGTGAGTAACCCTAGCTTGGTTCAAAACACTAAGCCTTCCTCTGATCTTCCCCCTTCTCCCCATGTGTTCCTGGCCAGCTTTCCTCCCCCCTTTTGACTCTTGGCTACATTCTTCAAATCTTATTTTAGACTTAACAAGCTCTATTTAGGTGGCCACTAGCCTCCACTGTCTGACCTTCCCCAAGTCTCACATCGAGAGCTCCTACAAAGCTAACAAAGTTAAGATTCAGATGGCAGCTGCTGGAACTCTCAAGCTAGAGCCTCCCTAGCCCTCTCCTATTGGCCAGTGGGTTGCTGCCACTGGGCCTAGAAATACAGCTACTGTAGAAATTGCCCCTCACTTCTTCAGACCTGCCTGTGCTATCAAGACTCTATGCTTCTTCCTTTGAGCTTTTCTTCCAAGTTGGCCTTTTTTCTCCTTCTGCTCTAGATTTAGGATATACCAGTTAAGAAGCAAACAAACAAACAAACAAACAAACAAAAACAAGCGGGGAAAACAAGGGAACCTGTCTGCTTAGAGCACACAGCCTCAGCTCCTCAGAGCATGCCCTTCCCTGTCCCTCTCCCAGAACACCCCCACCCCCACTCCTGGAGCCTAGGCCGGCCAAAGACAATGGAAAAATACACCGGAAACCTAAAAATTTTCAGGCTTTGTTTAAATGCTTATTCTCTCTAACAGGAACACCTAAGACAATGTCAGTGCTTCTCAACCCAAAATTTTCATGCTTCTTTATTTAAATGTATGTTTTCTCCCTAGCATTCATGACTTATGTTCAATTTTTTTCAATTTGTTTAAGATTTCTTTTAAGATACAAAAGTCATCTAATCCACTTCCACAGCTCAAACCAACTATGCTAATAATCCTCATTCAATCCTTAATTAACATTTCCTTTTACAGACAAACTGTTACTGCTTATCCCAGATACATAATTACCATGACAGCTTCTTCTTCAGCCATTTAAGACAGACTTAAAGGATGCCTTCCAGGACTAAATTCCTCAAACGCTCTTGGTATTCTAGGACCATAACAGCAGACATGATGTGCTCCCAGACAAACCATTACAGGCTTAACACAGGCTAGCCACCTTGTGCAGACATCTGCCTGCCGGGGTTCTGTTCTTCTGTTGTGATCACCCTACAGGTTTATCTACAGAGCTGCTCCCACAGATCCAGCTGAACACAATCTCCTCAGACCTGCCTGGGACAACAAAGCTGCCTTCCTCCAGATTCCTCATCTGACTGAAGACTCCCGACACACTGAGATCCACAGAGGACAGACTTGGGACCTTCCAGCTACAGACTCTTGCCAAAGCCAAATGGCTACTGAACTTGGGAAAAGTTACATGATAGTAAGGAAAACATGATGTCTATCTAAATTAATCAAATGTTGTTTAAAAACAGTATTAAAGGGGCTGGGGATTTAGCTCAGCGGTAGAGCACTTGCCTAGCAAGTGCAAGGCCCTGGGTTCGGTCCCCAGCTCTGAAAAAAAAAAGAAAAAAAAAACAGTATTAATATGTTCACAAACTGTACAACCCACAGAATATTTAATTGATTCAATAATCCCTTGTCTTCCCAACCGACGTCTCCTTCCCTCACCCCTCCTTACCCCTTTGGCTTAGATGTGCTACCCATCTGGCCTGCGTAGTGTTTTCTTTTGATACTTCCACCTCACCCAAAGTTTTCACTACAAATGACACCATCACTCCAATAATGCCTCATTTTCTAAAATAAGTAAAGGGGGGGGGGTGTTGTTGGGCCATGAGAGGCATCCTGGTTTCCACTTGAGCTAAAGCTTGAAACCCTGGTGACCCTGAAGGAACAGTAGACATTTCACCTGACTCCCGGGCACCAGGCCCTTGTCACTAGCTGAAGGCCCTCTGTAGATTTGTGGCCATCAGTCACGTAAGGGTAATTCCAAACCCTTCCACAGGTAGAGGAGTGACCACAGGCCATGTAGGCTCAAAACAGATCTCCATTTTAATGAGGTACCAAAAGGCCTGGAGGCTTAGCCAATAAACTTTCCTTCCAGACATTCCTCCCTGCAAAAGTATTTAATCTCGAGCCCACCCTGAAGAGTGGGGTATGGTTTTACTCATCCACTTTCTGCCATGACAATAAATGTCTTAAAATCATGGACTGTCTCTTTTCTTCGGAATCCGCCATGAGGAACCATGGAGAAGGCCTTCTTCTACAGAGCCACCTGTCTAATCTCCCATAGAAGGCCTCCCTGTGCTCTCAGCCTCCACTACCAAACCAAGCTCAAGTCACCACCTCAGTCAAGCCAAAGACTCTCCCCAAAGGACCAGCTGGAGCTCCCCTCTTTTCTCCTAGGCCTCAGGCTAGATCCAGCCCGCAGCCTCCACTCCGTTCTCAGCTCTTCCGTGGCTCCCAGCAGTGCATGGGTGTCCAAGAGCCTGAGAACCCGAAGACCCCAGCCTCCTTGCAGGCCTGGGAACCCTTGAGCCAGCTCTGACTGTGTCCTGTGCCTCAGATTGCACTTTCCCAGACTCCAGGCAGTGTCCTGGGGCTGCCCTGTGGCCCAATGCCTGCCCCGTAACAACGCTGGGTGGCATGGGGGTAAGTGCAGTCAACTTATAGTGTCCTGCCTCCCTGAGAGGCTGAGCCCTGAGGTGGAGCAGACACAGGACAACTTCCCCATACTAAAGTGTTGCTAACATGTTTGTTGTATTATATCCTTTATCATTTTGAGATATGTTGAATCTGTTCCTAATTTCTCTATGATTTTTACTATTAAAGTTCTAGAGACTTCTTAAAAAATAATTTTTACCACTGAATTTTTATCATTCTTTTTTATCAATTTCATCATTGAACTTTGCTAAATGCCTTTTTTTTGTGATCATATTTGATAAGTTTTTCTCCGCCCATGAAACAAGTCAATTCAAGTCAAATTAAAGTATATAAAGGAAGGTTTGTTGGAAACAGCTCTCTGGCGGATTCACTGACTGAAGGAGTGAAGGCAGGGAAGTCACGATGGGGACAGAAACGAGGGGGAAGAGAAAGAAAGATAGAGCATGCGCAGGCAGGGAGAAAGGAAATGCTAGAGAGGGAGAGAGGAGATAGGTGGTTGGGGTTGGGTGGAGTGGGGCGGGGTGGGGGAAGAGACTAAAATGTCCGGATTATATAGGGAGAGCTTGTGGAGGAAGAACAGGCTAGCCCCTGAGCTGAAAGGTTAAGGGCAGAGGGCAGGATATGCCAACCATACCCTGTAACAGGTAGGGACTGAGAGGAGAACCTGATGGACAGGTGTGCTTTACTTTGTTAAATAGGTACCTCAGCTGCATGGCCTGGGTCTGAAAGCCAGCAACATTATGTCTGTCTTTTAGTGTATTTGTATAGTGTATTACAGCCATTAATTTGTGTACTTGGTAATTTGTGTATGATAATCATAATATACTTTGAATTATATTATGTATTTTCAATACATCTTGATTATGTAATGTATTTTAACTGTATTTGGTTTGCAATTATTTTGGTCACAATTTTTTGCAGCTTGGTTCATCAGGAAAATTAAGTCTATATCTGCTATATCTTTATCTGAGTTTATTCAAGATAATACTAGTTTTATAGAATGAATTCAGTACTTTTTCATTTTCGATTTTGAGAAATGATTTAAGAAGTTTAGTATCAGGATTTTCTTAAAAGCTTGGTAGAATTCAGCCATGAGTCCATTTGACCCTGGACTTTAGCTTGGGTGAGACTTTTAATTACTGTTTTAATCTTATTACATGTAATGTACACATTTAGTGTACTATATATTTTCAGGGATCTTGGTATATTTATACAAGTTTAGAAGTACGTCAAATCCTTTGATGTTTATTAGCATTTTGGAATAAAAATTTCGAAGTGTTCCATAATGATTCTCAAATTTTACTGGTGTCTGTTGTTGTAACTCCCACTTTCATCTTTACTTTTATTAATTTTGGATTTCTTCTGCATTCTTTTTGCTAGTTTGGCTGGGGGTTTATCAATCTTTTTATCCTTTAATGAAGCCAGGTGTTTTGGCTATTTTTATGTTTTGAGGGTTCATTGGTCTCTATTTCATTAAGTTCCGCTTTAATCATGATCTATTTACTTATTTATCCAGCTACTGGGTTTTGGAGTGACTCATTTTTCTAAAACCTTAAGATGAATTATTAGTTTACCAGGAAACTGATTTTGTTTTATTGTAAATACTTACTTTCCCCTTAGGATGCTTTAGAATGCCTATGATTTTCATTTGTTTCTAGGAATTTAATTTTCTTCGTGATTTCTTCAGCGACCCACTGTACATTTAAAATTGTATCGTTACGTGCCCAAGTATTTGTGTTAAATCCTGTAGTCTCTCGTGCTATTGGTTTCTAGTTTTATTTCAGAGTAGTCTGATAGGGTACAAGGAATCCATTCATTGTCATCCCCCCTCCCTTCTCCTGTATCCCTTTCCTAACACTTCCCATACTCCTTTCCTCTTTTCCCTTCTTCTCCTTCTCCTCCTTCATCTCCTCCCCTTTCTTTGTGTATGTTAAACCCAGTTAGTCCATGGTATAATATATATCATAATAGTATTTGAAATACTAGCTTCTTTATTTCCACTACCGATAGGAATTATAGAAAAAAGCAGAGAAATTGTCAAAGTACCTTCAATGTACTTTGATTAATAATTACTGGTTAAGATTTTCTATGCAATTTTACCATGCTAAAAAAAAAAAACAGAACAAGTAGGCTGGAAAGACAGGCTTTTTGTGCAGGGAAAAAAAAATAAGGTAGAGAAAATCCAAGGAAAGGAGAAGGCGGCTTTTCCACCACGCTGGGAGAGAGGCACCTCTAGATACGGTGTCGCTATCTCTTAACAAGGTGCTCGCCCCTGGAGAGCTGACTCCTGGCAGATGCTCAAAGTCGACATTTCAGTCAGAAACAGGAGAAGACAGACAAACGAGGCTTCTCTGGACTAGTATACCAGGACTCTAAAAACCAAAGCGGGCGGAAAAATACTGCCTTTCAGTTTCTGGGGACGCTTTAGAGAAAGCACCAGCCCCTCCCCTTCCGGTCCGCTCCTATCTGTTTCCCCCAGGACCCACGTGTGTTTGGAAAGGAGCACACTTGGGAGCAACTGCAGCTGCTCTCTGTGAAATTGTCGCATCTGGATATCGCGGGGCCTCGGTGGCCAGGACATCGCCATGGTGGGCGGCCCTTTAGGTTCTCCGGGAGGCTCTGGTCGGGTGGACGGGAAGTACAAGTTCGGACCCCAGAGACGCCGGGACTTATAGTGACTGCACGGGGCGGTGCAGAGCTATGGGTGCCTGCCCGGGGATAGAAGTGCTCTCGCGCTTTCTCAACTCGCTTTAGGTGGCGTTGTCCGCTTCTCCCGGTTCTCGTTTTCCTGAGGGACTTAGGTCTACTTTCTGGACCCACCCACCTCTGCCCTGGGCACAGTCACCCACGAGGTGCATCGTTCCACAGCCCTTCGTGGCCTATTCTGACCTTAGTCCTGCCTCTACAACTCCCATTCCTACCGGGCAATGATGCAGCTTTGTATTTTAAGACAGTAGTTACTTAAGAGTGTTCTAAACGATTTATGTATAGCAATATAAAGAACTCATTCACAGCATCGGAATTTATGTTTATAATTGATTTTATGTGCGTGTGGCTATTGGATGACAATGAGTGGGAGTCTGTTCTCTTCTTCCACCATAGTGTATAATGTTTGATGTTTAATCTCTTTTCTCATTTGCCCCTCTGCCCTCCGCGCGCGCGTGCTTTCGTGCGTGTGTGTGTGTGTTCTTACTGTTTTATTTTTTTATACATAGACAACCTCAGATGGGTTTCAGACTTGAATGTTTGTTCTTTTATCAGGTTAATGCAAAAACGAGCAGTGATTAAGAGAATTGTGTGAATGAGGAACTGATGGACATTTTAGTTACCTGGAAAAGTTTTGGGGGGATTGTTTTTGAGCCTTGTCTATCAAAAGAGAAGGGAAGGAAAGGATTAAAGAAATAACAAGTGTAGTCTCAAGTTAGGGAGTGGTGCATTATGGGCTGATGCTTTTGAGCTTCAGTAGGAATGGGGAGAAGGAGCTGTGTGAAGGAGAGGGAAGGGATGCTGGAGAAGAGAATTGGAATAGACTGTTTTCTGTGCTAAAGCATAGGACCAAGCTGATCTCTTTCAATAGGGAAAGACGCTCTATACTGAATTAGCACTAGAGACAGAGAAATTTTGTGATTTCTTTGTAAATCTAACAGAGTGTACCAACAAAGCAGCCTATGCCTGATTATGTGGGTTGAATGAAGGTAAATGACAGGTTTGAAAAGCTTCAAGAACTACTTGGACTTGACTAATAGCCATTTTTCCTCAGATTAAAAATTATATGTACTCATTTATTTTATGTAACTGTAAGTTTTGGTCAGTACAACATGGGCAAAGGGTGTGAGACAACTTTCCTGAGTTTTTCTTTTCCACTTACGGCTAGAGCCATCGCAGACTGTCCGGGAGGTTATGGGTTAACAGGGTGGAGGGCACCTGTCTCCTTAGGTGAGCTAGGAGAGACCAAACTATTTAGGTTAAGCCATTTTTATTTTGGGTTTCTAGTATAGAAAGTCAAATTTGACTCTTAAGTAATATAGATAGCAAAATACAGGATTGCATAGTTTTTTTTTGTTTGTTTGTTTTTTTATGACCTTAAATATAATGCCTTTGAGGGATGAATTCTGAATGCCTAACTAGTGAGGCTCAGGTGGGGAAATGCTTTTAGGTGTGCTGATTTTGAAGTGGCTTCTATTGTTCATAGGGCATTGGTTGGAACCAGCCAAGTTTGGTCAACTTTGATTGTGCGTGTACCATTGTCCCATTCTCTTCCATGTGCCACAGTGAAATACTTGCTACAGTTCTGTGTTCTTGAACCTTAGAGACATCCTGTATTCCAGCCAGCATTTCCAGCCATGAATCTCCTCCTTGTATTCTCAGAACTACTTTAAATTGGCACGGCTGAATCACTGAGCTGTTGCTTCCCTGTGTTGATTTCTGTTGGTCTACTGCCAATAGAGCTTTCTGAATAGGTCGTTTCTGTTATGATCATAGGGAAACAGAAGACTGTTGGAATTAGAAAATGTTTGGCCTGTGTCCTGATTTCTATTGTGACATCTCTAGCTTAGTGTATCTTCAGAGGAGCATTTTGTGACTAGAGTTACCTAATGTCTCTGACAACATGTGTCCTGTCTTTTAGCCTAAAGGACTGAAAGCAAAAATGGTAGGACGGGAAAAAAAAGTCATCCATCCGTACAGTAGAAAAGCAGCTCAGATTACAAGGGAGTCTCACAAACAAGACAAGAAGGAAAGGTAAGTGTCCAGTCCCATTAGTGTCCTGCACTGGGGAAAGCTCCGTCA
This sequence comes from Rattus norvegicus, assembly GCF_021556685.1. Lineage (NCBI taxonomy): Eukaryota > Metazoa > Chordata > Mammalia > Rodentia > Muridae > Rattus > Rattus norvegicus. Next base: position 29,322,544 of record NC_141549.1, read on the forward strand.
TGTATCTACTTATTAGGTGTATGTTCCTCAATTTCTACTTCCTCTTTTGCTTTTTTTCCATTAGTTCTTGCACCAAGGTATAAAAGGCCTCTAGTCTCACAGAGCTGACCTAAAACATAAAGTTGAAGTAGCAGTTCGTGGTGAGTGTAGTGAAGAAAAATTAATACAGGTTAGAGGAAAGGAGAGGAGAGGTTCTAGTTTATGGGAGTCACAGAAGACAACTTTATGAAGTCAGTTAACATTTGAGTGGAGCTGAGAAATGGTGGGAAGGAGAACACTGAGGAAAGAGTCTCAGCTGTGCCATGTATCGATATAGCAAAGGAACTGTGGAATATGGATATCTGGGAATGAGTGTTCTAAGACAGGCTGGCGATGTCACGGCTTAGGGAGCTGTTAATATTTGTGGGTTGGGTGGATTGGGGCCAGGAGACTAGATCATTGAATGAGTGCTGTAGATGGGAAAGAAAGAGTAGCCAAGGGCCAAGCAGCCTAGATTGCCTACCGTCTGAGAATTGGGCAGGGTTGGAGAGATTTCTGCCACAGATCCGAAAAGGAAAAGTGTAACCAAAAGCCGTAAGGTGTTTCTAACAGATTCCTAACCCTTGCTCTGTTTTCTGCACACGGTTCCTTACGAGAGTGGAGGAGAGGGGCTGAGGGGGGAGATACTGACCAAAGAGAAAGAATTTCTGTTATTCTGGACTAGCTTTGCTGTTCCAGTGAGTGTAAGAGGCATGCCCGTAGTGGCTGGTGGAAGCTCACACACTTTTGTTGTATCTGGATATCTTGCCTAAGACCTAAAGCCTTACCTAATAAAGCCTGCCTGTTTTACATTGATTTTAGATGTTTTCAAGAGAGACAGTGGTGACATAGTCACATTTTCTTTTCCTTTCTTTCTTTCTCTCTTTCTTCCTCTCTTTCTTTCTTTCTTTCTTTCTTTCTTTCTTCCTTTCTTTCTTCCTTTCTTTTCTTTAAGTAACGATGTGTGTGATGGCAGTGCTGTCTTAAAGTGGCTTTCAGTTTTCAGCTGTTCATTAACCACTGAGCATTCTTGCCTTCCTTTTAGCACGATTTACTACATCTGAACAGTGCAATGCTTCCCATTGCCCAGCTGTCTATTTCACAAACCTTTGACATGAGATGCACCATGGTGCTTATTAGACAGGGTTTTCCACTCTGGTCTGCTGAGGGACTGGACTGAGCATTTCTGGGTCTCTTCCTGGTGCTGCTACTGCAGCAAACACTCATAACCCAGTCAGGCCTCTGTTTGCATGAACAGGACTGACTGTCTCCAGGCTTTCCTGGAGATGCTGACATGCAGAAGCAACATCCTCGTGACAACTTGTACTGATTTTGAAGATAATTGTGGCATTCTGTGTATCTTTGTTACTAAGGTTTATTTATTTAGTTTTATTACATGTGAAAGAATGTCAGAGTTCTCTGGGAAGTTTTTCTTTGCGATATTTTTGACAGATTTCTAAGCCCCTGCTTTGGAAAATATCTAATTTCTATGCACCTTTTGGTTCAAGATTGAAGACGGAGAGGGCCTTGCGTCTCAACCTTATTGGTAAGTGGGTCTGAGTGCTTAAAATCCTGACGACAATGTAGGGAGGTTTTTGCTCTAAACCGTTTTCTCTCTTTATTATTTTTTATCAGATTTTTTGTTTTTAACCAGACTTACCTAAAAGAAAAAGTATAAAATACACACAGATGAAGTAGAGCTAAGCATCTGACTTCCAGAGTAGACTGCTGGCTCTCCATACAGCTCAGCTTTGGAGAGACTTCATTCCTATGCACCTGCACATCCGTGTGCCTGGCTCAGGCTTCACCCTGCCTCAGGCTTCCTCCTGTCTGGCAGCTCTGGTTATGAAGGGTGTGTCCGGGCTAGCTTCCTACAGCACATACCTGAGGGAAAATGTTTGCTATAGTTGAGGGGTTCAGGCCATGAAGCTGGTCATGTTGCTTCAGGACTGATAGCAGTGCAGAAAGCACTGGGGAGGGTGTGAGCTAGGGCAGCTGCTAACTTGATACCGGCCACAGAACAGAGGCAGATCGGAGGCCCTAGAGTTCCAGCACCCCCTTCCTCAATGACATAAGGGTGCCTGTAGTCCTCACCTCTCAAAGGGTCGTCATCTCTTAGTGTACCAGGTGCTAGAGAACAAACATTTAAGGTGTGGGCCTTCTGGAGCAGCCTAGCAGCAGCCTACAACAATGGCTTAAGTCTTACAGAGCAGAGGGAAGGTTCTTGGTTAGCAATATGAGCACACACATGTTCAGTCTTGTCACTAGTACAATGTCCCTCCCCTTCACTCTTTTTCCTCTTCTCTTTTCTCTCCCTTCCTTTCTGCCTCTCCCTCTTTGTTTCTGTCTTTCTGTGGGTCAGATTTATTGCTAATAAGTTTTATTGTCATATCTAGGTTTTCTCTTTTCATGGTACCTGGCAACTGTCTTAGACATATGTTTGTAATGCTCCTTCTAGGCTACTTAATTTCATGTGTAGTGTGCAGTAGTGCTGATCTTTGGTCCTTCTTCATAGGTGACAAACTTCAGTGGTTTCACAGTCATCTGGATACAAAAAAATCGAGATATTCAAAGAAAGATGCCTGTGAATTAATTGAAAGGTAAGTATAGGGCATATTGTGAACGAAGAATCACAAAAGAGAATTCTAGCATAGTTCTTAAGAGATGGATCTGGGTTTGAATATGAGCAGATTTTGTTTTGTTTTGTTTTTGTTTGTTTGTTTTGTTTCCTGGGGTAGGGAAGGCTTCCTGGAAAGGGTTATGCCCTGGCCCCTCTGGGTACTAGCACACTCAGGTAAGGTAGTTTGAAATAATCTTCAGACTGAGAATGGCATCTAAGAGGCCCAGGGGTGAGAGGGGGCTGACAGCTGTAAAATCTCACCAAACATTTCATGTGATTGGAATAGCAAGCTCAGAGGCTAGTATAACAGGCACTGTAAGGGACAAGGGGTCATGGCAGCATTTGGTGACCATGGAATGACACAGGAAGCTCTGGGGCGACTTTCTAGGAGCACATGTTCTCATCATGCTTTCAGACCGCAGCCTGAGAAGGGGTGCCATTGCTGGAGGATGTGGTAGGAGGCCAATGGAACCACTGTTCTCTGTGTGGCTAGTAGGAGCTTGATGACAAGCTAGCATGCAGCGACGTTAGGAGGTAGGACTTAGTATAGAATAGGGAGAGAGGCCTGGATGCCTCACTTAGAATGTCATCCTATGTCCTGAGGTGGGGAGCTCAAGAGATGGAGAGGGTGTACTGGGGCAGGAGGAAGGGCTCATGGGAATGTCTGTTAAGGTTAAGATGGTGTGGTCTAAAGACAAAATTGAGTAGGTGGTTCAGTATGAGGTCCTCAGTTCAGCAGACAACATGCTGTGGTTTTTTTCACTGAAGTTAAACACTTGGATTATTCAGGAAAGTGATTGAGAAGGCTAAGGGAATGAAGGATTTGAGGATGTCACTATTCAAAGGACAGGGACATCTGGGCACTACATTTTAAATGAATTCATGCAAGCCCACTTATGCAGGTACTGTAAGTCAGATCATGTTGGTATTTTGCAGGTACTTGGATCGGTTCAGCAGTGAGCTGGAGCAGATTGAGTTACACAACAGCATCAAGGACAGACAGGGGAGGCGGCACCATTCCCGGGAGGCTGTCATCAAGCAGACCATGGAGCGGGAGCGGCAGCAGTATGAAGGCTACGGCTTTGGTGTGTACTCTCAAATTCGCTTTGCCTTTTCAAAATCGATTCTGATTTATACTGAATTTCAAGGTTTCGTTTTATCGGTCTATCTCGATCTTTTAGTTTCCTTTTCTTCATGTATAGAATATTATCAGTTTTGTTTTCTTGTGACAGTTGATAGCCATCTACTGTGACCAAGTCACTTCCTAGCACACACTACATCCAGCTTCCCTTCAAAGTTTGTCATGTCACTGTCTTCATTCGTGTTGCTTGCTTGGTCCCTGTAGGGTTGGTTTGGTGTTGAGGTTAAATCAAAATAGGAGGTAAAATATATGATAGTAAAATTAAAATTCAAGTTCTTGTATAAAGAGCACGAACATACAAGGTGCTAAAAGAACTTCTCTGGATCTTCCTGGAAGTGTCTGAACTCCCTCTTCACTGTTAAAGTGTGTTTCTTAAGCTAAAAAAGGAAAGCCCATTTTTGGAACTAGACACATTCACTCTTGGTTCCTGGAGCCCACTGGATAACAAAGAGGACTCCGAAATTTAAACACAATAGAAGCCAGGCATGGTGGTGCACACCCTTCATCCCAGCCCTTGGAGGGAGAGGCAGGTAGATCTCTTTGAGTTCCTGGCCAGCTTGGTCTGCATAGTTCTAGGCAAACTGGGCTATATGGAGAGCTCCTGTCTCAAAACATTTAAATAAAATAGAGGATATGTTTGTCTGGTTTAAAAAGTCGAGAATTAACGCAGACACCTGACACTACCCACTCTAGTGGAGAGGCTCTGCTGCTCCTGTGATGTTCACTTACACTTGCCTGCCTTCAGTGAATATAAGATGTTGTGCTTTCCTTTCCTATCACTATGATAACAAACCCTCCCTGGCAACAGCTCCATAAGGGAGGAGGGGCTTGCTTTGGCTCAAAGCTTAAGCTTGTTGCAGTGATGACATTACAGCAGTAGGAGCTATCTCACATTGTATCCACAATGGATGCTGGTGCTAAGTTCTCTCGTTTTATTGCAGGGTGGGAGTTGGCGTTGGGGGGTACAGGATGGTACAACAACTCAACCCAGCCTAGCCACTACTCAATATGTAGGACGGGTCTTTATACCTCAATTAACCTGATCAAATGATTCCCCAGAGTATTCCTATGCCATCTCCCAGGTGTTGCTAGAGCTCACCAAGTTGACACTGGAGACTAAGGACCACAGTTCCTCTCTTTGCCAGTTTGACACCCAAACACATCATTAAATATGCCTTCCTCCCTGTCTCTCAATTCTAATGGCCATCTTCTAATGTAAAAATGCATTCAATCCAAGTTTAAAAGTCCCATTTTTAAAAATTTCATTACTGCTGTAAAAGTCCATATCTGAGACTTAAAGGCAATCTCTGTGCTTCTATGCAGGATACAGGGTAATTTAAATTGTATTGAACTTTTTTGAGGTCCTCATGATTAAAATTCTTTTTAAATTTTTCATATTTTGAGTAATGTGATTTTTTTTCATGTTAAATAATCTTTGAAATCCGGTAAATTCTACCAATTTGACATAAGGTAAGTATTTAATAACTTGTCTTTCATAGCACTACAAAATAAAAAATATCCGCACTTGCTGTTTGAATATGCTGATTCATTTCACAAGTCTGCTAATACTTTCTGTGTAACAGAATTCTTATGTTATCCCTGTACACTGAGCTCTGCTCTTTCCAAGTGTAGATTTTATGTTAACTGTTGCAGTGCTCTGAAGATGTTTTTCTTGGGACTAGAGAGATGGCTTAGCAGTTCTTACTGCCATTTCAGGTGGTGCATAAATTCCTGGAACTCCACCTTTAGGGGAACCCAACCTTCTGGATGCCACAGGCACTCGCACATACGTGACATACATAGACACGGGCACATTTATGCCTATATTTAAATTGTTTTTATTAACGTCAGCTGCCTTGTTGTAAGGTAAGAGTGAAACTATAAGAGCTAAAGTTAGAAAGAAAATGCCTGATGGATATCAATTGTCTTCTTTCTCAGAGATCCCAGACATCGTAGACTCTAATGCTCTGAACACTTTCCGGTGAGTATCTGCATCCCTCAGAGTCACATGTGGAAGGCACAGTGCATGGACCTCCTGAGGGTGGACATGAACAACAAGTGAGCAGAGCGCTGTGCTAGTGCCCTCCCCTGTGGGTGCGCTGGTGTCTGTCTGCAATCTGCTCTCAGCCGATGCTGGTGACTTGGCTCTTTTTCTTTTCCAGAATGGTTTAAAAATCCCTTATAATATGTTAGAGATGTTTCTGTTCTCCCCTGACGCTAATTTGTATTTCTTAATGATAAAGTAACTGGAACAGATGAATAGAAACCAATTCCAGGGCCAGAGTTTTGTCCTTGAGAATCTTTGGTCCAGGGCTCTGTGAGTCTACCCTGGTAACCACTGAGCTGTAGAAAGTCAGATTTTTATTTTTCAAGTACAGATTCTGTGTATTAGAAAATGCTTTTCATTAATAATTTTGGTTTTTACTAAAACATGATGGGGAGTCTGAATTTTTTCTGAATTGAAATTGGATAAAATTAAATCCAGGCATAATGGAAACAAAATGTGTTCATTGCTTTTAAAGCAGTGTGTATCCTGCTTCTTCCAAAGAAATTGAGACCCGCCAGCTCTGCTGGATAGTGATCACTTCTTGACATGGTCTCCAGACTTCTCAAGTGAGATAATTGAAAACAGAGTTGTCATACAAATAGGGACGAAAATGGGAATTTTTTTTCATAATGATTTAGCAGCAGTGTTTGAAAAGAATGTCCTCTAATTCATTTTAGAGGTTTGCTAGTCGTGATATAATTCTAACTTGTGAGGGTCTTGAGGCAATGTAGCTTGATCTAGGAGAATATTTAGTGGAAGTAAACTACACAGAGTCTGAGGTGGTTTGTTTTTTGTTTTTTGGGTTTTTTTTTTTTTTTTTGGTTTGTTTTTATCTTTATTAACTTAAGTATTTGTTATTAACATTTCCATTGTTATTCCGATTCCCGGATTCCTGGCCAACATCCCCCTAACCCCTCCCCTCCCTTTCTATGTGGGCTTCCCCTCCCAATCCTCCCCCCATTGTCCCCCTCCCCCCAACAGTCTAGTTCACTGGGGGTTCAGTCTTAGCAGGACCCAGGGCTTCCCCTTCCACTGGTGCTCTTACGAGGATATTCATTGCTACCTATGAGGTCAGAGTCCAGGGTCAGTCCATGTATAGTCTTTAGGTAGTGGCTTAGTCCCTGGAAGCTCTGGTTGGATTGCTGCTGGCATTCGCCTCTGTATTTGCTGTATTCTGGCTGTGTCTCTCAGGAGCGATCTACATCCGGTTCCTGTCGGTCTGCACTTCTTTGCTTCATCCATCTTGTCTAATTGGGTGGCTGTATATGTATGGGCCACATGTGGGGCACGCTCTGAATGGGTGTTCCTTCTGCCTCTGTTCTAAACTTTGCCTCCCTATTACCTCCCAAGGGTATTCTTGTTCCCCTTTTAAAGAAGAAGTGAAGCATTCACATTTTGGTCATCCTTCTTGAGATTCATGTGTTCTGTGCATCTAGGGTAATTCAAGTATTTGGGCTAATGTCCACTTATCAGTGAGTGCATAACATGTGTGTTTTTCATGATTGGATTACTTCACTCAGGATGATATTTTCCAGTTCCATTCATTTGCCTATGAATTTCATAAAGTCATTGATTTGATAGCTGAGTAATATTCCATTGTGTAGATGTACCACATTTTCTGTATCCATTCCTCTGTTGAAGGGCATTTGGGTTCTTTCCAGCTTCTGGCTATTATAAATAAGGCTGCTATGAACATAGTGGAGCACGTGTCTTTGTTATATGTTGGGGCATCGTGTGGGTATATGCCCAAGAGAGGTATAGCTGGATCCTCAGGCAGTTAGTTCAATGTCCAATTTTCTGAGGAACCTCCAGACTGATTTCCAGAATGGTTTTACCAGTCTGCAATCCCACCGACAATGGAGGAGTGTTCCTCTTTCTCAGCATCCTCGCCAGCATTTGCTGTCAACTGAGTTTTTGATCTTAGCCATTCTCACTGCTATGAGGTAAAATCTCAGGGTTCTTTTGATTTGCATTTCCCTTATGACTAAAGATGTTGAACATTTCTTTAGGTGTTTCTCAGCCATTCGGCATTCCTCACCTGTGAATTCTTTGTTTAGCTCTGAACCCCATCTTTTAATAGGGTTATTTGTCTCCCTACAGTCTAACTTCTTGAGTTCATTGTATATTTTGGATATGAGCCCTCTATCAGTTATAGGATTGGTAAAGATGTTTTCCCAATCTGTGGGTTGCCGTTTTGTCCTAACCACAGTGTCCTTTGCCTTACAGAAGCTTTGCAGTTTTATAAGATCCCATTTGTCGATTCTTGATCTTAGAGCATAGGCCATTGGTGTTTTGTTCAGGAAATTTTCTCCAGTGCCCATATGTTCGAGTTGCTTCCCCACTTTTTCTGCTATTAGTTTGAATGTATCTGGTTTGATGTGGAGGTCCTTGATCCACTTGGACTTAAGCTTTGTACAGGGTGATAAAAGCATGGATCGATGTGCATTCTTCTACATTTTGACCTCCAGTTGAACCAGCACCATTTGCTGAAAATGCTATCTTTTTTCCATTTAATGGTTTTGGCTCCTTTGTCAAAAATCAAGTGACTATAAGTGTGTGGGTTCATTTCTGGGTCTTCAATTCTATTCCATTGGTCTATCTGTCTGTCTCTGTACCAATACCATGCAGTTTTTATCACTATTGCTCTGTAATACTGCTTGAGTTCAGGGATAGTGATTCCTCCTGAAGTCCTTTTATTGTTGAAGATAGTTTTAGCTATCCTGGGTTTTTTTGTTATTCCAGATGAATTTGCAAATTGTTCTGTCTAACTCTCTGAATCATTGGATTGGTATTTTGATGGGGATTGCATTGAATCTGTAGATCGCTTTTGGTAAAATGGCCAGCTTTATTAATCCTGCCAATCCATGAGCATGGGAGATCTTTCCATATTCTGAGGTCTTCTTCAATTTCTTTCTTCAGAGGCTTGAAGTTCTTATCATACAGATCTTTTATTTGCTTGGTTAAAGTCACACCGAGGTATTTTTTATTATTTGGGACTATTATGAAGGGTGTCGTTTCCCTAATTTCTTTCTCGGCTTGTTTCTCTTTCGTGAAGAGGAAGGCTACTGATTTATTTGAGTTAATTTTATACCCAGCCACTTTGCTGAAGGTGTTTATCAGGTTTAGTAGTTCTCCTTGGAACTTTTGGGATCACTTAAATATACTATCATATCATCTTCAAATAGTGATATTTTGATTTCTTCTTTTCCAATCTGTATCCCCTTGATCTCCTTTTGTTGTCTGATTGCTCTGGCTAGAACTTCAAGAACTATATTGAATAAGTAGGGAGAGAGTGGGCAGCCTTCTCTAGTCTCTGATTTTAGTGGGATTGTTTCACGTTTCTCTTCATTTAGTTTAATATTAGCTACTGGTTTGCTGTATATGGCTTTTACTATGTTTAAGTGTGGGCCTTGCATTCCTATTCTTTCCAGGACTTTTATCATGAAGGGGTGTTGAATTTTGTCAAATGCTTTCTCAGCATCTAATGAAATGATCATGTGGTTTTGTTCTTTCAGTTTGTTTATATAATGGATCACGTTGATGGTTTTCCATATATTAAACCATCCCTGCATGCCTGGGATGAAGCCTACTTGATCATGGTGGGTGATTGTTTTGATGTGTTCTTGGATTCGGTTTGCCAGAATTTTATTGAGTATTTTTACGTCGATATTCATAAGGGAATTTTGTTTGAAGTTCTCTTTCTTTGTTGGGTCTTTGTGTGGTTTAGGTGTAAGAGTAATTGTGGCTTCATAGAAGGAATTCGGTAGTGCTCCATCTGTTTCAATTTTGTGGAATAGTTTGGATAATATTGGTATGAGGTCTTCTAAGAAGGTTTGATAGAATTCTGCACTAAACCCGTCTGGACCTGGGCTCTTTTTGGTTGGCAGACCTTTAATGACTGCTTCTATTTCGTTAGGAGTTATGGGGTTGTTTAAATGGTTTATCTCTACCTGGTATCTGTCTAGGAAATTGTCCATTTCCTGCAGATTTTCAAGTTTTGTTGAATATAGGCTTTTGTAGTAGGATCTGATGATTTTTTGAATTTACTCTGATTCGGTAGTTATGTCTCCCTTTTCATTTCTGATTTTGTTAATTTGGACACACTCTCTCTGTCCTCTCGTTATTATGGCTAAGGGTTTATCTCTCTTGTTGACTTTCTCAAAGAACCAACTTTTGGTTCTGTTGATTCTTTGTATGGTCCTTTTTTTTTTTCTACTTCGTTGATTTCAGCTCTGAGTTTGATTATTTCCTGCCTTCTACTCCTCCTGGGTGTATTTGCTTCTTTTTGTTCTAGAGCTTCTAGGTGTGCTGTCAAGCTGGTGATATATGCTCTCTCCTGTTTCTTTCTGCAGGCACTCAGAGCTATGAGTTTTCCTCTTAGCACAGCTTTCATTGTGTCCCATAAGTTTGGCTATGTTGTACCTTCATTTTCATTAAATTCTAAGAAGTCTTTAATTTCTTTCTTTAATTTATTCCTTGACCAGGTTTTCATTGAGTAGAGCATTGTTCAACTTCCATGTATATGTGGGCATTCTTCCCTTATTGTTATTGAAGACCAGCTTTAGGCCGTGGTGGTCTGATAGGACGAATGGGATTATTTCTATCTTTCTGTATCTATTGAGGCCTGTTTGTTTTATGACCGATTATATGGTCAATTTCGGAGAAAGTACCATGAGGTGTGAGAAGAAGGTATATCCTTTTTTTTTTTTAGGATAAAATGTTCTATAAATATCTGTTAAGTCCATTTGGTTCATGAGTTCTCTTAGTCTGTCTATGTCTCTGTTTAATTTCTGTTTCCATGATCTGTCCATTGATGAGAGTGGGGTGTTGAAATCTCCCACTATTATTGTGTGAGGTGCAATATGTGTTTTGAGCTTTAGTAAGGTTTCTTTTACGTATGTAGGTGCCCTTGTATTTGGGGCATAGATATTTAGGATTGAGAGTTCATCTTGGTGGATTTTTCCTTTGATGAATGTGAAGTGTCCTTCCTTATACTTTTTTGATGACTTATAGTTGAAAATTGATTTTATTCGTTATTAGAATAGCTACTCCAGCTTGCTTCTTCAGACCATTTGCTTGGAAAGTTGTTTTCCAGCCTTTCACTCTGACGTAGTTTTTGTCTTTGTCTCTGAGGTGTGTCTCCTGTAGGCAGCAGAATGCAGGGTCCTCATTGTGTATCCAGTTTATTAATCTATGTCTTTTTATTGGAGAATTGAGACCATTGATGTTGAGAGATATTAAGAAATAGTGATTATTGCTTCCTGCTATATTCATATTTGGATTTGAGATTATGTTTGTGTGCTTTTCTTCTCTTTTTTTTTTTTTTTTTTTTTTTTTGTTGCCAAGACGATTAGTTTCTTGCTTTTTCTAGGTTGTAGCTTGCCTCCTTATGTTGGGCTTTACCATTTATTATCCTTTGTAGCACTGGATTTGTAGAAAGATATTGTGTAAATTTGGTTTTGTCATGGAATATCTTGTTTTCTCCATCTATGTTAATTGAGAGTTTTGCAGGATACAGTAACCTGGGCTGGCATTTGTGTTCTCTTAGCGTCTGTATGACATCTGTCCAGGATCTTCTGGCTTTCATAGTCTCTGGTGAGAAGTCTGGTGTGATTCTGATAGGTCTGCCTTTATATGTTACTTGACCTTTTTCCCTTACTGCTTTTAATATTCTTTCTTTATTTTGTGTATTTGGTGTTTTGACTATTATGTGACGGGAGTATTTTCTTTTCTGGTCCAATCTATTTGGAGTTCTGTAGGCTTCTTGTATGCTTATGGGTATCTCTTTAGGTTAGGGAAGTTTTCTTCTATGATTTTGTTGAAGATATTTACTGGTCCTTTTGGCTGGGTGTCATCACTCTCTTGTATACCTGTTATCCTCAGGTTTGATCTTCTCATTGAGTCCTGGATTTCCTGTATGTTTTGGACCAGTAGCTTTTTCTGTTTTACATTATCTTTGACAGTTATGTCGATGATTTCTATGGAATCTTTTGCTCCTGAGATTCTCTCTTCTATCTTTTGTATTTTGTTGGTGATGCTTGTATCTGCGGCTCCTTGTCTCTTCCTTTGGTTTTCTATATCCAGGGTTGTTTCCATGTGTGCTTTCTTTATTGCTTCTATTTCCACTTTTAATTCCTTCACCTGTTTGATTATGTTTTCCTGGAATTCTTTCAGGGATTTTTGTGATTCCTCTCTATAGGCTTCTACTTGTTTATTTGTTTTCCTCCGTTTCTCTAAGGGAGTTCTTCATGTCTTTCTTGAAATCCTCCAGCATCATGATCAAATGTGATTTTAAATCTAGATTTTGCTTTTCTGGTGTGTTTGGATAGTCAGTGTTTCCTTTGGTGGGAGAATTGGGCTCTGATGATGCCATGTAGTCTTGGTTTCTATTGCCTGTTGGTTCCTGTCTTGTCTCTTGCTATCAGGTTGTCTCTGGTGTTACCTTGTTTTGCTCTTTCTGACAGTGACTAGACTGTCCTATAGGCCTGTGTGTCAGGAATGCTGTAGACCTGTTTTCCTGTTTTCTTTCAGCCAGTTGAGGGAACAGAGTGTTCTGCTTTCGGGCATGTAGTCTTTCCTTCCTACTAGTCTTCAGCTGTTCCTGTGGGACTGAGTTCACCAGGAAGGTTACTTGGAGCAGAGCAGTTGGTCCCGTGGCTGGAGTTGCTCTTGGGGGCAGGAGGGGGCGGCTGCTTTTGAGCTCTCCTTGAAGGCGCCAACCAGGACAGCCTGCGCAGCCTTTTCCTGGAGCCCCCAAGCACCAGGGTCCCAGATGGAGTTAGGTGTTTTCCTCTGGAGTCAGAAATTTGGGCAGAGTGTAGACTCTTCTGGCTTCCCAGGCATGTCTGCCCCTCTGAAGGTTTAGCTCTCCCTCCCACAGGACTTGGGTGCAGAGAACTGTTGATCAGTCCTTTCAGGTCCGGGCGGTGTCTGCGCCTTGGGTGACCTGCCGCTCCAGTGCCCCTCTCTTCCGGTTTCCAGAGGCCCTATACAGTTTCCTCTTGGGCCAGGGATGTGGGCAGTATTGGTGGTCTCTCCTGCTCTGCAGACTCAGGAGTGCCCACCTGTCTGGGTGGTGAGCTCTCTGTCCCATGGGGTTTGGGAGCAGTGATCATCGAGGTTCCCTGAGGGGTTTTTCAATGCATTTCTACTTTTTAAGTTTAGATTATGTAGGATTCTGTAAGGTAAGAAATACTGCTGTAGCAATAAAGAGCAAGTCTTCAGGCTTTTTTCTCATGCATGTGAAAGCTGTTGGAAGACTGCTCTGTGTAGCTGGCAGAGCTGGCAGTCACCACCTTGGCTTTGTGTTGCCACCCTCAGCACTATCTCATCTTTTCTAGGGAATGGGATTTTGATCTGAAGAAATTGCCAAACATCAAAATGAGGAAACTGTGTGCTAATGATGCGGTTCCTAAGAAGCGCAAACAGAAAAATATTTTAAATATAGAAAAGGATTTAGGAGAATTAGACCTAACAGGGGAAACTGGAGATGCTAAAGATGGAAAACTGGAACCAGCAAGTGAATCAAGTGACACGGATGAAGAAATGACTGCAGTGCCTGACAGCCCTCATTGACGTACATGAGATGCCTCATGTCCTACTCTCTGACTATAGCAGATATCATTTCTGTGTGGGCTTCTGAGATGGCTCAGCAAGAGGGGGCTTGCAGCCAAGCCTGATTGTCAAAGTTTGTTTCTGAGAATCCATGGGTTAGACAGAACAAGTTTTCTTCTAATGTCTACATGCACACTATGGGAAGTACGCGTGTGCACACACAAATAAAGTTTGTAATTATCTGTATTGAAGAATTTGCTATTGAACTTACTTTTAAATAAGTATTCACAGTTTCAAAATAGTTGTAGGGTTTTTAAGAATCTTCTCTAAATTCCTTTTAAAATAGAGATTGTATCAATCTGCTTTTCATTATAGCTAAATCCCGATACTGGGAACTTAGCTGAGAGTCTAAATAATAAGCCAGTGCAGTTCTGATGAGGCTTCTCTGTCTGTATCACATCATGGCCAACAACAGAGAGATGGAAACATATGGGAGGGGGTTGCAGCAGGCAAGATAGGAGGCCAGCAAACGGGAAGGTCTTAAGTTCTCTTACCTCTGAACATCAGCATATGGGAGAGGGGCAGTTTTCTAATACATAAACCTCAGGCATAGTCACAGTTAAAACCTGTTGAACATAGCAGTAATCTTCAGTGGCCATTTAACCTGAATTTTCTAGAAGGGGGAAGTGAGAAAAAATCGGAGTAAGGAAGATGAAGGTCAGCGAAGTGCTACAGAGCGCCTGTGTCTTTCCCCACACCCATAGTAAGGAAGGGACTGTGGCATGTTCCCATAATCCCAGGGCTTGGAAGGGAGGCTGGGTAGAAGAGGTGAACAGTGCTGACTGAGTTCCTGTGAGCGAATGTGGTTCTCCGACGGGAAAGTCCTGCCAAACCCATAGCCACCACCTGCCCTAGAGGCCAAACACTGCCTTAGGATTGCACTGATGGGCTCCAGGCTAGGGTAGCATTTTACTCTGTGCCATTGTGTATTGGAAGTCACTTGGTTTTGATTTTACAGAGAATCAAACCCAAATTTGGCTTGATTCTCCGAAGAAAATTTGGACTTTTGAACAGTGTTGGGACTATTCAGGGTCCATAATGTTAACTGAATTCATTTTGAGATGGACAGAGGCAGGATGTTATGGTTTGCATTTTAAATGTCCCCCATAGTCTCATGCTTTGAGCCCTCAGTCTCTACCTTCTGGTGTTGTGCTGAAGGTTGTAGAGCATTCCTGAGGTGGGCCTGGCTGTCCCTAGGCAGGTCTTTGAAGGTTGTACCTGCCTTTGAAGGTCTAGTCAAGTCTGTCACCATGCAGGAAGTCCTCCTTGAAACTGAGTCAGTGTACTTTTAGTTTCCCCCCAGGTAGAAATTTGGATTATAACAGTGCGAAAGTAAGTAACTCCATCTCTGAAATATCAGCCCAGGTAGCGGCACTTGGTGATCTTTCATGTGTATTCCCAGGGAGCAGATGGCTGTCGGAGAGTACCAGTCGAAAGGCTGTTGGCACGTGTGTATTCCAGAAGTCATGGGACTGTCGGTTCTGCAGAGTGAGCTCACTGTTTCCCACTGTTCCTTTCCTAACTTAAGATAATTATTTGTTACTTTTCAAGGTTTCTCATTGCATCGTTGCTAGCCTGCTGAGTCCTCCGCTATGGGATCTGGGTATTAAACAGCCCGACTCTGTTCACAGGCAAGCAGACCCTACTCCGTATTGTTTTCTCTGAGACCCCGAATCTTGCCTTAACTCTTTCATGTAATTGCACAAAACAACTCTTTCTATAAGTCTATTCTTTAATAAGATTGTGGTAAATTACTCTTTAGATAATGTGACTTGGGAACCTGCTGGAATCTGTGGTGTGTGTATATATGAATATGCAAACAAATTCATTGTAAACACTTGAGGTGACCCTAGGAAAGCAGACACATATTGGGTGAATGTGGTGGGTTTGGTTTTTTGTTTTTTGTTTTTTGTTTTTTTTCTTTTTAATTAGTCAAGCTGTGCTGTGATTGTCCTAAAGAGTTCTTTGACAAAGCTACAGACTTCACTTTTCCCAGCCTGGAAGCCTCTCCCCAGGCTGCAGGCAGTGAGAGTTTGGTGAGGAATGCACCCCATCGGACCTGACAGCAGTGCAGCATGGGCGCTAGCGCAGCGGGATGTGGGTGCACCCACTCTTCACACTCTTTAAACGTTAAAGTGGCTTCTGGAACTTTGTTGTTTCTATTGGCTAATGTATATTTATTCTTAACTATTCTTGAGGCCTACTAAGGGAAATCTATTTCTTCATGGTCAAAAGAATGCTATCTGCTCCTGGCCAAGTTACCCAAGACACAGAGTTAATCTAGTTGAGTGGTCCATCATCTGGGTAAAGGACTACCCTTAGGCCAACTCACTTTTAACTGATGCTAAAGAGATAGGAGGATTAATTATCACTTTCATGAGAAAATGTATATTTTTTCCCCCAGAAACTCAGGCCCAGGTACAGTTACTATTGAATTGCCATGAAGCTCTCTGTTAATTTGGCCCACCTCTCAGAAAAGTGGATTTTTTTTTTTTTTTTTTTTGGCCTCACCCCCCCTACCCCCAATCCCCCAATATGGTTCTGAACTTGTTTTCTCTCACCCTTGGGCTCTCTTCACTTACTCTGAAGCCCTCTGACATGCGGCTGCTTTGGCTGACACCCATTGCTGAACAAGTTTACATGGCTCTCCAACTTGCTCATTCTCTCCCTTCTGGCAGCTGCCGTGATTCCGGCTTGCCTGCCATGTTGTTGATTAAAGTCTAATAAAATTGACCTGGAACTTCTTTTTGAGTCTGATCTCAAATTATTTTATTGACATGACTAAGAACCCTGAAAGGGGTCCCCAATTTCCCCAGTAATGTGATGTCCTAGGTAGAGCCCCCAAAATTTCCAGTAATAACACATTAGTCACTATAGGTTTGACATAAGTATGTTCAGATTCTAGTTAAAAACTTAGACCATTATCAAATCCTATATTAAGAATTTAAGGGTTTTGAATACTGTAAGTACAGCTCTGAGTCCCAGTACCTTAGACCACTAGACAAAGCAGAGAAACTACAGCCAAGATTTGGAGCATTTGTTTAATATACAAAGTCTTTCACAGATAGTTAGTTTGTTAAGCACACATTACTCACAAACAGTAAATTGTTAATGAAAGACATTAGGTAGAACTAAAATGTACCAGTGCCCAATCTCAAAAATTGTACACAGTTAAAATAATACTTTTTCCTTTGTTGAATGTTATATCTGATTTTCCAACAAGGGCTTTCTTCAGATATGGGAGAAACACTGCAGCCCAACTGGACAGCTTCCTTTTAGTTGTATTGTTATGTAAAATAGCACCATTGAGCTGATGGAAGGACCAGTCACAATAGCGACAGTAGGTTTTACTGTCTACACTTAGTATTTGCTCCAAAACATCCATTGGCAAGGCAAGAAAAATTATATCTGACAGATGGAATGAACGGCCTCCCTCCCACCCCCCACCTTTGTGATTTCTCTTAATGATGTCATTGTATTAATGGTCTTAATTTTGAGCTTGAAGAATAAATGGGGGTAACCCATGTCCTAACAAAAGAAAACTACAGGTATGAATGAGGATTCTTTGTGGGATATCATCAGTGACAGCAGCAGCAGGCCAAAGTGAGGATTTGATCCTGGGACATTACAAGAGACACTGATGCCTGCATTGTAATATCCTGTGTAATTGGTACTCTTACGCCCTTTTCTTGATTTTTGTAGGGTTTTCTTACTGTTTTATACTTAATTTTATGTGCTTTTGAGTCATGTCACTTTTTAAAGATCCACCCCCCACCCCCATGTGTGTGTGTGTGTGTGTGTGTGTGTGAGAGAGAGAGACAGAGACAGAGACAGAGACAGAGAGAGACAGAGGAGAGAGAGAGAGATCAGAGACCAGAAGAGGTCATTGTGGTGGAGTTGAAGCTACAGGTGGTTGTGAGCTGGTACGTGTGCTTAGAGCTCAACCAGGAGTCTGAGGACAGAAAGGGTCTGACCACTAATGTACCTCTTCCGTCCTGGGCTCTACCTTAAGTGTTTTAATTCATTTCTGTTGAAATAATTACACCTTAGTGAAAATGTCTGCTCATGATAGAAAACATTTTTGAAGTCTGGTTTATGGCATTTCTCATAGCACAGCTTCATGTTGTGTTTCTAAAAATCCAGTTTAATAATCTAAACTCAGTGATAATTTTGTTTCAATTTCACTTTATTTTTTACATGAAAGCAGGTAAACACACTTCAAGATAATGCCATTCTTTTTTCTCTTTGAGCAGTATGTCAGGCCATCAATGCCAAACCTTTTCATGGTTATTAGGAGAAAACACCATTACCACACAATATGAAGAGATGTTTTTAATACTGGCTTTATTCATTGAGTTTAAAATCTTTGTTTTACTTTTGGAGAAAGGTCTCATGTAGTCTGGGCTGGCTTTAATTTGGGATACCCCTGAAGTCCTAAACTTCTCAAATATTAGGAGTACGGGTCCTACATCTCTATTATATACATGAATAGTTAGGGCAGATTGTTTGAATCATAAATAGTAAATTCAGGTAATAATTTAGAGGAAAAAACTTTTGTGAGTTTTAAAGCATCAGAGGATATCAGCATAATCACTGAGTGGTGCATACACTGTAGAATTCCATCATTCTCATTTAAAGGCAAAGCTTACAGTAGTTAACCTGCAGCATGTAGCTGTCACTTTTAAAGCAGCATGCTGTCTTTCCCCATTGTAGCAAAGCTTGTCTCTTTTCTGTTTAGTTTAGTGGTGGTATACACCTTGAAAAATATGATGGAGCCAATCTCCTTCCTCTGTGAAACAAGCTATTCAAATAACCATCTTGCTTTTAGATAGTTTTTTCTGTGGTAAGTAAGGTATATTTTCTGCGGGGAAAAGATAAATCAGTTTTACTTTGCACTTTACTTGCAAGAAGATGTAGACCTCTTCTTGTGCAGTCCTGGTCCACAACAAATTGCCATCCTAGGAAGCGCGCGGAGAACTATACAGAGAAACTAAACGATGGTTAATGCCTTTGTGTGAACTTACAGAGCACCCGCCCTTCCTCTGCTCTTCCTGTTCTTAAATCTTTAGAATGGAACCTTTCAGGAAGTTAATGCAAGGTTCTGCTTATTTGTGCTGAAGGCCTGGTCTACATCAGTCATGTCCATTGCTTTGTCTGTGTCTATTGACGCCATGTCCCTCCTGCACACTTTTAAGGAAGATGAGTATTAACCCTTTGTTTCTTGGCTTGACCTTAACATTTCTCTTGCATATATACATGAATATACATGTCACACACACACACACACACACACACACACACACACACACACACACACTTGACATTGTTTACTATGTCTTTATTTCTAAGGGTGGGACTATTTGGATCCAGTGTCAATCACCACAAATACTCTTCTCATTGAAGGATCCTTTTGTTTTTCCTTTTCCTTTATCATCCACGAAGAACAAACACTGATTATTACAAAGTGCATGGATATGGAACCCAGAGTTGTGCAACATGATGCCCATGCTTTGGTTTTTATGGCCATCTCTGCCTTTTCAGGATAATAAATAATGACAGCTAACAACGACAACAAAAGTCACTTTAAAACAAGGTGGCTGTCTGGTTTTGACAGGTCACGGTTTGTGAGTATTCACCCACTCATGGTAGTTCTCATATCAGTTTATTGGAATCTGTGTAGAGCTGTAATCAGGTGTTGGGCCCACAACGCAGCTTATCACTCACCATGGAATGTATTGAATGAGCTGAGTGAGGAAAATACTGTCAGGTTCAAACGTGGGGTTGAGGTCCTTAAGATACCCGTGTCACGTTGATACTTCATGTGGATTTAAAATCCTTAACACCTGATTTAGTAGCAAAATAAATGTTTATTTCCCTATCATAGTTACTTTATAGTTTCTATGCAGAAGTTACCTTCATAACATTGCTACACATTTTACTGACTTCCTATACCTTAGATTTTTTCGCCCCTTTGAAACTTGGTTGAAATCAAACCAGGTTACTTAATTTGGTGAGTTTGGTGCTTGTAAATCGTAACCTTTAGATGAAACTGCAAAACAGAAAGATGGATTAAACTGCTGTTTTAAAATAACTTAAATGAAACAGAGATGCAGTTTCTAATCCAAGGGCTCTGGCAGCTGATATTCTTAATTAGGTCCTGTCCAACACACTTCATTCATATTGAGGTGTCCATGCAGAATTTTGAAGAATTGGTTCAAGAAAATAATGAAAGCTATTTTTATAATTGTTTCCATTGATGACATAAAGTAACTTGTATAAATAGTGTTAAGTAAATTATAAAAATTGATTGACCTATTTATTTTTACTTTTCCTAATGGGGCACACTAGGAGATTTAAGATTTACAACTGTGGTTGTATTTGTAGCTCATGTTATATGTCTATTGTTGAGCACTGTGTAAGAGGGACCAGAAAAAACAACAACAGCAACAACAACAACAAGAAAGAACCCCACAGCATGATAGTTGCTCAAAAAACAGTTCTAGCTAAACTTCACGATGCTCTGAAAATCTCTTCATCATTGAAACAAAATTCCAAACATTTCTATCCCCAAATGTGTATTGCATCCACTTAAAAACATGCATCTGTCAAAATAACCAGACTTCACAATAGCCAGAAAAAACAGCTGTCAAAAGTATTTTTTAAAAAAACCTCTCAGGTCCTCCAAGTTTACTTCTGGTGTGACTTAGGGATGATGCACACAATTTCAGGCTTAAGACCAAATGTGTGGGTGGGTGTCGTTTCCAGTGGAGAAGGCTAACGTTACAGAACCCTACAAAGAAGCATACATTGCAATTGAAGTCTGTTCAGGAATTTCCTCTGCACTACTCGGAGTATCACGTGTCCATCCCCTTGGAAGACTGGCTCGTACCAACCATTCCTTATGAACTCCTTCCCTAAGATTCTTCACCTTTCCAGGTCCCACTGCAGGCTCTGCTTCTTGAGATCCTGGTCACGTGTTATTTTCTTCTCATTTCCTTTTTGCTCCAAGTCAGGACAAACAAGTCAGTAAGGGAAACGAGAAGCTCAAGAAGCCACCAGCGCAGACGCACTTCTGTTCGTAGTGGCTGGGGGTTGCAGAGATCCTTCCGTGAAGAAGTTCCCGTCCAGTTCCATCAGACTGGTATAACTTCAGGCGGGGCCCCCTCTGCAGTTGGCAGTGTATTCGAACCTGTCTGTGGCACAGGCACAACCACAGCATCCTTGCCTTCCGTGTTCACATTACACGGGAAGTTCTTCTCCAGTTTGTTGGCAGTGTCTGGGCAATTCTGCACAAAGATCACACGGTTGTAGGCCTTCAGCCTGCGCCACAGCTGGACGTAGACTTTACACTGTACATACATGAAGACGAGACCTCCTGTGAAGCCGATGGCCACCACAACCAGTTTTGTCCAAAATGGCCACTCCAGCACACCTTTGAGAAAGAGAGAGTGATGTTATCAAGTTGTCATTCGGTATCCCCCTTACTGTGATCCCTATTAAGTACATCTACTTACTTCCCTGAACTACATAGGTCAGGTAAAGAGGTCAATTTGTGGTTGCCCAAACTGAAACAGTGGGCATTGTCAGTATATTCACACTTCTCAAAAAAAAAACCCAAAAAACAATAGAACTGATTCATTCTCAGCTGTGGGTGTGAAGATTGCTTTCTATTGAACCAACTAATACAAACTTGGTACCCTGGCAAAAGTTTTCATATTTTCTGTCGCATTGGTCTCTTGTGGGCTAATATTTTTGAAATGATTCCCTGCATATTATTTAAAAAAAGTTCTCTTTAAGTGTGTTCCCTCTAACTTTTCCTTTGAATAACTAGGGGTGGGGCACTCTGGACTTAAATGGATTTGACAGAAATCCTCCTCCCATTGCTGTCGCCTCATCAATCCCTTACCTCAGTCACCTAACTGTATTTCTATGCTGCTTTTCTAATCAAAGCCACAACTTATTTTTATAATAGCCAAAAGACTATGCAGTGGAACTTACTAGAAACTTTCTGGGTAGCCAAGACATTTCCTTCAACTACTTTATGATTTAATTAATTCAGCATCTTTAGTTCGACTACAATGAAGAAAATATGGTAAAAACCTAGCTCAGTAGTTAAGCTAACAAAGAGATGCTCACAAGGAGTCTACATCAAACAAATAAAAGCAAGAAGCACTGGTTCAAGATTGTTTGTATAGTGGACTCCAAAATCACTCTTAAAAAAAAAAAAAAAAGAAAGAAATCTAGTATGAAAGAATACGCTGTGAGAGTTTGTTCCATGAATTCAGGTGTATGCTTAGGTCAGATTATAGAACCAACAATAAGAGAAGGTCCGTCACCATTTAAATATTTGGAAACTTACAATTTATATATTTATGGAAACTTTACCTCCACAAATACATTGCATTGTTTTGCATGTTTGTAGTAAATATGTATGTCTGCATATGTAAGAGCACATGTGTGTTAGGCAGGGTACATGTCTGTGTGCGTGTGTAGAGGCCAGTTTGATACTGGTTGTCTTCCTCCTTACTTATTAAGGCCAAGTCTGGACCCAGAGCACAGCAGCTTGGCTACTTGGGCTAGCCAGCTCGCTCCAGGGGCCTTTTAGCTCTACCTCTTACGTGCCGGGATTGCAGTCAGGCCACCAGACCTGGAAACCTTTATGTAGGTGCTGGGGCTCTGAACTGCAGTCCTTATGCTTGCATGGCAAGTGTTTTTGCTTGGTGAGCCATCTGCTCAAATCCAGCTCTGCAGCCTTCAATGCATAAGAAGGTTTTTTGTGCCTAGAACCTGTAATGATCCCTCCTGATGTATTCAGAAAGGACTTCCTGCCTTTACTTTCACTTAGGTTTGTTGAACATCCTTCCTCTAGTCTAGCTCTTTCTCTTATACTTACTGGTGCCGTATCTGTGTAGCATTGGAAACCAAGAGTCCCATGTCCCAACACTGGTTCAGGCTTCAGCATGGGCTGTCCCATTCTATTTATAATAAACTATTCATTAGAGCCCACCCCCATGAGTAAAGGATTACATTTGTGGCATGTTGACAAACAGAGAATCCATGCCTCACTCAGTGACATTTCCTGCTGATCCCTGCAGAAACTTCACGATCCCTATCACCATGACAATCTTGGCCAACCTCTGCAGTTGGCATATAAAGAAAACATGTGTTTTTACTGCCTGAAAAGGCAAGTGCCTTTTTCAAAATACCTCTGATTGTCTACACAGAATTTCACTAGAAATAATGTTAATGCACTTTGGAATAAATGGAAGAACTGCGAATATTAAATTGGGATAGGTCCCGGAGAGAGTAGGGACTTCCTGAGTCACTGCTTTGGAGAAGGAACGGGCATTATGGTCCCATAGATCGAGGTTAGGGCCTTGGGCTGGGTACAGGTGTCTTTTCTTATAAAGCCATCTTGTTCTTTTTTGAATTCACGGCAACTGTCATGTTAGAAAGGCAGGCAGTCAACAGGCTCAAATAATTAGAATATCAAAAGCCAAGCCTGAAAGATGCTCAGGGTTATCTTCAAAACAATAGGAGCTTAGTTCCCAGCATCTGTGTCATCAAAACTTGTTTATCTAGTTTCCATTTTCTACTGTCCAATGTACCAGTGCACACCTTGTGTGCCTTTGTGTGCACACATCACACACGCATGCACACATGCACATACACATGAATGCATAAATTTTTAGGAAAAAGAGCCAAACTCCGCACAGCTTAGCTGTACCCTCCATTCTAGCTGAGAGCTTCTCCACGGCCAGACAACTAAGGAACCTATTATGCTTGACTGTGCAGCTGCTGGTTAAAATGCCAGCTCCCTTCAGGGGCAAACAGTTGACAGATCGGCCCACCTGGCTCAGGCCAGGACTAACACCTAACCAAAGCACAGGATAGGGGGGAAGTAAATGGTTGCTGTTCTAGGTCATTTCATTTATATAGTAAAGACCATCTAATGCATTGCTTCAGAATGGAGGCCAATATACTCCTACCCACAGGGTGCTTTGTGCTAGTTAAGTGAATTAACGGGCAAAGTGCACGTGACCATTCAAATCACTGGGGGGCCTGAGTGATTTGAATGCCGGTGAACAGCCATTGTAGTGACTCAAATGACTTGCATGCCCCATGTTTCTGGCTGACTGAGCTGCCCATTAAGGGCAGTAGTTTCCATGGCGCCCATATTCAAATCTTTCTCACTTTTTTGCAGGCTTCAACGTGGACATTTCCAGAATCCAAAAGGTCTGGAGTCAAGTTAGCCACTAACCATGGTGCTGGCATAGAGCCTCACCATGGACCCCTCCATCCCTGGCTATTTTAATTCTTTTCACCAGAGAGACACATAAAAAAGGCACCAGAAATCAATGAATTGGCCTTTAACTAGAGGAAGCGAGCAAGCATGTGCACTGGGTTTGCTAGGGAGTTCTTACATTGAGCTATCAACCAAACGACAGCCATTTATAAATTGGACTGTAGCCCCTGGGTTACAGTTTCAAATGTATTTGCTTTTTAGAAATTTCTCAAAAAAAAAACAAAACACATTTCCCTTGGAAATAGAACCAGGTCTCTGACACACAGGCTAGAATATCTTTAATATCTCATTTTCTGTTTTCTCTTTAAATCGAATTGGAGAAACCAGAGGGTTTCAGAAACTAGAAGGTTCCAGATGGGTTTGAAATGCTGTTGCGGGTCAGGCAATTATATTTACTTTCTTACTCTTAAACCAGCAATTTCTAGGTCTCTCTCTGAAGTGTGCTATTTCTTCATGTTCTGTGTGTCCTATCATATGGCTGGAAATACCTAGAATGTATCTAAAGCCTTTACATCACCCAGCAGAAAAGGAGAAGCCAGAAGCTGCAGGAACAGCCTATGACTGAAGAAAGTACCTCCCTGA
Organism: Rattus norvegicus; assembly: GCF_021556685.1. NCBI lineage: Eukaryota > Metazoa > Chordata > Mammalia > Rodentia > Muridae > Rattus > Rattus norvegicus. The sequence goes on from NC_141549.1 coordinate 29,346,872, forward strand.
TCATGGAGAATAGCTCTGGCTGGAGTTTTGAGTACTCAGAATTTCAAACTGACTGCACCCGTGAGCTAATTAATTTTCTTTGCTTTCCTCCTGTTCAGCCGTGTAAACTCTTTTAGTATTAAAATTAAGTTCTTAAAATTAAAATGCAAAATTCAGTGTATATAAGCTATGAATGATGTGACATGCCACTTAGAGAAACACATTTTGGTTAACCTAATACAAAAAGCCAGACCATAACATTGGAAAACCATATAAAAAAGCCCCCAGAAGGGAGAGAATTTAGCTTTCTCAGTTTCACAAGTGAGGAAACTTTGCTTCAGAGACATGATTTTCTTCAACGTAACTTCCGTGAAGAAGGCAGAGCTAGAGCCCTGCCTACCAGCAACTACTAGGCCAGTGTCTGCCATAATAGGTTGGTACTGATCTCTAGAAGTCACCTCCAGCCACAGCCACAGCCACAGCCAGTGAACAACTTTGAACTTCCACCAATGCCAAGTGCTCTCTGAATAATAACGTATGGCCCTGGCCTAAAGGAGCTTCTGTTAGAACTTGATTGTCCATTGCCAAAAGAGCAGCTCTGAAAATACACACACAACCAACATTCTATAGACTCCATAGATTATATTTAGGAATATATAGGCATATACAAATAGGTATATGCATACAATAACAATTAATGAAAAAGAGGCCATGAATTCGAAGGAGCCAGGGATGAGTTTATGGGGGAGGGGACTTAGAGGGAACAAAGGGAAGGGAGAGATGTAATTAAATTATAATCTCAAAAATTAACAAAAAAGTAGACAAACATATACTATTCAGGCTGTGTATATATGTATAGTGCTCATGACTTATAAATGCACCCACATTTAGACTTGGGTCCTACATGGAGATTTCATTCTTTACATACCAATATTCCAAAAGAAAATAAAAAATCCCCTTTGAAGAGACACTCAATTCACAGTTTGAGCTACTGTTGCTTTAAAAACACGTTTTTGTTGTTTTTTAAGAATAAGGTGACATGCTGAATTATTCGTCTAGACCACGTAAGGAAGAGGCAGGAGGACTAATTGCTGCTCAAGTGAAAAAAGGCAGCAACATCCATGACTTGGACTGTAAAGGAGAGGGAGAGGAGGTGAGGGCTCTGTGTGGGGCACCAGACATGGCTCATCTGGAAGAACAATGTCTTAAACCACGTGGGCTTGTTTTCTCTCCTTGCTGCCACTTCAGTTCAAATGATCTATGTTGCTTTAGACTCAACATCAGTTCTGGTTGGAAAGGACAATTAGTTCCACTTCAAACATTTCTGAAGGTTTTCAAGAAAGGTTCAAGAAAGTTTAAAATATGCTAGTCTTTTAAACTAGGCAGGTTTTTCTCCAATAACTTCAAAAGTACATTCAGGATTGGTGCTCACAATGCCTGAGGAAGATTACCATGCTAACAGCCCAGCAGATATCCACACCATCCAACCATATATAGAGGAAAAGTAAGGCTTCGGACAACTCCGAAAGATTCCTATGATGCCCTACTGTGTGTGTGTGTGTGTGTGTGTGTGTGTGTGTGTGTGTGTGTGTGTGTGTGTGTGTGTTGGTGGTGGGCAAATGGGTTGTGAATAGAGGTGATTCTCTTTGTGAGTCACTTTGGATTCTATGTGTTCTGGGAGATGTCCCATCAGCACTCATTTCTGTAGGGACCCATAGACTCTGCTACTTCATAAATATCTTGCTTCTTAATTTAGCAACTTTGAATACCAAAGATAGAAAAAGGATCTCATTGTGAGTTGCTGGAAGGCAGCAGAAAATACTACAAATATTATCTAATCTCTGTGTGTGAACCCAATCTTTGCTTATCACTCAAATATGATATATATATATGTATCACATATATACATATATATCACATATATACATATATAACTCAAATGTGATATATATGTGTATATATATATGTATGTATATATATATATATATATATATATATATATATATATATATATATATATGTACTCTCGTGTAGTCTGCACTGGCCTTGAATTCACACTGTAGCCAAATTTACTCTAAACTTCTTATTCTTCTGTCTTCAGGTTGCCAAGATAGCATGTGCAGCTATTATATCCTATTGATGTGGTGATGGTGTCCAACATCCCCAGCTCTCTATTAACTGAACTACATCACCAGCATGGAGATTTTTATTGGGTAATTTGACTTCGTAGTAGGGTTACTCTGAAGTACTGTTGACTATGAGGCAATTTTTAAAATTAGTGATTGGTGGGGGTGTTTGATTGGGTGGTGCCATCCCGGAGCTGGTGGTCCTGTACTGATGGTTCTAAGAAGGCAGGCTGAGCAAGCCACAAGAAGTAAGCCAGTAAGCTGTACCTTCCACGACTTCTGCATCAGCTCCTGCCTCCAGGTTCCTGCCTTGTGTGAGTCCTTGTCCTGACCTCTCAATGACAGGTTGCTGTCACCTGGAGTATAAGCTGAAATAAACCCTTTCCTCCCCACCTTGCTTTTGTTCATGGTGCTTCATTGCAGCAGTAACTAAGAATTGTCATAACTAAGACAAGTTGGCACAAGAATAGGAGATATCACTGGAGCAGACGTGACTATGGTTTTTTGGGGGAAGATTATGGAAGGATTTTCAGAACCTTGGCTAGAAAAGTCATTACATGTTGAGTGTTCAGTGAGCTCTTCCTTAGGAGCTTCGAAGATAGGACTGGTGAGAGCAGTAAAGACCAGGTAGGCTTGGCTTAACGTTCCAGAGGGAAGCACAGACCCTACCTGGCCTTTTGTGTGACGAATCTGTGGTGTGGTGTACAGGCAGCTGGGGCTGAAGAACTGGCTGGGATAGACAAGAGGACAGCACCACTAACACAAGACCTTTCCTTTGCTAGGACAATGAGTGCTGGTCACCTGATGTTGAAGAAGAGACCAGCGTCTCTGAGGTGAAGTCTCTCGGGAATATTTCCTAAAGGTCAGCACATAGAAGCTTCCTTCCAGAAATGGCCAAGGCTGTACCTTGGGCTGTGCTGGCAGGTGAACTTGGTGGTGTAAGGGTCACGCATATGATTGGTTTTCATGGGAGTCATGAAGAGCAGCTGATGGTTGGAACTGAATGGCAAGGCTGAGATTCTTGAAGAAAGCCCAAGGGACTCCAGCAGTTTTGGGGATGCCAGTGCCATGGAATGTCCTCCAAGAGTGGCAGCAACAGTGGAGTGGAGCTAGCTGGAACCTAGAAGACAAGCTGTGTGTGCTGCAGAGTAGTTCAAGACTCTTAGAGGAGCCCAGAAGATCAGGAGTGAATCCCAGACATTGGACATTGAGTTATTTACACTGTTGGAGTTTGCTTTGTTCAGAGTGTAACTGTGCCCCGGTTCTTCCCTCTTGATGAAAGCATTTAACTTAATTTTTATTTTTACAGTAGTCTGCAGCTAAAAGATGTTAAACTTTTTTTTTGCAACCTTTATATTTTAATATGCCTTAGCTACCTCAGTACCTGGGCCACTACTGAATCTTCATATGCCCAACACACTTGGGCATAGTAGTTAAGAGGTTAAGTGCACTAACTGCTCTTCCAGAGGTCCTGAGATATTTTTAAGACACAAAAATTTTAATTTGTTTGAATTTGTAAGGACTGTGGGACTTTTCAAGTTATTTATGTTTTATGTTGTGATATTCATATAAATGTGCTATCTTGGGCATAAATGAGAAGTGAAATGTTCTAATTGAAAAGGGATGTGCTTATGGAGTATTACTCAGCTGACAAAAACAATGACCCAATGAAATTCGCAGGCAAATGGATGGGACTAGGAAAAAAAATCACCCTGAGTGAAGTTAGCCAGACTCAGGAAGACAAATATGGTATGCAGTTATGTATAAGTGGATATCAGATATTAGCTGCTAAGTAAAGGATAATCATGTTATAGTCCACAGACCCAGAGAGGCTAAGTAGCAAGAGTGGCTCATCAGGCAGTGCATGCATCTCCATGGAAAGGAGGGTGTTGAAGGGGAGCGATGTAGAAACCTAGTACTGTGGAAATTCTCTGAAATCTATGAGAGTGACCCTAGTGAAGTATTCAAGCAATGGGGGATATGGAACCCAAACTGGCCATATTCTTGCCTGTGCAAGGCCTATAGCAGTGGGACTAGACATCAAGCCAGCCACAAAACGTTCAACCTACAATATGTCCTGCCTGCAAAGTGATCTGGGGTACTACTGGTGACACAGAACTTGTGCAAGTGACCAACCAATGACTGGTCTAATTTGAAGTCCATGCTGTAAGGGGGAGCCCATGCCTAACATTGTATGAATGGCCTAGAGCCAGAGGCCGTTCAGCCCATAAACCCATGATAAAACCAAATAAACTTGCCAAAAAAATCAATAAATGATTTCTACTGGTATTCTTCTATACTCATAGATTGGTGCCTAGCCCAAATGTCACCAGAGAGGCATTGTCTACCAACTGATGGGAGCAGATGCAGACACCCACAGCCAAACACTAGGCAAAGCCAGAGAAACACCGAAAGAGAAGAGGAAGGATTCTAGGAGCCAGAAGAGTCAAGGACACCATGAGAACATGGTCCACAGAGTCAACTAAGCAGGGCTCATAGGGGCTCACAGAGATAATCATAGACACTGTATGGGTCTGAGCTCGTTCCTCTGCATATGTGCTATAGTTGTGTAGCTTGGTGGTCTTGTGGGACCTCTAACAAGGAAAGTTAGAGGGGGATATCTGACTCCTCAGCCTGTGCTTGAGACCCTTTTTCTCCTACTGAGTTGTCTTGTTCAACCTTGATATGAGAGTATGTGCCTTGTCATATTATAACTTTACATGTCATGTTTGGTTGATATCCCTGGGAAATCTGCTCTTTTTTGAAGGAAACCTGAGGAGTGGATCTGTGGGAGAGGAGCTGTGGGAGAGCAGGTTCTGGGAGGAGAGACGTAATAGAAACTACAGTCAGGATACAATGCATGCAAAGAAAAATTTAGAAATCACTTAGTGATATGCGCATATGTGGGGGGCTCTTTTTTTTTCTGCAGATCTGCCAATTTGTGCTGTTCCTCTCAGCTCCCTCTCTGACTAGAAAAACTATTTTGTTCTAACACTGTAAGGGGAAGAAAATCAGCACTTTGACATAAAGAGTTTTGTAATTTACTGATTTCCTGCATTCAACTTAAAAATACATTCTGTTAACTAAGAAAGAAAGAAAAGAAAAGTGATGTTTTGGTGTGTCAAGTTGACAAGGGATCAGTTGTACTGGCCAGTTTTATGTCAACTTGACACAAGCTAGAATCATCTGAGAAGAGGGAATCTCAATAGAAAAAATGGCTCCAAAAATCCAGCTGTAAGGCATTTTTCTTCATTAGTGACCAACGAGGGAGGGCCCAGAAGGTTCAACCCACTGTGGGAGGGACCATCCCTGGGCTAGTGGTCCTGGGCAAGCAGCCTGAGCAAGCCATGAAGAGCAAGCTGTAAGTAGCATCCTCCCACGGCTTCTGCATTAGCTCCTGCCTCCAAGTTCTTGACCTGTTATAGTTCCTGTCCTGCCTTCCCTGGTGAGGACTGTTACCTGGGAATTGTAAGCTGAAGTACCCCCCTGCTCCCACCCTACTCCCACCAATTTACTTTTGGCCCTGGAGTTTCATCCCAGCAATAGAAGCCCTAGCCCTAATAGATCCTATTCATGATATTGTATTTTGTGTTAGTTAACAAACATTTTGAGTTGAAGGTGGGGAGAATGGAGACAGTCTACACAAGAGGCTTTGGCTATTTTGTATAAAACACTGTTTTCACATGAATATTGTTAGTGGAAAGGAGATAAATGGAAAGAGTTCAGGGCTGTATGAGGTAGAATGCATACAATTTGGTGATTAATTTAAGAGAGAAGACTGACTAGCAAAGGGAGGGGGATCTAGATATTAAGGATGGCCTTTACAAGGTGCTGAGGTTGTCAGGAGGAGAAGACTGTATGAGCTTGGGGTCTCTGGGAGACTCCAGAGATGTTCTCAGGAGGGAAGGAGATGCAAACTTTGGAGTATATTCTAAACTGGGTATTAATTTGGAGTATATCAGTATGCAAGCAGCAATTGAGAACATCAGGATGACCACTGTACCATGAGCAGGGGAGGCAGAAGAAAGGAAGGGATGTGGATTTCTTTGTTTCTGGAGAGATGTGGTATAAGAAGGAACCGGAGTGAAGCCATTTTGAGTAAAACCTCCACTTTGAATAGGGGGGATCAAATAAAGTTTATGTTCCTAAGACTGCCCTGGGTAACCGGCATCCTGCTCAGCAGAGAGAGGCATGTGAATGGGTAACTGGTTGCACCCTGGTTGGCATTTGAGACATGAATGCTCGGTAAGTCACCCTGCTACAGTTGAATAAGCCAACTTGTGAGAATACCCCAAAGACACGTTCCTAAGGAATCCCCAATCCCTAAATCCTGGTTGGTGGAAAAATAGAACTGCAATTTAGCACAAATGATTGTAGTTTCCAAGCTTAAAAGCGCTGTACCAGTCTGGCTCAGGGTAGGGGGATGAAGGGTGGGATGGGGCTGCAGTTCAGCTCGTATGTCTGTCCTATGGCCCTGATTGATCGATATGACTGGATTACAGTCATCTTCATTGTGTTGGATCTAAGGGGACCTCATAATAGTGGTAGCTGCAGTTGAGATTATCAAGCCCCTCGAACTGTAAACAGCCCAAACTCATATATCTCAGGTATTGGGCAAGCACAACGGACTAAATAAGTGTTTTCCCATAGGAGTCTTGTCTGGGTATAGTAGGAGAAATGAGGTCTTGACTGACACAGTCTGGCCATATCAAAACACTGTCTAGTCATAAAAATGTGTTTTCTCCAGTTGGGGGCTCCACTTAGCCACCAAAGAGTAGGAAGTCTCTGGCTAGGAGCTGTGAGATGTGCCCTGTTAGCTAGGAACACACTTTACTCTTAAGGGGAGCACTGGGTGAGACAGAGACACCTGCTTTTCATTTAGGCACAGCTGGGTGTCTGTCATTTGGTGAATGCAATTGTTCTTTTAAGGTCGTACCTGCAGGAAATGAGAATTTATTCAACCTAGATTTAACATGATACCTTAAAAGCAAGGAACTGGGGACTAATGTGGCAAAACAGAAGCGATCTTTAACTGATTCAGTTCATCAATGAGTTAATGTTGCATGAATGGATGCTAAAAAACTTATATCCTGCCTGTTTCTCTAGTAGTTAGACTCCATATAGGCTTTCCATAGTTTTCTAGTTTTATAAAAGAAATGTAGGGTCTGCAAGTCAGACTCCAGCTCTTTTTCCTTAAACAACTGTGTGTACCAGGAGCCCTGCAGGCCAGGAACCTTCACAGTCCACCCCCCTTTAGGACTGTGTGCACCACTACCCCAAGCACACAGGCCTGGGAAGTCTTTAAATATTAGATATATTGTAGTAGCTTTGTAGCCTGGATAGTGTCCTTCACAAACTGAGCATGGCTAGAATTTTCAACTGTAGTGCTAAGCCACTGCTTCAAATGACCCAGCATGAGGGATCCAGGACACACTCTCTACTGAAATGTCACCTTGTGCCATCAAAGAAGCAGTAGGCAGGGTGAAGTAAACAAAGCTTTAAAACTCTTCACTCTTCCTTCCTTCCTTTCTTCCTTTCTTCCTTTCTTCCTTTCTTCCTTCCTTCCTTCCTTCCTTCCTTCCTTCCTTTCTCTTTCTTTCTTTCTTTCTTTCTTTCTTTCTTTCTTTCTTTCTTTCTTTCTTTCTTTCTTTCTTTCTTTCTTTCTTTCTTTCTTTCTTTTTCTTTCTTTCTTTGAGACAGGGTTCCTGGCTGTCCTAGAACTCACTTTGTAGAGCAGGCTGGCCTTGAATGCAGAGATCTGCCTGCCTCTGCCCCATCAGTGCTGGGATTAAAGGTGTACACCAACACAGCCTAGCAACTCTCCACTTTTCTACCGACTTGCGTTTTCATGTCAGGCAGATCTTGGTGCTCCGTGAGGCTCTGGAAGTCTGAAGTGGTAAATGGTACCCACGAAGCCCTCATAGCTAAGCTTCAGTTGGGTCCAACACATCCCAAGTCCTAACTTTGGAATCCCAAGCGACCCATGCTTTTTAGACAGTAAATCAAGGAGATAATTGTAGAGGTTAATTGGCTGCAAGTTCCGGCCCTTGCTCAGGACCTGGACATCTAAGGGAGACCTAAACTTTGGAAACGGCTCCCTGTGCACCCTTGTGTCCGTCCCAACAGGAGATGGGAGGAGGAGTGGGAAGAGGTCCTTACCATTGTCGTTACCTTGCTTGATTTCCTCCGCTGTCCGGTCTATCAACACATACAAGGACCACACCACGCAGGTGACGGCGATGACGTGGAATGTGACAGAGCAGAATATTTTCCTCCTTTCGCTCGTGGTCATCTGGAGCTTTTCCCACTGCAAGCAGAAAGGAATCAGTCACTGCCGAGTTTACAACCAGAACCTTTTGTTTTCACTTTGCACTCCAGACCGGAATCCACAGTGTGAACATCTGGCTATCAATTTACCCGATACTGCTACATTCCAGTAAGACTCCGGCATTTGGAGAGATATGGAATCGTCACCGGCAGAGTAAATACAGGTTAATTTGTGAGAAATAATTTCCTAGGCTCCAAATGAGTCCAGCCTGTTTGTAACCCATTCTGCAATAGGAATGAGGTAGGTTCATGGTCTTGCATGATTTTAACTGGTGTGGGGATGACTAAGTAGTGTGTGAATGTGATGCCAGTGCGGGGAGGTGGAGTCAGAAGGTCATCAGGCTCCCTGGCCAGGACTACTGGAACAAGTGAGTTCCAGGTTCAGTGAGAAACACTGCCACAAAACTAAACAACTCAGTGGAGAGTGCTAGAGGGAAACACCCAGTGTGAACGATGGGCTTTCACAAAAGCCATCACATGCACGCCTGTGCGCGCGCGCACACACACAAGTAGCAGTTACACATGCATATACACAACGAGATATCAGGGCTCTTAGAAAATATTTCCTTTCAGGCTTCAGTGCACTACTTCATTGTGGTACTCGGTTATCCGTAGTGACTGACAGCTTTCACCACGTGGATTACTCTAACAGGGCAATCCTTGCACGGTGGATAAGATAATTGAACGAGGATTTCAAAGGTGGACTGAGAGCCACAAGGGGAGTTAATGGTTTCTGTTTATAGCTGTACTAGAGAGAGAACTTTTAACATCAGAGAAACCGAAGTAGAATCTGTGAGGGCTTTCTCAGAGTGCCCTTGAATCTGCTGCATGAAAGCTGCAAATGCCCCAACTGTCACCTGTTCCTGAGTTTCACGCCTCAGAAGGCTCATGGCTGCCCCCTCAGTCAGCAAAAGAAGAAAGGTCAGAAGCTTTTGATGTAAAGTATGTATGAGGGCCTGTTTATTCTACTTCAAAACAGACGTTCTCAACTTTCAATGACCGCGTAGCCACAGGGCCACCTTTTCACACTGGGAATATTCCTTTATTTTTGCATCTTGAGTTTCCATAGGAAAGTCAAGAGATGAATTTTATGAACCGTATGCAAAGCCTTTTAATAAGCCCCACTTCTTTATATTATTACCCCTTTGATTAACCAAATCTCTGGGCACTTTTTTGAAGAGTCTTTTTTCCCCTGTCCTAGCAGCATGCTGGATTCAGTGTACAATTAAAAACAGGAAGGATAGGTTACAGGATACAAAATCCAGGATCTGCCATCAGCTGGTGATGTACCCGGTGTTGTTCACTCTGTCTGGGTGCTGCTTGTCTCATTCTCAGGGGAAACAAGTTTGTTATAGCAATCAGGAGAGGGATACAAACTGGGGGCTGGAGGACAGAGATACAGGCTAGGAGGCCGGGATGCAGGAATCAGGGGGTGGGAGGTGGGGCAGTGGTCCAGGCTGGGCGGACAGTGGCCGTTCTTCATTTGGTTTGCTATTAACAGGCTAGTTCTAGCATGTCTGTCGTGATCCCTGATGAAGGCTGCCTTTCCAACCTTCTTGATCAAGATAGATCTTGCCAGTGTTGCCAAGGCAACCTTTGCTAGCAATTGTCAGTGCCCAGCTACCTGGGCATTAAGAATTTGCCTCAAAGATACAGAAATTGCCCTTTTGTTTCTTGTGTTATTTTTTCCTCTTTTCTGTGTAAATACAAATGAATAAATCCCTTTATAAAAATTGGGACATATCTAAAAGCAATTTTATGAAATGAAATACATTGTGTAAAATTAGTGAAAAAATAAAATAGGAATGGATAGGGTGGAACCAAATAATTTATAAAGACTCTCATGTCAGACAATAGGAGCTCAGAGGCTATCGCTTGCTAGTGACATTTTAAGGAGAAAGTGTAATAGGATCATCCACCTTTTCCACTTTATAAATCCTCACAGAACCATTCAGAAATTCATCACAGTGAAGATGCGTGGCCACAGCGCCCTCTGCTGCATGAAGACTTTATTGCATGTGATACTTGGTGCCTGGCCCCACAGAAATCAATTGCCGTGGTCTCACGTCAGTGTAAAAAACTTTCAACAGAATCTACTGCAAGCGTTCAAAATGGCAAAGACGTGAAGGAAGGGGAGGAGATGCAAATCTCATTTTAATATTTGCGATGTTGAAATTCATTCAGTAGCAAGTTTTGTTCATAAAGGATGTAGCAAGTTTGGTTCATAAAGACCTGATGAAAATTAAGGGAAACACTGAGACAATTCACATTTCATCTGTCTCTCTTGACCAATTCCATAGTAATGTGTGACTTGTGCTCACATTACCAGACACTCTGTGTGATGGCGGGGGCATCTCCTGCAGAAGATCTTTCAGTTCCCATCATCGGTACCAGGGCACCCATTAGACCTGTAGATCACTCAGCCCCACTGTTAGATAGGGGTGTCACCAGATAGCCCAGGCTGGCCCCGAATTCACAGTCCTCTAGCCTCAGTCTCCGGAGTGCTAGTCTTATCATATCTGGCTTCTTTCCCACAATCCTTTAATTTGCCCACTTTTCTGTCTTCCTGCCATTAGTCATGATCTCCTTTATGCCCTAAAAACACATCAACTAAGGTTGGTCAACCACCTTTATAAAGTGTTAGCATCCCTTCTGCAGACGGTCTTGGACTTTGCTCTCAGACTTTGCATCCTCTGGTCTTGGGCACTTGTCGTTTTTATCATCCTTGGTCTTTACTGTCTTGTTGAGGGCCCCAAGTAGCAAAGCATTGAGCAGAATCCCATTATTCCTCCTTCTATCCCTTTCTCCCTTTCCTTTGCTCTCTTCTTTCTCTCCCAATTTTCCTATGTATCTCTCAAATTTCTAACATAACCCAGAGTACTTAGGGAATCTATGGTCTGATAGCTCAAATGATGCCCATCAGTGGCACCAGCCCCTCGTGGTCCTTAGTATCATTGTGGATTTTGTACAGTCAGGACCAGGAGTTTCCAGTCACCTTTTAGACGATTGCTATCATTTTATTTGCATAAACGCAAAGGTGCATTCTAATGTTTCAATTTCTCTGGGTCTTCTTGTATTATTACTGTGAGGTTTGTCACATACATCAGGTCTAAAATGCATTACAATCTGCAGACACCATAGCCTGATATATTACATGAGAGTTTTAGAAGACCTTTCAAAGTTTCTGTGTTATGACACACTGGAGCATTTTCTTAAGGCTCCGTTCTAGAGCAGTGAATTTGTTTAAAATAAAAAGGCTGGCAGTTTGTTAATTGCTGAAACAAGGAGTTTCCTTTTAATTTTACTTTTGCTTTCTAAATTAACATCAAAGTGACAGAAAAGCTTATTAAAATAGACTTGTATTAGTTAACAGTTTTAAGTACTTTGAGAAGTAACCAGAACTTTGAGTATGAACATTTTCGAGGACTAACTCTTGAGATGAAAATCTCCATTCTACCTGTAGCCAACCATTTAAGAACATAAGAAGAGAAAGTTAACTTTTCAGACCTTTGGTGGAACTGCTGAAAGTTTGCAGGTCATTAGGAAACATAAAAGCCTGTATGAGACACAGCAACTCGTTAGGGTCACTAGGTGACAGAAAGCTACTGCCTCAGACAAGTCAGAAAGTATGCCCAATGAGAATCTGTCCTTTAACAGAACTAGACTTAGCTATTCACATGGGTTTCCTGGCTTCGTCACTAATATATCTGTGAATGCTGATAACCGTTTGGTACCTCTGCATATAGCCTATAGTGGAAGGGGCTGTGTGTGTGTGTGTGTGTGTGTGTGTGTGTGTGTGTGTGTGTGTATGCGTGCATGCGTGCATGTATGTGTGTATGTGTGTGTGTATGTATGTATGTATGTATGTATGTATGCATGCATGTATGTATGTGTCTAGCTCCTCCATTTCTCTGGATAACAGGGACAAGAGGAAAGGGTTTTATACTACAGAACTGCAAGAAACATCCACTGAAATTTTAAATGGAAACAGGATGAGATGGGTTTTATACCCAGAGGGGCCTGCATAGTAGTCAAGGAAAATTAGTGTGTTACCATTTGAGGTGCTTGTCTAAGGGTTAGTTTAGGCTATAGTTATTGATATCTCATGGAGGTAAAGACCATACTGTAACAGTCACTTCTAGAGGAGTGGTTCTGGTGCTTTGATTTAATCAGGAATCTGTGTTTAGCGATGCTGAAGGTCCTTGTCCCCAGTTGGTTTTTAAGCTATCAATTAAGATGCCAAGTGGCCAGTGGTTGGGATGAAAGAAAGAGGTGGGACTTCCAGGTTCCCAGAGGCTAGGAGAGAGGAGAGGGCAGGAAGAGGGACATTGAGATACTTGGGGAAGAGAGACAAAACAGACTCGGAGCTACAAGGGAGATCTTTCAAACTGTAGGCTGAAAGGGAAAGTGGTCCACAGAAGGGCAGCTGGAAAGTGTCTTGGGCAGTAAGACCAATGGCCTACATAGAAGGTAACTGGGCAACTAAGCTGAGGGCAGATTTAGAGGTGTTGACCTAGGAGTAAAGGTAAGGGCACGCTAGCCTTGGTAGGCTTAGAAGAGCCCAGGCACAGAGCCAGTACGGCAGATTAAAAATGAGCTAATATGTGTTTTTCATCTGCAGATCTGAGATAGCTCCTGGGTGGGTGCACACCTGTGACTCCATGGGAGTTCAAAGCAGAGCAGACTACAAGCTGCAGTTATCTGTCTTACTAAGGATGATTGCTCAATTTTATTAGAGTCCTTGAGAATCTCAAATCAATAGCCTTACTGGCCCAGTTGAGTCTCCATTTGCCTTTTGAATTCCTGAGTAACAGGCATTTTACAAACAAGGGATAAGAGCGAATATAGTCTGTTCTGGTAGGCTGTCACTATTACAAGTAATTTTTAATGTTGCCTGTTGTAATGATTAATGTGGATTGTCAACTTGATGGCATTTGAAATCATCATGGAAACACATTTCCATGTAAGAGATTATTTAGATTCAGTTAGCAGAAATAGGGAGATCTACTCTGAATATGAATGGTATTATTCCACAATCTGTATTCCTAGATTGGAGAAAGAGAGAGAGAGAGAGAGAGAGAGAGAGAGAGAGAGAGAGAGAGAGAGAGACAGAGACAGAGACAGAGAGAGACAGAGAGACAGAGAGAGACAGAGACAGAAAGACAGACACACACAGAGACAGACAGAGAAACAGTGTGAGAGACAGAGACACAGAGAGAGAGAGACAGAGAGAGAGACAGAGAGAGACAGAGATAGAAAGACAGACACACACAGAGACAGACAGAGAAACAGTGTGAGAGAGACAGAGACAGACAGAGAGAGAGAGAGAGAGAGAGAGAGAGAGAGAGAGAGAGAGAGAGAGCAAGCACAGGCACTCATTGCTCTTTGTTTCCTGAATGCGTGGACACTATCTGACCAGTCTCATCCTTTTCTTTCCATCTTCCCTGCCATGGCGGATTATATCCCTGAGAACTCTAAGCCAAAATAAATTCTATCATTTGTTGCTGTTGTCAGTTTCTTTGTTTGTTTGTTTGTTTGTTTTGTCACAAGAGTAAGGCAGGTAACTAAACAGCCAGGCAATGCAGTCTTGTGGAGGGAGCTGCTTCTCTGTGCACACACACAGGTTTTGCTAAATTTGTTATTTGTCAAATTTGAACATTTGTAATGCAGTCCTCTGATCCAAGTAATGCTAATTGAGATGGGGATTTCTGTGGTCAGATTCTAGCTCTGCCACTAAGAACTGTACGTAGTCCCGGAGTTATTTTAGCTCTCTGTTCTTTTATTTCCTTATGCCCAAAGTACTGACAAGAATAGCCTGCTTTACTTGGCAGAGGGACGAATTTAACAAATTTAAGTGCTGAGCAGTACGAGTAAGTTAAAAAGAGTCTGGTGAGCACTTATCAGTTATCATAATGCAGACTCTATAGCCTAGCATCCAAGTGGACTTAGATTCTCCTCACCTTCTGGACTAACTCAGAAGGTTGGTACTGTTTCTGAGGGATGTGAATGAGACCTGATCATGTAGAATTAAGTCACTAAGTCAGTCTAGTTTGAGACAAGGAATAGATATTTCTGAATATCAAACCTCATAACAAATTACCAGGGTTTATTTTTGTTAACTATAGGGACAAAGATAAAGGAGGCAAGTTGCTTTGCATATATAGTATCTGGGGGTTATCTACAAGATTATATAGTGATGACTTCTTTTTCTGTTAGGAGGGAATAGAATATATTACAGATTATCCAAATGTCCTATTTTATGTTTTATTTTTACTTAAAGGTTAAGGGATACAAACATACCAAATTTGGAAAAAAAATCTCAAAGGTAGAGTGCTTCCCTAGCATGTAGGAGGCCTGGAGTTCAAGTTTATGTGCAAGCATGTATCCCAATGCATTGATGTGATGTTTGTGACAAGACCGTATCATGCATGTGAAACGTAGAACTTGGGCAGCAGTGTATCAGAAACATCCCAGGTAAGCCATCCTGATAACCACCTTAGCAACTGCACAGCTCCATAACTTCCAGTGGACAAATAAGGACAAGAAAAATGCTCTTCTTCTCAAAAGGTAGTTAACTTAAATCTTTGTAGAATCCTCTTAATGTTAAATTTCCTAAACTGTTTGAAACCCTGAGAGAGTACACTAAGAAGTGCTTGTGTTATAGCACTGTTGTGTCATAGCAACAATGAAGCTTCTGCAGGTGAGACAGAGAAACGGGAATGAGAGGAGGCCAAATGTAACTTGTCACAAAACCCCAGGGGTCGCTGGAACACCATTTAAGCACAGGATAAGCTGAAAAGCAAGCAGGTGCTGAATGGATAGGATAAGCTGGGTTGTTTATGGCATGAGGGATATGGAAGGTGTAGATTAGAGGTGTAACTCAGTGGGGCCATGAGATGTATGTGCTCTGATGGTGCAGAGGGGCGTGCCAGTTTGTAGATGAGAAACCTTCTAAAAGCAAAGTTCAAGAGTCTGAGACCAAAAATCCCATAGAGGACACTGAGCAAGAAAGGGGAGCAGAGAAAGAGCTGGGCAAGGAATAGGATGTCTGCTGTTATGAGGTAGCACAGGTCAGACACACACATAGTCACACTTTGGAGACCTGATTTGATGGAGACTCCAGAATATGGGGTGAAGCAGACACTGACAAGAGCTTTATCTAACTTTGAATCAGTGACCCACCCTCCTCACATCTTAGTTCTCTCTTTGGTAAAGGTGAGGTGGCAGTTGTACCATCTGTGCTGTTGTGGCTTAGACCAGCACCCCACACATACTGGTCAGGTACACTACTACTGGGCTATATCCACAGCCCTGTGGTGCTGTCTTGTGTGGATGAGATTGTGTCATATACTATGTACATACAAATAGCACACAGTAAGTCAGTATGTGAAACAGGGAATCCCAGCTGGCTTGTGAAACAAAATTCCATTAGTTTCATAGTGGGCTTGGAGCAATTGCATTTCTTCTTTGAATTTATTTCATTGTAGCTAACTTGCTTTGCCTGGGTCCCCACCATCACTTTCATGCCTATCCCCTTTCACTCATTTACCTAACCTGTTCTATGTCTCTGAAGAACTGAATCTGTGGATCTTCAAGTAACCCAAGAGCTTACTGTCACTAAGCGAAGTTTGTCAGGAGTTCAGAAGGGTGCAGGCCTCCAATTCATTGCATAGAATGGCAGAGCAGTTGTCTATCACCTTCTATATGCTGTTATTCCCAAATGAATTGCAGTACCAAAAAGGAATGCAAGACTACAGTTTAACTTCCAATTTCTGTCTTCGGAGCTGAATGTGTGCCACAGCTCTCTGTACCCAAATCCTGCCAGGAGAGAGCTGGCCTCCCAGGAGTGCTGATACACTTGAGAGCACAGGTGAGACCACCACTTCTGCTCAAATAACTAGCCAAAGAAGGGCCCACCCTGAGCCTTCAGGACACAGGAACTGAGGAGCAGTAAGGGGAAGGATCCTTCTAGTTTATGTCGGAGCCTGGAATTGACCCTGTGCCACAGATCCTGGTATCCAAATTCTGCCCAGAGAGAGCTGGTTTCCAATGAAGGTTGAAACACAGGCTTACAGGAGGGTTAAGTTATTGTCAGAGATAGCAAGACCAGCTAACACCAGAGATAACCAGATGACGATAAGCAAGTGCAAGAACCAAAGCAACAGAAACCAAGGCCACTTGCCAGCATCAAAACTCAGTTCTCCCACCACAGCAAGTACCCCAACACACAGGAAAAGCAATATTCTGATTTAAAATCACATCTCATGATGATGTTAGAGGACTTTAAGAAGGACATAAATAACTCCCTTAAAGAAATACAGGAGAACAGTTAAACAAGTAGAAGCCCTTAAAGAGGAAACATGAAAATTGCTTAAAGAATTATAGGAAAACACAACAAAACAGGTGAACAAATTGAACAAAATCATCCAGGATCTAAAAAATGAAAATAGAAACAATAAAGAAATCACAAAGGGAGACAAACTTGGAGATAGAAAACCTAAGAAAGAGATCAGGAGTCATCGATGCAAGCATCACCAACAGAATACAAGAGATAGAGGAGAGAATCTAAGGGGTAGAAGATACCATACAAAACACTGACATGACAGTCAAAGAAAATGCAAAACACAAAAAGATCCTAATCCAAAATATCCAGGAAATCCAGGACACAATGAGGAGATCAAACCTAAAGATAATAGGTATAGAAGAGAGCAAAGACTCCCAACTTAGAGGGACAGTAGATATCTTATAACAAAATTATAGAAGAAAACTTCCCTAACAAAAAGAAAGAGATACCCATGAACATACAGAAAGCCTACAGAACTCCAAATAGATTGGACCAGAAAAGAAATTCTTCCCACCGCATAATGGTCAAAACACCAAATGCACAAAATAAAGAATATTAAAAGCAGTAAGGGAAAATGGTCAAGTAACATATGAAGGCAGACCTATCAGAATTATACCATACTTCTCAACAGAGACTATGAAAGCTAGAAGGTCTTGGGCAGATGTCATACAGACCATAAGAGAATGAAAATGCCAGCCTAGGCTACTATATCCAGCAAAAGTCTCAATTAACATAGATGGAGAAACCAAGATATTCAATGAAAAAATCAAATTTGCACACTATCTTTCCACAAATCCAGCCCTACAAAGGATAATAGATGGAAGACTCCAAAAACACAAGGATGGAAACTACACCCTAGAAAAAGCAAGAAAATAATCTTCTTGCAACTAACCCAAAATAAGATAGCCACACAAATATAATTCCACCTCTAACAACAAAAATAATAGGAAACAACAACCATTGGTTCCTAAAATCTCTCAACATCAATGAACTCAACTCCATGAGAAAAAGACATAGACTAACAGACTGGATATGTAAACAGGACCCAGAATTTTGCTGCATACAGAAAACACACCTCAGTGAAAAAGACAGACATTTCCTCAGGGGAAAAAAAAGCTGGGAAAAAAATTCCAAGCAAATGGTCATAAGAAACAAGCTGGAGTAGCCATTCTAATATCAAATAAAATCAACTTTCAACCCAAAGTTATCAAAAAAGATAAGGAAGCACACTTCATACTCATCACAGGAAAAATTAAAAAAGATGAACCCTTAATTCTGAATATTTTTGCTCAAAATGCAAGCGCAGCCACATAGATAAAAGAGACTTTTCTAAAGCTTAAAGCACACATTGCATCTCACACAATAATAGTGGGAGACTTCAACACCCCACTCTCATTAATGGACAGATCATGGAAACAGAAACTAATCAGAGACACAGTGAAACTAACAGAAGTTATGAACCAAATGGATTTAATAGATAACTATAGAACATTTTATCCTAAAACAAAAGAATATAGTTTCTTCTCAGTTCCTCATGGTACCTTCTCCAAAATTGACCATATAATGGGTCACAAAACAGGCTTCAACAGATACAAGAAGATTGAAATATTCCCATGCATCCTGTCAGATCACCACAGACTAAGACTGGCCTTCAGTAACAACAAAAACAACAGAAAGCACACATATATATGGAAGCTGAACAACTCTCTACTCAATGATAACTTTGTCAAAGAAGAATAAAGAAATTAAAGACTTTTTAGAACTTAATGAAAATGAAGGCACGACGTACCCAAACTTATGGGACACAGTGAAAGCTGTGCTAAGAGGAAAACTCATTGCTCTATCATTCACAAAGAAACTGGAGAAAGAATACACTAGCAGCTTGACAGCACACCTGAAAGCTCTAGAACAAAAAGAAGCAAAGACATGCAAGAGGAGTAGAAGACAGGAAATAATCAAACTCAGGGCTGAAATCAACCAAGTAGAAACAAAAAGGACTATACAAAGAATCAACCAAACCTGAATCTGGTTCTTTGAGAAAATCAACAAGATAGATAGATTAACCAGAGGGAACAGAGAGAGTATCCAAAGTAACAAAATCTGAAATGAAAAAAGAGACATAACAACAGAAATTGAGAAAATTTAGAAAATCATCAGATCCTACTACAAAAGCCTATATTCAACCAAACTGGAAAATCCAGAGGAAATGGGCAATTTTCTAGACAGATACCAGGGACCAAAGTTAAATCAAGATCACATAAACCATCTAAACAGTCCCATAACTCCTAAAAAAATAGAAACAATTATTAAAAGTCGCCCCCCACCAAAAGCCCAGGACCAGATAAGTTTAGTGCAGAATTCTATCAGACCTTCAAAGAAGACCTAATACCAATACTCTTCAAACTATTCCACAAAATGGAAACAGCAGGAATTAATACTTTGAAGCCACAATTACACTTATACCTAAACTACACAAAGATTCTACAATGAAAGAGAACTTCAGACCAATTTCCCTCATGAAAAATGATGCCAAAATACCCAAAAGTTCTTGCAAACTAAATTCAAGAACACTTCAAAATGATCATCCATTATGATCAAGTAGGCTTCATCCCAGGGATGCAGAGATGGTTTAATATATGGAAATCCATCAATGTAATCCACTATATAATCAAACTCAAAGAAAAACCCACATGATCATTTCATTAGATGCTGAGAAAGCATTTGACAAAATTCAACACTCCTTCATGTTAAAAGTCTTGGAAAGATCAGGAATTCAAGACCCACACCTAAACGTAGCAAAAGCAATATACAGCAAACCAGTAGCCAAAATCATACTAAATAGAGAGAACCTTGAAGCAATTCCATTAAAATCAGGTACTAGAGAAGGCTGCCTACTTTCTCCCTACTTTTTCAATATATTACTGGGAATCCTAGCCAGAGCAATTAGACAACAAAAGGAAGTCAAGTGATACAAATTGGAAAGGAGGAAGTCAAAATATCACTATTTGCAGATGATATGATAGTATATATAAGTGACCCCAAAAATTTCACCAGAGAACTCCTACAACTGATAAACAACTTCAGCAAAGACTGGATATAAAATTACTACAAAAAACAGTAGCCTTCCTCTACTCAAAGGATAAACAACAATTAGGGAAACAACACCCTTCATAATAGTCCCAAATAATATAAAATACCTTGGAGTGACTCTAACCAAGCAAGTGAAAGATCTGTATGACAAGAACTTCAAGTCTCTGAAGAAAGAAGTTGAAGAAGATCTCAGAAGATGGAAAGATCTCCCATGCTCATAGACTGGCAGGATTAATATAGTAAAAATGGCCATTTTAACAAAAGCGATCTACAGATTCAATGCAATCCCCATTAAAATACCAATCCAATTCTTCAGAGAGTTAGACAGAACAATTTGCAAATTCATCTGGAATAACAAAAAAACCCAGGACAGCCTAAAACTATCCTCAATAATAAAAGGACTTCAGGGGGAATCACTATCCCTGAACTCAAGCAGTATTACAGAGCAATAGTGATAAAAACTCTATGGTATTGGTACAGAGACAGATAGACCAATGGAATAAAATTGAAGACCCAGAAATGAGCCCACACACCTATAGTCACTTGATCTTTAATAAAGGAGCTAAAACCATCCAGTGGAAAAAAGATAGCATTTTCAACAAATGCTGCTGGTTCAACTGGAGGTCAGCATGTAGAAGAATGCAAATTGATTCATTCTTCCTTCTTATACAAATCGTAAGTACAACGGGATCAAAGACTTCCACATAAAATAAGATACACTGAAACTAATAGAAGAGAAAATGGGAAAGAGCCTCAAGCACATGGGTACAGGGGAAAATTTCCTGAACTGAACACCAAGGGCTTATGCTCTAAGATCAAGAATAGACAAATGGGAAGTACCTCATAAAATTGCAAAGTTTCTGTAAGGCAAAGGACACTGTCACTAGGACAAAATGGCAACCAACAGATTGAGAAAAGCTCTTTCCCAATCCTACATCTGATAGTGGTCTAATATCCAGTATATACAAAGAACTCAAAAAGTTAGACTCCAAAGAATCAAATAACCTTATTAAAACGGGCTACAGAGCTAAACAAAGTATTCTCAACTGAGAAATATTGAATGGCTGAGAAGCACTTAAGGAAATGTTCAACATCCTTAGTCTTCAGGGAAATGCAAATCAAAACAACCCTGAGATTCTACCTCACACCAGACAAAATGGCTAAAATAAAAAACTCAGGTGACAGCAGATGCTGGTGAGGATGTGAAGAAATAGGAAATTCCTCCATTGTTTGTGGGATTTCAAGCTGATACAACCACTGTGGAAATCAGTCTGTCAGTTCCTCAGAAAATTGGACATAGTATTATGTCCATAGCTATACCACTCCTTGGCATATACCCAAAAGATGTTCCAACATATAAAAAGGGCACATGCTCTACTATCTTCATAGCAGCCTTATTTATAATAGCCAGAAGCTGGAAGGAATCCAGATGCCCTTCAACAGAGGAATGGGTACAGAAAATGTGGTACATTTACACAATGGAATATTACTCAGCTATTAAAAACAATGGCTTCATGCAATTCATAGGCAAGTGGACGGAAGTAGAAAATATCATGGTGAATGAGGTAACCGAATCCCAAAAGAACACACATAAATATATACTCACTGATATTATCCCCAGAGCTCAGAATACCCAAGATACAATTCACAGTCCACATGAAGCTCAAGAACGAAGACCAAAGTGTGGATGCTTCAGTTTTTCTTAGAAGGGGGAACAAAAACACTCACAGGAGGAGATATGTAGACAAAGTTTGGAGCAGAGACTGAAGGAAAGGCCATACAGAGACTGCCCCACCTGGGGATCCATCCCATATACAGACATCAAACCCAGACAATAAGAAATGCATGCTGACAGGAGCCTGATATAGCTGCCTCCTGAGAGGCTCTGACAAATACAGAGTCTGACAAATACAGAGGCACATGCTCACAGCTACCTATTGAAGTCAGTACTTGGTCCCCAATGGAAGAGTTAGGGAAAAGACTGAAGGAGCTGAAGAGGTTTGCAACCCCATAAGAAGAACAATATCAACCACCCAGATCCTCCCAGAGCTCTCAGGGACTAAACCAACATCCTAAGTGTACCCAGAGATGTATCTCTGTCTCCATCCACATATGTAGTAGAGGATGGCCATTTTGGGCATCAGTGGGAGGAAAGGCCCTTGGTTCTGTGTATGCTCGATGCCCCTGTGTAATGGAATCTCAGTGGGGGGAGGCGGGAAGGAGTGGTTAGGTGGGTGGGGGAGCACCTTTATAGAAGCATGGAGGGGTGAGATGGGATTGTGGTTCCTGGAAGGGCAACTGGGAAAGGGGGTAACATTTGAAATGTAAATAAAAAATATCCAATTAAAAATTGCAGTTTCCAAGGACTAATGGCAAGAAAAGAGATGGGAACATGATCAACATGCAGGTGTTCTTTCCCCCGGGTCATTTAGATCCACAGTAGTTGGCTCTGCAGATAACAAAATCCAAGCATGGAGGACAACAGCTCTGAGTTGTCAACTTTACCTAAGATTTCCTCTCTTAAATATGCATAAATTATATAAACCTGAATTATATATACATTCTCTTGTAAATATGCACAATCCTGATGCTAGATTATCAAGATATTTTTCTTATACCCTTTTTCCTCATCTCTCCTTTGTTTTCTGCCCAGAGTTTTGTGCTTGATGTTTTTGAGCAACATATTTATGTATGAGCGCAAGTGTCCACTAGAGGGTGCAGTGCTACCACGAAGATGATTTGTAATCAGAGAGAGAGAGAGAGAGAGAGAGAGAGAGAGAGAGAGAGAGAGAGAGAGAGAGAGAGAGGCAGAGAGAGGCAGAGACAGAGAGACACAGAGAGACACACAGAGAGAGAGAGAGTGTATGGTGTGAGGGAGAGAGAGAGAGGGAGAGGAAGAGGAAGAGGGGGAAGGGAGAGGGAAAGGAGAGGGAGAAAGGAAGAGGGAGAAAGGGAGAGGGAGGAAGGGAGAGGGAGAAAGGAAGAGGGAGAAAGGGAGAGGGAGGAAGGGAGAGGGAGAAGGAGGGAAAGAGAGGTATTTTTATGAATCTATGTCTAGGTGACAATAATATATGTGACTCAGACACATCTTCATGTATCTGTTGGGTAACAGTTTCTAGGTTTGTGGCTTGAGGGTAGAAACCTAGGAATCTGCGTTATTAGTGTGAACTGCAAATGATTTTCATGTAGGGTAAAGACTGAGAGTTACTTCCCAGAGAAAGGAAGTGTTTAGGGAAATATTTTAGAGAAATAACGGGACACATAATAATAGTTCTGTATTAGTGATCCTATTCCTCCCTCTGTTTTGTATTCTCCCCAAATCCACCTGTGTCTGAGCTGCCATTACATGTTAAAAACACAAATTAGTTAAAGATCAAATCAAGAGATTAAACAGTTTCTTTAAAAATATTGGGTGTTCAGTTTTCTCCCAGAGGTTCTGCCTCAGGCTACAGATAGATCAGGACTCTATGATGCTGTGCACATGGGCTGCTTAGTTATGCACAGCAGATGTGGAGGGCACACAGGAGAAAGTGGATTGCATTTCTAATGTGGTACCATTTCTCTTCCCTGTGGCTTTAAGGACCCTTGGAATGGACCCAGCCATGTGTCAATTGACTACATTCCCCTCCAGAAGCCCCTCTCCCATGCTGATTTCTGCTGTGTGTGTCTCTTTGCTCCCCTTCAGTGATTCTCCATAGCACCTGTGGAGTCTACTCAAACCCGGCTGCTCCAGGATCACTCAGTGGTCATAACCTTGAATGTAGGAGAGAATTTCCATTTACCCAGCAGACTTAGAGATTGGGGATATTAGAAGACTGATGGTTTCCTGGGATAGAGATTTCCTATATTGCCTCAGTTGGTCTGAAACTGTAAATGTAACCAAGTTGGTCCCAAAGTTGACATTAATCCTCCTGTTTCTACTTCCAAGTACTGGGATTGCAGATATGTACCTCCTATGTATGTATGTTTGTATATATTTATGTATGTATCTCTCTATCTATCTCTCTATCATCTTTCTATCATCTGTCTCTCTGTTTATCTATAACTCAATCAATCATTTATTATTGTATTTCTTTCTTTTTTGAGACAGAGTCTATTTACATAGGCCTAGCTGTCCTGGAACTTACTGTATAAAACAGGCTGGCTGCAGACTCACAGAGATCTGCCTACCTCCTGGCCCGATTGTAAATTGCTCACTTTTAATACCTCATTTTCTAGACAAAAACAAACAACAACAACAAAAAAAACCAAAACCCAAGGCTTAGAATATTAAACTATGGTGACAGATTTTTTTTTTAAATTCAGGATCTAATGAAGAAGTATCACAATAGACCAGGTTGTTTTAGTTGATGGGAAAAAAATCACTGATTAGGGTGGCAGATGTGGAATTTGGAGTGTTTATTAGATTACGAGACTGTGTAATTGCACATCAATAAGAGATAATAGGCTTTGATGTTATAAGCTCTTGTATTGCTTCTCGATGGCATTTCATTGTTGTCAAATATCATTCTAGAATATTCCTTTAGGTGGCAGCAAAGAGAGAGGAAATTTCTCCTTGAGACCCTCCTTATATATACACTAAGCTCAATTCTATGGTCATTCCTTTGTCCCTGTTTATTTTCACGGATCAAAAACATTCTTACCTTTTCTTCCTATCCTAACTCAAAGCTACTGCCACATTTCAATATTGCACAGAATTTGGAGCATTTCTTTTGGGGGCATAGAGTCTTTTAATTATTTAAGATTTTGAAATAAATCTGAAAATGTATTGGATCTTAAAGTGAAGCAAGTTCAGTTTTAATCTATAACTTATCGATTCAGGTTTCAGACCTAGTAACACTTTTAAATGAATAGGCCTCAGTTAACATGTCTGAAATCAGTTTTAAAAGCATTTTGATATGATGTGTGACTATTATTCTTCTCTCATACAATGTATCCCTTCTGGAATGGGCTCCACTTCTCAAGATTGATTATCAACTTACTTGGTATTGGGAGTGATGGTTAGTAATATTGTTCCTCGATAGAACACAGGGTCACTGAAGAGACAAACTGGGTGTGTCTGTGAGGGAGTTTCTAGGTTGTGATAACTACAGTGAACATAGCCACACTGAATGTCATTGACACCATTTCATAGGCTGGGGTCTTAGACTGAATAAAGAGGAGCAAGCAGGGCTGATGAGATGTGTAGAGCACCACCTGCGTCGAGCAAATCCACTGATCCGAGTTCAGTCCCTGGTAAAAGGTTGAAGGAGTGAACCAACTCCACAAAGTTGTTATTTGACTTCTACAAATGCTCCACACATGCATGCACGCATACAGTCATGCACACAAGTGTGTGCATGTGTGTGTGATCACACACAAACACACACACAGGCATGTACACACTTACGCAGGCATGCACATATGCTTGCATAATAATAATGCAGTTTCAAACTTGATTATCCTTTATATCTAAGAGTGTGACTGTCTTATGTTCCTGTTATCATGCCTTTCCTGTCGCCTTCTCTGTGCCTTCAACTTATGAACCCAAACAACACCTTCTCAAGTTGCTTATTTTGTTGGAAACGTTGTCTTGTCACAGCAACAGGAAGAGTGACTAATTAAGTGGCAGAAAACGGGAAATGCTCACTTACATATGGAAACAGTCAATGTCAATCATCTGGAGGGGAGCTCCATTCCGTTCTACCATGCCAAACTCTTGAGGGAGAAATTGGTTTGCAATAAGAACAGCCCCAGAGGACCTGAGGATCCCAGGTGTGAGGATGCCAGAGTGGTTTCTCTGGGCCTCAGGGAACTTGTGTGTAGAAACTCTGTTTCCTGTAATGGCTCCTTAGGCTTGCCTGCTCTGTGAGGAATTTCCTGAGGCCTGGCAACATTTGTCTTCTATAACAGATTCTACTATTCTGTCTAATGTTTAAGAGAAATCTTGGGGCCTAAGATTATGACTCAGTGAAAGAGCATTGACTTGGCATGTGCAAGGACCTGGGTTTCATTCTCAGCATGGAAGATAAGAAGAAAAAAATGCTTACTGAAGGAACTCTCATTTTAAAGCACTTATTTAGTAGTCTGCTATATTCTGTCCTTTCCTATTAGAAACTTTATAAAATTAAGTTAACATTGTTTCCTTCTCTATATCATTCATTCATAGTTATTACTGTGATTTACTATTTATTAATGAATTTATTTGATAAGGAACTATTTTCTCTATGGAAGCATTAGCTGTTAATTTCCTTGGGATTACTAGATCCCATCCTGGTGGGAGACATTACTAAATAATCTGACCTTATTCTCATAATCACTTTTACGATTAAAAGTGAGCAAAACAAACCCAACAAACCCCAAAGAGTTGCATATGGTTGTCCACGTTTAATCCCAGCAAACTCAGGAAACTGAGGCAGGAGGACTGCCTCAAATTTGAGGACAGTTTGGACTGTTACTCAAATTCTAGTTCAGTCTGGACTACAGAGTGAGACGCTGGCTCACCAAACAACCAATCAGGTCAAGTGAGATGGCTCAGTAGTTTAGGGTGTCTGCTGCTAAGCCAATTGACGGGACTTCAATGCTCCAATCCCACATGGTAGAAGGAGAGAACGGATCCTCATGGGTTACCTTCTGATCTTGACACATGTGCAATGTGTGTGCATGTGTGCAAGCACACAAACACACGCAAAGTTAAACACTTAAAGAATGATAACCAAACTAACAACAAAGTACCAAAGAGTCAGAATTCAATTACCAAATTGAACATAGTGCATGGCCCTTTAACATTTCCTTCTAAGTATCTCTGGTTTTTTATTTATAGACTGTGATACAAGGGCAAGGGGCGGGGAATTTTAGAGTATCTTAAACTGGGTAGCATTGTGTGGATCAGATATTTGGCTGAGGATGCTCCTGAGGTGAAAGGGCTCAGGAAGAGGAGCAAGTGCAGGTGTCACGAATGCCTTTGCTACTCGGTCAGCACTGAGGATTACAGAGTGCAGGATTGATGTGAGAGCTAGTGGGCAGACGGGCGTAGATGTTATTCCGGGATGTCCTTCGTGCAATTTCTTCTAAAGAAGTTTCGTAATGACTATGTGACATAGAAACCGATACCATGGGAGACATGGATGTAAGTTGACCTCATTTGGAGTAAGGGATGCAAATAGTTGGTCTGTCCTTCCTTCTGAGAAGAGGATGGGGAAGCAGAGGAAGGAGGCAGAGTTGAGAGAAGGTGGAAAGCCCTGCTTTAAGATGACTTTTTCCTTGCTGGTGCTGCACTCATCCAATGTGAGGTGAACTGTACAATATGACAAATCCCTAAGCTCAGAGTCACAGGAAGAGACGCAGGCCAGCCTGAAAGAACTATGCAGAGAGAGAAAATAAACTTCAGGCACTTGCAGGAGGGAGACGAGGGATGGGGATATCCCCGGTCATGGTGGTAAAATGAGCTATAGTCAAGCAAATCTTTAGTCACACCATTTGTACAGCTGTGAGGGTGATGGGGACAGAAAGGGCCAATTGTCTAACTCCTCCAGTACTCCAAAAGAGAGGGAGAATGTTCTGATGTGACAGTAGGTCTGCTCAAAGATGACTTCTGCTTTGGAGAACACGGATACTCTAATGGGTAGACTCCCCTAGCTTCCTGTCTTCAGACTAAGTGCATATTTATAACTGTTCTGAGCTCTCTCACTTCCTTTATTCTTATTTGTGAGGACAGAAGGTCCCCGTACAGTCAAACAAACCATTTCCTTCAACTAGGGACCGCACAATACTTTTCCATTGGTTTTTCACTTGTCTCTCTTGGCACTGCCTTTGCCTCCAGCATGGAAATTTGTGTCTATGTCTATAACAATGCTATCATTTCTTTTAACTGCCTATTCACTGGAGATAATTTATAAAATATAGAAGTGTAAAACAGATAAAAATTACCCATAATTTCATCTGCAATCTTTATCTTTGTATGTACATTCAAATACGCTGGAATGTAAGTAATTCAAACCTTTTAAAATGTACTAAAAATTCTGTGTCTCTTTGTTTTGTTTTTTTAGCACTTGAAGGATGGGGTAGGGACTTGGGGAGTTCCTGGTGATTCCAAAAGTAGAAAAAACAAAAACCAAAACGGTCCCTTTAACCTAAGAAGAGGACCAAGAACTGTGGCAGCCAGTGTGCACATCCACAGTGGGAGGCAGTGGTAAAGAGGTGATAAGGAGAATAAACCCCCACAGAGACAGTTGCTTAGGAAGCAGTTGGAGAACAGATCAGCAAAGGACCACTGTGGGTGACAGTGTTAAGAGATGATCAAGGGAAGAGAAGCAGGGAACAAGCGACAGGAAGGCAAAAGTGAGAAGAAAGACAAATATGTATTTCCTTTCATACACAGAATCTACATCCAAATATACACACACATAGATATATGATAAGAGGTCAGGAGGGGTACAACTGGGAGGAAGTGGACCAGCAAGGCAAGGAGGAGGGATGAGGGAAGGAGTGAGGAGAGCATGTGCAACCTGCAATGGTTGCTTTACATGCATGGAGATGTCAGAATGAAACTCAGTATTTTGTATGCTAATTAAAAAGTTAATAAAAATTAAAAACAAGATAAGGCCAGGAGCCACACAGGACTTGAGTCCCCTCTCAAAGACCCCCTGTTCTTTCCTTATGACTATCTGTGTTGTGTCTCATACACATGGTTCCTTATTCCAGTGCAGCTCCGGAATGGAGAGTCATCCACTGGTTGGCTAATAGGAGTATTTCCTTCCATGTTAGCACGCTTCTTCAAGCACCTGTCTACGTGGTCAGGGTGACAAACCCTGGATGGTGCTCCAGGGCCTTTGCACCTCCAGGTGCCAACCTGAACTGTTTAGAGAAAGATTTTGGAGCTAGCATCTCTAGTCCTAATAAGAAGATGCAAGAAATGCACAGTGGGATTTACCCACCCTTGCTTCCTGTTTAGATAGACAACAGCTTTCTCAAGATATAATTCCTACATTGACTGAACATATCGAATTGTATACTTTCAGCCTATTTTCACCCAACATCAACACAATCTGTAACGCTAAACTGTAGGTCACTCTTGGTAGGCTTATCTAACTCTTGACATTGTGACATGGTGTCATCTGCAAATTTCATGCCTGACAAGCACACAATTGAGTTAAAAAACCAAAACTGGTAAAAAAGAAAGCTCATCATACTGTAAGTTTGTTCATGTTGGGCTGTGTTCCTATCCTGGGCACAGTGGTCCCATGAGCATAGGAGTATAAAGTTTCCTGCTCCCCTTTGTAACCCCTCCTCTTTCTTTAAAAAAAGGTTTATTTATTTATTTTATGTATATGAGTGCTCTAACTGCATGTACCCCTGTGTTCCAGAAGAGGGTATCCATTAGAGATGGGTATGAGCCACCGTGTGGTTGCTGGGAACTGAACTCAGGACCTCTGGAGGAACAGACAGAGCTCTTAACCGCTAAGCCATCTCTCTACCCTTGTAGCCTTTCTTGAGGCTATGCTTTTACTTATTTCTGAGAGAGCACCTCCCTGTAGAGAGATCTGTTTCAGAAGCATACACCACTAGGTCTAACCCCTAATGCTACACTCTGTCATAGAAGTAGCATGACATAGCACACATTCTTCTTTATGGCTTCTTTTATTTAACAGAATTTGAAGGTTACTCATGTTGTATCATCTATTCAGCCATTGCTATAATACTCTGTAGCCTTCTGGAGGCCTGATTATGCCAACATTTCTTTCTAAGCCCTGACTTTCCTCTCTCAGATACAGTTCTCACACCAGGCTGACACTAGCCAGCTCAAAGTCATGGGCCATCGCTGGCTTTTCAGTTACTCACTCTGACTTGCTCATCTGCATGAGGCTTCTCTCCTTAATTGAAATCTGCCTCTCATCACTCAAGTAATGAGAGGCAGATCTCTGGCGAGCCAATTCTACTGCAGCCTCTTCAGTCCTCAGGGCAGTTCAGTGAGGTTCTGTCTTCTCATTTCCTGCAGCTACTACTGCAGTTCACCTTGATTCCTAGCTCCCATACTGGACCTGGATCACTTACTGGATAATGAATGCATTCTCCACATGTTGGTGTGAAGTTTGAAAAGAAAATCGTATTAATTTTATACTTAACGCCTCTCTTTGTCTTCCTATATTTTTCTTGATAGAGTTGAGAGTTTTCATCGTCATTAGTATATAATCTGACAATGGTTTTTCTTTGCTTGTTTCTTTTGTTCTTTTCAACTTTATGTGTTGCATATCTTGCTTGCATGTGTGTCTGTGTACCATTCAAGTGCCTAGTGTCTGCTATGATAAGAAGGGCATCGAAGTTCCTGAATTTGGAGGTAACAGATGGTTGTAAGCTGTCGTACGGGTGCTAAGACATGAACTTGAGTCCTCTTTGAAAGCAGCCAGTGCTCTTAATCACTGAGCCATCTCTCCAAGCCCCATCTTCTTTCTTTGTAAGCTTACCCACAGTTAGTAATAACATTTACATTATTAAACTTGGTCAAATTATTAGTCAAATATTACAACTTTCCTATGATGTCCATCTTTTTCTTACCTGCACTTTAGAAATAGGACCACTTGTCTGTGGCCATCCTTTTCTCTGCTAATGACAACTGCTTCCAATTTCTAAATTGTTCATTTTGTGTCTTTAATGTACTATTGCCTCGAATGTCTTCATCTCTGTATCCCATGGCAGCCCCATTCTCACTATGCATATACAGTGTTTCAACTGCTATTTCTGAGGAACACATTTTCTAACCCATCTAGACAAATATGTCCTCTCCTCATTCTTCTGTTAAACATATATTTTGATCATGTTTTCTCCCACCAACTCCTCCCAACAACTTCTTATGCCTCACCTCCCTATCTAACAACTTCATACTTTCTCAAAAAAATTAAAACTAAAACAAACAATCATTCCCCTCAAAACAAGCAAAAAAACAAATAAAAAATAAAAACAAACCCCGAACCAGTAAGACATGCGATGCCCAAACAAACAAATAGAATCTACAGAGTTCACGTTGTATTGGCCAACTACTCCTGAGTATGGGGCCTACCCTCAAATGTGGTTGATATACTCTGTGAAACTCCATTGGTGAAAACTCTCCTATGCCAGTGTCTATTAACTGTAAATATTTTTTTTGTCATGTCCACTCCATGTCTACTTCCCCTTTTGGTGCTACGACCATGTCTGGCTTGAACTTGTGTTACTAGAGGCTCTGTGAGTTCATAAGGGCATCAGACTTGTTGTGTTTGAAGAAACTACTTCCTAAGTGTCATCTACCCCCTCTGGTTGTCTTTCTGCCACTTCTATATAGATTCCTGAGCCCAAAGGGAAGGGTTTGATAATGACATCTCACTTAGGACTAAGTACTCCAAGGTCTCTCATTCTCTGTACTTTGTATAGTTATAGTTGTAATGTTACAACTTGAAACATTAGACACAGCAATGACTTCTGCTTGACTCCAGTTCTGCTGTATGGGACACTGGGAAGAACTTACACAATTCTTTAACTCCTTTCCATATTAGCTTTCTACTCTGTGATGCTATCGTCAGATCTGTTTGGGGACTGCCAAGGTGATTCAGTCGTAAGGAGGTTTGGTGCTCTTTCAAAGGACCCCGAGTTGGGTGTCCATTACCCTCATTGGTTGAATCACAACTGTCTATAGCTTCAGCTCTGGGATCCAGTGCCACCTTCTGACCTCTGTGGGCATCTGAACATATGAGCACACACCTATGCATAATTTAAAAATATATTTTAAAAGCACATCTAATTTGTGGTTCTTGGGAGGATTAAATTAGACTATGTATAAAACAAAGCACAGTTCAGGCATTAGTTAGCAATCCTGAGGCGCTTTTGGCTAATGATTGTGGACATTAACATAATCTTCTTAGTTTACAGTTGTTAGTGTGAGTGGTCTGCCCCCCTCTGCTCAATCTACTTAATGATTTCCTAGGGAGAGCTTTCCCTTAGGACTTCAGTGACATGATAGTCTGTGTATTTAGTCAGTCATTTATAGAAATGTCTCCAAACCTAAATGTAACACGCAAGAAGGCTTACAAATCATTTAATTGGCTCTGTATTCCTCTTTGCTTTGACCACTCTTCCCCACAGAACTAATAGAGGACCCAGGTTCACATCTTCCTCATGGCTGCCTTATGACTTTATTTTGCTGTTTTCACAACCTTATTAACCAGTCATTTTTTTTTTGAATATGGATACCCAAATGTGCTGGTTAGTGCTGACTGCTAACTTGTTGGGATCTGGAGATACGTAGGAGATAGGACCTGGACATTGGACATGACTGTGACAGAGTATCTTGATATGTTAATTGAAGAGGGGAAGACCCATCATAAAGGAAGTCAGCAATATTCTCTGCACTTGGATTCTTGACTTGATAAAAAAAGTCAAGGTTATGTGAGGACCAGTACCTAGCACTCTCTGTCCTGATTGTGTATACCATGTGACTAGATGCCTCAGTCTCCTGCCACCATAAATTTCCTACTGGTCTGAACCACCCACCCAATCAAGCCCATTCTTTTTTAAATTGTCCTGCCAGGATATCTGGTATCACAGCAATAAGAAAAGTAAGTAATCCAACAGTCTTAAAGTCATAGTGCACTGTGCCTGAGCACTGATACCTTTGGAAGGCTACAACTTGAGAGGGCTGGAAAGGGCAGCTCTAAAACATGGTACTTTTTTTTTTAAAAACTGTTTTAATTTATGAATGAGTGTTCTGTGTGCATAAATGGTATATGCCAAAAGATGGCATCGGATCCCATAGTAGATGGTTATGAGCCACCACCATGTTGCTGAGAATTGAACTCAGGACCTCTGGAAGAACAGCCACTCCTAACCACTAAGTCATCTCCTCAGCCCCATGTGTTAAGTCTTACTGGCTCAAGTCAGTCAACATTCTAACACATTGGGAGAAAGGGTTCATAAGTGCCCATTATTAACTGAGGAGCTATGCACAGTTGATAGTTTCTGGAGAATAAAGTGAATTTTCTTTAAGGGTGTGGCCCCTGGTAAACTGACCTCAGACTATAGATGTTCCTACACCCAGGAGAATACAGATGCAATGGAATATTTCTCTAAAAATAAAAAGGAGGACATGGAGTTGGCAGAGGAAAGAGTGGGTCCAGGAGGAGTCGGGATGGGGGAGTGTGGATGTGATCTAAATACATTGCATATCGTTGTCTCATATTAACTAATAAGATATTTATAAAATATCAAAATCCTGACTGACAGTTCAAGATTCATCAGTCTATACCCAATAATGGAAAGAATAATGTCAAATCCTCCCTGGCAGAGGCGAATCTTTGTCTTCATTTTTAAGGAATAAAAAGTCATTTGGTTCCTTGTAAAATAGTGGTATCTGAAGGAGCTGACACATGCGACATGAAAGTGTTGTGACCCACTAAGTCTCATACCGAAACTTCATTTAAAGCCATGTTTCTGTTTTAAAACTTCTGGGAATTATAAAAATCATCATGACTACCATTTATAAAACCAGCTTCTAAGCAAAAATATAATGGGAAGGAAGCCTTATAAATATTTGAAAACCTAACGGGAAATTCAATGGTCCTGGTTGACTAAGAATGAAGAACCACTAAATGCGATTACAGTTAAGCAAAATGTGGTCTGTGAAGTGCATTGTGGAGATTTAGGCCTAAAAGTAGTAGTTAGGTCTGTAGAACCAAGTTAGAATCTTTTTATTTTCTTCTCTTTGTAGCCCTGACTGTCCTGGAACTCAAACTATAGAGGAGCCTTGCCTTGAACTCAGAGATCTGCCTGCCTCTGCCTGCTGAGTGCCACCACTAGACCCAAAATAGGATCATTAGACTCTTAACCAAACCCACAATTCTTCTTGATAACAAAAAGTGTCAGGCACCTCTTCCTCTCCTTCCTTTGGGATTTCATTTAAAACAACTGAGTTCTCAGGGGAAACTATTGCTTTCACCTTGAGTTCAAGTGTGAGTTGATTCTCAGGGAGTTGCAAAGTTTACAAGGAACCTGAGCTCACAATGGGTCTTGACTCTTAAAAGGGGTTGGGGATGGTAAATATGCAACAGGTGCGGGACTCTAATCCCAGGAAAATACTTTTGTCTTTCCAGCGGTTTAATTTCACAAACCCAGAGCAAGCTGTTGATTACAGTCAATTTACATAGAGATTTAGACAAAATCTGCCAGCATAGATTCAGCAGTTTCAAATTTTCAAGAGAAAAATGTAATCGCAAGTAGTAAACAGCCTCACATCTCCTAGAAATAAAGCGACAAGATAAAAATGCCCCACGATTATTTTAACTTCAATGTTTTAATATACATTTTTTTCCTCAGGTCAAATTCTCTCACTGTAATGACATACTATCTCATAAAAAAAATAACAGCTTTGTACGTAGAGGGGACATATCTGACCCCAAGTTTTATAAGGGATAATTGTGATGTAGGGTTTGTAAGGTTGGAAATTGTTTTCTAGAGGAGAAAAAAAAACCCTGGCCAAGTTGGTTGCCTTGACAACATGGGATGGTCGCATCAAGAAATCCATGGCGATGCAGGACTTCTGTTATGTCAAGATGGCAACCGATCTACCAGATTAGGTTAAGAGAAAACTAAGTCCGCAGCAAGGCAGTATTACCTGACCTATGAAATATTAGTTCTCAGTTTCTATTATGAGCCTTGTTAGAGGAGATAAGAGACTCTCAGCAACCAAGGCAGGGAGGAGAATGGGAGGGAATTGTGTTTATCCCAGTCTAACTCTTTCTCTACATCACTACACATCTACAGGAACCCAGGGCTTTCTGCACTTTCTCTGAATGTTGGTTGTGCTGAGAAAAATACATCTTGCTGGATTCTGTTG
Organism: Rattus norvegicus; assembly: GCF_021556685.1. Classification (NCBI taxonomy): domain Eukaryota; kingdom Metazoa; phylum Chordata; class Mammalia; order Rodentia; family Muridae; genus Rattus; species Rattus norvegicus. The sequence continues at coordinate 29,381,577 of NC_141549.1, forward strand.
ATTTTCCCAGTGGCCTTCCTTTCAAAGCTTCTCCCCAGGGAATATCACTTGCGCCTATTGCAAATTCGTAAATAATGAGCATCAGGAGAGATTAGGCACCAACGCTGGTTGTTAGTCACATAGGAGAAAAGCTTGATAGCATCCAGTCCAATTACTCTGGCGGGGCCAGGGAGAGCTTTATCTGTGAAGGGTGGAGCATTAGATGAAAAGTGTTCTTGTAAAGCCATGCTACTGAAGCATCTGCTTCCTTCCCTTCACCTCTTTGTGACACTCTTCAAAGTCCACAGTTCTGATTCTCTGCTTTAAAAAAAAAAGCACCATGAAGCAATTTCGAATCAGAGCTTAGATTTTCCTTTCATAAAACAGAATTTCTTTTAAAAGGTATGTCAGAGCTATGCCCCTCTTGGTCCTCAAGTGCTATATGGATTTTGTTTCTAACATGGTTTTCAACTGTGGTTCACCTGATATTGTCGGACATGGTCCCGGGTGAACGAGGTATCCTGCGTGGCTGGGCTGACCTTTGTTTTCTTAGTTCTTGGTTTTGAGACTGTGGAAAGGACCAGAGGGACACATATTAAGAGAACTGAATCTGTAGTGACGAAGTTGAAGCACTTGGGCAAGCTTATGGAAGTTAAGGCAACATCCGTCTACAGACAGCAAGAGCTCCAAGGCGTGCAGGCGAAGACATCATTGCCAATGTGCCAATGACCAGGAAGGTGAGGAACAGAAAAAAGACTGTTCAAAGTACAGCACAGATTTTCTTTCTTCTGGGTCATAGGTCCGGTATCCGATTGATGAGTCCTCAGTTTCTTCTAAAGGGTAATGTCACTCATTGGCTTGTTCCTCTGTTGCTGGCACTGAATTACGCCAAACTTAGGGCCACACAAAGGGAGTCAATGGATTAATTGTGTGATGGAAGTCTCTTTAGAAGTGATGGTGGGGGTTCAGTCTTGGCAGGACCCAGGGCTTCCCCTTCCACTGGTGCTCTTACTAGGCTATTCATTGCTACCTGTGAGGTTGGAGCCCAGGGTCAGTCCATGTATAGTCTTTAGGTAGTGGCTTAGTCCCTGGAAGCTCTGGTTGCTTGGCATTGTTGTTCATATGGGGTCTCGAGCCCCTTCAAGCTCTTCCAGTCCTTTCTAAGATTCCTTCAACGGGGGTCCTATTCTCAGTTCAGTGGTTTGCTGCTGGCATTCGCCTATGTATTTACTGTATTCTGGCTGTGTCTCTCAGGAGAGATCTACATCCAGTTCCTGTCGGCCTGCACTTCTTTGCTTCATCCATCTTGTCTAGTTTGGTGGCTGTATATGTATTGTTGAGGGGAGGGCAGTAATGGGGGGAGGATGGGGAGGGGAACACCCATTCAGAAGGGGAGGGGGAGGGGCTAGGGGGATGTTGGCCTGGAAACCGGTAAGGGGAATAACAATCGAAATGTAAATAAGAAATACTCAAGTTAATAAAGATGGAAAAAATGCAAAAAAAAAAAAGTGATGGTGGATTCATAGAGGTAATGATGACTCAGTAACTCTGTGCCAAGTAGAAAAGTAGGCATATTATTTGGTACATGTGTAATAGGCAACCTCTGATTCACTCCTGGTGATGAAATTTAGTGCTTATTCAAGGTAAGAATTGGGGCTTGATTTGAAGAAGTGTTGGCTGTGACAATCACTTAGTACTGAGCAGCCATTATACTCTGACTTGTTACATATTGACTGCCGAATGTCACAGTTCAACATGTTCTTATTAAACTCCAGCTCTGTACTGTCTGTTCATCATCATGAAACAAGGTCGCTTTATTCATTTATAGCCTGCCTGTTAATAGAAATTGTCCGGGAGATTCACCTGTTTTCCAAAAACATGGAAAATTTTTTTTTCTCAGTCAAATTCTGAAGAGCTGTCTGTTTTGTTTTTGTTTTTTTGTTTTTTGTTTGTTTTTTTTTTTTTTGCATCTTCCTGGCCCGAGGTCATCATACTAAGTCAGCAAATTTCTTATCTTTTTTCATTAAACTGATTCTTGTGACACAGAGACAGTTGTGATATTGAAGGCTTCCTCACCCAAATTATTCTATAAATCTCTCTCCTGTTAAAATTTACCGCTGGAATTATATAGACCCTCCTGTAGGTACTAGAATTATCTCTTCTATCATTACCTGATTTAGTTCAAGGTATTACAACTAACTTACTCTTACTAATTTTTTGGTTTTGATTTTGAGGTTATAATATAATCACAATTTCTCCCTTCCTTTTCCTCTCTCCAAACCTTCCCATATAACCTTCCTTGCTATTTTAAAGTCATGCCCTCTTTTGCTTCGTTATTACATGCATATTTGTATATGTTCACACATATATCTTCCTAAATATAGCCTACCAGCCTGTATAATGTTACTTGTGTGCATGTTTTCAGGGCTGACTATCTAGTAATACATAACCAATTGATGTGCTCTACCCTGAGGAAGACTAGTTAGCCTATTGAAACCATTCATTAATTCTTTGTGGAGGGTTGAAAATGACTTTCAGGATGAAATGGCAGTCATGTTGATGAGAAAATATGGGTATAGGTCATGACATTTGTCCTTATATGCAAAGGTAAGTGTAGTCTTCACCTCTTAGCAAAGAAACTCTTCTTTGCAACAGATGGTGACACCTATAGAAAACCACAACTAATCAAATCACAGAGTGTGGAGGCCAACCAACCCAATTAAACACTTCTTCCCCCTATTCCCATCATAGCAGAATGCAAATTCTGTGAACTCAGTAAATGCTTGGGCTTGACGAAGCTGAACTATGGGATCTTAACTGGGCATTCCAAGGACATCTTACTGTGTTCTTTTAGACAACAATGGTAGCCAGTGTCATCTTAGGTAAGAGAACAGCCTAATACACGGTCTTCAGTCTTTCAATCCATTTGTCCTATGAGGAAGACCCAAATTCAAAACTTAACTGCAAAACTGCTTATGAAAAAACCATTTTTTCAGCTACAACTTCATATTGAAGTAATCCTATATTTATACAAACTCTAGCCCTCTTCTCTCTCTCTCTCTCTGTCTCTGTCTCATTCTGTCTCTGTCTCATTCTCTGTTTCTCTCTGTCTCTCTCTCTGCCCATCCTTCCTTCCTTCCTTCCTTCCTTCCTTCCTTCCTTCCTTCCTTCCTCCTCCCCTTTCTCTTCCACCCCTTTCTTTCTCTTCTACAACTAGCCTGCGAAGACCTTAAACCTTCTCAGGTTAACTTCTCAGTGCCAACTAGAAAATGGCTTCCAGTCCATCCAGTCTCATTATTGAGAGTTGGGGGACCCTTTGTAAATGATTCTGGGTTACACAACAGCTGTCAAGAAGCACTTGAGTTATCTCCATCTTAGCCTTAAATGTCAGGATACAGTTTAGCATAAAAGGAGTGGAATCTGAACTCAGAGCTGATTTTCTCTAGGAGACTTGCTGCTAGCTGCTCACAGATGCATTCTCTCTTCTCTGTATTTTCTCTTTCATTCTTTTTAAAATTTCTTCCCTCCTTCCCACAATCCCTTTCCTATCTTCAATTCTTCTAGTTCCATCTTTCCATCTTTCTTTTTTAAAAGCTGAGAAGGTTTTTGCTTTTCTCATCATGATTTATCCTGCAAAGTATCCTAGAAACATTAAAGATTAACTACAACCAATCAAAAGGCAAATTTGTGAAGTCTGGTCTCAATGGATACATCTACAAAATGCTCCTGTACTCAAGGCTTAGTAAATATTATAGAAGAAGGGGTAGAAAGATTCTAAGAGCAAGAGGACTGGGGAATCTGCTGTGAGATTATGTCTCCTAGTAAAATCAAAAGCTAGACATGTAAATTCTTACCAACATGACCACCCAAACAGGAGCTGAACAAAGATGACTCTGAAAGGGAAAAGTCCATGGGGCCTCAGACCTATGCAAAGAATTACAAGGAACTGAGTAAAGTCGAGAGCTAGAAAAACAGTCCTCCTTAGGGAGAAGCATACCAACTGGTTGTCCAGGGCCAAATGGGCAGCCCTGAAAATGTACATATATAAGTAACATTATATGCACTGACCTATATTTAGGAATATATATGTACACACACACAAACACAAACACATACAAACACAGTAAATTAATGAAACAAGAGCCTACAGATTTGAAGGAGAGGAGGGTATATGGGAGGGTGGAGAAGGGGAAAAGAGAAAAAAGAAATGTTATGATTAAAACACAGTTTCAAAAATGAACAAAAAATATTGAGCTAGTGTGCCCGCTGTGGATTATATATCACAGTCTCGCTTCCTCAGCATTTTGCTTTATACAATTTGATGTACTGTGAACTGACTCCACGTATAGCTATTCTTTCTTCTTCTGAAGATGTAGGATAAATTCCTTTTATTTTCTTTTCAGGTAAGTGGATTCATCACATTTCATAGCGTAAATTTTAACATGAAAGAAACTTTAAAGATAGACTTATTTTATTTCTTCCTTTCACACAAGAAGAAACTGAGGTACAGTATCTCAAGTGGCTTAAGTATAAGAAGCAGAATAAGCAGATGGTACTCTGAATCCTGGACCAGTACTCAGTCCTTTACTTTTTTTTCCTTGTGACTTTATTAGGAACTGAACATAGGTCCTTGTTTTGCACATACTAGGCAAGTCTTCTGCCTCGGAGCTTGTATGCCCAACTCATGCTTTGCTGTCTAATTTGAGGCCGTGTTTACTAAGTTGTCGAAGCAGGTCTTGAACTTTGGTATTCTTGCTTCAACCATTTGAATAGCTGCTGTTGCAGGCCTGGCTTTTGTTATGGTTTGGACTATTTCTTCTTAATTAGTGTTATTCCTATATTTAAAGGTATTTATCAGCGGGAGAGAGCTGGACTCTCAGAAATGCAGACAATTCTGAGAGCTCAGAGGAGACCACCACTTCTGCTCACATTCCTGGCCCAAGAGGAACCTCTCCTAGAGCCCTCTGGACAGAGGAACCTAGGAGCATTCAGGGACAGAATCATTATGATCTCTGCCTGTGCCCAGAGCTGAAAGTCAATCACCAGGAGCACTAATACACCTGACAGCAGACATAAGACCACCACCTCTACTCCAAGGGACCCATCTGGAGCCCTCAGGACACAAGAATCTAGGAGCAGTCTGGGACAGAAACCTTGAGGTTTCTGCCTGCACCTAGAGCTGACCTGGTCCCACAGCTCTCTATACACAGATGCTGCTGGGAGAGGGTCGGTCTCCAGGAGTGCTGACACACCAGCTTACAGGAGGGGCAAGCTACTGTAAGAGACAGCAAGACAAGCTAACACCAGAGAAAACCAGATGGCAAGAGGCAAGCACAGGAACCTAAGCAACAGAAATCAGGATTACTTGGCATCATCAGAGTCCAGTTCTCTCACCAAAGCAAATGCTGGATATCCCAACACACCAGAAAAGCAAGATTTGGATTTAAAATCACATCTCATAATGATGATAGAAGACTTTAAGAAGGACAAAATAACTCCCTTAAAGAAATACAGGACAACACAAGTAAACAAGTAGAATCCCTTAAAAATGAAACACAAAATACCCTTAAAGAATTATAGGAAAATACAACCAAACAGGTGGAGGAATTGAAAAAAAAATCCAGGATCTAAAAATGGAAATAGAAACAACAAAGAAATCGCAAAGGGAGACAACACTGGAGATAGAAAACCTAGGAAAGAGATCAGTAGTCATAGAGGCAAGCATCACCAACAGAATATAAGAGATAGAAGAGAGACTCTCAGGGGCAGAAGATATTATAGAAAACACTGAGACAACCATCAAAGAAAATGTTAAACACGAAAAGCTCCAACCATAACATCCAGGAAATCCAGGACACAATGAGAAGATCAAACCTAAGGATAATAGGTATAGAGAGAGCAAAGATTCCCAACTTAAAGGACCAGTAAATTTCTTCAACAAAATTATAGAAGAAAATTTCCCTACCCTAAAGAAAGAGATGTCCATAAACATCCAAGAAGTCTACAGAACTCCAAATAGATTGAACCAGAAAAGAAATTCCTCCTGTCACATAATAGTCAAAACACCAAGTGCATAAAACAAAGAAAGAGTATTAAAAGCAGTAAGGGAAAAAGGTCAAGTAACATATAAAGGCAGAATTATCAGAATCACACCAGACTTCTCTCCAGAGACTATAAAAGCCAGAAGATCCTGGGCAGATGTCATACAGACTACAGGTACCCTCAAACTAATAGAAGAAAAAAGTGGGGAAGAGCCTTAAACACATGGGTACTGGGGAAAATTTCACACTCTAAGATCAAGAATTGACAAATGGGAGCTCATAAAGGTGTAAAGCTTCTGTAAGGTAAAGGACACTGTCATTAGGAAAAAAACAGCAACAGACAAATTGGGAAAAGATCTTTACCAATCCTACGTCTGAAAGAGGGTTAATATCCAATATATACAAAGAACTCATGGAGTTAGACTCCAGAGAATCAAATAACCCTATTAACAATGGAAGTACAGAGCTAAACAAAGAATTCTCAACTGAGGAATATCAAGCGGCTGAGAAGCACCTAAAGAAATGTTCAACATCCTTAGTCATCAGGGAAATGCAAATCAAAGCAACCCTGAGATTCCACCTCACACCAATCAGAATGGCTAGATAAATACTCAGGTGACAACAAATGCTGGCAAGGATGTGGAGAAAGAGGAACACTCCTCCATTGTTGGTGGGATTGCAAGTTGCTCTAACCACTCCAGCAAGCAGTCTGAAGGTTCCTCAGAAAATTGGACATAGTTTTACCTGAGGACACAGCTATACCAGATAACAAGAACACATACTCCACTATGTTCATTGCAGCCTTATTTATAATAGCCAGAAGCTTCGACAGAGGAATGGATACAGAAAATGTGGTACATTTACACAATGGAGTACTACTTAGCTATTAGAAACAATGACTTCATGAAATTCATAGGCAAATGGATGAAACTAGAAAATATCATTCTGAGTGAGGTAACTCAATTACAAAACACACACACACACACACACACACACACACACAAACACACACACGGTATGCACTCACTGATAAGTGGATATGAGCCCCAAAGCTTGGATTACCTAAGATACAATCCACATACCACATGAATCTCAAAAAGGAAGACCAAAATGTTGGTGCTTCAGTCCTTCTTAAAAGAGGGAACAAAAATATTCATAGGAGGATATATGGAGACAATGTTTGGAGCAGATACTGAAGGGATGAGCATTCAGAGCCTGCCCCACATGGGGATCCAGCCCATATATATATATATATACAGCCACCAAACCCAGATAATATTGATGATGCCAAGAAGTGCATGCTGACAGGAATCTGATATAGTTCTTTCCTGAGAGTCTCTGCCAGAGCATGACAAATACAGAGGCGAATGCTAGCAGCCAACCATTGAACTGAGAACGGGGTCCCCATTGGGGCCCTTGTTGGGCACCAATAGGAGGAGAAGTCCTTGGTTCTGTCAAGGCTGGAGCACCTGAGTAAGGGAATGTCAGGGCAGGGATGTGGGAACACGTGGGTTGTTTTGGGGGGCACCCTCATAGAGGAAGGGGGAGATGGATGGGATAGGGGGTTTATAGGTGGGAAAACAGGAAAGGGGATAACATTTGAAATGTAAATAAAACATATCCAGTACAAAAAATAAAGGTATTTATCTTTCCTGTGATATCATTCCATTCATTTATTATTTCTATTAAATGATGGAAGATAATTCCCATTTAAAGGAGGCCTTTATAATAGAAGCACTTTGTACTGCAAGTAATTACGTTCTGTGTTTCATATTTCCATGCATAAGAACCTCCAGTAGACAAAAAACCCAGTAACCTCTTCCTGCAGGTTCCTTATTTCTCCACTAGTGAGAAGGGGGAGGATCCTAGAAGTGTATTGTTTATTATCTCTATACCTTTTTATTTCTATACCTTCTAAAATCTATTATTCTAACAATATTATGAAAAAAGTAAATGAAGTCTACTATTTTATATCTTTCACAAGGGTAGGCTATGCTCTGTCTGTGGCTGCTTCGTGCAACTAACTTAGGATAAATTTGTGTAATGTGACAAGCTTGGAAAGATTAGGCTATAGGTGGAATATCTGTACGAAAAGGTAGAGATAAGGAACTAGTAGTTGATACCCTTTGCAAAACAATAAGAAATAGTAATGAGGTTGGCTTGTGAGAAAATAATTTCCTATTGAAATGAAGTTGCGTCACTTATTTTAACATTATTGCACTAGCATATTGATAGGTTCACAATGGGGTTGGGACTCATCAATTAAGGTAATCAATTGAAAGTGTTGTTCTTGGATTGGCTGTGGAGGCTCATAACTATACTTCTAAGATTGTTATCCTAAATTTGAGGTTAGCCTAGGCTACCTAGCAAGACCCCATCTCGAAGAACTGAGGGCTGGAATTTGTAATTTCATGGTAAGTCACCTTGCCTAATACATACAAGGCCCCAGGTTTGGCCCATCAAATTGCAAAAATAAATAAATAAATAAATAAATAAATAAATAAATAAATAAGTTTTCTCTAGTCTAAGAAGAAAATTGATTAGATTTAAAATATTTGCTTTAAAAACACACTGATATCCAGTGACTTACATATTAAAGAATCAGCCAAAATTTTGTTGTTAAGACATGATATTAGAATAACATATTAAGGAAAATATCTCTACCACTCTGAGATAAATCTTTAGAGTAGCGGTTCTCAACCTGTGGGTCATGACTTCTTTAGGGGATGGAATGACTCTTTCACAGGGATCACAAAAGACCATTGAAAACACAGATGTTTACATTACAATTCATAACAGTAGCAAAATTATAGTTCTGCCATAGCAACAAGAATAATTTTCTGGTTGGGGGGGTCATCACAACGTGTGGATCCATATAAAAGGAGATCACAGCATTAGGGAGGTTGAGAACCACTGAATTAGAGGAAGATTTAAGTATGAAGGCAATTTAAAACAATATTAAAACTAGGCTTTAGGGAAATCTTTATTCGCACCTGGGTGTATGTGCATGCCCATACACACTCTGAGTTACACTACTGTGTCATCAGTGGGATACCGAGTCCTTCACTGAAACCAAAGTTTATGATTCAAAGTAAAAAAAAAGAATATACAATGTATAAGAAAATCTCTGTTTTTAATCCCTTTGTCTTTGTTGAACAGATGATCTTAACAGTAAATGTAATAGTCAAATGACTATTTTCATATCTAGAATAATAACGGAAGAGTAACAGTTTTCCTAGAAAGCGAGCAGTGATCCCTCAGATATTAGTTTTCAAGGAAGAATCGGAGCTAAATCAATATATAAATATATTCAGTGATAAAGGACTGAATAATTACTCAATAGTTATTTAATTAGTGGCTACTTATTAAAAATAGTTTGTGTAATCTCTATAAAATTGTTCTAGTAGCCTCAATCCTCTTCCCTTAGAGTCTTTGTTACCCAACTGTTCAGAGACGCCATTTAGATTAGTATGCAGAGCAAAACAGACAAAGAAAGCCACTTTGTTACCTGGTTATAGTTGTTCTTTTCTATTCCCTTAACTAAGATGGCTTTACAAGATGATGCCGTGAGAGCCAGCTTGCTTTCAGCTCCATATTCCAAATTCCTCAGCAGCACATATATTCTCTTGACCTTTCCCATCCTTCTCTAACTACTCAGATGGTGACGGGATGTTTTGTCTTGCTTATCACTAAATCTTCCTGGTGTATGTTAGATTCTTAGTATATTAAGAATGTATAACCTGAACATCATTGGGATCCTGTTGGAATGATTACAAAGACATGGTTTACTGATAGTGTGAGGTCATATCTTCCTAGAAGGAGGACTATGTGTGTATGGAAATTTCATAAATAAAAGGGAATTTATTGACCAGAAAATAATATTTCTATTATAGGCAAACTATTCTACAATACTGATTCTAGATGACTAGTGTTCCATTTAAAGACACAATGATAAAAAGCCACATGACTAATCCCAGGAATCTAACAGAATAAGTCACAAGACACCTGCATTTTCCATTTCATGCTCACTTGACAGAAGATAGTTGATAGTATCATGGACTCACACTGAAATATTATTTCAACTGAAATATCAATTGAAGTTATTGAGGTAGTTGTGTGGTTAGGCAATACAACTAATGAAAAACACCTAGTTTAATGGGAGAGTTAATGCTTCTATCAAATTGAAATATTAAAAAAAGTTTGTATTTGGTAGGCCGTTCATTGTGTCCTATCTAAGACAGTCAGCTGCTGGACCCCACTTCTAGAAGTGGCATAGCGGGAAGGCAAAGAGAGTAGTGTTTGACACCATCACTAGTATACAGTGAATAATCTGTTGTGAAAAACATATCTGACATTAGGACAGTGTGAGCTGGAACACAGTGTTCTGAGTCCCTTTTGTTTCCTTTCAGGTTGGTATAATGATGTCTGTAGTTAAGTGCAAGTAAACCGAACACATAGGCATTGCGAATTATGATCATTGCAAGTACAGAGAAAGTTCTGTCTGTGCTTTGTACTCAGACAGAGAGAGGTGTTCATGGCCTGCAGCCTTGTATGTTTGTGAAGAAATGGAATAGCAAAGATCACAAGCTGAGCTTGACAAGAGAACAACCCACAGGCAACACAGCTTCATCTGATGAGGGCTTCCTTATCCTGTGATTTCAAGAGCCTTGTGTAAAACTGAGAACTTAGAAGAATGGGAACAGGAAGTCCATGAACCCCAGAACGAGGTCCTAATGTCTATGCACACCAAAACTCTTGCCATTAAAGAAAATAATGCAGAAGGCCACCAGAACTGAAGACAGCCTTTGGTAAACCGAGCTGCAGAGCTCTCTTGGCTCTGTTATTGTTTAAATCAGAAAAGAGCTATGCGCAGTTCTGGCTAAGTTTATTGGAGGAATAGAGAAATGGTGTTAGTTGCTAACAGCAAGGAGGAAGAACACAAGGCAAGCTGATCGGCTTGGAAAACACCTTTAAAAAGACTGGAGAAGACACAGCGAAGACAAGATAAATCTTTTGAATTGCTGCATTCAGTATCTGGCTGGAAAGTAATTCTCTGTAAAGAACGATGCAGCTGAGTCTCTAGGAAAAGGATACTAGATAAAGTGCTTTGTCCAGGTTTAAGAAGAAAAATTCTCGAAAAATTTGTTTTACAAAGATTTCTTTTCAAACACTTCAATCAGAGTTTAAGTAAAAACTAGGTAGTTCTTTGTTCATTCTTGGTACAGCACTCAGGGTAGCATTACCCACTTCATCCTTTGGCCTCAGCTATCTGTGCCTCCAAACTGAGAAAAACATGTTATAATTCTTAAAGAGAACCCATGAACCAGGTGACCATACATGCACCATACAGTGGGTACAGAATCTTTGGAGTGTGGGTATTAGGTTTGATAAGGTGTCTCATTTTTTCCAATTGAAGATGGGCTCCAAGTATTTATTTAAAAGATTAATTAGTTGAAGGAGACAAAAATAATTAAACCCCTGAACTTGAGTATTTTATACTCTATATTTAGTCATGTTGTTTATATGCACAAATATTTCAGGGCAGGACAGAAGTTGTCAGTAGTACTTGGTGTCTTTGTGAACCCGCCTCACGTTAGCACCTGGCTTCTTATTTCGGTAGATTCAGATTGTGAATCCCAGACTTTGAGCCTTGAGGTGCAAGTTTAGTTTATGTTCCTAATCAACAGTGTGTTCATTTCCAAATTTCACTAACTCATCACTGTGATGTTTTTATTTGTGATTTTTTTGACTTTCCTGGGCTTTGAGACTATTCTATCTGACAGAGATAACTAAGCAAATTTATGGAACTTTTTATTGATTGTCCTAAAAGTTCCTAAGCTACCTACTTAGAGACGATAAAGATCTGCTTTCCCTGCAATGAAAACTTGATTTTGGCTTCAAAGATTCTCCTTGGCACGCACTAGGCTACCTTGAAGACTTTGCTAACTGTAGGTTTTGATGTAGCAAGGACAATCAATGATACCGAAACTGTAGAGATGAATGAGTCCCAAACTCCATCCGCCTATAAAGACTGGCCCTTTCTTTTAAGATGTCACTTCATCTAACCACAATCTCCAACCTCTGCTGATGGTAGATATCCAGAATCATTAGCTAAATTAATTGTTTCATGCGCTTGGTATTTAGAATGTGGTAAATTGTAATGGAATTACTTAGTTGAGAGCAATTAATGGGATGTACTTTGAATGTATTATTACCAGAGGTTATAACTGGCATTCTTTATGACCACTTAAAGACTACCAAAAGAATACTGTTGATGAAAATCAGTGCCATCAGAACAAACCATCTAGAACAGCTTAAAAGCTTTGATATGTTGTTTTGAACCACCCCACAATCTAAAATGATGTTGACGACACTGCCTCCTATATGCCTTTTTAAAGGAAGGGGGATGAGACTTTAAAACGTTTTCCATAGGTTTCATTGTCCTGGAAGGATGATAAGATATACTGATTCCTCATGTCTAGGAATCCTGCCTTATACTGGGATTGGATATTTGTACCTTCCTTCCAGGCCACAGTTGTGCAAATGGAGTTGGACCTCAAGATCCAAATGTGTGTGAGAGGGGTTGGGAGGTAAGAAGTGCAAAAACTTGAAAGCAAATTACAGTAGTAACACCCCACTCCCTTCCTAGCCCCACTTTTGTTGTCCATAGGAATATGGTTCCAGTCAATTCAGGTACTGTAATATCCAAGCCAATTTTACTGTGTGAAATTATACAAGAAATAATCACATAGTTAAATGTTGATAGCTAATTTTCAAGTTTAATGGCTTAAATAAAACACGTGTGTGGCCTGCTGTGGAGTCTCATCTGTGTTATATATAAACACTCTTTGTATATTTAATGCTATCAAATATATAGGATGTTTAAATAGTGTCCTTTGTCAACACTTACGGTCAAAAGAAATGATTTTGTTTGTAAGGAAATTATGCTAGCTCATTAATAAATAGATATGTTCCTCTTTAGTTTCGCCAACACGTTCACCATGATGGATATAAGGGGCTATATTTTCTTCTGGTTGCAAACAGAGTAGTTGTAAATTTTGATGTGAAATAGCAAGAAAGGCTCTAAGTTGTATTTATGAGGTTACTCTAGTTATGCTAGGATACGTTTTCAGTTCTTCCCCAGTATCATGTTTAATATGTTACACACTCCTGAGTGTGTGTGTGTGTGTGCTCGAGCTGCGAGGTTTAATATAAAAGAGACAACTTGGACATGTTAGTTTTCTAGGTCCTCGCTTTCAAATTCAAATATTATGTTTGACTAAGTTGAAATAAAAATTTTGTGCAGGTAGAGAATAGATAGGGGGCAAGGAAGGATGCAGATGCTGTGAAACAACTTGTAATTAATTCCCAGAGGGACAAGAGGAGAAATTCATAGAGTCAAAGCCCATCATTTAGCTCGTCCAGTACAGTGCCTGCTTAGCATATAAAGCAAGGAGCAGAGCACCCATCCTGTTCCACTTCTACAATGATTGCTCTGGGACTCAGAACCAGAAAGTCACCTTTTGATATTCAGGTTACCCCAAAGATAAATAAAAAACAATCAATGCATTTCTCCAAAGGTAATTTGTACATACATAGTTTTGAAATCTGTCAATCATTTAAAGATTAAAAAAAAGTATCACAAAAATAGGGCACGTTACTCTCTGCCCTCCTAATTTACAAAATGAACTTAGAGTTACGGTGGCTATGTGGTCAGCCTCCCACTGGGCACCTTGTGGAACGATCATGTTTACTTTAATCTCTTCTCATTTGGGAGCTCATCACGTTTATTTCCATGCACTGCTCTGTCTATTCGCTTTAGCTCTGCATTTCATTCAAATGAAAAAGCAGCTCTGGGCTTATTCATTATTTAAATTGCAGTGCTCACACTCCCGTTGGATATTGATATATCTATATACATAGATATGGTTTATATAGATGTAAGGCTACAGCTAGGGAGAAAGGATGAGTAAGTTAAATGTTAAACCCCAGGGTTGGAGAATGAATTATCTGCAGCACATTGCCCTTGCAGATGTCTTTAACAAGTGGTCTGTTGGCGACTCTGAAATGTTAACTTTATACTTGGTCTTACAATCGTGTTTTAGAAAAGAATTAACACAGGTGAAGTATTTGAAGATAAATTTTATATTTCATTTGCAACATGATGAACAATATAGAAAAGAGTGGCTTTTATTTGTAAGCCCTTCTAGTGATATATAAAACATCAGGCCAAACATTAAAAGAAGTTAAACAAAACCTAGGTCACATCTTATAGAATAGATTCTTCTCTTATTCTGCAATAGTCAACTTTCAAAATGTTCGGTGAGTTATGCTATTTAATAGGTCCTTTTATCTAGCTGTGGGAACTGACCTCAAAAGAAGACCCTTTTCATGGTTCTCATCAGTTCAATTACATTGAATTATAAATGTATCATATATATTTATATATATGATGTCTCTTTGCATATTTGTACATGTGCACCTTTGAAATCTTGGGAGGATGGTGTATAAACCAGAACTCACAAAATGCAAAACAGAACAAAGTGATTTACCTGCAAAGACAGGACTGTATTTTAGTTATTGAGTCCTTTACAGGACAAGCATCCTCCATGAACATGAGTGTTTTTTGGTAGAGTCTTATCAAAGAAGGACATGAAGTTTGAAAGCAAGCTTGGTTTGCAAGTTTCCCTTCCCACCCCTAGTATGCTCGTACCTTCCGCAGGGGCTTGAGCTTGGTTTCCATTATGAAGTCATACTTGCAGAGCTCACAGCACCGTGTGTCTGAGCTCTTGATCCACTGGTGGAGACAGGACTGGTGGACAAAGCGCAAGGTTCCTGTGCAGCGACAGGGTGTGATGAGTGGGCTCTCTTCATCTCCTTCGCAGTGACAGATCCTGGGGAAAGATGGGGCAGAAAACATGAGTTCTCCCAGAGTACGTGGCACCACTGGAGGTCTGCCTTTGCATTGGACTGTATTCAAAACTTTAACCTACAGTCTAGAATTCATGGTCTTTTCACTTCAAGTTTAATGGTAAATCCAAACTTCTGATCAATATCCATTTACTTTCATATGATAGTTATTCTTAGACTCAAGTCATATGATAAAGCATTAGATGCATGTACACCAGAAACACACCTGTTTCTTTCTGACAGTGAAGCCAATTTAAAGAACAAATCTATTGAACGTAGTCTGTTTAAAAGGTTACTGTCTATGGCATTTCACATATAAAGGTCATGACTTAGAAGTATCCCAAAGATGGGTGGTGTTCTACACTTTAATCCCAGCACTAGGGAGGCAGAGGTAAAAGCAGGGGATCATTCCAAGTTTAAGAACAGCCTGATCTGTAAAGCAGGCTCAGGACAGCCAGGACCAAACAGTAAGGTATTGTCTTAAATATGTAAGTAAGTAATAAATAAGTAAAAAACCCCTGAAAACATGTTTAAAATAATTTTATAGTTTGATACCTTCACCATGTTATTACAAGTATGGGATATTACTACTATGGAAGAATTTTGAGAAGCTTTAAAGTGATATCACATTCTAAAGTTAATGTTGAAAGTCTATCCTGAATATATCACCAATTTCCTAGGAAAATGTACATTGATTAGGTCACAGTGAACTGTTGATTGTTATTATTGTATAACAGTCACAAAAACTTCTGGTCCCATAAAATCCTAGTTCAGTAAATCCTACTGTTTGAAAATGCTGTCATTTCTCTGTCTATAGTTCCAATAGTTTCTGGATTCAAGTGAATTTTGATTACATAGATTTACAGCCCATAAATTTGTTGCTACTCTCGCTTTCATAATTTAGAGAATTTTCTCCTTGAATGAGACAAACGACTCATAACTCTAAGCAGTTAATTAAAAGCTCTGCCCTTGGCTGGAGGGATGGCTCAGTGGAGAATGCACTTGCCCTAAGGCTGTTAGGCCTTCAGTTGGAATCCTCAGGACCCATGTAGATCTGGGTGTCCCAGGTAGGGCAAAATGGAAGGCAAACAGAGGTGCATCCTTGGAGGCTTGTGGGACACCTAAGGGACACTGTGTCAAACAAGATGAAGATGACAGTTCACACTTGAGGTCCTCTGACCTTTACATGTGTACTGCACAAATGTACCTGAACTCACATACATGAACATGCATGTATATACATGCATCTGCATCATATACACACATGGAAGAGAAAAAATTCTTAGACCTTCAAAAATCCAATAATATAACCAGCTATTGAGAGTTGTTAACAGACTTCATTAGAAATATTGCTTAATGCATGTTCAAAATATCAGCACCAAATATAATATTTA
Organism: Rattus norvegicus; assembly: GCF_021556685.1. Lineage (NCBI taxonomy): Eukaryota > Metazoa > Chordata > Mammalia > Rodentia > Muridae > Rattus > Rattus norvegicus. The sequence continues at coordinate 29,397,901 of NC_141549.1, forward strand.
AAACCCTTTAAAATCTGCATAATTACTCATGGATAGTCTGGAAGAACACATAAATCAGTTTCTGCTAGTTCCTTTCCACTATACACTCTTTTTCAGAAGCAGGAGTTCTGAAGAGTGGATTAAAAATCTACTCTTAATATATCTTGTCTCCTTTGAGGACTAGAAGAAGGAAGGAGGTTGCTCTCATAGCTAGTGCTGGAAGTTAGAGGAATTGAAACCCTGTGGCCTACCAACCTTAAAAAGTAAATATGTATGACAGAGTACATGTGTATTCTGTATTTATTTCTTAAGTAAAAACAAAGGCAAGCGCACTGACTTCTATACTTTGAGGTAGGAGTTGTATGAAAACAAGTTCACACTCAATGCTCCACTCCCCTGCCTTTTTCTGGTTGAGTTAGAACTTGCAGGTTTTCTATGTATCTTGTACAAAAAGCCAACATAGTGGAATAAAACAAAAAAAATCTGCATAGCCATTTTTTAATGTCAAATCCTATAACATCTCCCTTATTCACACCTGGACACAGAAACTCAGCTTGTCATTCTTTGCACCAAACTGATGTCAACCCAGCGTCACAGCACAGGGCTCCCTGGGTGTTGGTTGAATAGTAAAATGACCACCCTATAAAAGTGGCAAGTGTTACTTGTATGTGCGTTTTCAGGGTTGACCATCCGATACTGGACAACCAATGCGTGTGCTTCTCCCTGTGAAGGACCATATCTCCCGGTTTCAGACTCCATCAGTTGCCAGTGTAGAGTTGAGGCCTCATGGGCTTTTCTCCATCCAGTTTGTCATGTGTACTCTTGTATTCTTGAACTCAACAGGTTATATTTAAAAATACATCTGTATGGTCAAATGTATTTATACATACGATAACAATGAACAGAGAGGCTATGGATTTGGAGGAGAGAGGAGGGGTATATGAGAAGCGTTGGAAGAAAGGGAAAGGGAGAAGTACAATGAAATTTCAACCTCAGCTATAATAACAACAATAAAACAAAACAAAGCAAATAAACGGAGAAAGAAAACAAAGTTTCCATTTGCACAGAATTTGATTGCGATTTTATTTTTATAGGCACTGGAATGACAGAGAATAAGAAATCACAGAAAATAATAGGTGACACTCTCTCCACCTCCAAATTAGTTGTTTTAAATTAGCATACAAAGTAAGGGGCTTCATTGAGGTTTTCAGTTATCCCCCTTCCTATTGCTCCTCCCCCTTCCTATTGCTCCTCCCCCTTCCTATTGCTCCTCCCTGACTCCTCCTCCCCATCTCCCTCTCCCCTCCCCACTGGTCCCTTTTCTCACTACAATGTCCCCTTTGCTCTCCTGTCACACACGCTCTGTCATCCTTTTATCCCTTTCCTTTAAGATGTTTTTCTGCCCTCAGGTTCCCTTAGTTTCATGTCATACACTCTTTCACTTATAGAACACTCCCACGTTTTCAATAAAGATTAACCTCTAGGATTCCTGTGATATTTGCCATTCTGATTCTTAGCCCTTTTTTTGGCTCAAAAATAAATATAAGTTTCATCCATTTTCTTTAGAAATCCCATGATTTCATTTTTAATGGATAAAAAAACATGACATCGTGCATATGTACCATATTTTCTTTATCATTTCATCTGTTGGTAGGCGTTTGGATTGGTTCCATTTCTTATCTTATTATGAATAGAACAGTAATAAACACAGATGTGCAAGATGTGTTTGATGTAGAATATCCTGAGAAATATATATATATATATATATATATATATATATATATATATATATATATATATATATTTAGGAGTGGTACAGCTGGATAATGCGGTGGTTCCAATTTTAGTTTTCTGTGCAGTCTTCACAGTGAAGACACAAGCTTAATTTCTACAGGAAGTGAACAGAGTTGCTCCCCTCACCCCACCACAAGCACATTACTGCTGCTTGTACCCTTGAAGGTGCTTATTCTGTTTAAGATAAGATCCCATTAGTGTTGAGAATGGAGACCAGGTCTTGTGCAACAGCAACAAGCACTCTTATGGCTCAGTCATCTCCTCAACCTCCAAGAAGACTTCAATGTAGAGTTTTTGAGAAAAAGTTTGCCGTCCCCTACCTTTTCGGTGTTAAGGCCAGTGTACAACAGCTGTGACACAGCATGTTCTACAATTAAATCACCGTAATCCATTTCTTCTCTAACCAAGTAGTTCAGGGAAGGATTAAATACAGAAGTAAAAAAGAAAATCACAATGCGGACACAATCTTCCTTCTCGTGGGATTACACCTCCCTGCTTCTGTGGACAAGGTTCTTACTTGAAAAAGTGAATTTAGCAGTTTATGCCATGTGATAATTCCTCACTGAAAAGGAAGATTGTGTCAAATGCTCTACAGCTGCCAAAAGATTCTCAGGCTCTGTGACTCTTCCTGACATGTGAAAGGAAATTTATTCATAAGTAGCTTTAAACAAAGACCTAGCTGATTACTGAGCTCAATCTGACTTTGCCAGCTAACTGATTATGGTCCAACTTCCTGTCTTGAAATCTCAATCTCTCTCTCTCTCTCTCTCTCTCTCTCTCTCTCTCTCTCTCTTTCTCTCTCTCTCTGTTTTTTTTTTTTTTAGAAAAATCTTGTTAAAACCTTTCCCTGAAGCAAACCATCAATAGCCTTTTCTCATAAAATTAAAGTTATTTCCCACAGGGAAAATAAAAAAACTTGATTCATTTTCCTTTCTATTTTATACAATGTACATTTGCATGGTTTTAGTGTTTTGAAATTTTTCTCAATTATTCAGTTCAAGTTGGACCCCAAGAGTCTTCTTAAGCTAAGCTTAGATTGTTCTGAATAAATTTAAGAGCAAAATATCAACTTGGAACCTCTAATAAACATAAAAAATAATGTGATAGTGCCATTAAGGAAATAATTAAACAGAGATGTATTTCACACAAATCATCATTGCTACATTATGGATGAAAACGTGAATGGAATACAGGTTTTTCCCTACAGAATGATTGTGCAAAGAAGATGATTTCAATGCTATAGTAAAATTACGGTGTAAAATATTTGTGATGTGAGGCAGTTTTATCTGAGGGAAACTTGAAGCTTGGGGATTCAGAGAGTCTACGAAGCTGTTCTTGGTACACGCTAGTATTTGACATTTAAAGACAAGAACAAGCAGGCTCCCTAGGCATTTTAATCTCTTCAGTATCTCTTCAATGTAGTCAGCACATGTTGATTTCTCTTTTTATATATAAGACTTGAATCAATGGATAATTTCTCAAAGCCCTTGCATGTAAGAGACACCAATGCTATGGGCCAAATGATGTTTGAATTATTCTGTGGCCAACACATGCTTATCTTCATTGCTTCTGTGTTTGAGTTGAAAGGAAAGCTGCTTTTAGGCTTGGCCTTCTGTATCTTAAAAACTTTAAAAATTACAACTATTATTAATATTACCATTATTATTAGTGTGCATGGGGAGGAGGTTGTGTGTATATATGTGGTTGGTAAATAGCTGTGGAGGCTTTAGGCAAGCTCCTGGTGTCAGCTCCCTCCTTCTACCATGTGGGATTCTGGGATTGAACTCAGTCTTGGGGGCAAATACCTTTATGAGTCATCTGGATGGCCCAGCCCCTAAATGTCTTAACTTCTACTCTCCATATGCTTCCTTGCCAATCCCCCTTGGCTCAGTCAGAATATTTATTTTTTTATAAATTAAAAAAGAAAACACTTAAATTCATCCCTGAGATTATTGCAGTGGTTGTAAAACAAAATCTTCATTACCTTTAAAGTCACCTAGGTATCCACCAATCGGTGACTGGATAAGGAAATGTGGCAAAAATGAGCAATGGAGTTTTCTTCATTTGGTTTTCCAAATTTCCTATCCCACATTCCATGACAATTTTACCTGTTCTGTTTTGACAAACAGAAGTCTGTATGCAAACTTCCTACATCTACCTATGCGATTACTTGTTTATACATTTCTCCATGCATACTTTAACTAAATGGTTTCTTAAATATAGTAATGTGACTACTTCTAGGCTTGACTGAGTTCAAACTTAAGCACTAAGAGTTTGGTATTAAAAAAGAGAAGCATAAAGTGACCAAATTTTTAAAAGTTCATGATTTGAATTAGCTTATGTTTGACAAAATTAGGATATTCAATAAACTTTAATTGTGTTTGTACTATGCTCTAGTGTTGGCAAATAAAACAAGATCTTTGTGTTGAGTTAGATGGTCTCAGAGGGTCTTAGGAGTGTAAAAGCATTATTAAAGATTAATGCAATCTGACCAGGAACGTGAAAAAGAGCAAGGACAGGTAAATGGGGTGGCTTTGTGGGAGGAAGGGGAAGACAGAATTGATGTAATTATATTATCGTTTCCAAAAATAAAATAAATAGCTTTTAAAACTTAAAAATAACTTTTAAAACTTAAAAAGTTTTACAAGTTTTACTTAAAAACTCATTTACGAATTCATTTTTCTAATTTTTAAAAGTATATTTTAAAAATCCATCTCTGTCTGTCTGCCTGCCTGCCTGCCTGCCTATCATCTATTTCTCCTGTGTGTGTTAGATTTTGGATGGGAGCATAGTGAAAGACACTAAAGCAGAGTTCAGACATCAGTGCTGAAGCAAATGATTGAAGTGATAGCCTTTTCTCTGGCTAGCGTCTCAGTCACAGTCTCTACTCCAGGGTAACACAGCAGGGGAAGAAGAGACTTGAGAACCTTTACTTTTTAATTTTACCATTAACAGGAAGACTTTGAGGTTGTTCACAGGTAGATGTGGAAGTGCCACAGAGAATTAACCACTAAACCACAGAGAAGGAAAGGCTCACTTATTAAACAACAGCTACAAAAAGAGCCAAACCATTAAGAAAGCAGTGATATAAAGATCTTTGGGCAAGTATCCGTGGGATGGACACAGACACCTTTTTCTTGAGAACAAAAAATAGAAAAAGAAATAGCACGCAGAGAAGAGAAGGTAGAAGAGACAGGTGTGAGGGGTCCAGCTACCTCTTGCTACAGAGGATACAACATACATGCACACCCTACGTTAGGAAAGAAAACCTAGGGTTAATGTCACACACAGGCTGCAAATAATTACAGATGCCTGGAGAAAGTGATGGGAAGTTATCCAAGCATGGATGTAAGAATTGTGGCCCAGTCTTGAGGCCCCTGGTGGAGAGTGAATAATGGGGATTTATAGTAAATGCTGCTGCTGATATTATGGAGTGATGTGTTAGCATTGAGTAAGAGAGGACTCCTGCACATGCCACTGTCCCCACATTACCAGTTTAGATACAGGAAAGACACGGTAGAAAGAACTCTTGAACATGACAGCATACTCGTGTCTCAGTTACGGTAATATGGGGAAATGTGATCTTGGGCACTTGGAGGTCATGAGGCATGTGAAGAGCTGGTGACAGAACTGGCGGAACTTGATAATAACGGTGTGTGTGCAGGATGGTCATGTTTCTCACGGAGAGTGCCCTGTGCGTTCAGTTGTACTTGTTTTGTATAGGTAAAGGAAAGTAATTGTATACAGAATTACTTAGCACTTGAGTTACTGAAGTCAATCAGATGCTGATGCCCTTACCCTCTGTACCAGTACATTAGGAAAAGTCTCAGCTTGCTCATTGGAAAACTAATTTAAAAATAATGCTTAAGGGGCCATGGAAAGTAAAGAGGCTGGCACATAGCCCATGGGAAGTACACAAATCTTTGCTCATCTTATTTATTTAAAGCATAGATGATTTTTACATAATTTTGGACTGTTAATGTTATTATGCCAGGCTATGGGATCCTTGGATTATTGCTATCGCTTGTATGTATTTGGCTTATATACAGCATTGCTGTCACAATTCCATTTCGGAATGCACGCAGCACATAGTTTGTTAGAATGAGCACTCATACACACAAGGCTGTGAAGTCTGACTCCATACAGGTGGGTCAGAAGATGACGTGTTTGAATCTCTGAACCAATCATGACAGAGTCCTGGCTTGACGAAAGCACGGCGAATGTGCATATGTAGGCCCTTAAAGGACATTTGAGACTGAGACTAGTTTTATAGTTGGTTCTAGTGGATGCTTAAGACCAGCTTTTTAGAATTGGCTTTCTCGTTTGTAAAACCTTATGTGGCTGTTAGGAGGCTCTTGATACCTGAGCAAATATTGTTAAAGTATGAGCAGCTCCACAAAGGAAGTGCTACCATTTCATCAGGAAGCTCAGCAGAAGTTGTCTGTAGGTGCTACAATGCAGTTTCTGCAAGTTTGCTTGTTCGTTTTTGCTTTTGCTTTTTTTTTTAAATCAAGGTAATGCAGTTTTTCGTGTCTCCATTGAGTCATCTTTTATCTCAATGAGTTGTAATGTCAGAAAGCAGGAAGCCCTCAGTTTACACTGCTATTGAGATTGCATTTCTACTAAGATACTCATAGTCTTTTTTTAGTTAAGCTTAAGGACACACAGTCCTTTCCTCTCTCTCACTCCCCCACTCCCCCACTTCTCTACTTCCTAATAGCTTTTGCATTGTTGACCAGTTCTCCTCCTTGGAATGCCCTTCTTTTTAGCTTATGCCATCCAGCTCTTATCACAACACTCAGAGCTGAGAAACCTAGAATCAGAAGGCACACACAATGATTATAGTTATTGGAGTAGTGACACTTATAAAGACATACTGAAAATGTTGGGAGTCTCGAAGCTGTGAAATGAAAGAGAATATAGAATTCAATCTATCTAAATTCATAGCTAAGACTCTCAAGTGTATTTCAAAATTATAGGTCTAATGGACTAGTTCTTACTGTGTGACCATAGTAATTGTGAGACACATAAATCCCCATGCTTAACATCTCAGAGAAGGAAAGGTTAGAAAGGCAGAGATGCCCTGACAGTTGTCTTCCAATATGCAAATATCTCATGTGTGAAAGAACAATTGTCTTGCTTGTCTTTCACTGACCCACGTGAGTAGAAATCAATGTACATACATTTTCATTACGAGACAGAAGGAGAGATGGTGTCATCACAGAGCACTCATAGAATGGTTACGTAGCAACCAGTATAAAATAAACCAGAAGAAATAGGACCTCAGCTTTCTTTTCCAAGGTTGCCATTCCCCCATCAGCCCTCAATGCTAGGCCACCATCCTACACTTTCCCTGGGAACTTTGTGTATGACTCTCTCTGTTGTTCTTGATTTTAACTACCTTGATCTTAGACTTGTGACTTTAAAATATCCACTTCAAAGCCTTGCCTCTTCAGTAGCTCTTCAACTCCAATAACTGACTATGGGGAGTGGGACACGTACCTATTCCTACAGCTGATCCTTAAGATGGAGTTCCCTTCTAAAGATCTTAAAGCTGGAGTTCCCCTTTAAAGATCTCATTTCAAAAGAATCCCCACTGACTCAGGGTAATGACCTCTCTTTTATGTTTGAACCTTCCATGTACTCCACACTCTATGTTCAATAACCTAATATTTTTCTTCAGTACTTTTGGGTATTTTCTTTCTATCCCCATTGGCTTCTCTCCTTTTCCTACCTTCTTGTCTGCTCCCCCACCCATCTTCCTGAACTCTTCTCCCTTTCTTTCCTTTCTTCCACTTCCTTCCCATGTCCTGGCACATACCAAGCAAGTATTCTACTCCTAAACTCCACACTCATTCCCCCTGTGGTAGTTTTGAATGGTTAATGATGCCCAAGTTGTTTTTAAACTGTCACCTAGAAGTTTCAGAAGCCCAAATGAAAAAGTGTTATTAATATGGCTTCCTAAACATCGTCTAAACAAGGACAACACCAATGGATGTGTTAACATAGAAAAGCATAGATCTCAAGAGACCTCAATTCTAGACAAAGAACTGGCAGCCAAGGAATGCAGAGAGCAGGAGAAATAGTCTTCCCCAGAGAATTATACACCAATCAGTTATCCAAATGATCATCACTGAAAACATGTACATATTAGTAACATTGTACAACTAAGCCAGAATAGTATTAGGGAAGACACACACACACAACACACACACACACACACACACATTCACACACACACACATATACACACTCGCCACCACCATCACCACCACCATCACCAATTAAGGAAAGGGAGGCCATGAATTTGGAAGAGAGCAGTAGGGTATGTGTTACACACTAAAGTCTTTGGAGGGAAGAACGGAAAATGGGAAATAATCTAATTATCTTATAATTTCAATAAATAAAAAAATAAAAATAGGCTTTCCTCTTCCATTGGGAGACATTCTCAAAACATAGTTACTTAGACTCTCCCAAAGCACCAACTTCCTGGGCTGGGAGCTCAGCTCATTTGGTGGGTGGCTTGCCTAGCATGAAGAAAATCCCAGTTGTCTAGCACCACATAGAGCAAGTGTGATGGTAGCATCTGTGACCCCATCCCTAACAAGGTTAGGCGGGAGGCTCATTGGCATCTAGGCATAGCAGTGTGGTACAGAAACAACTTCTCTGTTTATCTGTAAGTGGTGTTGTGCAAAAATCTTGGTTCCCTTTCAGCTAACAGGCAGTGCAGAGGACCTCACTCTGCCTTCTTCGCAGCACAGCTGATTTACAAATAGGCCACAATATGACTGGTGTTGAGAACTACTGGTGTCCTTGATAAAAGAATGACCGTCAACATCGAATTTACCAGTGCGCTCCTTTGTGTGTCCCATGTGTGCTGAATTACCTTATCTCTTCAAGTTCTGCAGCAGTAAAGTGGGAAAATCAAATGTCTATTTCGTAGAGGCCGAGAAAGAATTAAACTAATGATCAACAAGGCTTATGGAATGTGGTTTTTATTTAGCCTGCACCTTTTCTTTTGAGATGTGGTCTCATGTATCTCAGGCTGGTCTTCAGCTTGATATGTAGACAAGAATGGCCTTGCATTTTTGATCCTCCTGCTTCTACCTCCTAAGAGCTTTGCTGAGAGGCCTGTGCTACCAAGCTTAGGTTGTTCAGGGCTCTAAATGGACCTCAAGGTTTCCTGCTTGTTAGCTTTGCTTGTTATCAACTGATCAGTGCTTATTTTCTCTGTCTTTTGCAAGGATTATATTAATGTCTACCTCTTGGGATGTCCTAAAATTTGATTTTATGATATCTTCCCTTTCTTGATAATGTCTCATCTTAATTTAAGGACACATTTAAATGGAAGGATCCTCTAAAAAGAATGGAATCTTCAGGTCTTTCATCCTCTATTTTCTGCTTCACTGCAATGATAACTCCATTCTTGAGCTGACATTTGCTCTGAAATCCTTTACCACGCAGACTCCAGCATGCCTCTTTGTTGACGGTCTCATCTATGTAGGTTCTAACTCATTATTATAACGTGTACTTATAACATATGTAAGTAGATTCATGCATATTAGTCACGGGGATGTCATGCTTTCATGTTTTTGTATTTATATGAAGTGGAAAGAGTGTCAACAAGTGAGGGTAAAAATGGCTACCCACTGGACCATGAAGGCATGAAGGAGTGGGTTGGTGCTGCCAGACTGTGGGACTTAAATGTGAGCTGAGTGGAGACCAGGAGGGGCTCAGTGAAATGACTCAGCAGTTCCCAGAGGTGGCTTCCAGTTATCAGGGGAGCATTTACTGCTAGGAAAGCTCACACATAGTGAAAGGGAGGAAATTATATGCTTCGTAAAACTCTATAAGGTATTCACATTTGAGGAAGTGAGCTGAGGTGTGCCAACTTTATATCCTATTTGAGCAGCAGAGGAAGTCAAGCAGGGTGATTTTCATCAGAAAGGAGAAGTAACTCAGCTAAAAAGCAAAGGAGAAAATGGACAGCTTTTAACAACAGTTTTTGTTGATGGCTGCTTATTGATAGAGTTATCGTACATTTCTATAATTAAAAAAATGTTTTAGACACCAGATTTCTAAAATATCTTTATCAGAGATGGTAAAGTTGAACTACTACCAAACCTACAATTTAAAACTTTTGAAAATTCAAATAAAAACTTTGTATTTCCTTATGTGTTTTAAGAGTAAAAGTGTTCTAGAAACAATGAGAATGCTTTTGTGATCCTAAGTCTGGCCACTCTGCACACTTAAAAAAAAAAAAAAAAAGAACGCCGGATGAGTGGCAGGTCCTTACACGTAAGGGATGTTTATAAAGGGTTTTGGTTCTCAATGCAATATTCTCAGCTCAAATAAGCTGCTGTATAACATGACTCCCTGAGTGTTATTTTATGCCCTAAATTGTCACCAATGACTTGGTCACAATCTCAGCCCATCTGCACAGGACTGTGGGGAATGATAAACAACAGTGTCAAGGACAGAGCAAAAGCTCCTGGCTCCTCTCGATGTTCCTGGAGCCCATCCAAAGCATTGCCAATCAGCTGCATTTTCTTCCCACCCGCTATCATACTGAGGAGAAACAGTGGAGAAGACAATGATCATCCTGGCGTGCCAATAATGGAGGCATGGGAGGCCAAGTCTCATTTGCATGCCTAGGCTTTGGGTTCTGTGGCAGATTGGGAAGGTTCTATTGGGACTACTACCTCTGGGCCCGTCTCTTCTCTGGAGATAGTACCTGACATTGATTGTAGGAGTTTAAATCCTAATTGGGGTGGAGGATTCTGAGTTTCCTGCATTCTTGACTAAACTAAGGGACTGGTTCACATAGAGACATCAGTTAGGTTCACATAGCTGTGAGCAACACGCTTTGGGGAGGGCAGGTTTATTTTGAGTTTGGAGGGCTTCAGTCCACCATCCTGAAGAATACATATGACAGAATGGCTTCCTTAGTGAGGACTTAGTCAGTGGCACATATTGGAACTCTTCTAATACCATAATGGACTAAGAAGTACAGCAGGCTGGCATTAGGACTGAGTTTAACTTTCAAAGGTGAACCTTCTGCAGCCTATGTCTACCAGCCAGGCCATTTCTCCTTTTTATTTAACCATCTATTATTTTTATTTTTATGTGCATGGGTGTATACACCATGTGTGCAGGCACTTATGGAGGACAGAAGAAGGCATTAGATCCCCCGGATCTAGAGTTACACACGATTATTAGCTGCCTTACTTGAGTGCTGGGAACTGAACTCAGGTCCTGTGGAGAAGCGGCAGGTGCTCTTAACTGCTGATCCATCCCTCCAGGCCCAGTTTTTACCTCTTTAAAGCTTTGCATTAAAAAAAAATCATCTCCCAAGCTGAGAGTCAAGGGCTTATGTCTGAGCTTGTGGGGGGCTCATTTCAGGCTCAAACTGTAACGGTGGACGAGGTAACTTTTACAAAGCTTCCTTTAAGTTTTTTCTTGAGACAGGCTCTTTCTGTATGGTTTAGGCTGACAAATAATTTATAATCCTATTGTTCTAGTCTCCAAAATTCTGGGATTATTGGGCTATACCCCCATGCCCAGCTCTGAGAATTTCTTAGGAATCTTTTGGGGCTTATGGATACATTGCTTTCTCTCCAACTGCCTTTGTTGGAATATTCAGTCTCAGGAATAGTAAGTCAGGCATATGTAGAATGAGAATAGATTTCTTTTGGTTTTGGGTTAATTTCAGTTGCCTAAATATTTCACGCAAATGGGAGTGCAAAAGCTGAGATGTAGTGTTTAGGATAATCCTTCCTCTATAGAGCATCTTCTTTCTGCCTAACCCAGTATTTTCTAAGTGCAGAGAATAACTTCCTCTGAAGACAATAGACACAGTTTTCCTCAAAGGCCTTTATCTTTCCTTATCCTTCTTTATGATTTTGGCCGCATGTAAATGTCTAAATTGATAACATAAAGTGTATATCCCACAGTCAGAATTTTCTCTATATTTTTTTGAGATGTCAGAAAGATTTGTCTTATATCTGCTTGGAGATCTCTTAGGGATTGTTTATAAGACTAAAAAAGTCAAGCCTGACATAATTCTAAATGGTATTTTCAATGCTATTAGGCTAAATTTTTATTATCCTCAGGCCTCAACAGAAGCATGAACAGAAAGATGCGAACTCATTTGTCTTCACTGCACAGATACACTCAGAGAGGCAAATGCTGTCAGGTACACACAGCTCACACAGTACACAGGCTCCGAACACAGCAGCCCTAAGTGAAGCGACGAGTCACAGCTTCTCACCCTTTTACTTCTGCACGGGCAGACATTATAAACTTGATCTGCTTTCCTGATGGTTCTTTTGCTGTTGTTGCCAAGTATCAAAATTCATACCACCTCACGTTTCAACCATGACTTCCTTTCAATTTTGTCTACTCATTAATCTTACTTGGCTGAGCGTAATATCAAAGGAAGTTTCACATTGCTATGGATAATTGACAGAGCACATGCTTTATCTATAGGAAGCCAAAAAGTGCTCTGATTCAGAAATCCCCCTCTGCACATGAATTTTTGACAAACAGTTGACACTTTAGTCTGTCCATTCTGAGTGAACACTCAGTCGGTAGACAACTGCTCATGCATTCCTCCATCCACCCCCACATTCACCTGCTACTGTTCTTTTGGAAAATTTTTTTTGCATGAACACTGTGTGTAAGGTTTTATAAGGTGTTATGATAAGTACTAACATGCACGCATCGGAGTCTGCATTTTAGGTAGGGAGCTTAGGTTATGACAGCTTATATATTGGATAATTATCCAATTATCCAGGAAGTAAGTGGTACTGGTAGAAGTAGCATTTGGTACTACAAAGGCTCCTTTATTTGAAAGGAAAATCATATACAGGAAGAGTTGTCGAGAATCAATGGAAGCTATGGCAATAAAGTGTGGTTGAAGACTGCTAGAGCTTTGGCAGGGAACGATGAATGTTTCTTGGATGCTCTGAGAATGGAATTTTTCGGGAATGCTTACAAGTAAGACCCATCACCTCCTCAAGTAACAATATATGGACAATTACAAAATAAATATGTGAAGAAGATCATAATGAAATTTCATGCTGAAAAATAAGTGAGATTATAGAGAGCCTTAAATTTCCTTCAATCAGTGCTGACACACGCATACCACACACACACACACACACACAAACATACCATAGACATATATATATATATACATATACCACACACTTATACATATCATACACATAATACACATGCACATAAACATACCACACACGTACACTACATAAACATATATCATACCACACAAACACATACATAACACACACATACACATACCACATACACAGACATACCACACACACAAACATACTGTACACATATAAACAACGCACACAGGCATACTCCCCAACACCACATGCATGCATACCACACACATATACATTTACACATACCACACACACACACATACTGCACACATATAGACATACCTCCCACATATACATGCCATACACACATACACATGCACATACACATACCACATACACACACCACATGTATATACCACACACATATCACACACATACATATGCACAAACACATACCACATGCACATACACTTACACTGTACACACACATCAGCATTAACTTGAATCAGTTGCAATACTGAAGCATGCTATAAATAAATGAAAACGACATAAAAACCAGAAAGGGACTCAGTATATACAGAAAAAAAACTTATTGGAAAAGGTAGGGAAGAGAGTAGAATATATGTGATATAGAAATGGAAGGGAATTCTGCATGTAGGAAGGTTTAATCTGTAGTGAGGGTCCGAGAGAGGAGAGAGGCTGTGGAAGGACATGTGAAAAAAAGTAAGAAAACCTGACAATTTTAAGTTAATTAAAACAGAAAATACAAACTATAAACATTTTGATGGGATACTCTGTGTGGATGAATAATACTGCTTCCAGAAGCTATAGGCTATTAAATGAAAATGGAAGGTCCAGGGATGGGCTACTTCTCTATGAAGTCTAGATCAGGGAGATACCTGAAGTCCCTAAAGCAGTGGCGGCTACTGCCATTGCTCTTGGTTACCTACCAGAACTAGATGGTAAGAGCCTTCTTCTAGAGATACCACATGCATTGCTGTGGGACATAAGAAATCAAGTTGTCACTCTGCTGGGAGATTCCTCCATGCTGGTTAGTTTTCAAGGAGCCACTGAAGGAGAACTGTACTGTCATGGCAGTCTATCTCAGCATTGTACCCTTTGTACCCTGCATGCCACACTACTGATTTGCCAGGCAAGACGTACTCACTTGTGCAATAGTGGCATGCTAATCAAGAGTAACCAATCTCTTTCCGGTTGGACTGAAGTCCTGCTTTACATGAAGGAATTCACTTTCATATTATAAACTTCCTCACAAGCTTGTGCCTGGGTAGGTCACCGGTCTTAGTGGGGAGTTTGTGTATGGTTTACTTTACTAAATGGACATATTGTAGCTACAAAATATTAATGCTTATTTTTACTAATAGTGCTGTCCACTTGGGTCACAAAAGCTTCTTTCTGAAATTGTTACATTAGCATTAGCACAAAGACTCATGATTGATTAAATATTGAAAAGAAGTGACTATTGAGTGTTCAGCTTTAAAATGGGACACACACACACACACACACACACACACACACACACAGGAAAAGAATTTCAGTTGAGTGACCCATAAGAGGTGACAGTATCTCAATTAGACACCATATACAGCAAATAAAAGCCCCAATACTAGGAGCGAGTTACCTTTTTCTGAGTTGTTGGCCAATGTGGTTCCAGAGACTCCAAAACATTGCACACTACCGTGCATTTAATTTCCCTGCAGAACTTGACAGTAGGACACTAACCCAAACATAGGCGGTGCCTTCATTTGGCTCTGTCTCTCATGCACATGCTCATCTAGCCTCCTTTCATTGCATGCTAAAGCATCCATGCTAAGTCATGCCACTGCAGTATGGGTATAAAGTTTTCTGGATGCTTGTCTGTTCAGGTTGGGACCCACTGATTTGCTTATATAACACATTTCCAGATGCACAGATGCTGCGATCATCTTTTGATTTATGACCTCATCTTTCCCGTAAAGCTTCATTTAGAAGTGAGTTATACTATCTATGCCAACTCAATGGAAATATGAAGCTTAATTTAAGAGCTAGAAGTGACTGCATTTCCTATTCTTAAGGCTAGTCACATTGTAACTGTAAATGTTAGATGGTTCCAAAAGGGGGAGGAAATAATTTTCTCTATCAGGCTCCATTATTAGGTGTTTGGATTGTATCATACAGGTAAGGGGACTGCTTCGTAAAAGTTTTCTTTTCATGATTTTTAAAAGCTCTCTCCCCATCTCTCTCTTCTCTCCCTGTCCCTTTACTTGCCTCCCTCCTCCTTTTTTCCATGCATATATATATGCATATATATTTTTGGAATAATATATAACATAAATATATACATATAAAATATAAACACAAATATATGAATATATAATTCCATATATATATTATATCCAGGACTAGGGTAAGTTTTATTTTATAATCATCCAGAATGTTTTTTAAAATACTCTCACACTGACATCTCCAGAAGGATCTGGAAAATGCCTTTTTTTCTTTAAAGGTCTTAAGTGAGCCTCACAGGCAGCTCAGGCTGAGTATCTGTTTATGAAATGCCATTTCAGGGCTTTTCTAAGTCAAGCTGGTAGATGGGGAGGCATTGCAATCATGACCAGAAGCAAGATCCTCGTAGTGATTTTGTGGAGTATGTAGCTTGTATTTCGTTGTTTCTTTGTCATTCTTTATTCCCGCTTTCTCCTTTGTCACCATCTTAGAGGACAGTAAAGAGCTTTACTTGGCTATTTCTAGACAGAGGTGTTGGCCTAGGTTATATGGGGCAGAGCTCAGAACAGCTGTATAGAAATGAAGTAATGGTACTTAGGGGGCTTTGGTTATCCCTTGTTCAGAAAGTTGAAAGGGAGGGAAGAAATTTCATGATGCAGCAACTCAAATAAAATCTAATTTTAAGGAGTCGGGAGTATACCTCAGTGGAGGAACATTGTTCATCCTGTGCAAGGCTGTGATCTCTGTCTGTAGTTCCAAAAAACAAACATCTCCATGAAGAAGAACGTTCTCAGCAGACTGTCTTAAGGAAGATCTATCTACAACACACACACATCTGTGTTATGGCAACTCTGGTTCTGCACACACATGGAAGGGAGTCAGGGTGAATTAAGATTTTCCTCCTAGGATGCTTCTTGCATCTAGGATGGAGAGCACCGGCTGCTACAGACTCTCCAAGAAAACTGTCTGAGATGCTCAAGAGGCACCTTCATTTGGGTGCATTAAATACTAGTGTTTATATTTACCTAAACATGAGAATTATTGCAGAAGATTTGATATGAATCCAACTATTCTGAAATGGGCATAAGGAAGATAAAGAAGAGAAAACCTAAATGTGGTAATTAAATGAGGACATGTTCAAGCTAGTGATAAAATCACAGACATGAATGATTTGGAAGTGACAAGTGCTGTTTCACTGACCAGGTCACAATAGTATTTATTTTCTGTCTGCATAAATATATAGTATCTCTAAAACCCATGACTGTGTTAGAAACTATATGTGGGAGAGAGAGGATTTTTGTTTCATTTTGATATTTATAAAGGAGAAATTTTGTACTGTCTAATATATATAAATTCATCAAATGAAACACAATTTGAAAATAGGTATAATCCTGAATATGTACTGTTTTCAGGTTAAGTCATAGATAAACTTCATGTAACAATTTTATCCTATTAAATATTTTTCACTTTGGTATGAGTATTTACCTAATTTAGAAATCAATAAAATAAAATAAAATGAATGCTACCTAGTATAAAGCCTACTGCATGAAGACTGACAATTTAAAAATCATCTTAAATTTACTTTTGCTGAGGTTTCCAAGGCTACAAAATTCTCCACTGATATTCAAGTCTACTTCTGCATGATTGTGGAGGGACATAATGATCTACTTTTGTTTGCCCTTTCTAGAAGCCCAGCTTATAGAGTTGGCCTGTAGACTGCATGAAATTTCTAAAATTTGTAGGACCCATTTAGCCAGATTAGAAAGCAATGAATCAATGCAGGATACTCTGATTACATAAAATAATTTACTGGACAAGATATACTCAACATTATTGTTGACACTACTCTTCCTTTCCTGTGAACATTATCTGTAAAATTGTGAACAGTTATTAAAAAAAACTCAACAGCAAAACCTCAGCTAAGAATAAGCTGTATCTCTGGTCCAAGGGATGGCCCCACACCCATACAGTAGTAACTGGACTTAGTGGGTTATCACAGAGGCAGGGGGTGAAGTTGCGAGGGGGATGTATTGGAGAGACAGTGGGAGTGGACTGTGGATATGATCATATTTCACTGTATGTATGTATGAAATTCTCAAAGGAAATAGTTATATAAATGAGGAGGGCATATCTTTAAATATAAGGATATAAATGGTATTTTAATACTTTTTTGATTTATGTTTATATGCCTTATTTATTTAGATATCGTCCTTGTTTCTTTTCATTCAAAATAATGCATATTTTGATAAATGCTGAAAGAATGTGATAAATAACACTAAACATTTGTAACATTAAAATGTAGCATTATAAGTGTTTTCTTTTCCTCTCTGTTTGTGGAGAAATCTTTACTTTGTGAGATAAAGAAGCATGGTATGATTGATTTTCACCCTGGGACTACAATGTCTGCCGTCACTCATTCCAAGGAAGAGATCAGGGCTAAGGCACCTGGAGTGCAGGACATGCACTCATTAGATATGCACAGCTTGCTCTTCTCATGTGATGACATCAGCAAAGAGAGGGCCTCTTTACTCCTTCTAAGTTGAGCCCTCCTAGGTAGGGAGAGTTTAGAAGGAGACTCTGACTCTCATGAGTATCCTCCCATGTATTGTATTTCTGAAAGGTCATCGACACTATTTCTCCCTGTAGTTTCTACCAACTCAGCCGATGTTTTATTTTGTTTGTTTGTTTGCAGCAAGATGTCATGTAGTTCCAGTTGGCCTCAAACACTCTAGGCAGCTCAAGTTAGCCTTGAAATGTTTGATCTTCCTGCTTTTGCTTCTTAAGTTCTAGGATATTTAAACATGAACATCTGCACTTCTTTTAGCTGCTATTAAGATGCTATTAAAGGGAGCTCTTAATTCCTTAAAGACTTAGTAAAACAGAAGCCAAAACATAAGGAAGAGAGCAAACACTTTGAGTTTTCTTTAGCACTTACTATCTCTTAGAAATGAATGTTTCCTACTGCATCACATAGGATAACCCTTGTGATCATGACACTACAGATGGATTAACATATGTCTTACCCATTGTGATGTGAATGAGAATGACCTGCATAGACTCATGTGTTTCAGTATTTAGTTCCTGGTTAGTGGAACTGTTTGGGAAGGATTAGAAGGTGTGGACCTGTTAGAGGAGTTGTGACTGGGGCATGAGCTTTGAGGTTTCAAGGCTCATGTCACTCCCATTCCCCTTCTCTTTATTTCCTGGTTGTGTCATAAGTTGTGAGTTTTCTGTACATGTTCCATATAACACCTTACCTATCTGCCTGCAGCCTGCTTGCTCTTGTCATGATGGCCATGGTCTGCACTGCTGAAACTATGAACCCTAAGTAAACTATTTCTTCCATAAGATGCCTTGGTCACAGTGTCTGTCTCACCAATACGAAGTAACTAAGACAATCATGCAAAGAACCTTGACAATAATAGATAGTCACTGCTTTTACTTGTATTAAGAAAGGAATGAAGTCCCACCATTAACCGACTAAAAATCCAGAATCAACAGGTGAAAAATACAAAGGGCCAGGTTTTAAGAACCTTCTCAGAACTAGAGACTAAGAAAGACAAAGAGTACCAGAGAAAATAGTACATTCAAGGAAGTGGTAATACAGGCTGATGTTCCAAGGATCTTCAATGAGCAGATAGGAGGAGGGTCACCCCAAGGTGATGAGCAAATCATGAACAAATCTTCTTAATGACTGATAATTGTTTAAACAGTTATGGCAAAAAGAATTTTATAGAGCCAGTGATATGGCTCAGCCAATAAAGACACTTACTGCCAAGCCCAGCAACCTGAATTTCAATACCAGGACAGACATAGTGGAAATCAGAACTCATACAAACTGTTCTCTGACTACCACATGTTAACCATGGCATACATGTAACACACACACACACACACACACACACACACATACCCATACACAAACACTCATACACACACACAAGATATATAAAAAGCCTATATTATATCTACTTGATTCTCTATTTATAAAACTACTCACTAAAGTGATTTTTTAATTTAGAAATCTTACCTATATCACATTTGTCTTAGCTTTTATATCTCTACCTAGTCATGCATATGTAAAAGTGTAGTAAATATCAAAAGTTGTGTGATGTAACTCCATTAGGTTCATGCTATGCCTCTACTTGAATGAGCTTGTGTAGAGGTAAATTATACTTCATACATCCAGTAGTCTTCATGCTTATAGCCATGAAGTCCTTACATGATTTCAAGAATATTGTCTGTCTTCACATATTTACTCTTTCTACCCTTAACAAAAATACATAGGATGTCCATCTGAATTTAAAGTTCAGGGAAGTTTGGACAAATAAATACTGTTGCAGTATTAGTATGTCCTAACTAACACTTCTTCATTTATTGTCTTAAATTCAAATTTTATTGGATGATTGACTCTATAATCAACATTATTAGTTTGGGGAAGATCTTAAAAAGTCACCAAACAAAACTTCCAAGTTCTGTAGATCTATATATACCCATACCTATGATGTTGTCTTCTACTTGGAGTGCAAAGAAGATATGCCTATTTTCTACTATAACCAATGTATCCATTTCAATCCTATTTTAATTTTTAAATTGTATATCTATTTGTGTATGTGGGTGGGGATTTGGCTCTCTCTTTCTACTATGTGGGTCCCAGGGACTGAACTCATGAAGTCAGACTTGATTTCAAGTGTTTTTACCCACTGAGACAGCTCATCAGTCAATGCTTTACAAATTCTTTGTAAGATCTGTCTAAATAACTAATGATTTGAGTATGAAGATCAATTTTAATTATACTTCTTGTAGAATCTCAGGCTCAATACCCAGAACTTAGACTCATTTTACAATTTTTTTTTCAAGAAGCATGGTCTTGTTGCTCTAAAAAATTTCTTTGCTACCGTTTGGCTATATATTTCAGACAGGGTCTTATCATATAGGCCTGGCTGACCTGGAACTTGTTATGTAGGTTAGTCTGGCCTTAACCTCACAGAGATCAATCTGTTTGCATCTGCCTGCCAAGCACATGGATTAAAGGTGTGAGGCCCCTGGTCAGGCTCTCATACATCTTAATAAAAGTGAGAACATGCAGAACATATAAAAGTTACGATGTTGTATCTTCTGACTCCAGTCAAGTCACGTAAACCCGGACATCTTTAGGAATTATCACCGGCCTTTAGGTTTTCCCTTTTAATGAAACAAGGGAAGGAATTCAGTATTCTTGACTTGCTTTACACTGTGCACTGAGTTCTCATTATTTCCCATGGTTTATGCAAGCCTGTCTTCCTAGATCTTAGTGATTGTGAAAGCTATTTCAAAAGTCCTTCTTGAGCAATGTAAAAATTGTTGTAATAGAGGGCATAACATGGATGTAAGACACAGTACTATCTTGAAAGAACACAGGGAGAACAGAGAATACATTCACATTAAATTAGGTTAATTGAGTAGGAGGTATGCGATATTCATTCACTATAGGAATTGCAAGAACGCAAAGATTGTCCTGGGCCGTGCTATCTTGGAAAGGCTTCAGAGAGCAGGATAAATGAGGTGACAATGGAAGCACATCGAACTCTGCGCATTTGGAGAGCACAATAGAGAAAAGGAAGAACTACATTTAATGATGGTGAACTCAAGTACTATCCTATTTTTCTTGTTTGTTCTCTTTTCTTTTTTATCTTAATTCTTCTCCACTTCTACTACTGATGCTGCTCTTTTCCTGTTTAAATATCCTTTTGTTGACTAATAATATTCCTCAAGAGTTGCTGTTAGCTCCATTTTAAATGGAGCTACTCAAGGGCTTTACTCCCCATATTCCTTGTGTGACTTACATTAGGATGCATGTGACCTAGGCCAGCTGATTATACTCCTTCTATGAGATTTATTTTCAAGTAGTTGGGAACATACCCTTTCTCTTTCAGACCACTGTTAATGAACTGAAGCTGCCTCTGTCTACACCAACTCTGTCCTTCTCAATGCACATGAACTCTGTCTCTAGTTAGAAAAAAAGTCAACACACAGACAAGAAAGCAGCCACATCGTTTGAGTGTTTGAAGTCTCTGAAGCTATCTGGATACCCAGATTTGGTATTTGTCCAGTTAACACACTATTTTCTTCCTTTTGACTTTTGAGACAGGGCTTTTTTTTTTTCGGAGCTGGGGACCGAACCCAGGGCCTTGCGCTTGCTAGGCAAGCGCTCTACCACTGAGCTAAATCCCCAACCCCGAGACAGGGCTTTTATATGTCTCTCAGGATGTCACTGAACTCATGATCATGCTGCCTCAGCTTAAGTGTTATAAGCATCTGCCTTCATGCCCAGCTGGACGCTTCCTTCTCTGTTTCTACTTATTATACGTCAGCATTTATCCCTGTGGGTAGGGAAACCTTGACAGGAGCACCACGATAATATAGTTTTCTAATGTGTATAGGTACCTAAGTTTGACCTCCAGAACTGAAAAAGTAAATAAAAAGGACCTGAATGAAAGAGTAGAATTGAGAAATACGGCCTGGAACAGAAGCAGCATCTAGGGAATGAAATGATGTGACTTGTTGTAGAATGGACAAGATGAAACAAGAGTCAGAAACAGGATTCAGGAAGCTTGTGGGCTCACAGAAGGAATTGGGGTTGACTGAGTTGAGGAAGTGGCTTTGAAATGGAAGCAGCAGCCTAACCAGGATGATTGGGCTTTTGGTAATGATTCAATTATTTCAGCCTATGATTGTGAACAAGAAAGAAACTGAGTTATGCTTTGGGTCAGAATTCAAAGAAATGTACCACAAATGTCTAACAGCTTTCCAAACTCATCGTCTGCTTCCCCTTCTTTCCAAACTCATCGTCTGCTTCCCCTTCTTTCACCTTCTTCCCATCTATACCATGAGGGCAGTTATGACATAGAACAATGGTTCATATATTTTTGGTTGTGAGCCCAGCCTTCAGCAGCTGAACCATCTCTCCAGCCCAGAACAAGGGTTCTTAAGACATGATATTTAGCCTAAAGCATCAATGTCACCGGTACTATCCCAGAAATATAAAATTGATGGTCTCAACACCAGAGTACAAGAGACGCTCGAAATAACCAGCGACCTATGTTTAAGAAACTTTCTAGTAGTTGTAAATTCAGGTTAAAGTCTTAAAACCACTGTAGTCAACAATCCTTTATAGGTTGATTTTGTAATGGGCAAGCTTATCCAAAACTGGATCCTATAACTTCACATAATCAACATCAGTGGCTTAAAAGGATATTTTCCTTAAGTTTATTGTAAAAAGTTTGTTGAGCAGTTTACTGTATCTGCAAGGTACAGATGGCTTGCGAATGTTAGGGGAAGAAAGGTGGCAGTTAATCACAAAATAGCTGCATTTTAGCAGTGAAAACTATGCTGTATTTGCTCACATGTGCATTCTAAATTTAGCAATATGTGTGTGTGTGTGTGTGTGTGTGTGTGTGTGTGTGTGTGTGTGTGTGTGTGTAAGGTAGAGGAGGGGTTATTTGGGATGAATAAGGCAACCAATGAAAGGGATAAGAGGTTAAAGGACAATGAGAAAGAGTAGTATGTGTGGAGGGAAATAAATACGAACAGAGTATAGTTATCCCTAAAAACGAATTAAAATAAGATGTGTCATGGTACTAATTGAGAGGGGTTTTAAGCATTAGTTAGGAGTCCAGGAGAATGTCCTGGAAGAAATGAGTTTTAAACTGAGAAACAATGACTAGCAGTCAGTCTGGTGAGGGTCAGAGGAGGAAGGTGTTAATCTAGGCCATGTAAAGAAAAGCCCTAGATGCTTTTAGGGAATTAGGAACACATCAGCATAGGTAGGTCACAGTTAATGATGCATACCAAAGCTGGAGAGGCAGGTCTCACACAGAGACCATGTGAGGACTTAGAAATCATATTAAAGATTGTGCACTTCCCAGTGAGAGTAATGTACAAAACACTGAGACCTTAACAAGAGGCCAACGTGTTCTGATCTTTAACTTTTAGATGCAATTTTCCTGTAAGGCGACTTTTCAGCAGCACGCACTGGGAATAACCACACAATGATTGAATTTCCAATTCATAATTGGCTAATGGCAATACTTGTCTAGAATATGGCTGAGACAAGTATGGGAAAGAGGATATGGTGTCCACACGGGGACCGAATGCCAGGAACAGAAAAGGAGGAAGGGCTCAGGGGTTGCTTCTTCTTCGTGGTGGTGACTAAAACAAGATCTGCCTTTGCATGTCTGAAGCAACAAAACTGCACGTCTACAGGCAGCTGCTGCTTCTCTCACCATCATCTTCTTCCTTGTATGGAGGAACATGGTGTTTGTGACCATCTGCACTTGTAGAGATTTAATTTTCTTTTTTAGGCATCTGCCATTCCTCTTAGAATGATCCCCAAATCTTTCTATCTTCACAGGCCTTGGGATTTTCCACGTTTACCAACCATTAATTTCTCTTGTTAATATATCACATTATATTATTACCTGTGTGAATTATAGATATGTAGTTGTTTGATTTTGTAGTGTATAGTTCACAATTACTAGAAAATTATAATCAGCTCCAACTGTCATGTGTTTCAACAGGATGCCTATCTATTATTATTATTATTATTATTATTTATGTATATAGTATGTTTTGAGTGTTTGATATATGAGAACCCCCTCTAGATTATCCCTATCAATGTTCCCAATTCCTCTGGTGACACCCTTTCTAAAATTTGTGATCTCTTCTTTAATTACACACACACACACACACACACACACACACACACACACACACACACACATACACACACACACATTATGCTTAGATAGGCACACATATGTATAGATCCTATTGATTCCATTTAGTGGAGCTATTTTGTGCATGTGTCCAGGGCTGACTGACTGATGGACAACTTATACTTGAATACAATTGGGATCACAAATGGCTTGCTTATAATGGAAATCATCACACCTTTCTCAAGGCAAGTGGTCTCTTACATTTATAAATACTACTATTTCCCATTTCTCAGGTTCCCAAGGATGCCATGGTCTTCAACAACTTTGACTTATGCTCTCACTAAACCTAACAAGTAAGATGGTTCCTATTTATTTAGTGAACTACCACCATGCTATTTTTTCTCACTTATCATTGTATCTTACTTAACTCACAGTAGAGTAATTCTGCATATACACCAAGTTCTGTTAATAGAACAGGAATATGGTGACTTCTATGTGACTCTTTTAGTCTATTTTATTTAACAAAATCCTTTCTGCATTCATTCTTGCATTGGAATATTTCTATTTTTTTAAAGGGATATCATGAAGATTCCCATGGGATATACAAAAGTCAACAATGAACCATCTCTGGCTGAAGATGGGCTAAAATAGTACACACACCCATGCTCCAACCAATTTTAGCTTCTAAGGTAAAAACTCAAGAAGTTCATGGAAGCCATCGGGAAGCAGAGATTTGTAGAACAGAGCTAAGCAGCTCGGATTGACTCTGTATTTCCTTCAAACTGCTTTGGATTTTTCTTAGCCTGTATTATTCTTCAAATATACCCATACAAATCCAAAGAAATATCAGTGCACAGCGTTGGTTCCTCAGCTCTATCTGACTTAATGGTATTTGTATCAACTCGAATGTCTGAAATTGCCCCCTGCATCTCTATCTATCTAACGTTCACTTTGCCTGGCTTTGTTTCCTGCTCATCTAAAGGGATTTCTGCATCATGTCAGATCAGGACAATATGTTATTTTCCTTCAAAATCCCGCAGCATTTCTCTACTTAAAATTAACCTTCCCTCTCCTAAACTTTTGCTTTTTTGGTGTATATTCAATGTCTCCCACTTAGACAACAGACTAGCTAAAGGAAGTGTCCAATCTCCTAGCACATTTGGTCCTCAGCCATTATTATATGCTGTCCATAGCATTTGCATAGTTGGTTATCTTGATGGCAGCACATAGGAGAAAACAATATCAATAGATTCTTTGGTCTTTCAGTCATGTGTAGAAGTCTAAGTTAAATGAATCTCTTATCCTTGGGTGTGTTCCCCTAAAAAAGTACTTATAAAGGAGGAGAACCTGTCACTCCTGCTCTAGATGTAAATATTACTTTCCTCCACTCCACTTACCAGTACATTGGTATCTTTGAATGTCATGTATTAAATAATATTAGAAGTAGATTTGAGAAATGTCGACAGGAGTTTTAAGCTGGGCATTCTCAATTTAGATAAGAAATAATGTAAACTTTCAGCAAAGACATGTAGTCATCATATTCAAAGAATTATATAAAACATACATTGCTATATAAGTCACATGATTCCACTTTATTTGCATGGTGTGTGTGTGTTATATGTGCATCACATATATGTATATGAATGCATATATATGCATGCATGTGTAAAGCCAGAGGTCAACATCTAGTTTCTTACACAGTTAACCTCAAGTTGATTATTATTATTATTATTATTATTATTAAAAATAATTATTACATTTACTGGCTTTTATTTATTTATATGTGCGTGTGTATGAGTACATATGTGTGTACATGTGTGTGTACACATGAGTGTGCCCACATAGGTACATGCTTTCCATTGTGTATGTTTGTGGGAATCAGAAGACGATTTAGGAGAATAGGTTCTGTCATTCCGTAATGTGCATCTTGGTTATTGACCTCAGGTGTTTAGATTTGGTGGTAAGCACCCTTCTATTCAAAACCATTTGCTGGCCTTTTACCTTGAGTGTTGAAACAGGATCTCTAAGTGTACTAAGAGCTCACTGATTTGGTTAGAATAGCTGACCTGGGCTTCCTGGTCTCCTGTCCAAGGACTTTCCTAAGGCCCCTCCTGCCTTTGCCTCCCCAATCCTGAGACTATGGGTGCGTGCTGCTGCACCTGGCTTTTTAAAACTTAAGTTAGCTGTGGATCTGAATTCAGATCCTCATGCTTTTGCCATGGGACTCTGCCCACTGAAATGTTTCCCTAGTTTCTCTCTTTACTTCTAAACCTTTAAAGTTTCCTAGCATTATTTTAAGGCCTTGAGAATTCTGGTCTATCCCACTTCTTCCTCTGAAACCTTACCATGCACTCACCCCATTCACCACATCCTGGATCTCAGTTCTCTGAACTGTCACACTCCTGTTTTGTCCCTCCCTCTTCTTCGCTGCCTGTGACCAGCATTCTCTGCAGGATGGGCTTCCTGCTTTTTTCTTCCATCAATAGCTTTTTTGTACTCTGAGTTGCCCTCTGATTTTTGGAGTAATTTGAGCCCCTGTGTTATGTATCTCTAAATTCTTCATTGTGGTTATAAATATGTACTAACTGAAATAATTTTTGTGTCTGTGTTTTTACCCAACTATAAATGCTACCACATCTGAAACTATCAAAATACCATGAGCTGTAAATGTTCAATGCTCATAATGCAGTCTAGTACACACTAGACCTCAATGATGGAACAAATAAACATTTTATGAGTAATCTCTGATACAGCTTTAAGAGAACAACTTGCCCTGTTATTCATATCTAGGCCTTATTTTTTCTTGATCTGGCCTGAATAAATAGGGACTATATCCTCTAGTTCTCATGTCTTACATGCATGCACACAATAGGCTTTATAAAAATAATTTCAACTTTTATAAAGAGGAAGCAAAACCAACAATATACAATGGGAATATTTACTTGGTCTCAGAATTCGATTGAAATGATTTAGTACCATACAAAAATTTTCAAATTTGTCTTACTCATATTGACAATGATAGAAAGCTCACATTAACATTAAGTTATCTTTAAAAAAATCATATGATTTGAAATTAAACAAACGAGTAAACAAACAAACAGAAAAAAATGGTCTTATTGCTAAGAAATTTCAACATAGTTAAAAATGACCAGTGTGTGATTATTGGTAAAGTGAGTAAGGCTCTCCTTCCCTAGATTATCTGGTAGTCAGCCAACAAGCCCATGACTTTTGTCCATGTCTTTTGGGTCTTGAGTTATCCTACTGAGTCAGGCAATTGAAGAACAATTTGGAGTCAACAGCATAGAAGATTTTTCTGATACAGAAAGCTGACCTTAAAGAATCTCTAGTTTGACTATCTTTGTCAGGTATTTGAACTGAACATCTCCACACAGCCTCACTACCCCTGCCTCTGTCATCATGATTTTAGGTAAAATATGTACAAAACTCATTTGCTTTGCCTGTTTTTATTCCAGGATAAGTCATACATTAAAAGGAAAAGAAGAAATCCAATTCTATGTTTTTGTACCTATGGATTTTTCTCATTGTCTTCTGTTTTTAATGTAATCACCTCTCATCTAACCTCTAACAATACAAATGAATGTCATGCTTTGAAGGAAGTTCACAAACACATATTGAGCTCCCATCCAGAAGACTCTATTTGGGTGATGTAAAATCTTTCTCTACGGCTACTGACCTGCACACTTCGAAATTTTCAGAGCCATCATCATCAGCACCAGGAGACTTCTGGGTAGAGGTATTCAGCTGGAGCCCTGAGCCATCCACACAACCTCTCCCATTTGCAGCTGCCAGGATTTCAGTATGGAAATCAGTTTCTGAAAATCTTTTCTTGATTGTTTCTTTTTGCCTAAGTGTATGCAAGGGCTGAGGATCTCTGTGACAGTATTTGCCTTTATTCCCTGAGTGGTTCCCTGCGGGTGTCTTCTCCACCAAGGATGCGCTTGGCAGTGGATGACTGCATTCTTGGTACCTTATGACTTTTCCTCTACAGATGTTTAAAGTGTGACTCCCACATTCTGTCAGCTCTTGGTGCTTTGCACCATTGGATTCCAGATCAACAAGGCCAATTCTGTCAGGAATGGAAGACCCAGCCAAGTTTCTACATGGCTTATTATTTCTCCTTCGCCGAGACAGTCTGACTTTAACCTGGGCTTGTCTTTTTGCCTGAATCCCGTGACTCTCATCTGTGGAAGATGAATCTGAAGACTCCATATCAAGTTCTCTCCACCTTGAACTTGAGATCTGGAGGTGAAAGTCGTTTCTTCTCTCCTTGGCTTGCTCTTCTGCATGCTCATATCTCTGAGAGACCCTTCTCCTCCTCCTAGGATTTTGTCTTACTGGTTTCTTACCAGATTCTTTTCTAGTGTGCCTCAGCACCATGACAGGGGTGCAGTGCTCAAATGCATCTTCTGACATGTCATGCAAGATGGAAGATCTATACAAGGCAACAGGCAAAGGATAGGAAGTGGGAATGGAAAGGAAAGTCATGGGAAAACAGAGAAAGAGAAAGAATGATGAACATGACAGTGTGAACAGACATTGGTAAAGATAAACTGAAGACAAACTAAAGTGTGTGTGTGTGTGTGCTAACAACCATGGACAACATAAAGCAGAAGCAGGAGCCATAGATTCTCAGGTCATGAAACAAAAGTACAAAATACTGGTCTAAGATATGTTGAATAAGATCATTTGCCCAGGGCTTACCTGCAGATGTCTTGAGTAGATGGACAGACAGACAACCTTGACTGGCTCCTGGGAGCTGTCCCTGTCGTTGGGCTGCTTGCCTGGAGAAACAAGTTAGATAATTTGGCATCTTGATTAAGGTAATACATGGTTGATATCTTGCTTTTTTTCCACATATTTAAAAAATTGCAACAAATGTGGCTGCTGGTCATGCTGCTCATAGTGAGGCTCTACGTCTGGGAAGTCGGAAGGCTTGTTTTGCAAAAGTAAAACTCATTTAGGGAACTTGAAACAGCTGATGTGCTGCACTGCCCCGTTGTTGCTTCACTTATGAGAGAGGAAGATGGTTCCACAAGTTTCTAATCTATTTACCGTGAGCACTGGAGCAGAATAGCCCAATTTGCCTGGGAAACAAATGAGTATTTAGAGGCCCCCAATGAAGTAAAGGGCTACAAAGCTAAGATGTGAGAAGGGTCATGATAGGCTGGCAAGTGTGAATAATCAAATAGCCAGCAGGTTGCTAGATAACTCCTTCAGTTAGCAACATAGCCCCATGAGACCATATATATTTGAAAATAGTTTGTAATATATAAAAAGCCTGCAGCTACTACTGTTGTGAATTCATTATTGGTGTAAACAAAACCCCTCTTTTAAAACGCAGTTAACATTTCTTACATTTTGTCCCTCCTTAGGACACACTAAGTTTGAAGCTAAGAGCTCGAAATAAGCCAAATGGCTAATACAAAGTATATTTCACTAAATTCTTTCTTTTGATGTTCATTATTTTTTTACTCCACTTGACCTCATCACACTCTTACGTTTGATGCAGACAATGATGATAAAGTAGAAGCCGTGTAAGCTAATAATTCACTATTGGAGTTACCCCATGGCTTTACCTAATCTTTACAATATGGAAAAATTGACAGTTTGAATTATTTAGAACCATTTCTGCATATTCAATTAGCACACCAAGTGTTTGTGGTAAACACTACAATTATTTTTAAGTACTGTTGAAGAAGCTTAGAAATTGAAGTGCTTTTTGTTAACATTTGGATTAAGAATCTGACTCTGTCTTCCATGTTCTAATCACCAGAGATGAAGCCTCTTTCCTTTTGAACAAGAGAAACCAAGGGAATTATGGTCCATACTCTAGCCAGGTTGACTGATTCAGTAAAATACACAGTTTTCTCACTAAGAGAAAGAAAAGATTCTAAGAGAAGAAAGAACAAATTTCAAAGTATTTCTCAAAACCCTTGGGTTTAAAATGTGGAAAATATCTAACAATTATGATTTGGGGGTTCAGAAAAAGGGAAACTAATTTTAAACCAAGAGACAAAAGAAAAATTGTGTAAGTCTTTATCACTAGAATTATTAAACACATTTGTGTATAATGTCAACCAGTTTTTGGTAGTCTTATATCAGTCGCAGAAACATCACACAGGAAGGATAGTTTGGCTAACATTAAAAGGCAAATGGGAATGATTAAAGAAGAGACTGAGACATTCTGGGCTGACAAAACAGTGTGCTGAAAGGCTAGCATTGTGAATGTGTTCTCTGCCTGATGGCGTGCCTTCTGTGGCCTTCTAACTTACAGGTTTCTATCACCTCATGAATATTGTCTGTTTAGATCCATGAATCTTTGTAAGTATCAACACATATTTCATGACATATAATATCTGTATTATCAAAATTAACTTCTTTCAAGTCGTCATCATCATGATCATCATCATCATCACCATTTTCTTTCAAAACATGGTCTGGCGCTGCAAAGATCGCTCAGTTGGTAAAGGTCCTCCTCAAGCCTTATGATCTGAAGTTAATCCTTTGGTTCCATGTGGTAGACAGAGAGCACTAGGACCTGTAAGTTCTCCTCTGATCCCCTTACAGTATAGGCATGCCACCAATAGGTAAATAAGTAAGTAAAAAAAGAAAGAAAACAATCTAAATCCATAAAATAAAGCTCTGTATATATCTAAGATTTATATATTGCATTTCTGTTCTTTAAATAATGAGCAATCACTGTCCTTAGATGTGCATCTTATAGTATTCACATAGAAATTATTAGGAGCTCTGGACAGACTAAGCACCAAGCAAAGCTCATTTTTGAAGATTAATACTTATTCACTTTCAAATTGTGAATGAGGTATGTTAACTTGCTACAGATATTACTATGGATATGACCCACATTATGATGGGCACAGATACAACTAGCTATGAACTGGCGCAAGGATATTGAAAGAGGCATAATGAGAGCAAACTCATTTTATAATCTCATGTGTCTACAAAAATACATATTGTACAATGGAAACATTTATTATTGAGTAAATACTCAGAACAGTAATGCTTTGTAGAATATTTGGTTCCACAGTGACACTGAATCAAGTGGGTTTCATAGCATAACTTTTTACTATTTTGGCTACTAGGAAACAGTCCATGTTCCCAAAAGGCACATTCAAATTGCTCAAACTAAAGGTTACTTTATTCATGGTCATACTTAACAGAAGATGAGACCTGTGCTCTTGAGCATCCCCTGAGCTTTCCTGCATGGTGACTGCCTCCCTCCTCTGGAACTGTACCTATCTGCTTTCCTATTCTTGGTCTCTTCTGGTTCCTTTGTCTCTTGCCTGGGACCTGCATGTGTATAGTAGGTCAATCCCAGCAAGTAATGCCTAGATTAGTGTCAGTGGGTAAATGTTTCTCTACTCTGCAGAAAGGTCAATTCTAGAAGATTCTGTCCTGAAGTTTTCAACAGGTTTCTAGCTGATTAAAGGCTATTTTCTTTCTACTGTGAATATGTCCTTTGGTGCTTCCTCATTCTTCGTCTTAACTTTTCAATGCTTTGTTTTTGTTTACTTTCTAAAACTTTGATTGTTCAGTTTATAAAAAGGTTCCTGCAATCCACTAAGAGCATCTAGGTAAGACTTCAGGCATGCTGACACAAAGATCATCTAGCTAGAACTGCATTCTTGCAGCCCATTAAAGCAGCATCTAGGTAAAACTGCATGCTTGCAGATCTCTCAGACAGCATGTATATAACTACATGCCTACATCCCACAAAGAGAGAATCTAGTTAAGAATAAATGCATGTAGCCCACTAAGAGCATGTACAAAATACTGAAGTTATAACTGGTTGACTCATCTCATAAAAATGAAAGACCTGCTCCTGCACACTAAAGCCTGCCTGTCTCCCAGGAGGTCTACTGTAACCAGGGACAAAGGAGGACTGCTCTAACCAGGGACACACAGAGGAGGCCTACTCCGACCAGGGACACAGGAGGCCTGACCTAACCAGAGACAGCATTGCCTGTCTCCTAGGAGGCTTCTCTAATCCAGGCTCTATATGCTTCTAAGGAGTCCTATTGCAGTCCGAGGCAGCCAGGCCAATTAACACCAGAGATAACCAGATGGTGAAAGGCAAGTGCAAAAATATAACCAACAGAATCCAATATAATTTGGCATCATCAGAACCCAGTTTCTGATCACAGCAAGTCTTGGATACCCTAAAATACCTAAAAAGAAAGATTCTAACATAAAATCCCATCTTATGGAAATGATAGAGGCCTTTAAGAAATACAGGAAAAACACAAGCAAACAGGTAAAAGCCCTTAAAGAGGAAACAAATCTGTTAAACAAAATAGAAAATGCAACCAAACAGATAAAGGAATCGAATAAAATGGGTCTAAGGCCTAAAAATGAAATTAGAAACAATAAAAAAATCACAAATGGAAGCACCCCTAAAGATAGAAAACCAAAAAGATCAGGAGTTATAGATGCAAGCATCACCAACAGGATACAAGATATGGAAGAGAGAATCTCAGGCATGGAAGATACTGTAGAAGATAGTGACACATTAGTCAAAGAAAATACATAGTGTAAAAAGTTACTAACCCAAAACATCCAGGAAAATTGGGACACAATAAAAAGACCAAACTGAAGAATAATAGGAAGAGAAGAGGGGGGAAAATTCTCAGTTCAAAGGGCCAGAGAAAACATCTTCAACAAAATCATAGAAGAAAACTTCCCAAGCCTAAAGAAAGAGATGACCATAAAGATGTAAGAAAACCCACAAAAGACCAAATAGATTGGACTAGAAAAGAAAATTATCCTGCCACATAAAAATCAAACCACTACATATACAGAACAAAGGGAGTCTATTAAAAGCAGTAATAAAAAAGCCAAGTAACAAATAAAATTAGAACTACTAGAATTATACCAGATTTCTCAATGAAGATGCAAAAAGCCAGAAGATCCTAGACAGATGTCATACAGTCCCATAAGAGACTATAGATGCCAACCCAGGCTACTAAACCCAGTAAAATTCTCATCACCATAGATAAAGAAACCAAGATATTTCATAACGAAACAAATTTAAATAATATTTTAGAATACTCCAACACAAGAAGAGTGATCATCTCATAACAACCCCAAAAGAAGATTATCATACATTATCACTTGCAACAACAAAAATAAAAGAACCAACAATCATTGTTTTTTAATATCTCTCAACATCAATGGACTCAATTCCCCAATAAAAAGACACAGACTAACAGGCTGAATACATAAACAGGATCCATTATTCTGGTGCACACACCAAACACACACCAACAACAAAGATAAATACCACCTCAGAGTAAAGGGCTATAAAACAGTTTTCCAAGCAAATGTTTCCAAGAAACAAACTGGAGTAGCCATTCTAATATCCAATAAAATAGACTTTCAAAAATTATCAAAAGTGATGGGGAAGGACACTTCATATTCATCAAAGGAAAAAAAATCCAATGAGATGAAGTCTCAACTCTGAATATCTATGCCCCAATTGCAAGGGCACCCACGTTCATAAAAGAAATGTTACTGAAGCTCAAAGCACACATTGAACCTTCCACGATAATAGTAGGAGATTTCAACACCCTACTGTTACCAATGGACAGATTATGGAAACAGAAACTAAACAGAGTCACAGTGAAACTATCAGAAGTTATGAACCAAATGGATTTAATAGATATCTACAGAATATGTCACCCCATGAACAAGAGAATAGACCTTATCAGCACCTCATGGAACCTTCTAAAAATTGACCATATAATTGGACACAAAACAAGCCTCAACAGATAAAAGAAGATTGAAATAATCCCATGCATTCTATCAGATCACCATGGTCTTAGGCTGGACATAGTAACAATAAAAACAAGAGAAAGTGGACATACTCATGGAAACTGAACAGGGAAGAAATAGGAAAGAAATTAAAGGCTTTCTAGAATTCAATGAAAATAAAGGCACAGCATATGGAAACATGGGAAACAATGAAAGCAGTGTGAAGAAGAAAATTCATAGCATTAAGTGCTTTCATAAAGAAAATGGAGAGATCCTATACTAGCAACCTAACAGCATGCCTGAAAGCTCTACAACAAAGAGAAGCAAACAAACCCAACAGGAGTAGACATGCCAGAAATAGCAAAACTCAGGGCTGAAATCAACAAATTAGAAACAAAGAGAACAATACAAAGAATCAACAAAACCAAGAGCTGGTTCTTTGAGAAAAATCAATAAGACAGATAAACCCTTAGCAAAATTAACCAAATTAAAAAAATCAGAAATAAAAAGGGAGACATAAAAACAGAAACTGAAGTGATTCAAAAAAATAACCGGATCTCACTACAAAAGCCTGTAGTTAATAAAACTGAAAAAATCTAGATGAAATGGATGATTTTTTTCTAGACAGATACCACAGTCCAAAGTTAAATCATGATCTTGTAAACTATCTAAACAGTCCCATAACTCCTAAGGAAATAGAAGCAGTCATTGAAATCCTCCTAACCAAGAAAAAAACCAAAACAAACAAGTAAACATCATCATCATCATCATCAACAACAACATCAAAATAAAAGTAAATAAAAAGAGAAAACCTGGGCCATATAGTTTCAATGCAGAATTCTACCAGACCTTCAAAGAAGAACTAATGCCAATGCTCCTCAAATTAATCCATAAAACCAGAACCAGAAGGAACACTACCTAATTCATTCTATGTATCAATAGTTACTTTGACACCTAAACCACATGAAGACACTACAAAGAAAGATAACTTTGGACCAATTTTGCTTATGAATAGCAATGCAAAAAAAAAACAATAAAATTCTCACAAACCAAATCCAAGAACACTATTCACCATAATCAAGTAAGCTTCATCCTAGGAATTCAGGAATGGTTCAATATATAAAAATACATCAACTTTATCCACTATATAAACAAAATCAAAGAAAAAAGCCAAATGATCATCTCATTAGATGCTGAAAAAGTATTTGATAATACTTCATGTTAAAAAGTATTGGATAGAACAGAATTTCGTGTCACATACCTAAACATAAAAGCAATATACAGCAAACCAACAGCCAAAATCAAATTAAATGGAGAGAACCTGAAGCATTCCCACTATAATCAGATACAAAAAAAGGCCAGCCACTCTTTCTCTATCTGTTCAATATAGTACTTGAAGTTCTAGCCAGAGCAATTAGACAATAAAAGGAGAGCAACAGAATACAAATTGGCAAGAAAGAAGTCAAGAATGATATAATATACTTAAGTGACCCCCAAAATTCTACCAGAGAACTTCTACAGATGATAAATAACTTCAGCAAAGTGGCTGGATTTAAAATTAACTCAAAAAATGAATAGCTTTCTTCTATTCAAGGGATAAACAGGCAAAGAAAGAAACACCCCTCACAATAGTCACAAATAATATAAAATACCAGAAATATATAAAATAATATAAAAAGCCCAGAAATAAACCCACACACCTATGGAGACTTGATCTTTGACAAGAAGTCAAAAACATACGATGGAAAAAAGAAAGCATTTTCAATTAATGATACCAGTCTAATTGTAAGTCTGCATGTAGAAGAATGCAAACTGGTCTATGTTTATCACCTCTTACAAAGCTGAAGTCCAAGTGTATCAAGGACCTAATCATAAAACCAGATACTCTGAATCTATTAGAAGAGAATGTAAGGAAGTGCCTCAAACACATGGGCACAGGAAAAAATTTCCTGAACAGAACACCAGTGGTTTATGCTCTATAATCAAGAATCTACAAATGGTACCTCATAAAATTGCAAAGCTTTTGTAAAGTAAAGGACACTCTCAATAGGACAAAATGGCAACCAACAGATCGGGAAAAGATCCTTAACAATTCTACATCCAATAGAGGACTAATATCAAATATATACAAAGAACTCAAGAACTTAGACACCAGAGAACCAAATAATTGTATTAAAAATGCAGTACAGAGCTAAACAAAGAATTCTCAGCCGAGGAATAATGAATGTTTGAAAAAGACCTAAAGAAATGTTCAACATCTTTAATCATCAGGGAAATGGAAATCAAAACAACCTTGAGATGCTCCCTCACACCAGTCAGAATGGATAATGTCAAAAACTTAGGTGACAGCAGATGCTGGCAAGGATGTGGAGAAGGAGGAACACTCCTCTATTGTTGGTGGGACTGCAGACTGGTAAAACTGTAGGGAGACAAATAACCCTATTAAAAGATGGGGTTCAGAGCTAAACAAAGAATTCACAGCTGAGGAATGCTGAATAGCTGAGAAACACCTAAAGAAATGTTCAACATCTTTAGTCATAAGGGAAATGCAAATCAAAACAACCCTGAGATTTCACCTCACACCAGTGAGAATGGCTAAGATCAAAGATCAAAAACTCAGGGGACAGCAGATGCTGGCGAGGATGTGGAGAAAGAGGAACACTCCTCCATTGTTGGTGGGATTGCATACTGGTACAACCATTCTGGAAATCAGTCTGGATGTTCCTCAGAAAATTGGACATAGTATTACCTGAGGACCCAGCTATGCCACTCCTAGGCATATACCCCAAAGAAGCTCCAACATATAAC
Source organism: Rattus norvegicus (assembly GCF_021556685.1). NCBI lineage: Eukaryota > Metazoa > Chordata > Mammalia > Rodentia > Muridae > Rattus > Rattus norvegicus. The sequence continues at coordinate 29,434,325 of NC_141549.1, forward strand.
AAGGACATGTGCTCCACTATGTTCATAGTTTTATTCTTAATAGCCAGAAGCTGAATATAACCCAGATATTCCTCAGCCAAAGAATGGATACAGAAAATGTAGTTCATTTATCCAATGGAATACTATTCTGCTATTAAAAAGGAGAATATCATGAATTTTGTAGGCAAATGGGTGGAACTAGAATGTATCATACTGAGTGAGGTAACTCAGATGCAAAAGTGCATTCATGGTATGTACTCACTGATAACTGGATATTAACAAAAAAGTACAGAATACCCTGATACAACCCACAGACTGTATATTTAACGACAAGGAAGGTCCAAGTAAGGATGCTCCAGTCCAAATTAGAAGAGGGAACAAAATAATCACAAGAAGTAGAGGGAGGGAGAGACCTGGGTGAGAGACATGGGCAGGTGAAAAGTGGAGCGGGATAAGGTATGGAAGAGACAGGAGATAGGTTCAGAAGGGCCTCTGCGGGTGGAGGGAACCTCTAAAAGTCCCAGAGACCTAGAATGTGAGAGTCTCCCTATCAGGACCCAGTGAGGAAGACCTTAGCTAAAATGTCTCACAGAGGTGAGATGGAACCTGAAGAAATCACCTCCACTAGATGGGGTCCCCAGCAAAAGGATGGGGTCACCCACCCTTCTTCAAATTTTTTTATCTAGGATTGCTCTTGTCTAAAATAAATACAGGGACAAAAGTGGAGCAGAGCTTGATGGAAAAACCATCCAGCGAGCAGCCCAACTAGGGCTCCATCCAATGGATGGGCACCAAACTCTGGCATTATTACTGATGCTATGTTGTGCTTGCAGAAGGGAGCCTAGCTTGGCTGTCCTCTGAGAGGCTCTACCAGCAGCTGTCTGAGACAGATGCAGATACTCACAGCCAACCACTGGATTGAGTTAAGGGAAGGACTGAAGGAGCTGAAGGAGATTGCAATCCCATAGGAAGTGTGAACTAACTGAATCCCTCAGAGCTCCCAGAGATTAAGCCACCAGGAAAAGAGCATACACGCTGAGGCCCCTGGCACATCTAGAGAAGAGGAGTGCCTGTTTGGCCACATTGGGAAAGGATGTGTCTAATCCTGTAGAGACTTGATGCCCCAGGGAGTGGGAAGAGAAGAACATCATCTCAGAGGTGAAGATGTGAGGGGATGGGGCGAAGGACTCTGGATGGAGTACTGAGAGGAGAGGCAACATTTGTGATGTAAATAAATAAAATTATTAATTAAAAACATAAATGAAGACAGAAATGAACTCTAGCTCATTTCGCTTTTTGATTTATTTGTTCAGGAAATTAAGAAGAATAAAGAAACAGCATTGTGGTTTTAGGGAAATGTTTCTAAAATGTGATTTATAGAGCCTGCAAGTGAAGGAAGAGTGCCTACCCTGGAATAGAGCAGGCATTTAAAGTTCTAATAGTTAATCTAGAATGGAGCAGTGAGAAAAATTAGAGGAGTTGTTGAGAGAGAGAGAGAGAGAGAGAGAGAGAGAGAGAGAGAGAGAGAGAGAGAGAGTCTTCAAGTGTGCAAAGGGCAGAGGCACAGCTGCTCAGAAATTTACAGAATATACAGATGGTGCAGGAAGAAATGTGTTATTAGATTAGAACCAGGAATCAATCAATCTATCTATCTATCTATCTATCTATCTATCTATCTGTCTGTCTGTCTGTCTGTCTGTCTGTCTGTCTGTCTGTCTGTCTGTCTGTCCGTCCGTCCATCCATCCATCTATCTATGAATCATCTTTTATCCATTTATCTGTCGTTAATAAATTTTTCAGTATCTATTTATACCTTCATTTGTTGTGCTTAGTATCAAGGTATTCATTCCTTAGTATGTATAAAGTCGTATTTTGTGTAAATGGGAAGTGGTAGGATATTTAGTGATGATGTTAAAAAGACAGATTAGTTCTATCTTTTTGGCTGCAAGTGTCATAAACTAGAAAATTTCGTGAACTTGATCCTAAGTGAGGTAATCCAGACCGAGAAAGACAAACATGGTATGTAACCATTTATATGTAGATATTAGCCATAAGTTACTGAATAAGCATGCTACAATCCACAGATCTAAAGAAGCTAAACAGCAAGGAGGGTCCAAGGGAGGATGATTGAATCTCTTAGAAGTGGAAATAAAATAGACAGTGATTATATGGAGAGAGGGAACTTAATGAGGGAGGGGTTGGGAGCAGAACTGAAGGGATCCAGAGTTTGGACAAGAGAGGGAGAGAGAACTGGAACTGGTGTGATGGTAGGGGCATCTCTGGGGGACGTAGAAACCTAAGACAATGGAAACCCCTAGGAATCTATGAGGGTGATCATAACTAAGAACCCTAGCAATAGCAGACATGGAACATGAAACGGTCACTTCCATTATCCAGGCAAGACTTGCAATGGAGGGGTGGGGATACCAACCCAGCCACAAAACCTCTGATCTACATTGTTTTCTGCCCTGTGCAGGGGTAAAGAGGGAGCAGAAACTGAAGGAATGGTTATCGTATGACGGGCACAACTTGAGACCTATGCCGTGAGAGTAAGCCCACCCCTGACATTATTAAATGATATTCTGCTCTACTCGCACACAGTAGTCTGGCATAAATGTCAATCTGAGAGGTTTTACTCAGCAGCTGACGAAAATGGATGCAGTCACCCACAGCCAAACATTTAGTGGAAATTGGAGAATCCTGCAGAAGAAGCAAGGAAGGACGTAGGAGTCAGAGAGTTCAAGAACAACACAAGAAAACCTATAGAATCAACTAACCTTGGCCCATAGGGACTCACTAAGTTCAACTACCAACCAGAAAGTATGTATGAGATGGACGTAGGCTCCCTACACATATGTAACAGATATGCAGCTTGGTCTTCATGTGGGATCCCTACCATCAGAAGCAGGTGTGTGTGGGGTGCTGTATCTGACTCTGTTTTCTGCCATTGGATCCAGTTCTCCTAACAGGGCTGTCTTGTCTAAGCCATCATAGAAGATGCACTTAGTCCTACTGTAACTTGATACACCAAGGCAGATTGATATCCATGGGAGAATTCCCCTTCTATGGGGAGAGGGAAGGGACTTGGAGGAGAGAAGGGAGGGGGAGCTGCAATTGGAATATAAAGCAAATAAATAAGTCAATTACTGTAAAAAGAAAGATTAGTCACTTGTAAAATGGCAAATTCAATCTAACATGAATTGCAATGGTTTATGTGGATAAAACATTTAAAAATAATAAAACCATTATAGGCAAAACCACAATTATATTATCTGTGAAATTGTGGAATTATAAGAATATTAAACAAAAATTGGAAAACATAGCACGAGGATTTAAAAGACAAAAGCTTTTAATTGACGGCAAAGCAATACATACACAGCAATGCACCCGTAAGTGAGGCCCACAAAGAGTTGCCACATTTTATAACACATGTGTAGCCAAATGGTTAATTTGACTAAGTCATAAATCTTTCACAAATTATTACATAAACTTCCTTTAAGAGGAATGAATAGGATACACAAATGGAAGTTCACATGAAAGGAACTATAGGTAGTAAAGAACTATATTTAAAATAATCTCAATTTCTACAAGCAAGCAAATGCAAAGTGAGTTCTCAGTGATCTTTACTTTCACTGATCAAATCTGTAAATTCATAAAGACCGATCATCTCTACCCAGTGGTGATAAGGTATAAAAATAAAATGTTGGCATGTAGTTTTGAAGTAATCCTACAATTTATTTATTTTTAATTAATTATTTTATTTATTTCCATCCCAAAGGTTGCCCCTATCCTCCTCCCAGATTTCTTGATTTCATTCTCCCTCCTCTTTGCATCTGAGAGGGTGCCCCCCATCATTCCCTCTTTCTGGGACATCAAGTCTCTACAGGATTAAGTACACCTCTCCCACTGGGGCCAGGCAAGGCAGTTGTTCCTCTGTTATATATGTGCCAGGGCCCCATGGATGCTCTTTGCTTGGTGATTAGTCTCTGGGAACTCCCTGGGATTCAGGTTAGTTGACAGTGTTGGTCTTCCTATGGGGTTGACATCCCCTTCAGCACGTTCAGTCCTTCCCCTAATTCAGTCTAGTGGTTGACTGTGAGTATCTGCATCTGTCTCAGTCAGCTGCTGGTAGAGCCTCTCAGACGACAGCCATGCTAGGCTTCTCTCTGCAAGCACAACATAGCATCAGTAATAGTGTCAGGATTTGGTGCCCGTCCATGGGATGGATCCCAAGTTTGGCTGGTTATAAGATGGTAATTTCTTTAGTTTCTGCTCCTTTTTGTCCCTGCATTTCTTTTAGACAGTAATAATTCTGGGTCAAACATTTGAAGGTGGGTTGATGTACCCATTCCTTCACTGGGGGTCCTGTCTAACTACTGGAAGTAGTCTCTTCAGGTTCCATTCCCTCACTGTTGAACATTTTAGTTAAGGTTATCCATCCCCTTTGAGTCCCCGGGGACTCTCACATCCCAGGTCTCTGAGATTTTCTAGATGTTCCTCCAACCCCCACCCTAATCCCACAATTTAAAAGGTGTTATTTGTAGGGTGTGTGTGTGTGTGTTTGAGAGAGAGAGAGAAGGGGGGGAGGACAGAGACAAAGACAGATAGAGACAGAGGGAGAGAGAGACAACATCTAGAACATCTAGAATTCAGGAGAGGAAGCTGGAGAGGAACAAGGGGAGAGAAAGAGAGAGAGAGAGAGAGAGAGAGAGAGAGAGAGAGAGAGAGAGAGAGAGAGAGAGAGAGAGAGAGAGAGAGAGAGAGAGAGAGGAGGGGAAAAGGAGGGGGAGGCAGAGAGTGAGAGGGAGCACACAAGAGAAAGAGAGAGCTATATCTAAGTGCCTTTGGAAAACAGAAGAAAACATCACACCCACTGGATCTGGAGTTACAGGCAGCTGTGAGTTCCCTGATTTGGATGCTGGGAATCAAACTCAGGTTCCCTGGAAGAGCAGCAAGTTTTCTTAATTGTTAACCAATCTCTCCATGTCCACCTTTGTATTTTGACAACTTATTTGTAGGGCAGTTGTTAAACATCATTGAAATAGAAAATATCTAATAAAGAACAAGTATTCCATTCATAAAAATAACTTTGCTAAAACACTTGTACAGTTGTTCAAAGACATATTTCTTTATTTTCTTTTATTTTAAAAAATTTTGATATCCCAACAGTAGTTTCCCCTCCCTCATCTCCTTCCAGTCCCTCCTTCCTTTTGCTTCTCTCTACCCTCCACTCTACCCTTGATATCCACTCCTCATTTCTCTTCAGAAAAGGGCAACCCTCCTATGCATGTCATCTAAACATGAAATATCAAGTTGCAGTGAGACTAAACACCTTCTCTTATGTTAAGGTTGGATGAGTCAATCTAGTGGGTGGGAAAGGGTCACACAAGCCAGAAAGAGATTCAGAGATAGCCCCCACAGGTGGTCTCTTCAGGTTCCATTCCCTCACTGTTGAGCATTTTAGTTAAGGTTATCCATACCCTTTGAGTCCTGGGGGACTCTCACATCCAAGGTCTCTGAGATTCCACAAGAAGCAAGGAGTTCCACAAGAAGTCCAAGCTATACCATTGTAACACATATGAAGAGGGTCTAGGTTAGTCACAGGCAGGTCCCCCAGTTGTTGGTTCAGTTTCTGTGAACCCCTATGAGCCCTGCTTAGTTGATTCTGTGGGCCAAGGTCTCCTGGTGTCCTCAACCCCTCTGTCTTCTGCAGTCCTTCCTTTGCCCTCTTCTACCTAATGTTTGCCTCAGGCTCCCTGCATCTATTTCCACCCATTGCTGGATGAAGCACCTCAGATGATAATTGGGCTAAGCGGCAATCCAAAGACATATTTCCACAAGAATATTCACTTTAGATATTTGTAAAAGGTAACCCAAATGTTTAATTATTTACTATAACATATACAAACTTATAAGTAGGATTAGGTATACTATACATATACACATATAGACCAATATTTTAACATTAATTTAAATTTGTTTTCACTTGAAGTTTTTCTCTTTTAGATTTATTGTATGTTGCACTATGTTGCATAAGGATACAATTATACAATGTATGCTGGGCATATTCTACCCCATATCACTCTACCATACACACACTCTTTTTCAATAAAAATTTTGGGAGAAGGATTACCTTTCAAAATTGTAAATAGTGTGATCCTGCTTGTGTAAATTATATTTTTTTAGTGTGTATACACAAAGTCACATGAAAAGTCTGGAGGTAGAGAGCTGGCTGTTGGTAGTGACCATTTCTGGGTGGGAGAGTTATGGAAGTCATACATATGTGTTTCATATATATATAATCATATATATTATGTATTATATATGTAACCACATATTATATATGTATATATAGAGTTTCTATAACAACATAGCTAATCTTAATAACAAAATAGTTTTCTATTACATTGATAATGATTTGTAGATTCTCTCTAATATTAAAGTGATTATCATTGCTTATTCAACACACTAGTCAACTATGCCCCTCTTCTCTTAAATTGAGTCATTACACTAAATGGAGTTAAGACGATGACATAAATTCATTGATCTCATAACTATTTTGTAGAGAACCCAATGTTGTAATGAGACATTGATCTCCAGATGTCATTATTCCTTATTCCTAGAAAGCATTTATTCCTCGGAAGCCATGCTTGTCCTGACTAATGCCTTTCTTCTCTAGAAGAGGATATATAGAAGCCACAGGCCCATGACTCTCAACCCTGGCTAAAATAAATTGGAATTTCTGGGCAAACTTTTAGCAATACTGTGCCTAGATATGATCTGAAATCTTCTAACAATGAGATCCCAGCACAGGCACAGAGGTCAGTATTCTTAAAGGTTTGCCCCAGTGACTATATGACACATCCACCGACTGTGGCTGGAGAAACACTGTCTGACTCTAAATTTCTTAAAAGATACATTTTTAAAAAATTTTATTTTTCTTGGATATTTTATGTATTTACATTTCAAATGTTATCCCCTTTCCCCCCCTCTCCCATAACTCCTTCCCCTGCATATATGAGGATGCTCCCACTCCCACCCACCCACTCAACAACCTGGCATTACTTTACACTGGGGAAATGAATCTTCACAGGACCAAGAGTTTTTCTGCCTATTGATGCTGGGCAATGCTATCCTCTGCTACATATGTGGCTGAAGCCATGGGTCTCTCCATGTGTACTCATTGGTTGACAGTTTAGTTCCTGGGAACTCTGGTGGAGTCTGGTTGATTAATATTGTTGTTCTTCATATGGGGTTGCAAAACCCTTCAGTTCCTTCAGTCTTTTCTCTAACTCCTCCTCTGGGGTGCTCTTGTTCAGTCCAATGGTTAGTTGCAAGCATCTTCTTCTGTATCAGTAAGGCTCTGGAAGAGCCTCTCAGGAGACACCCATATCTGGCTTCTGTCAGCAAGCTCTTCTTGGCACCAGTAATAGTGACTGGGTTTGGTGGCAGCATATGGGAGGGATCCCCAGATGGGTCAGTCTCTGGATGACCTCTTCAGTCCCTACTCCATTCTTTGTCCCTGTATTTCCTTCTGTGAGTATTTTGTTCTCCCTTCTAAGAAGGAATAAAGCATCCATATTTTATTCTTTCTTCTTGAGCTTCATATGATCTGTGATTTTTTTCTTAGGTATTCCAAGCTTTTAGGCTAATATCCACTTATCAATGAGTGCATATCATGTGTGTTCTTTCGTGACTAGGTTACATCACTCAGGATGACATTTTCTAGTTCCATCAATTTGCCTAAAAATTTCATGTAGTCAGAGTTTTTAATAGCTGAATAGTACTCCATTGTGTAAATGTACCACATTTTCTGTATCTATTCCTCTGTTGAAAGAAACATCTGGGTTTCTTTCCAGCTTCTGGTTATTATAAATAAGGCTGCTATGAACATAGTGGAGCATGTGTTCTTGTTATATGTTGGAGCATCTTTTGGGTGTTTACCCAGGAGTGGTATAGTTGGGTCCTCAGGCAGTACTATGTCCAATTTCCTAAAGAAGTGCCAGGCTGATTTCCAGAGTGGTTGTACCAGCTTGCAATCCTACCAGCAACGGAGAAGTGTTCCTATTTCTCCACATCCTCACTAGCATCTACTGTTACCTGTGTTTTTAAGCTTAGACATTCTGACCGGTTTGAGTTGTTCTCAAAGGGTTGTTTTGATTTGCATTTCCCTGTGACTAAGGAGGTTGAACATTTCTTTAGGTGCTTCTCAGCCTACTATTTCTCAGTTGAGAATTCTTTGCTCAGCTCTGTACCACATTTTTTATTGTTTTTTTTATTTATTTACATTTCTAATGTTATCACCTTTCCCGGTTTCCCATCCATAAACCCCTTATTCAATTTACCCCTCCCCTTTGTTCTATGAGAGTGTTCGCCCACCCATCCACCCACTCCTTCCTGCCTCTCCGCCCTGACATTCCCCTACACTGGGGGAAAGGGGGAAGTCCAGCCTTGGCAGGACCAAGGGCTTCTCCTCCCATTGTTACTCAATAAGACCATCCTTTGCTACATATACTGCTGGAATCATGGGTCTGTTCATGTGTACTCTTTGGATGGTGGTTTAGTCCCTGGGAGCTCTGGTTGGTTGGTATTGTTTTTCTTTTTTTATTTTTTTTTATTAACTTGAGTATTTCTTATATACATTTCAAGTGTTATTCCCTTTCCCGGTTTCTGGGCAAACATCCCCCTCCCCCCTCCCCTTCCTTATGGGTGTTCCCCTCCCAACCCTCCCCCCATTGCCGCCCTCCCCCCATAGTCTAGTTCACTGGGGGTTCAGTCTTAGCAGGACCCAGGGCTTCCCCTTCCACTGGTGCTCTTACTAGGATATCCATTGCTACCTATGGGGTCAGAGTCAAGGGTCAGTCCATGTATAGTATTTAGGTAGTGGCTTAGTCCCTGGAAGCTCTGGTTGCTTGACATTGTTGTACTTTTGGGGTCTCGAGCCCCTTCAAGCTCTTCCAGTTCTTTCTCTGATTCCTTCAACGGGGGACCTATTCTCAGTTCAGTGGTTTGCTGCTGGCATTTGCCTCTGTATTTGCTGTATTCTGGCTGTGTCTCTCAGAAGCGATCTACATCCGGCTCCTGTCGGTCTGCACTTCTTTGCTTCATCCATCTTGTCTAATTGGGTGGCTGTATATGTATGGGCCACATGTGGGGCAGGCTCTGAATGGGTGTTCCTTCAGTCTCTGTTTTAATCTTTGCCTCTCCCTTCCCTGCCAAGGGTATTCTTTTTCCTCATTTAAAGAAGGAGTGAAGCATTCACATTTTGATCATCCGTCTTGAGTTTCGTTTGTTCTAGGGATCTAGGGTAATTCAAGCATTTGGGCTAATAGCCACTTATCAATGAGTGCATACCATGTATGTCTTTCTGTGATTGGGTTAGCTCACTCAGGATGATATTTTCCAGTTCCAACCATTTGCCTACGAATTTCATAAATTCGTTTTTGATAGCTGAGTAATATTCCATTGTGTAGATGTACCACATTTTCTGTATCCATTCCTCTGTTGAAGGGCATCTGGGTTCTTTCCATTTTCTGGCTATTATAAATAAGGCTGCGATGAACATAGTGGAGCACGTGTCTCTTTTATATGTTGAGGCATCTTTTGGGTATATGCCCAAGAGAGGTATAGCTGGATCCTCAGGCAGTTCAATGTCCAATTTTCTGAGGATTCTCCAGACTGATTTCCAGAATGGTTTTACCAGTCTGCAATCCCACCAACAATGGAGGAGTGTTCCTCTTTCTCCACATCCTCGCCAGCATCTGCTGTCACTTGAGTTTTTGATCTTAGCCATTCTCACTGGTGTGAGGTGAAATCTCAGGGTTGTTTTGATTTGCATTTCCCTTATGACTAAAGATGTTGAACATTTCTTTAGGTGTTTCTCAGCCATTCGGCATTCCTCAGCTGTGAATTCTTTGTTTAGCTCTGAACCCCATCTTTTAATAGGGTTATTTGTTTCCCTGCGGTCTAACTTCTTGAGTTCTTTGTATATTTTGGATATAAGGCCTCTATCTGTTGTAGGATTGGTAAAGATCTTTTCCCAATCTGTTGGTTGCCGTTTTGTCCTAACCACAGTGTCCTTTGCCTTACAGAAGCTTTGCAGTTTTATGAGATCCCATTTGTCGATTCTTGATCTTAGAGCATAAGCCATTGGTGTTTTGTTCAGGAAATTTTTTTCAGTGCCCATGTGTTCCAGATGCTTCCCTAGTTTTTCTTCTATTAGTTTGAGTGTGTCTGGTTTGATGTGGAGGTCCTTGATCCACTTGGACTTAAGCTTTGTACAGGGTGATAAGCATGGATCGATCTGCATTCTTCTACATGTTGCCCTCCAGTTGAACCAGCACCATTTGCTGAAAATGCTTTCTTTTTTCCATTGGATGGTTTTGGCTCCTTTGTCAAAAATCAAGTGACCATAGGTGTGTGGGTTCATTTCTGGGTCTTCAATTCTATTCCATTGGTCTATCTGTCTGTCTCTGTACCAATACCATGCAGTTTTTATCACTATTGCTCTGTAATACTGCTTGAGTTCAGGGATAGTGATTCCCCCTGAAGTCCTTTTATTGTTGAGGATAGCTTTAGCTATCCTGGGTTTTTTGTTATTCCAGATGAATTTGCAAATTGTTCTGTCTATCTCTTTGAAGAATTGGATTGGTATTTTGATGGGGATTGCATTGAATTTGTACATTGCTTTTGGTAAAATGGCCATTTTTACTAAATTAATCCTGCCAATCCATGAGCATGGGAGATCTTTCCATCTTCTGAGGTCTTCTTCAATTTCTTTCCTCAGTGTCTTGAAGTTCTTATTGTACAGATCTTTTACTTGCTTGGTTAAAGTCACACCGAGGTACTTTATATTATTTGGGTCTATTATGAAGGGTGTCGTTTCCCTAATTTCTTTCTCGGCTTGTTTCTCTTTTGTATAGAGGAAGGCAACTGATTTATTTGAGTTAATTTTATACCCAGCCACTTTGCTGAAGTTGTTTATCAGCTTTAGTAGTTCTCTGGTGGAACTTTTGGGATCACTTAAATACACTATCATATCATCTGCAAATAGTGATATTTTGACCTCTTCTTTTCCGATCTGTATCCCCTTGATCTCCTTTTGTTCTCTGATTGCTCTGGCTAGAACTTCAAGAACTATATTGAATAAGTAGGGAGAGAGTGGGCAGCTTTGTCTAGTCCCTGATTTTAGTGGGATTGCTTCAAGTTTCTCTCCATTTAGTTTAATGTTAGCAACTGGTTTGCTGTATATGGCTTTTACTATGTTTAGGTATGGGCCTTGAATTCCTATTCTTTCCACGACTTTTATCTTGAAGGGGTGTTGAATTTTGTCAAATGCTTTCTCAGCATCTAATGAAATGATCATGTGGTTCTGTTCTTTCAGTTTGTTTATATAATGGATCACGTTGATGGTTTTCCGTATATTAAACCATCCCTGCATGCCTGGGATGAAGCCTACTTGATCATGGTGGATGATTGTTTTGATGTGCTCTTGAATTCGGTTTGCCAGAATTTTATTGAGTATTTTTGCGTTGATATTCATAAGGGAAATTGGTCTGAAGTTCTCTTTCTTTGTTGTGTCTTTGTGTGGTTAAGGTATAAGAGTAATTGTGGCTTCGTAGGAGGAATTCGGTAGTGCTCCACCTGTTTCAATTTTGTGGAATAGTTTGGATAATATTGGTATGAGGTCTTCTATGAAGGTTTGATAGAATTCTGCACTAAACCCGTCTGGACCTGGGCTCTTTTTGGTTGGGAGACCTTTAATGACTGCTTCTATTTCCTTAGGAGTTATGGGGTTGTTTAACTGTTTTATCTGTGCCTGATTTAACTTCGATACCTGGTATCTGTCTAGGAAATTGTCCATTTCCTGAAGATTTTCAAGTTTTGTTGAATATAGGTTTTTATAGTAAGATCTGATGATTTTTTGAATTTCCTCTGAATCTGTAGCTATGTCTCCCTTTTCATTTCTGATTTTGTTAATTTGGACGCACTCTCTGTGTCCTCTCGTTAGTCTGGCTAAGGGTTTATCTATCTTGTTGATTTTCTCAAAGAACCAACTTTTGGTTCTGTTGATTCTTTCTATGGTCCTTTTTGTTTCTACTTGGTTGATTTCAGCTCTGAGTTTGATTATTTCCTGCCTTCTACTCCTCCTGGGTGTATTTGCTTCTTTTTGTTCTAGAGCTTTTAGGTGTGCTGTCAAGCTGCTGACATATGCTCTTTCCTGTTTCTTTCTGCAGGCACTCAGCGCTATGAGTTTTCCTCTTAGCACAGCTTTCATTGTGTCCCATAAGTTTGGGTATGTTGTACCTTCATTTTCATTAAATTCTAAAAAGTTTTTAATTTCTTTCTTTATTTCTTCCTTGACCAGGTTATCATTGAGTAGAGCATTGTTCAATTTCCACGTATATGTGGGCATTCTTCCCTTATTGTTATTGAAGACCAGTTTTAGGCCGTGGTGGTCCGATAGCACGCATGGGATTATTTCTATCTTTCTGTACCTGTTGAGGCCCGTTTTTTGACCAATTATATGGTCAATTTTGGAGAAAGTCCCATGAGGACCTGAGAAGAACGTATATCCTTTTGCTTTAGGATAGAATGTTCTATAAATATCCGTTAAGTCCATTTGGCTCATGACTTCTCTTAGTCTGTCGACATCACTGTTTAATTTCTGTTTCCATGATCTGTCCATTGATGAGAGTGGGGTGTTGAAATCTCCCACTATTATTGTGTGAGGTGCAATGTGTGTTTTGAGCTTTAGTAAGGTTTCTTTTACGTATGTAGGTGCCCTTGTATTTGGGGCATAGATATTTAGGATTGAGAGTTCATCTTGGTGGATTTTTCCTTTGATGAATATGAAGTGTCCTTCCTTATCTTTTTTGATGACTTTTAGTTGGAAATTGATTTTATTTGATATTAGAATGGCTACTCCAGCTTGCTTCTTCTGACCATTTGCTTGGAAAGTTGTTTTCCAGCCTTTCATTCTGAGGTAGTGTCTGTCTTTGTCTCTGAGGTGTGTTTCCTGTAGGCAGCAGAATGCAGGGTCCTCGTTGCGTATCCAGTTTGCTAATCTATGTCTTTTTATTGGGGAGTTGAGGCCATTGATATTGAGAGATATTAAGGAATAGTGATTATTGCTTCCCGTTATATTCCTTTGGATGTGAGGTTATGTTTGTGTGCTTTCATTCTCTTTGTTTTGTTGCCAAGATGATTAGTTTCTTGCTTCTTCTAGGGTATAGCTTGCCTCCTTATGTTGGGTTTACCATTTATTATCCTTTGTAGTGCTGGATTTGTAGAAAGATATTGTGTAAATTTGGTTTTGTCATGGAATATCTTGGTTTCTCCATCAATGTTAATTGAGAGTTTTGCTGGATACAGTAACCTGGGCTGGCATTTGTGTTCTCTTAGGGTCTGTATGACATCAGTCCAGGATCTTCTGGCCTTCATAGTTTCTGGCGAGAAGTCTGGTGTGATTCTGATAGGTCTCCCTTTATATGTTACTTGACCTTTTTCCCTTACTGCTTTTAATATTCTTTCTTTATTTTGTGCGTTTGGTGTTTTGACAATTATGTGACGGGAGGTGTTTCTTTTCTGGTCCAATCTATTTGGAGTTCTGTAGGCTTCTTGTATGTCTATGGGTATCTCTTTTTTTAGGTTAGGGAAGTTTTCTTCTATGATTTTGTTGAAGATATTTACTGGTCCTTTGAGCTGGGAGTCTTCACTCTCTTCTATACCTATTATCCTTAGGTTTGATCTTCTCATTGAGTCCTGGATTTCCTGTATGTTTTGGACCAGTAGCTTTTTCTGCTTTACATTATCTTTGACAGTTGAGTCAATGATTTCTATGGAATCTTCTGCTCCTGAGATTCTCTCTTCCATCTCTTGTATTCTGTTGGTGAAGCTTGTATCTACAGCTCCTTGTCTCTTCTTTTGGTTTTCTATATCCAGGGTTGTTTCCATGTGTTCTTTCTTGATTGCTTCTATTTCCATTTTTAATTCCTTCAACTGTTTGATTGTGTTTTCCTGGAATTCTTTCAGGGATTTTTGTGTCTCCTCTCTATGGGCTTCTACTTGTTTATTTATGTTTTCCTGGAATTCTTTCAGGGATTTTTGCGATTCTTTCAGGCATTTTTGCGATTCCTCTCTGTAGGCTTCTACTTGTTCTCTAAGGGAGTTCTTCACGTCTTTCTTGAAGTCCTCCAGCATCATGATCAAAAATGATTTTGAAACTAGATCTTGCTTTTCTGGTGTGTTTGGATATTCCATGTTTGTTTTGATGGGAGAATTGGGCTCCGATGGTGCTATGTAGTCTTGGTTTCTGTTGCTTGGGTTCCTGCGCTTGCCTCTCGCCATCAGATTATCTCTAGTGTTACTTTGTTCTGCTATTTCTGACAGTGGCTAGACTGTCCTATAAGCCTGTGTGTCAGGAGTGCTGTAGACCTGTTTTCCTCTCTTTCAGTCAGTTATGGGGACAGAGTGTTCTGCTTTCGGGCGTGTAGTTTTTCCTCTCTACAGGTCTTCAGCTGTTCCTGTGGGCCTGTGTCTTGAGTTCACCAGGCAGCTTTCTTGCAGCAGAAAAGTTGGTCTTACCTGTGGTCCCGAGGCTCAAGTTCGCTCGTGGGGTGCTGCCCACGGGCTCTCTGCAGTGGCAGCAACCAGGAAGACTTGTGCCGCCGTTTCCGGGAGCTTCAGCGCACCAGGGTTCCAGATGGTCTTTGGCTTTTTCCTCTGGCGTCTGAGATGTGTGTGCAGAGAGCAGTCTCTTCTGGTTTCCCAGGCTTGTCTGCCTCTCTGAAGGTTCAGCTCTCCCTCCCACGGGATTTGGGTGCAGAGAACTGTTTATCTGGTCTGGTTCCTTCAGGTTCCAGCGGTGTCTCAGGCACAGGGGTCCTGCCGCTCCTGGGCCCTCCCCCACGGGAGCCCAGAGGCCTTATACAGTTTCCTCTTGGGCCAGGGATGTGGGAAGGTGTGAGCAGTGTTGGTGGTCTCTTCTGCTCTGCAGCCTCAGGAGTGCCCACCTGACCAGGCGGTTGGTTCTCTCTCTCACAGGGTCTGGGGGCAGAGAGCTGCTGCGGGCCGGGATCCGCAGGTGTGGGACTTCCGGTAAACACAGAACGTGCCCGGTCCTAGAGGAATTCTGCCTCCGGGTGTCCCAAGCTCACCAGGCAGCTTTCTTGCAGCAGAAAAGTTGGTCTTACCTGTGGTCCCGGGGCTCAAGTTCGCTCGTGGGGTGCTGCCCACGGGCTCTCTGCAGGGGCAGCAACCAGGAAGATCTGTGCTGCCGTTTCCGGGAGCTTCAGTGCACCAGGGTTCCAGATGGTCTTTGGCTTTTTCCTCTGGCGTCTGAGATGTGTGTGCAGAGAGCAGTCTCTTCTGGTTTCCCAGGCTTGTCTGCCTCTCTGAAGGTTCAGCTCTCCCTCCCACGGGATTTGGGTGCAGAGAACTGTTTATCCGGTCTGTTTCCTTCAGGTTCTGGTGGTGTCTCAGGCACAGGGGTCCTGCCGCTCCTGGGCCCTCCCCCACGGGAGCCCAGAGGCCTTATACAGTTTCCTCTTGGGCCAGGGATGTGGGCAGGGGTGAGCAGTGTTGGTGGTCTCTTCCGCTCTGCAGCCTCAGGAGTGCCCACCTGACCAGGCGGTTGGGTCTCTCTCTCACAGGGTCTGGGGGCAGAGAGCTGCTGCGGGCCGGCAGTATTGTTGTTCTTATGGGGTTGCAAGCCCCTTCAGCTCCTTCAATCCTTTCTCTAACTCCTCCAATGGGGATACCATTCTCAGTTCAATAGTTGGATGCTAGCATTTCTCTGTATTTGTCATGCTCTGGCAGAGCCTCTCAGGAGACAGCTTTATCAGACTCCTGTCAGCATGCCCATTTGGCATCAGCAATATTTTCTGTGTTTGGTGGCTGTATGTATATGGGCTGGATCCCCAAGTGGGGCAGTCTCTGAATGGCCTTTCCTTCAGTCTCCAAACTTTATCTCCCTATCTCCTACTATGTATATTTTTGTTCCCCCTTCTAAGAAGGACTGAAGCATCCACACTTCAGTCATCCTTCTTCTTGAGCTTCACGTGGTCTGTGGATTTTATCTTGGGTAATCTTAGCTTTTGGGCTAATATCCACTTATCAGTGAGTTCATACTATGTGTGTTCTTTTTGATTGAGTTACCACACTCAGGATTATGTTTTCTAGTTCCATCCATTTGCCAAAGAATTTCATGAAGTAAAAGTAAATTAAGCTGAGTCGTACTCCATTATGCAAACATGCCACATTTTCTGCATCTGTTCCTCTGTTGAAGAATATTTGGGTTCCTTCCAGCTTCTGGCTATTATAAATAAGGCTGCTATGAACATAGTGGAACATGTGCCCTTGTTATATGTTGGAGCATCTTTTGGGTATATAGCTGACTCCTCAGGTAGTACTATGTCCAATTTTCTGAGGAACCACCAGACTGATTTGTCCATTTCCTCCAGATTTTTTAGTTTTGTTGAATATAGGCTGTTGTGGTAGGATCTGATAACTTTTTTATTTCCTCAGTTTTGTTGTTATGTTTCCCTTTTCATTTCTGAGTTTGTTAATTTGGATACTGTCTCTCTGCTATCTGGTTAGTCTGGCTAAGGGTTTATCTATCTTGTTGATTTTCTCAAAGTACCAGCTCCTGTTTTTGTTGTCTTTGTATAGTTCTTTTTGTTTTTACTTGGTTGATTTCAGCTCTGAGTTTGATAATTTCCTGTTGTCTACTCTTCTTGGGTAAATTTGCTTCATTTTGCTCTAGAGCCTTTAGGTGTGTGGTCAAGCTGTTAGTGTATGCTCTATCAAGCTTCTCTTTGGAGGCACTCAGAGCTATGAGTTTTCCTCTTAGCACTGCTTTCATTGTATCTCATAAGTTTGGCTATGTTGTGCCTTCGTTTTCATTAAATTCTAAGAAATCTTTAGTTTCTTTCTTTATTCTTCCTTGACCAAATTGTCTTTGAATAGAGCATTATTCAGCTTCCATGTGCATGTGTTTTTTCTGTTGTTTTTATTGTTATTGAAAAACAGCCTTAGTCTATGGTGATCTGATAGAATGCATGGGATTATTTCAATTTACTCTAACCCATTGAGGCCTGTCTTGTGATCAGTTATATGGTAAATTTTTGAGAATGTACCATGAGGTAGAGAGAAGAAGGTATATTCTTCTGTTTTAGAATGAAATGTTCTATAGATGTCTGTTAAATCCATTTAGTTTCACTGTGTCTCTATTTAGTTTCTGTTTCTATGATCTGTCCATTGGTGAAAGTGGTGTGTTGAAGTCTCCTACCATTATTGTGTGCTGTGCAATGTGTGCTTTGAGCTTTAGTAAAGTTTATTTTATGAATGTGGGTGCCCTTGCATTTGGAGCATAGACATTCAGAATTGAGAGTTCCTCTTAGTAGATTTTTTCTTTGATGAGTATAAAGTGTCCTTCCCTATCTTTTTTGAAAACATTTGGTTGAAATTCAATTTTATTTGGTATTAGAATGACTAATCCAGCTTGTTTCTTGTGTCCATGTGCTTGGAAAAACTTTTCCCAGCCTTTTAATCTGAGGAAGTATCTGTCTTTGTCACTGAGGTGTGCTTTCTCTATGCAGCAAAATGCTGGGTCCTGTTTATGAATCAAGTCTGTTAGTCTATGTCTTTTTATTCCACTGTTAAGAGATATTAAGAAGTAGTGATTATGCTCTTCCCATGGCTGCTGCTCAACATGGCGCCACAGAAAGACAAGAAGCCAAAGAAGTCAACCTGGAGGTTTCATTTGGACCTTACTCATCCAGTAGAAGATGGAATTTTTGATTCTGGAAATTTTGAACAGTTTCTACGGGAGAAGGTTTAAGTCAATGGAAAAACTGGAAATCTTGGAAATGTTGTTCACATTGAACGCCTGAAGAATAAAATCACAGTTGTTTCTGAGAAACAATTCTCAAAAAGGTATTTGAAATATCTTACCAAGAAATACCTTAAGAAGAATAATCTCCATGATTGGCTTCGTGTGGTTGCATCTGACAAGGAGACTTACTGACTTCATTATTTCCAAATTAGTCAAGATGAAGATGGTTCAGAGTCTGAGGACTAATTAGCCTTTGCTTTTAATAATGGAAATATGCTAAAGAAACCTAAAATCAGACTTGTTGAGCAAATAAAAATCATTTTACTCTAAAAAAAAGTAGTGATTATTTCCTGTTAATTTTGTTGTTAGAGGTGGAATTAAGTCTATGTGTCTCTCTTCTTTTGGGTTTGCTGCAAGAAGATTACTTTCTTGCTATTTCTTGGGTGTAATTTCCCTTGTTGTGTTGGAGTTTTCCATCTAGTATCCACTTTAGGGCTGGATTAGTGGACAGATATTGTGTAAGTTTGGCTTTGTCATGGAATATCTTAGTCTCTCCATCTATGGTAATGGAAAGTTTTTCTGGATATAGTAGCCTGGACTGGCATTTGTGTTCTCTTAGGGTCTGTATGGCATCTGTCCAGGATCTTCTAGTTTTCATAATCTCTGTTGAGAAGTCTGGTGTAATTCTGATAGGTTTGCCTTTATATGTTCCTTGACCTTGTTCATTTACTGTTTTTAAAATTCTGTCTTTGTTTTGTGCAGTTGGTGTTTTGACGATTATGTGATGGGAGGAATTTCTTTTCTGGTCCAATCTGTTTGGATCTGTAGATTTCTTGTATATTCATGGGCATCTCTTTCTTTAGGATAGCAAAATTTTCTTCTATAATTTTGTTGAACATATTTACTAGTCCTTTAAGTTGGGAATCTTTGCTCTCTTCAATGCCTATTATTCTTAGGTTTGGTCTTCTCATTGTGTCCTGGGTTTCCTTGATATTTTGGATTAGGAGCACTTTGCTTCTTGAATTTTCTTTGACTATTGTGTTCATGTTTTCTATGGTATAGTCTGCCCCTGAGATTCTCTCTTCTATCTCTTGTATTCTGCTGGTGAAGTTTATGTCTATGACTCTTGATCTCTTTTCTAGGTTTTCTATCTCCAAGGTTGTCTCTCTTTGGGATTTCTTTATTGTTTGTATTTCAATTTTAGATCCTGATTGGTTTTGTTCAATTCCTTCACCTGTTTTGTTGTATTTTCCTGTAATTCTTTATGGGATTTTTGTTTTTCCTCTTTTAGGGCTTCTACTTGTTTACCTGTGTTCTTCTGTATTTCTTTTAGTTATGTCCTTTTTAAAGTCCTCTACATCGTCATGAGATGTGATTTTAAATCCAATTCTTGATTTTCTGTTGGGTTGGAATATCCAGTATTTGCTTTGGTGGGAGAACTGGATTATGATGATGCCAAATAGCCTTGGTTTCTGTTGCTTAGGTTCTTGCATTTGCCTCTTGTCATCTGATAATCTCTGATGTTAGTTGGTCTTGCTATCTCTGACTGGAGATTGTCCCTCCTCTGGGTCTGTGAGCCTGTGAGCCTGTGATCTTAGGAGCGAGAGAATTCCTGGCAGACCATCTCTCTGCTGACAGGTTTTGGGTTTGAGACCTGGGTGGGCAGTCCCAGCTGTGGGTGCAGATGGAGACCAGAAGGGCCAGATAGGTTTTAATTTTTACCTAATACTCTAGTAGTCTAGTGAGATATTACTGAAAGCTTGATTTGTGCGTGTGTGTGTGTGTGTGTGTGTGAGAGAGAGAGAGAGAGAGAGAGAGAGAGAGAAAGAGGAAGAGAGAGAGAGAGAGAGAAGAAAGAGTAAAGTCTTTCTAAATTATTAAACCTCACCTTCATTTATTTAGAAAATATTTTGAAACTCCGTATGATTTTCTACAACTCTAGTGGAGGAGAAGGAAGATGTGATATGGGAACATTTTAGTGTAAGGCTTTAAGTTTACTGTGGCTGAAGTGCATGACAGAAGAACAGTGGAAAATGGTCTGTCATCCTTGTCTTCCCTTTATGTTGGTCATCCTGGACACTGTGTGCAGCAGGTGTAAGGCTGGGGCACTGTATATGGAAGACTCACCAGGCCATATTCAGAGAAAACTATGACTTGATCCTGAAGCCTAATCCTCCTCTTTGTGCTCTTGTCTGTCTATTCATCATTTCAGACATCCTGGGTAGTGAGAGGGGCAAGTCATAAGAACACATGGATCCAGCCATGTCTGATCCCAGGCCAAGAGCAAGGAAATCCACTTAGCCTATGCTCACTTATGTAAATAACCAGGGGTCACCATAACTAAAGTAATATGATTTTATCATAGGAACAGAGGAAAGTTACCTAGCCAAGAGGCCTGGTATTGCTGGTGAAAGGTAAAACCTAAAATCAGTTGGAAGCTGAACCTGGCTCATTTGTAAGTGGAAAGCAGGCCTCCAGTTCCCTACCCAGGAATACATAAGCATACAGTCTGTTAAAAATCTGGAGGCTGAAACTCTATCTAGAGGCTGCTACAAAATATTCATATAGCTGAAGGGGTATGGAAGAGATCTTAAGACACTGATCTTTATTAAGTTGAGAGGTGGCAGTGACTGAAGCTATTTATGTATTTATTTATTTACTAAAAAAAATCAGTTCTCTGCACCCAAATCCCATGGGAGGGAGAGCTAAACCTTCAGAGAGGCAGACACGCCTGGGAAACCAGAAGAGACTGCACTCTGCACACATTACTGATTCCAGAGGAAAACACCAAACGCCATCTGGAACCCTGGTGCACTGAAGCTCCCGGAAACAGCGGCGCAGATCTTCCTGGTTGCTGCCGCCGCAGAGAGCTCGCAGAGAGCCTTGGGACCACAGGTAAGGCCAACTTTTCTGCTGCAAGTGACCTGCCTGGTGAACTCAAGACACAGGCCCACAGGAACAGCTGAAGACCTGTAGAGAGGAAAAACTACACGCCCGAAAGCAGAACACTCTGTCCCCATAACTGGCTGAAAGAAAACAGGAAAACAGGTCTACAGCACTCCTGACACACAGGCTTATAGAACAGTCTAGCCACTGTCAGAAATAGCAGAACAAAGTAACACTAGAGATAATCTGATGGCGAGAGGCAAGCGCAGGAACCCAAGCAACAGAAACCAAGACTACATGGCACCATCGGAGCCCATTCTCCCATCAAAACAAACATGGAATATCCAAACACACCAGAAAAGAAAGATCTAGTTTCAAAATCATATTTGATCATGATGCTTCACGTCAAGAAAGATGTGAAGAACTCCCTTAGAGAACAAGTAGAAGCCTACAGAGAGGAATCGCAAAAATCCCTGAAAGAATTCCAGGAAATCATAAATAAACAAGTAGAAGCCCATAGAGAGGAGTCACAAAAATCCCTGAGACTGAGATCTTGTTTAGAAGCTCTCATTTCCACACCATATTACGGAACAATTCCCCTGTGACAGCCTGAAGGTTTTGAGGTGTTTCTAAGAACCTCTGCATAACCATCATTTTTATACAACAAACAATGTTTCGACTACATAATCTAGAATGATCTAAAGTGAAGTGTTTTGATGTGGCTTTTAAACAATATTTCTCTGCTTACTCCTCTAGCAACAGGAGTCAGTATGTCTCAAGGTCCCAGGATGGGGACATAGTGAGGGAGTCAGTTTTGATTTGCTACATGTGGGTCTTGGGATCAGATTCAGGCTATCAGGCTTGTACAAAGTTGCTTTTATCTTTTGAGTCATCTTTACCTGTCTTTTTGAGGTAGGATCTTGCTTTAAAGCCCTGGTTGACCTGTTATTTACTATGTAGACCAGGTTGGTATTAAACTCACAGAGCTCTCCTGTTTCTGTCTCTTAAGTGGTGGAATCAAAAGATGCCTCTTAGGTTTCCTGTACTCAGTGGATGGCCCTGCACTTTATCACACACTAGTGCCAGCTACTTTCTGTCCCCAGTGGTCTCAATGACTCCATGGCTAGTCCTATGTAGAAACTGCCAATTTCACAGCTCTCTTGTTGTAGACTCTGTTCATATTCCCAGTCAGACTAGGCAGATTCTCTGGCCCAGAGCTCCCAAAATGTCTCTACCCGACTCTCTATGCTCCCATGGCGGGTTGTTGCCACACCAGCTCCATGCAATGACTGCCCATCTCACAGTTAGCTGTCACAAATTCCTATAACCTGGTAAAATCAAAAGTCTTGAGATTTGTAATTTATCAATCAGTTTATTTCAGTAAATTCTCAGCCCACAAAATTCCCACACAATAAACTCAGAGCCAATTGATGTTGATATAAACTTCCCAGCTAGATAAGACAAATTGTCCTGTAATTATCCATTCCTTATAAGATATTCATAGCTACCTGTGGCTATTTAAAGACTCAGGGATCTGGGTCATCCTTCTCTTCCTTCATCTTCCTTCTTTACCCCTCTCTGTACTATCTGTCCCATCTCTAAAATTCTCAGCCCGTCTTTTTTTTTTCTCTACTGCCCAATCACAGGCCTTGCCTTATCTTGTGCCTGCCCTCACCTGTACACAGACATCAACCCACAGCGTCTGTCAGGTTCCCTGTATTCAGTGGATGGCCTTACATCCATGCACAGATGGGCATTATGAACTCAGCTTAGTGGGTTATCCTAAAAAGAAACATGAAGAGTAAACATTGTGAGAGACAAGGCAGCAGTTTGATAGAGGGAAATCAGACTAGATGTGATCACATTTCACTGTATACATGTATGAATGCCTCACAAACTACATACAAATGATTTCAGTAATTCATGAATATTCTTTTATTCTATAAAAATGACATAAAAATAGAGATTGTATAATGATTGTCAACAAGTAGTGTGCGCCTGGAAATTTAGAAAGTTTCTACCTTGTCACTTTCCAGTTTAAACAGCAATGGGTGTTGTCTCCTATGGAGCAGGTTGGATATAAGATAAGCCTTGATTGTAGTTAAGATTGGACAGAGGAGACCAGGAGAGAAACCTAGCTGTGACAGTTTAAAGGATGCCCTGAGGTGTACCTGGGCACTACTTTGTGAAGATATGTTCTGGTTTGTCGTTTCCATGGTACCATGTTAGATGCAGGTTTTCTGAGTGTGAGACTATGACTGAGTTGCAAGAACGTCTCTCTAGAAGCCCAGGCTGCATGCCCTCCACTCTTTTCCACCATAGCTGTGGTGAATTGTTTCTTAACTTTGCCAGCCCAACCTGGTGATGTCACTGTCCTATATCAAGTGAGTGTCTATTTCTATTATTCTGATTGCCCATGCATCTGCTTGTCCTTTCATAAGCTTGAACAGGAGAAAGTTAACCTAAAGAGGGTCAATGCTTTATAAAAATGGAGAGTGGGAGGCTATACATATGTGATTTATCTTGCTCCACTGGAACAATCAGATAGCTAATAGCTATTTCTCAGAAGAGCCATTGAGATCATCAGAATCAGGCCTTAATTAACTCAAAATGTTCCTTTAAGTTAAGTACTATGCCTTGGTTTCATAATCCGTATACTTCCTCAAAGTCCCTGAGACATTTCTCAGTGTACCTGTGTCCAGATTCTTGTCAGCTATATTGTTGTAAGCAAAGCTCAAGCTGAGAGACAAGTGAAGACAAGTTGTAAATGATAGAATTTTTGGTGTTAGAGCCCTCACAGTCAGACTAACAAGGGACCTTTTTTAAAAAAGTAAAAGTTAATGTATTCCAGAAAAGACACATCCATAATGATGCCCATCTACTATCTTCTTGTGAAATATATACTCAACAATTCTGTAAGCTTCTTCAGGCTTTGGGTTTTGTTTATTTCCCTCATTAATTTTGAGGGGTTCATATTGTATCTCAGTCTAATAAGGTTTTTTAAATATCGCTGTCTATCTATCTATCTGTCTATCTATCTAGCTATCTATCTATCTATCTATCTATCTATCTATCTATCTATCTATCTATCATCTATGTCTAATCAATTTGTTTTACATTTCAATATCAGCCTCCTTCTCCTCCTTTCTTGCAGCTCCTCTCTCTATTCTCCCTCTCCTCTGACAAGGGGACCCCTCCAGGTATCATCCCCCCAACCTCCTACCACCATGAGCACATAAGTCACTGCAGGACTAGGCTCAATAGAAAAGACAGCGCAGTTAGGGCAACAGGATCCACCAGCACAAAGCAAATCAGGGACAGCTCCTCTGCCTCCCATGGGAGTTGTTGTTGTCGTCGTCATCGTCGTCGTCGTTGTCGTCGTCGTCGTCGTCGTTGAGTGCTAATGATTCTTAATGAATTGTCACTCAACAGGTCTCAGGATGGGGGAAATTTAGATGGTAAGGAAAGTATGTGGTAGTCCTAGTGTTTGCATAGGAAAGGCCAATGAGAATTACACAGATACACCAATGGTTAGTTACCTGTTACCAGGCTTGGATAACTGCCTTGAAAATGTTCATTAAAGAGAAGGGTAAATTCAGCTAATTTAGCTCTCAAGTCTGCCAAAGCCCAAATATAATTCGATCATGCCTCCAAGGGTCGATATGCAGTTGCTAGGTTACCTTCAACAGACAGCAGCTGAGATGGAGGATAAATACACCACCTCCGGTCTTTCAGTTCTTGGAGCCATCCTTAGGAGGGTCCCTGAATCAAGGCCTGTTGTGATTCCTGTGCCTTTCATGTGAGGCATCCTCTTCATTTCCGTTGTTGTTACTTCTTCTAGAGACACAGTCTCACAGCCAAGGCTCTCCTTCAGGTTACTATATAATCAATAATTGCCTTCAATTTCTGACCCTCCTGCCTCTATCTATGAAGAGCTGGGATTGCAATTGTGTGCCTGGTTTTATACCCTGTTGGCGTCTCAACTCAGAGCTTCATGCACACTCGGCAAGAATTCTAGCACCTGAGTCCAATTCCCAGCCTATCTCCTTTTTCCTTCTGTCTTACTCCTGTTGCTTACGATCATTCTCCACACACATTACTTACAAAGAGATTTGTTTGTCTTTGTGATACAAAGGGACTTATTTGTTGTAGACTCTGCTTTTGTGAAAATACACACCTTGTAGTCAGTGGATTAGGGCAGATGGGTTGGCAGGCAGTGGGTAGATGGATCTCAAGGGCAGTGCACAATCTGACCATTTGGAGATTTGCTGACACTGAGCCTGCCACCTTGCATGGTTTTCATATCCCTAATTATATATAGTTCCCATAACCCAAGTGCCCAATTTGTAGGTGTTCACTCTCTGTCCCACTGTACAGACTTCAATTCCTGTATCCTGACTTTCCTTTAGCTTACTACAGAGTTCTTATTGCCTTCCTTTTTTCTGTGATCTTCATTCAAAGGAGCTCTTACATTTTTATTCCCAAACCACTTACCCTAATCATATACATTTTCTTCCCAGAATAGCCTCAGAGGCTCCTCATTAACCAAACTTAGTACAAGGACCATTTTGGTATTTGGGGCCTCATGTTCTGGATCTAATCTAATTTTCCGGTATTGCCTCACCCATGTCTCTCAGTTCCTGGGTTCCAGCAGAAGCTAGCACACTTGTAATTTCCGAGCATGACTATACTTTTGTTTCCATGTCCTTATGGAGAGAAAAACACCAGAGCATGGGCTTAGAGCATCCCTCAAGACTAGGTAATTTTCCAAGCTTTGTACACATTTATTTTCTCTCACCTCTGGGGACCTGCTTTAACGTCTCATACAATATTCATCTTGTTTCCTTCCAGCATTTATTTTCATCAGCCATATCCTTGTCTAGTCATTGCAATGTTGGCACAAGCTTCTACAGGGAATCCCTGCCTCCCCCATTCACTACAAGCTAAATTGAAAAGGCCATGCCCTACTAATTGGTAAATCCTCATGGTGTCCTACACAGAAAAGGCAGCCAATAGAGAGTCCTAGAGTAGAGTTGATCCTGGTAATTGTTGAATTCTTTTGAACTGAGCTTGGTAATAGTTGAATTGTGTTGAATTGTTCTTAATAAATCCTATACTGATTGCAGGAGAGATAGAAATGCCAACTGACTTACCATGAGCAATGAAGATATTTAGCCCAGCATTGTAGAGAAGGAAATCCCATCTCTTATCAGAGTAAATGAACTGGAGTGGTATTTTTATTTAGATTTTGAGCCCCTCTCCTTGGAAACTGGAATCGGGAAGTATATGAAATAAAAGCCCATCATCTGTTTTCTTTGTCATGCCATATACACTCCTATTTAGAAAATGGTATAATTATACCATGCAGAGAAAAGAACATGTTTTAACGATTTTGAAACAGGCAGAATCTGTTTAAAAGGAAAATGCAGTAATTGAATATAAAAATGAATTAAATATTTTAAATGCATGGTTTCATTCAACAGCAGTGTATTGTTTTAATTTGGTAGTTGGTACATTTCAACAGCTTGTTTAATTTGTCCATCCCTTTAATAGGTGCAAGATTGAAATGGGATAGGAGGGAAAAACAATTGGCTGGATGAGCAGAATAATATGTTCTTTGAAATGAAGCATTCTTTATAATGGATGCTTACTTCAGAAGATTACACTGTATAGTGCTCTGAAACGGGAAAAACAAACAGGAGGCCAGCTGCATTAATTTTATCAAAGTTATTTATATCAGCAGTATAATTAAAGACAGTAATTTCAAATTAGGTTTCTAGAAAATCCATTTGCAGGCAACACTTGGCAACTTGTCTCCATGGCATCCCAACCATGATTGCGCTCAGAGGGAGGGGAGTGATGTCAACCACTGCCAATTGGCCCTGGCATTCTGAAAATTAATTATTATTTCAAAATGATTCTAAAGCTGTTACCTCCTGCTGCTCTGGCCAGTATAGATGCACTGCCCTAGGTGAGCCCAATGAATAATTGATAGATATGACAAAGGACAATCATGTATTCTCATTTATAAATGGCTTCATTTATTTAGTGATAGGTTAATAACATACCGGAAGCATCATTCAGGGACTACAGATGAGAAAATATTGTCCAGTAAACTCATATATATATATGTATATATTTTTTTCAAAATAGCTCCTGAACAGCATGTTGAAGACCTAAATATGAAATAAAATATTATATTGGATCCCAGGAATAGAAATTTAGCCTAAAACTATTCAGAAAACTCTTCTAATGATGAAAAACATATTTGAATCACCTTAAAATCAAAAAATTTAGAATGTCCTTACACAGTCTCAGGGATTCAAGGAATAATAACAGAATTCTTATCTCAATTGGACAGCATTTTGAATAGATGGTCATGTGGCTCTTGTCTAGCCAATAGCTGGAGTTCATTTATTGAGAATCTCCTCTCCAGGTTTCAATTGTATCAATCTACCATTATATTAAAAATTATTTCTCTTTTGTTACCTGTATCAGCCTACTTTTACTTTCATTATACTCATGCAGAATTTATATTTCTTCAGTGTCACGAACCCAAAGGTTTATTTCAATAAACAAAAGTTTTATTTTTACTCATGTTGATACTTGTCCCCTACCTTCACTCAATCTGCCCTTTGGTGTGTTCTTTCTCCCTCCCCATCTCTGTCTCTGTCTCTGTCTCTGTCTCTGTCTCTGTCTCTGTCTCTGTCTCTGTCTCTCTCTCTCTCTCTCTCTCTGTGTGTGTGTATCTATGTGCAGATATATGCATGTAAGTGTGTAAGTGTAAATACCCACAGTAGTCAGAAGGTATCAGTTCTGAAGCTTGAGTCATAGGTGACTGTGAATTATCTGACATAGATGCTGGAAACAAACTGGGCTCCTCTGCCACACCAGTATACATTCTTTTTTTAAAATTATTAGATATATTTCTTTACTTACATTTCAAATGTTATTCCCTTTCCCGGTTTCCTGTCCATAAGCCCCCCTCCCCTCCCCTCCCCCTCCCCCATATGGGTATTCCCCCATACATCCCCCTTACTGCCCCCAAATTCCCCTGCACTGGGGGCCCAGCCTTAGTAGGACCAAGGGCTCCCCTTCCACTGGTGCCCCAACAAGGCTATTCTCTGCTACATATGCAGTTGGAGCCCTGGGTCAGTCCATGTATAGTCTTTCGGTAGTGGTTTAGTCCCTGGATGCTCTGGTTGGTTGGCATTGTTGTTCTTATGGGGTTGCAAGCTCCTTCAACTCTTTCAATACTTCTTCTAATTCCCACCAAGGAGGCCCTGTTCTCAGTTCAGTGGTTTGATGCTAGCATTGACCTCTGTATTGGACATGTTCTGGATGTGTCTCTCAAGAGAGATCTATATCCGGTCCCTTTCAGCATGCATTCTTCTAGCTTCATCCATCTTATCTACTTTTGGAGATATATATATATATATGGGCCACATGTGGGGCAGGCTCTGAATGGCTGTTCCTTGAGTTGCTACTCTAAATTTTGCTTCCATTCCCTTTCTCTGGATATATTTTTTCCCCTTTTAAGAAGGAGTGGGAGCATCTGCATTTTAGTCATCCTTCTTCTTGAGCTTCCTGTGGTCTGTGGATTGCATCTTGGGTAATTCAAGCGTTTTGGCTAATATCCACTTATCAGTGAGTGCATACCAAGTGTGTTTTTCTGTGATTGAGTTACTTCACTCAGATTGATATTTTCTAGTTCATTCCATTTGCCTATGAATTTCATGAAGTCATCCATTCCTCTGTTGGAGAGCATCTGGGTTCTTTCCAGCTTCTGGCTATTATAAATGAGGCTGCTATGAACATAGTGGAGCATGTGTCTTTGTTGTATGTTGGAGCATCTTTTGGGTATATGCCCAAGAGGTGTAGCTGGGTCCTCAGGTTATGGAACGTCCAATTTTCTGAGGAACCTCCAGGCTGGTTTCCAGAATGGTTGTACCAGTCTGCAATCCCACCAACAATGGAGGAGTGTTCCTCTTTTTCCACATCCTCGCCAGCATCTGCTGTTACCTGACTTTTTGATCTTAGCCAGGATAACTGGTGTGAGGTGGAATCTCAGGGTTGTTTTGATTTGCATTTCCCTGATGAGTAAGGATGTTGAACATTTCTTTAGGTGCTTTTTGGCTATTCGATATTCCTCAGCTGAGAATGTTTTGTTTAGCTCTGTACCTCATTTTTTAATAGGGTAATTTGGCTCTCTGGAGTCTTACAAAGAACTTCTTGAGTTCTTTGTATATTTTGGATATTAGCCCTCTATCAGATGTAGCATTAGTAAAGATCTTTACCCAAACTGTTGGTCTCAGTATACATTCTTAATCATTCCAGCTCCAAGGCATTTACATTTCAAAAGTACAGCTTTACAGTGTGCATTGAGAGCTCTGATTAGTAAAATTTACTAGAAAGACATGAAATGGGAGGCAAATCTTTACAGGAAGATTGTAGACAGATGGACCACAGTGTCATATCTTATTTCATATGCAATTATTGAATGGTTCTGAGGAGAGGTAAGAATGACAATAAATTCACAAGACGTGGAATGCCATTGTAGCTTAGCTCTTTGCAAATCAATGGTCTAAAATATATTTTATATGCTTATTAGAAATAGAAACCTGGCTTTTTAATTTACTTCAAATATGTTCAGAACATTTTTATTGTGTTACTCGCTTACCTATTTCTGGGTGAGAGGGGTGTTAGCATTATATATCTATGTGTGTGTGTGTGTATGTTCTAAATTCTTTACCTAAAGAACACTTAACTGCAAAAGTTTTAAATTATAGTAAGTAAAATTTATCAGCATTTTTTCTTTTTTCTTTTCTTTTTTTCTTTTTTTTTTTTTGGAGCTGGGGACTGAACCCAGGGCCTTGTGCTTGCTAGGCAAGCACTCTACCACTGAGCTAAATCCCCAGCCCCAGCATTTTATTTAGTAACTTGAGGTAGTTGAGCCTTGTCTAGACACAACGGAAGGTCACAGATTTTTTTCTTATGCTTTACTCTAGTTTTACTCTTTGATTTTTGTGTTATGTTCTATGACTCATTCCATGTCAGGTTTAAAATATGTGATAAAGGTTATGATCCTTTTTCTTCCTTGCCACTGAGAATTTGTTAAAATTTTATCTCTTCACTAAGAATTTATTACAGTTTCATTTCTTCATTATGAATTTGCTACAATTTCATTTCTTCATTATGAATTTGTTACAATTTCATTTCTTTGAAAAATTAGTTAGAGCCAGAAGTTAGCAATTCATGGGAAACTGGATTAACAGCTACCATTATTCCAGCAAAACATTGTCTGGATTCATTTTGCCCATAGCCTAAGACTGTCCATTTATGTGTAAGAAGATATTTTGAAACAGCAGATATTTCATGACATGGCATGACTGTTATTGACTACTTTTACTTGGTTTTACCATGAGCATCAAAAGCAAAAATAAACAGAAAAGTTTGGCTAATTCACAGCCTAGCCAGGGAAGATGTGGAAAAATGTTGAGAAAGTAAAGAAAAAGGTGGGTGTGGATGAGCTGCTATTCCCTAGAGAAGTGTGGCTAAAAGGGAAGGTGTGGTATTCATGTTACTTCCACTGAAATCTACAAGGCAGTCCGGAAGGGTCAAGGAAAAGCATGTTGTAACTTTGGAGTCACAGTGCGGTGTTATGGTAGATCTAGTACACCATGGATGGAAGTGCGCAGGAGAACCCAGAAGGGTAGAGCAACCAGGAGTGTGCCATTTAGCAGAAGCCAAGCTGCTGTCATCAACATGTAATGATGTGGCTACCTAATCCCACCAGGGCACACCCAGGATGCTGGATTTAGACCTTTAGGTCTTATTCTGATGGTCCAATTACTTCTTTCTATTTCTCTATTCATTGTTTCTCAAATAAAAGTATTTATTCTGTACTTTTAAAACATGTCTTAGAAATATATACATTTCTATTTTAAAATTAACTTTTTTACATACTCACACATAAAACAATTTGCCTCGAATCAGATGAAAGAGTGAATTTGAATGTCTGTGCAATGTTAGAATTGTTGATTATGTAACTCTTAGGAAATGAATGAATGCTACTTGCAAATTGATAAAGACACGGAGTTCTTCAAGCCAATGATAGAATTCGATAGTTTTGAAAGATCTTGGGGCTTAATCACTGGTCTACATGACTGAAGGCCCAGAACCTCAATGTTGTTGTATAGGGGAGATTATAGCAGTGTTAAGAGGGAAGGCTATGCTTTTCTATATGTAGACCAGGTTGGTCTTGAACTCATAATCTTTCTGCCTCCCTCTCCAAGTGCTAGGATTGCAAACATACTCTACAACACCCACATTTAATATGATTATTACAATGTATGCTGCTATGAGTTCCTGACATATGCCAATTTTGTGTTCCAGTGGCCTAATGTCACATCCAGTGAATCAGAAAAACTTTGCTTTGACATTGCGCCTTCATAAAATAATAATGAAGACATGAAGATGGTTTGAAATTTATTCCTTTGTTATAGAATATTCTTATCTACCCACTCCATCTACTTTTAAAAACAACAACAACAACAACAACAACAACAACAACACAACCACAAAAACCCTGCTTGCTGTGTTAAGTGTTTGTCTTGCTATTTGGTTAGGGAGATAGTATTGCTTGGTGAAGCAAATATAGTGGGATGGATTTTTCTCTAAATGAAAAGTTTGTGAGTGAAATAACTAAGATCAAATAAACTAGATTAGAGATTGAGCGATAGGCAGGCTGTTGAAGCAGGTCTCAGGATTTTGTGGGTGAGATGAAGATGACCAGTTATTTGGTTAGTGAAAATGCAGGGGACAAGCGATAAGAAAGTCAACCTTACCATGAGTTCTTTTTCCTGATTCATACCCCATGTCCCAGTTGACAGACTGTTACATGGAAGACCTAGACAGAGCTCATCAGTGTTTTCAGAATTTGAATTTGTACTTCTTCGAATGATGTAAGCAGAGCTAATGGTCCATTCTTTTGGGAGCTTGGAGGGTAGTAATATTGAAAGAGACGCAAAGAGAAATGGCTAGCCTTATGGCATTGCAAAGGATAGCAAGAACTCCATAAGAAACAACAACAGGGTATTTGTGTGGCACTTTGGAGAAGAATTTGCTTTCATTTTGTCAGTGTCCTGAGCATATGACTGAGGTTGAACTTGATAATGAACTAATTTGCTTGGCAGAGAAAATTTCAAGATGGGTGCATTCAAACCAGTGCTGAGAAAGCAGTTGAAACTATGAAAAAGGAAATCAGCGCCACCTTAGAGAAATCTTCAATATTCATCACATGAAGACCCAACTTCATTGAAAGGAAGAAACTCTAAATTGAAGAGGTTCTCTGCTCCTCACACAGAACTGCCTTGAGAAGTGTTTCTCCAGGGTCAGCAGACAGAGCTTATTATGTCCAAGAATGGCAGCCTGCACCTCTAGCCTCCAGTAGAACTTGATAATGTCATCCATTTGGTGCTGTCTTTACAGCCATGAAAGAAACAAGATCGGCAGAGTCACAGAGTCCTATTTCAAAAGGTTTTGATGTCAGGTAATGTGTCAGAATCCCCCAGAGGCCATTATTAAAATCTGTGATGATGAGGCCTGGGTTCTAGTGAAAATCTCAGGTTGTTCAAGAGTCCAGGACCATGAGATATTCATCAAAGAAGCTGAAGACAAGAAGTGAGCTGGAGAGAGGGAGGGAGAAAGGGGGAGATAGATAGAAAGAGGGAAAGAGAGACAGGAAAGAGGGGGGAGGAGAGGAGAGAGGGAAGAGAGAAATTGAGAGAGCTAGAGTGGGAGAGAGAGAGAGAGAGAGAGAGAGAGAGAGAGAGAGAGAGAGCTGGAGGGAGGGAGAGGGAGAGGGAGAAGGAGAGGGAAAGGGAGAGGGAGAGAGCACTGTGTATAAAAGGAAGCTGGAAGAATGGGGCCACTCAACCTTTGGAGCCCAGGTGACTACCTGAAAAGACCCATATTCCACATGGGGCTACAGCATGTGGTCTTTGTTCTTTTGGGTTGTGATTGTGCATTTTTCCATATCATTCCTTGTGTGTCTTTCTTCCATATTGAAATGGGAATGTCTACTTTCTGCCATTACATGTTGAGAATAGGTAACTTGTTCTTACTTTACTGGTGCTTACAGTTTATAGAGATTGCCTTGAGTCTCAAAAGAGACTTTGGCTTGCTAAACTACTGAAATTGTTAATGCCTGTGGGGACTTTTGAAATTGGAGTATATTATGAGATAAATGCAAGACTTTGGAGACAGGGTACATTTAAAGTGATATGTTCTGGTGTTAAGTTCACAAAGGGTAGAGTTGTGATGGTTAAACTTAGTTGCTCACTTGATGTATTCTGGACTCACCTGGGAGATGGACCTCTGGATATGCCTGTGTGGAATTACCTTGATTAGGCTAATTGAGATGACCTCCCCATTGTGGGCAGAATCATACGATGGGCTTGTATCCAAGTGACTTGAGCACAGCACTCATCGTCTGCTTCTTGACTGCAGATGAAGTGTAACTAGCTGGCTCAGGCTCCTGCCCATGTGACTTTCCTGACATGATGGATTGATTGTAACCTCGCATTCTACTCAGGACAAACCATTCCTCCCTTAAATTGCTTTTGTTAGAGTATTTTATCACAGCATGTAGAAAAGTAACCATTATAATATCTAATTATATTTGTACTGTGTTTATGCAAAATATTTTTATAGAAAGTCATCCATGTATAGACCAAAGTGTGAGCTGTCACCTTCTGCTATATACAACAACTTAAATAAATTGTCAACTGCATACGTAGGCAACATAAGTTTGGTTCTAAAATGGGATTATTCTCATTTTACATCACAGTAAAAATTTGTATATGTTTGGTTGGAAAACGCAAAGCTGACACATTTATGAGTACCAAAGAATCCACAAAACACCTTTCAAATCTTGTCATTTTCTGTGATTGTTACATATTTTTCTCTTCTCTATATGCTATCTTCATTGTCTTCTTTTTAATCTTTTGAAAATAGATTTTTCTCTTACAATGTATCCTGATTATAGTTACCCCATATCGACTCCTCCCAATTACTCCTCACCTTCCTTCTCCTCCAGATCCATTCCCTTTCTGCCTCTCAGAAGAGAACAGGCTTCTAAGAGATGATAATCGAACATGACAAAATAAAATAAGATGAAACAACATTTTTTTATATCGAAGCTGGACACAGCAACACAACAGGAGGAAAAGAGTTCCAAGAGTAGGCAAAAGTCTGAGGCCAATTCGTTCTCATAGTCAGGATTCCCATAAATATAGTGAGCTAGTAGCTCTAATGCACATGCAGAGGACCTGGTGCAGACACATGTAGGCACTGTGCTTGCTTATTCAGTTTTTTTGTGAGCTCATATGAATCCTGCTTAGTTGATTCAGAGGACTCTGCTCTCCTGACGTCTTTCATTCCTTCTGACTCTTACAATTGTTCTACCTCCCCTTCCATAGGATTCCCGGAGCTCTGAGGGAAAGGATTTGGTGGCGACCTCCCATTTTGACTCTCTCCCCCGCCCCTGTCTCTCTGCACAATGTCTTGTTGTGGGTCTCTGCATATGTTCCAATCTACTACCAGGTGAAGCCTCTCTAATGATGGCTGGATAGGAGGAAGCCTCTCTAATGATGGTTGGATAATACACAGATCTATTAGTACAGTGGAAAATTATTAGGAATAATTTAATTGATATTTTTGACTGATCGTGTTTGGTTTTACCCTATGTCTTTGTGCTATCTAGTCTCTGATTCTTGGCTACCCAAGCAATGTTGAGTATGGGTTTCTTCCTGTGGAGTGGGCCTTAAGTTAAACCAGACATAGGTTGGCCAGTCATACAAGTTTTCACCACTATTGCCATAGTGTACTTTGCAAGCAGGACAGACTGTAGGCGAAAGGTTTTGTGGCTGGCTTGATGTCCTTACTTCTGTTTTAGTAGCCTGAAGTACCTCCCTGCACCAAAGAGTCTAGAATGTAGGGGTGAAGGTCCCATGCAGGCACCAGATCAACATCTCCATGCTTAGTGAGATGTATGAATATTGTCCTCTACAATGGAGTCTCTGTTGTCAGTTTGGGGAGAGCAATCCTTTGTCGTAGCAATATTTGGGGCATTGGATACCCTTGGCCAACAACTCAATCGAATTCAATCCCGTTCCTGCACTGGAAACCTTGCCTGGCTACAAAAGATGGCCAGTTCAGACTCTGTATGTTTTCTTATTAAGGGTCCTCATTAAAATCATCTTCATAGATTCAAAGAAGTTTTCCTACACTAGGTATTCACAGCAGCCTCATAATGTCCCCCAATTTCTGCCATCTCTTTCCATATGCTCTCCCTTCATCCCAACTCCCCCAACCTGATACCTCCTGTTCTATTCTATTCCTCCTTCAAAGGGATATCCATGTGTTCCCCACACTACTCCTTTTGACCTAATTTCATTGCACTATAGATTGTAGTTTGGCTACTTAATAGCTAATATCTATTTATAAATGAATACATATAACATTTGTCTTTCTGTGTCTGGCTTAACTCACCTTAGATGATTTTTTTTCTAGTACTATCTATTTGCCTGCAAATTTCATACTTTTCACCTACCAAGTAATACTCCATTGTGGAAATGTACAGCGTCTTATTTATCTGTTCTTTGGTGGAGGGACATCTAGGTCGTTTCTAGGTTCTGACTATTAAGAATAAAGCAGACATGAAGATGGTTGAATAAATGTCTTGCGGCAAGATGAAGTGTCCTTTGGGTACATACCCAAGAGTACTATAGCTGGGTCGTGAGGTAGATCAATTTCCAGTTTTCTAAGGAACCACCATATTGATTTCTGTAGTGGCTGTACAAGTTTGCACTCTCACTAGCAATATAGGAGTGTTCCCCTTTCTCCATATCCTTGCCACCGTGAGCTGCCACTTACGTTACTGATCTTAGTCATTCTGACAAGTGTAAGATTTAATCTTAAAGGACTTTTGATTTGCCTTTCTATGCTGGGTAAGGATGTTGAACATTTCTTTGTTTCTCAGACATTTGTGATTATACTATCAAGAATTCTTTGCTTAGATCTGTACTCCACAATAAAATTATATTATTTGGTTTTTTGTTTTACATCCAGTTTCTTGAGTTCTTTATATATTTTGGGTACTAGTCTTCTGTCAGTTTGGAGTTGGTAAAAGTCTTCTGCATTCTGTAGACTCTCATTTTTGTCCTATTGATGGTATTTGCCTTCCAAAAGCGTTTCAGTTCCATGAGGTCCCATGTGCAGGGAGTTAAGTATGAATCTTTTGCATTCTTCTAATGCAGACATTCAGTTTGACTAGCAGCATTTGTTGAAGATGCTGGCCTTTTCTGCGTTTATTTCTGACTTCTTTATAAAAAAAAATCAGGTGTTCAAAGGTGTGTGGATTTATATCTTCAATTTGATTCCATTGGCCAACTTGTCAATTTTGATGCCAAACTAGGAGGATTTTGTTATTTATAGCTCTGTAGTACAACTTGAAATCAGGGATGATGATAATGTCCAGCAGTTCTTTTATTATACAGAATTGTTTTAGCTATCCTGTTTTTTTTTCCACATAAAGTTTTTTATTGTCTCTAAAGAATTGTGTTGGGATTCAGATGGGGATTTCATTGAATCTGTAGATTGCCTTGGTAGGATGGCCATTTTTACTATGTTAATCCTACTGTTCCGCGAGCACAGAAGATCTTTCCATCTTCTGATACCTTCTTCAATTTCTTTCTACGAAGACAAGTTTTAGGCACACAAATCTTTCACTTTCTTGTCTAGAGTTTCTTCAAGATATTTTGAATTAATTAAGGCTATTGTGAAAGGTAATTTCCGTCATTTCTTTTTCAGACCATTTGTCATTTTTACATAGGAGGGCTAGAGATTTTTGTGAGTAAATTTTGTATCCAGTTACTTTGCTGAAACTGTTAATCATCTGTAGGAGTTTCCCATTGGAATGTTTTGGGTCACTTATGCATACTATCATATCATCTGCAAATAAAGAAAAATCAAGAAGTTACAGAGCTTCATATAATGTGCTGATAAGAATGTAGAATTCTGTTCTTCAGCTGAAGATATGTTTGCTTTGTAGTATAGTATGTTTAAATTTCCTATATATGTTGCCAGAAAGAACTGAACCAACTAGAGTTAGGTTTTGGAGCCATATCTGCAAAGGTTCAATGATCTATTTTTCTGCTAGGAGATGATCAGCCTAGAAAAATTTTCATCTCAGTATTGAATGGATGGAATCAATCTGCAGTGAGCCCAATAGCAAATCAAAAGATGGCTTTGATGGTCGATGTTTGAGGTCATGGAGTCTATTCTTGTCCATTAAGTGATTTAAACGTTTTTTCATTCAAGAATCACATAATTGAATGAATGCCTAATGATCTTTATTGCCCTTCAGTGACGTAGGCAGATTTTTGCCACTCTTTTCAGAGAAATCCCCAGGCTCAATGAAGCTAGATGGTTTAGGCCAGGATGTATAGCTGAAGAGAAAATGAGATTTCAAATCCAGTTCAGCTTTTAAAATCCTTGCTCATTGACTGCTTCTGATGACACGTGGCATTGACATTTGTTCACAACTCTAATATCCTACATCAGTCTGAGTATATGGAGTTGTGCTGTCCTTTTTCTGGGAACTTATCACTCTGTCCTCACAGAATCAAGACTAAGAGAACCTGTGCACATTCAGATCCCATTGTATTAATTCTATTTTTTTTTTAATTTGAGAAACGGTCTCATCTAGTACTGTCTGGCCTTAAACTAGCTGTATAGTTGAGGATGACCTTGAGCTTTGGATGTTCATGCCTTTGCCTCCCTGGTGTTGGGATTGCAAAAATGTTGGCTTTACAGCTGTAGACACTGAACACAGGGCTTTGTGAATGCTAGGCAAGCACTGTTCCAAGTGAGGCACATCCTCCCAATTTAGGTAGATTTTCATGTTAAATTGCATTTCCTTTCTAAGTAACTCAGAACTGGCAAAATCATCTTCCTCCAACTACTTTTGTCCCATCCTTGCTGGATGTGTGCATTAGTCTCCTAGAGAGGCTGTGTCTGCCCCAAAAAGTAATTCTTACAGGCAGTGAAGAAGTTAGAAGGTCATGAGTGAAATTTAAACTGTGGCATCTTGCTCAGGATATAGGAGGGCTCAATCTAGGAAGAAAAGCAAGCTGGAACTTTCACATAGTTTTTCTATTTATTATATACAGGATGAATCTTTAAAAAAAATCTCACTAGATAATTCATGAGAGAGAAGTGTTCCTTGCCAAACCTATGGGAACTCCTAAGGGCAAAACGAGAAAGAGTCAATGTATAGTGTGTATATGTGCCTACATGTCTGTTTTACATTATTATTATTAATAATTTAATTATATCTAAGCTTCTTTATAATATTTGCTGTTCTAATTATCTACAGTAAAAACTATAAATTAAAATAGTAAGAAAACATAAACTATCCCTTCCTGCCCTTTCTCGTTACATCCTTGAGGTATTGCTACAATCATCAACTTTACCCTGTTTGCCCAATTGGACTGTACTTGGGTTTTTTCATAACATCATGGTTATAGAAGGCAAACAGTACTCTCTAAGTTGGATGGAAATGCAGCAACCATGAGTCACATGATCCATTTGTTTTCTAGAATATACTGAATTTGCCTTCATTTCTGGTAATGCATATACCTGGCACAGCATCTTCCAAAAAATGAGTTTTCTTTGAGCACAGTATGCTCCAATACACTGGGTGTTCCATTAAAACAAATGGATTCTCTGCTCTGATAGTCTACTAGTGCTTTCGTACTAACTCACATAAGAAAAATCATGAGCATTTTCCTGGAGTATTTTTAGAACTTAACTATACTCAGCTTAATTTCTTCAAACTCCACAGGGATACTTGATGCTACAATCGAAGAAATAACTATAGGCAGAGGGTTATAAATCAAAAGACACTGCAGAAAAGAAAAGCTATTGGAGAAAATAATTGGTGATAACTCATGTTTTTCTTTCCAAATCTATCCATCATAGAGATTGATCTGGTAAAATGTTACATTGATTTCTTAGTATGGAAATAGCTTCTGCAAGATAGACCTCAAGACTCATTTTACCTGAGCACAGGTATTCAGCTACATGGCAGAATGTAGGTTATAACAAATGGGTTATCTCAAACTATGATTCTAGTCAGAGAAGAGTCTAGCTATATGGTCAAAGTATTTGTAAATATATATTGAGTCTGAGTTTTATTTCTGGGAGTATGGGGCTGGGAGAAGAACCAGGACTTAACTTCAATAGCCCACCCTTTATTTATGATTCTATGATTTCATGTGTCTGCTGCTACCATAGTCCAGAACTGCTAAATATAAAATTCTAGAACTAAAGCATTCATAAGATTTATGCTGTGAATTATTTTAAGAAGCATGATGTATTGTGAAGCAATCTCACTGTGTTGCATTGAGGATGTGAATCATCCCCAGAATGTCTGTGCTGTATATTCCAGTCACCCCATAGTCACACAAGAGCAGTCTATTGTTGGTGTTCTATAGTGCTCTTGTGGCCCATGGCTTTATTAATACAGTCATTCTATTGTATTTGTCCTCATTGCTACTCCTTTACTGTTAGTAATTGAATTAATCCATTAAACTTTTCCATAGGAATGACTATGGAGGTATAATGGGGTATGTATAGAGTATGGGGGTTTCAAATTCTATTCCTGGTTTCAAACATGCACTGTGGGTATTGAAATACACTCATATACAGATAAAGGAGGATTACCATACCTAGTTCTTCCATTGTATTCTGTGCATAGTTGCTTAATGGCTATACTCTATTTTCATTCTCAAAAGACAAAACAGCAGAGCGATTTGAAGATACAGACAAAATGAGTAGCAGAGTGAGCAAAGCTCTCTCTAAACCAAACTGGCTTCAAACTCAAGAGATCTGCCTGCCTCTTCTTCCTGAGTGCTAGGACTAAAGGCATCACCACTACTGCTTGGTTGTTTATGCTCTTTTTAAAAAACTTAGATGTATTTATTTGTTTTATATATGCACACTGTCACTGTCTTTAGACACACAAGAAGAAGATATCAGATTCCATTACAGATGTTTCTGAGCTACCATGTGGTTTCTGGGAATTGAACACAGGACCCCTGAAAGAGTAGTCAGTGCTCTTAACCACTGAGCCATCTCTCCAGCCCCTGTTCAAGTTCTTATATATCACATGGCACATGATTTTAACAGACCTGTGAGGTATCACTCTTTTAGGCATTAAGAAATATGACAAGAAATATATATATATATATATATGAAATTACTAAAATTTCTATGCACTGAGGTCTAATCAAATATTCAAAGGTGTTAATCGATATTTATGTCCTGCAAATTATAATACTAATCTTCCAGGCAAAGTTAGTGACTTGTGGTACAAAAGTAGAATAACTGTTTCGGCAGTAGCCAACCATTTTTTCAAATGAATTTGCTGCTATAACAGATTTGTTAAACTGACTTCCAAATACTATTCTCACTCTGTCTAAGTAGGTTTGATACTTATGGAAGCAATTAATGTGGAGACTTTTGAGTTGTCGGAGTGATAAAGGTAAGTGATGATGTGGTCCTTGACTCAAATTGGGATATCGACATCACTGCTTCCTAATCTCAGGGGACACTGAGAGGGTGGATAGAGTGGAAGAGTCAAGGATAAGGAAGTATGCTGCAAAAGACATCTTCTGGGTATAGTGTGGTGGTCCTATAGGACCACTGGAGAAGATCAGCACACAGTCCGATCTGTCAGCATCTCTTCAGTGATAGGAGTGTGTCCCATAAGCCTGTTCCCATCCACTTTAGCATCATTATCCCTGTTCAGCTCGTGTTGTGTTAATGTTGGTAAGACTTCGTGGGTGAGGACATGGGTTTGAAAGGAAAGGACGGGTATATTGGATCGTTGAGAGAGAGGAAGGGGAAATGACAAAATCTTAATAAATGAAAAGGTAAAAAGACCACATTATTTAGATTCAAACTTCAAGTTTGCTAAAGATGTTTTTAAACCTCAGTTTAGTTACCACCTTATTTCTTAGATCCGTCATCTGTAAAATACAGATAAGCATTATCCTAAAAATATTTAGTTCAGTGGAAGGGAAGCTTCTTGGGAAGATGAATTATAGCTGATGACAGTTGGTGACAATGAGATCAGTGGTGGTGACAATGACTAGAGCACTATGACATAGAGCACCATGTGTGCTCTAAACTCTCAAGGAGTAATTATCAAGAAGCAGTTGTATGTTAGATTAATACAACTAATAAATAACAGACAAAAGAATCTAATGCATTTTTTACACTTAGTGTTAAAGTATGAACATTAATACAATAGATAATAATAACACTAAGAAGGAGGAGATGTGTTTGGGCATGACAGACAGATAGACAGATAGACAGACAGATTTGTATCAGGTCACTGCTCACAGAGTTCCTGTTACTTACTGAATCACTGAATCTCAGTGCTTTTGACGGCACAGTGTATATTTGGCCACTTGTATCATGTTAGTTTCTTCTCTGGAAATTTGCTGATGGAAATTCAGTTTCACAGAGAAATATGACAGCACCATGTATAATCTTCCATTCTCTCAATCATTTCCTCTAGCTGAAAACAGTACTAAGCAGCAAACTCTCCATGGGCATCTTGTGGGTTCCTGGCATTTATCAGTCTCCATGATCACTTCCTTCAATTATGAGTTTCCCACCTAAGTCCAGTTCATCTGTCCTTGAGGCTCTTTAACCTTGGTTTAGTTTGAGAACTTGAGCTATCTGTGATGCTGTAGTGACAAAAATAGAATATATATATATGTAAATATATTGAGTCTGAGTCATATATATGCATATATATGTATATCATATATATATATATATGATGTGCTTATTATAGGGCAGGGTTTAAGATACTCCTTTGACTTCCACAGTCACCTGTGGTGTATATTTGTGAAGGTCTGTCTTACAAAGAGACATAGAAGCTGGAGATGGGTCCTACGCAGAGGCACGCATTCACACAGCCAATGCAAAGCTGGGATTTGAATGAACAGAATTTATTGTACACTCAGGTGCAGCCTTCATTCTTTATTGCTCTGGTACAAATTCCTTGAATAGTTGAATAAAGGGATAGTTTGTTTTGGATGCCACTTTATGATTATTTGTAAATTCATCTGCTTAAGAATTTTTCTTACTTTATTCTATATATTCTTGGATATCTCTTTAGAATGTTCAAATGTAAAATCATTTCAGAATTTGTTTTCTAAATTTTTAATTAAAAATGCTTACATTTATAATTTAATTATATTTCTTCTTTACCTTTCCTCACTCCAAACCCTCCCATATAACTCTCCTTTCTATCCTTCAAATTCATGGCCTCACAATGATATTTTCCAGTTTCATCTATTTGCCTGCAAATTGTTTGATGTCTTTTTAAAAATACCCAAGTAGTATTTCATTGTGCAAATGTACCACATTTTCTTTATCCATTCTTTTGCTGAGGGACATCTAGTTTTTTCCCTGTTTTTTTTTTTGACTATTACAAATAAGGCTGCTATGAACATAGCTGAGCAAATGTTCTTGTGGTATATCGTAGCATTTTTTTTGGGTATATGCCCATGAGTGGTATAGCTGGGTCTTGAGGTAAAACTATTTCTAATTTTCCAAGAAACAGGCATATTGATTTCCAAAGTGGTTGTTCAAGTTTGCACTTACATCCCCAATGGAAGGCTATACTGAGTGAGGTAACCCAGACCCAGAAAGACAAACATGGTATGTATTCACTTATGAGTAGATATTAGCCATAAACTATGGGATAACCATGCTATATTCCATAGACTCAAAGAAGGTAAGTAACAAGGAAGGTCCAGGGGAGGATGCTTGAATCTGAGAAGAGGAAATACAATAGACATCATGCATGGATGGAGAGAGTGAACAGGGTGGTAGAGGGGCTAGGGAGGGGAACATGGGCAGGCATCAGGTATGGGGAGAAGAGTTCAAGAGATCTGAGAGAGAGAAGGGAAATTGTTGGGGTGGTGTATCTTTGGGACAATTCAGAGTCTTTGGACAGGGGAAGCTCCCAGGAATCTACGGGGATGACAGGAAATGAGACTTTTATCCCTGAGGAATATAGAGGCTGATATAGCCATCTCATGTAGCCAGGTGGGACTTCCATTGGAGAGAGGGGGACACCAATCCACCCACAAATCCTTCACCTTAAAATTTGTCCTGCTTATAAGACATGCAAAGTAAATATGAAGCAGACTTGGAGGGAAGAGCCAACCAATAACTGGTCCAAGATGAGACACGTCCCATGTGAGGGCGCCAACTTTTGGCACTATTAATGATACTCTGCTATGCTAGGACAACTGTCATCAAGAGGCTTCATTTCTCAGCTGATGGAAACAGATGCAAAGATTCGCAGTCAAACATTAGGCAAAGCTTGGGGAGTCTTGTAGAAGAGTGGGAGGAAGGATTGAGGGAGCTGGGGAGGGTGGTCAAGCACACAAGAAGATCTACAAAAACAACTAACCTGGGCCAATGGGGGCTCACAGAAATTGAATCTCCAATCAAAGACCATGTATGGGGCTGGATCTAGGCTCCTACACATATGTAGAAATTATGTAGCATGGTCTTCATGTGAGTCCCCTAACAAGCAGAGTCCCCTAACTCTGTTGTCTCCCTTTAGATCCTTACCCCTAGCATGGGCTGCCTATGTCCAGCCTCAGTGGAATAGGATATACCTAGTTCTGCTAAGACTTGATGTGCCAGGCTGCATTGGTATCCGTGTGGTGGGGGTCTTCGTTTTTCAGTGGAGAAGAGGAATGAGGAATGGGGTGTGAGGGTCTGACTGGAAGGAGGGGAGGGAGGGGCCTGTGATTTGGATACACGATGAATAAATAAATAAAGGGGAAAACAAATTCATGGCCTCCTTTCTTTTGTATATTGTTATTGTATACATGTATGTTTCTCTCACTTTATCTGTATGTGTGCATATCTGTGAATGGATCTATGTGTATTCATTCATTTATCTATGCTCATGTGGAGACCTGAAATTGAAGTTGATATCTTCCTGTATCTTCCATTATTATTATTATTATTATTATTATTATTATTATTATTTTGATAGAAGGTTAAGCACTGAACCTGGTGTTTACTAATTTGG
The DNA here is from genome assembly GCF_021556685.1 of Rattus norvegicus. Lineage (NCBI taxonomy): Eukaryota > Metazoa > Chordata > Mammalia > Rodentia > Muridae > Rattus > Rattus norvegicus. Next base: position 29,478,223 of record NC_141549.1, read on the forward strand.
CTACATTGGTGTTCTAGTGAACCTCAGGACCTGGAATTGGCTTGTTTTTACTCCCTTAGTACAGGAATCACGGGTGCTTTTCCATCATGTCTGAATGTTAAAGAATACTTGGGTCCTCATGCTTGTGCAGAGAGCACTTCATTTGTTAAGCCATTTTGCCAGTATCACAAAGCTTCAGACACTTTTGCTTTAGTGTCATTTTAAAGAAAAGTGGTGCTTTGGGGGTCACTCCTGTACCTTCAACAAAATACAAAGGTTGTCTTAGCTTTCATGTTTCAGCTATGATTTAGGTCCCCTATTTCCCCTTTAAGTATCTCTGAGCCGCCTTTTTCTTTCCAACCTCTTCCAGCTCATCTCAAATGCATTATTTATGATACAATCATATTAGCTGCCACCTAACTGGTTTTCTTTAATGACCCTCTATTTCCCTAAAGACAAAGCCATGACTTCTCATTATGGCTGACTAGGCTTTCTGATCTGGTCTCTTTCTCACTCCTTCACTCTAGAGCCTCTTCGCCCTCTTTCATGGTCTTTGTGTTGCCCATTCTGATCTATGTGTTGTCTTAAGGGTTTCTGCTTCAGGACTTATACACACAGTTTTTCTCCTTCAGTTCTTAGGATGTCCTATATTTATCTGCAGATTGTTTAGGTCTATTGATCCTCCACATACTCTCTCAGTATAGGAAGCCTTCTATGATGCATTTAGGCATTTTAATGATGTCCTTCAAGTTGTGTCAAAAATATTCTACACTTGCTCCTGAAGCATAGCGTTCTTCATTGAACGTGTATTGAGTGAGGTAATGATTTATTTCCTTATGAAACATTTCTGTGCATCCCCTGTGTATTTCACATAATAGCCAACCCTTGACCATGGCTGCCAGAGAAATGAAGTATGTTGCCTTTGTGTTATAACATCTCACAATGGCCTCATTACTCACCCAGGGCAACTCCCAACCACTTCTTTTCTGCGCCTTTACACTTGGCCCTTTCCTCACTGTAACCTTATATTTAGTCTTCATTGTGACTGACAAGCCTCTTCTCCAAGGTTCTCCGAAGTGTTCCTCATCAAAAGCCCTCAGTAATTGCTTAATCTAGAAGTTTCCTCCTCCATTAACATTTTGTATCAACACCTTGACTATTTAGTATTTATCACAAGTTTCACCAAAGGCATATATGTTTCCACATTTCTTTTAAATACTCCATAAAGTTCTAGGAATATTCTTTTCTTTAACTTAAAAAAACTTCTAACTTTTAAATATGTATATGCATTTCTTAGTATTATTTTCTTAGTAACTTTATTTTTCTTACTCAAAATTTAATGCTCGTGCCAATTCAAATGTGCTGATTCAGTAAACTGTGAACAAATCTTTACCTGGGTCTAGTTTTGTTCTGAGTCTTGGTACAGATGCTGGTGATATAATAAGTAACAGTAAATTATTTTGGTTGAGCTCATGTGTTATGAGGGGAAGAGAATGGAGATAGGATGTCAAAATATGAAAAGAAAAAACTACATCACGTAATCCTTAGGACATGGATAGTCAGATAAATTAATCAGGACAAACAGTGGAGAGTTAATAGTAATGAATGGTAATATGAAAAAATGTTCAGTTTATCATTGATTACTTTCAATAAATCTTATCCCTTAAAAATTTATTCATGTGTGTATATATGTGTGGGTCTTCGAGTGCCCTGATCCCTGTGTAGAGCTTCAAGGACAAATAGTGTGTGTTTGTTTTCTTCACCACATGAGTCCTGAGGACTAAGCTCGGGTTGTCAGACTTCAAAGAGGTCACCTTTACCTGCTGAGCTCTCTTGCAAGCCCTTGAATATTTGTCTTTGATTTGTAATAAAATTTCTCAGCTTCTTACTTTACCTGTTTCTGACTCCCTGAACTTGGGAGCACTGGTAAAGGCCTCTATGCTTGGTTCTCACAACAATTCACTTCTCAATGTGCAGAACTTCCGTTTCTCTTAATGTTCAAACACATCATAACATTATTCTCAATTTTTCTTGGTGATATCTCACCAAGCTTGCTTTTCTTTTGCTGTGATTTAAAGTTTTTGACACTAATTAATGAGAGCCCTAACTATTGATGTCCCTGAGGAAGCCTTGCAATGACTCCTGTGCCTCTCCTGATGTTTCTTACTATTTTGAAACTCTTTATATCTCTCTTGGTTTGGAAACAAAAATCTAATGTATGAATTTTTCTAAATTCTAGTTTCTCTGAATATATTTTTAAAATTTATTTCCATGTGTACAGTGTTTGTGTGTGTGTGTGTGTGTGTGTGTGTGTGTGTGTGTGTTTATTCAGTGTGCATGTGTATGTTTTGACAAGCATGGGTCCATATGTTAAGGCCAACATATTTGCAAGTCAGAAGACTGCTATTTCTTCACGTGCTTATGCATTTTTAATGTATTTATTTATTTGTGTATGTGTGTGTGTGTGTAAAAATTCACATGCATGTTGCATGCTGGTGTCTATAGAGGCACAGAGACAAAAGGGATACTTGACTCCTTGAAGCTGGAGTTGGAAGCAGTTATGAGTTACCTGACATAAATACTGGTAACCAACTTGGGTCCTCTGGGAGTGTAGTCTACATGTTCTAACCCTGAGCCATCTCCACGTTCTCAGCTTTGCATTATTTATCCTTGCACACTTTTCTGCTCACTAAATCTTCCCTTCCAATGGTGCATTACATGAACAAGGTTTGTGGTATCTTTCATGGTTCTATTTTCTTTAAATTTTCTTTCCATGTCTTTCTTCCCCTCCCCCACTCCTTAAACTTCATCAGATATGTGTTGATCTCTGAATACTATTTCTTACTATGAATGAGTTTCTGAAACGCATTATAATTATCAATTTTATGTGGATGTTTAAGAATTATTTCACAGTCTGTGCTCAAGCTGGACTCTGTGGAGGAATTTCTTCAAGTTTGAAGTACTTAAAGGCACCATATTTCTCTGTTTTGACAGTTTAAAAATATCCTGCACATATGACCTCAGGGCATATGCTTAATGCAATACCCTGGAATCAAGAGAGGAAGAAAAATCCAAACTCAGCATATAAAACTGTCTGCCCTGTTGTGACCCATGTTTCAGACAGAGTCTGTTTGCTCGCCAGGCAATAATAATTAATTTAGAAAAACATTTCCTAGCTCTCTAAAACCATAAAATTTTGAATCTCTCACTGGAGTGCAGTATAAATCTGTGATTATATTTATCAGCAGATATTCTTGTGTCTTTGTCTGTATATCACTGAGGTATTCATCCCTGCAGTGGAATCTTGCCATTTTAAAAGGCCTTTCTCCCTTGTTCAATGCAGTAGCGTCTCTTGGCACAGACATGCAGCTGTGTGGACCTTGACACCTGTGTACTTAGTGATTCCAGCTTACAGGACCCAACTCTCAGGCTCCTCTCTCCAGTTAATATTTTCCTTTCCTCTTTTAATTTTGTAGCTTTTACTTCTTGCTAGTAAAGCTTGACATTTGAGAGAGTTCTCAGATAGAAATTATCCTGTGTGGCTGTGGAGATGTCTCATCCAGTCAAGGGTTTGCTTCACAAACATGATCTCCTGGACTGGGATGCCCAGCTCCCAGGTCCAGCCAGTCATGGCGATGCCACCAGTAACCTGAATGTTGGTGGTGTGGAAAGGGGGATTTCTGTGTCTTGCTTGTCAGTTAGCTCCAGGCTCAATGAGATGCCTTGTTTCAAAAAAGCAAGGTGGATAGTAATGGAGGAGCACACCTGGGCATTGGCCTCTGGCGTCCGCAAACATGGGCAGGCATGTATACATATGCTCACACAAGTTGTTAGGCATTTCTGTTTGTGTTTTAGGAGTGATTTCAGATCACACTCCCTCATGTTGCTGCTCTGTCTAGTTGTCTTGGTTGTATTTCCACACATAGAACCTGAAGCCCTCAAAGCTGTGGCAGCAAACCCAAGTGACCAAGAAGCACAGAGTCCAGGACACCTCTATCCCAGCACAGTGCTTGCTTCAGCATACCATGGCCCTAGACTTCTTCAGCTCTGAGAACATTTTGATTTTAACATAAACAACCATATGAACTCATGGTTGTATCTATGATCTGACTTTCCGAAATGTAAAACTTTGACCTGCCTGCATACTGATGGAAGTGAAATTCCCTTGCTCTCATCTTGTAAACTGCTGTTAAGTTGTTCATTAGGACTTTGAGCTGCAGATACAGCTGGATGGAGACTAGTGTGTACTTGCTAAAAATAGGGGCACTGAAAAGAAAAAAGAAAGCAGATGAGGACATCGACTGCACTCAGCTGTGATATGTGAATTTGCATCATCTAACTGGGGACCAGACTCAGAAAAATAACTGACAGAGCAGGCTCAGCCTCTCCTTTCTTAAACAGCAAAGTCCACTAGCATCTGCACTGTGGTAAAAGCCTGAGAACACATCTTATTCATTTACTCTAGAAGCAAGATAAATCTGGGATGCCTGCTCTTTTTTTTTTTTGCCTATTCCTCAGAAAATAATAAAGGATTCCCTGCTTAAGTGGCATTTTTACTGAAGACATACTGTTTAGTGCATGCCTAGTTATACACACATGATATTTTGAAATGCAAAAACTAGATTCTCTTGTATAATTCAGTAAAGGTTTTAAACCTATGATTAACAATTAAAAAGCAGTAATGACTTCTTCCCCCAAATTAAATAATATACAGTACTTTCAAATTTAAAATGATGGAGTGAACTAAAAGTGCTGTCTTTGATGAGTCAGACAGGACTTTCCCGGTTGCCTGTGTACCACTTCCAGGACCTCAGAGTCCTTGACGTCACTAAAAACAACCCACATTCTGCCAGGAGGCCTTCTTAATCCTCATAGTTTCTTTTTCTTTGTTACTGTGTGTGTGTGTGTGTGTGTGCGCATGCATGCGCGTGTGCGCACATGTATGTATTTGTATCTGTGTATGCACTCATCTGTGGCAGTGTGTACACACATGTTCTACGTACATGTATGAAGGGCAGAGGGCAACTTTGGGGGTTGATCCTCATTTCACCCACTTCGATACAGGGCCTGTCTTGCTATGCAGTGCTGTACATGTTGGCCTGTGATCTTCCAGAAATTTCCTACTCTCGACCTCTGACCTCATTGAGGAGTTGGGGACATACATGTATGATACTGTGTTTGGATTTTACATGGGTTCTGGAAACCACACTAAGACTATCAGATACATTTGATAGATACGTTACACAGAAAGCCATCATGTTTGAAATTTCAAGGGAAATTATTAATTAATTATAGAATTTGGCTCTAATTAGGCATGAACTATCAGCCTTTCTCCAATCATCAAACTGCTGAGATTAAAGGATTCTGTACCAACATCTAGTTTACATTGCTCACACGATGAGATCAAGTCTGATGAAGCCCAATTTTTACATTATTTTTAAGGTCCCATATTTTAATTTTAGTTTCTCTTAAAATCAGAAAAAATAACATAATAAAAGTCATGTACAAAGTATGGATCCAGACCAGAAGATACTGATTTCTACACTAAATATGATCACAAAATATGACTTTAACTGGTAATTTAAACAGAGGGGACCCACCCAGGCAAAGCAGCCACCATCTGAGAGAGCTTTAGATGCCTGTTCTAATGTGGCTAACTACTCACTGAACACAATTCTTTATAGACTGTGCTAACAATTTCAGAACATTCCATAGCATTAAAGAGAATGACTTAAACCTTATATACAGAAACCTACCATACTGTTCTTGACATCAGAGTATTTAGTACTACAGGTTACCATATCCATCCAAAGTTGCTTGAATGGTTCTTCCAAAGGTGTAGCGGAACAAACAGATGCTACAGGAATGGAGGTTTTGAGTAAGTGTGTCACTAGCTGATGCTTCTTCCAAAAGACTTCAGATGCTAACACCACAAGGTGACTTAAAGGCTGCCCCTCAGTCTTCCTATTACCTCTGAGCTCTTCTTGAGGATACACTGCTAGGCAATAACAACGACTTACATCAGCTTTAATTTCTACACCGTCTCTACACCAGCTATACAGTTAACTATTGCAACCTTCCATTGCAACACTTTCTACATAAGAGTAGAGAATATTAAAAAAGAATTCAGACTTTTCTTGATGATATCACAGGAGGACATACAATAGAGCCCCATGTTTTAATTTTGATTTCTCTCAAAATCAGAAAAGTTCATATCATAAGATCAATCTATATGGTGTTGAACCAAATGATATTCATTTCTATATCAATACAATCACAAAACATGATTTAGTGTGTTTTCAGAAACAAATGAGTGTGAGCCCACTTCTTCTATACCAATTCCCTGTGTTATAGCTTCTTTTTCTCCACACATTAGTGCAACCCTGGACAATTATGTACTGTTTAAAATAGTTCACATTATAGGGGTTAATCAGGCAGTACTATTATGATGCAAACCTTATAAAAGTATGTGCACACATGTGTGAGTGTGTGTGAGTGTGTGTGAGTGTGTGTGTGTGTGTGTGCGTGCGTGTGCGTGTGTGTGTGTGTGGGTGTGTAGCTTAGAGGACAACTCTGTCATTCTTCAATTGCTCCCCACATTTCCTTTTAAAAGACAGAATCCCTTACTGTCCTACAACCAGCTAAAAAGCCCAAGACAGCAATTTCTAGGGATCTGCCTGTCTCTGCTTTCTCAGGATAATAACAAGCAGACACCAAAACATAGCTTTTTAAACTGGGTTCTTGGGATGCCATTTCAGTCCTCCTGTTAGCAAGCCAAGCACTTTGTCAACAGAACCCTCCTCACAGTCCATGGATAAGTTAATTTTTAAATAACTAAAAGTTACCAGGTTGTGGCTAGAGTAATGGTTCAGTGAGAAATGTGATTACCATGAAGTGTGAGTATCTGAGTTAGAATCCGCACAATTCCCATAAAAGTCAGAGTCAGTAGTTAACGCCTACACTCAATCCCAGAGCCTCTACAGTCCACCGGGAGGAGGATACAGGAGACTCCCAGGAGCTTGCTGACCAGCCATCTCAAGTTATGGAGTAAGAAATAAGAGAAAGTGCTACAAACAGTATGCAAAATGAGAACCATCATCTGAGTAAGTCTTCTGACCTCTACCCACATGCTGTGGCATGCATGATCACACAAGCCCCTCCCCCCCACAGCTTAGGAAAACAATTTTGCTACTTCATTAAGAATGCCAATATAGTGCTCGCTTCGGCAGCACATATACTAAAATTGGAACGATACAGAGAAGATTAGCATGGCCCTGCGCAAGGATGACACGCAAATAATGCCAAGATAATCTGTCAGAGGTTACAATATTTTGATGACTGCTGAGCCTGTATCTGGGGGGTTCAGCAAGTCATCCCCCCCAATCCCTTCAGAAGAACAATGATGCCCCTGGTGCATGAGAACACACCTAACAAACCTCACAGGGTAAAGTGTTTGATGCTTTAAAAACACCTGCTGAGCATGTTATCCAGTCAACAAAGCATGCAGAACAGATGTTAGTGAAAATCCCAAGTCCTCAAAGTCTTGCTCTTGGTTTAGTTGGGAAGCAGAGGGTTAGGTTAGCCAGAACATCTGAATTGTAATATCCTGTGGCTTTTGAAGAACATGACATACTTCATCCAATAAAGTCAATTGGCTTGATAAAATTCTGGACATCATCGTGCAGCTGTATATTACAGTTTCTGTCTCAGGGGCTTCATTTAGTCTGTGACTGAATCTCATCCTTAAAAATAAAAGCACTTGGCCAGTAATAGAAAGTACATTTTATTATATGGAAATTAATGATTTTCAAAAGCACTTGGAATTTATGTCACTGTGGTGTAGGTATTACTGCAAGAGCTCTGTCTCCTTGTGTTTGGTATCATGACGCTTCCAGGGCTGCTCAGAGTGTTCAGAGCACTGCCATTTCTCTAACATAAACACTCCTTTAACATGGCATCCACCTTTCTTCCTGCTCTCTTCCCTGTGCTTTGAGTCGATTGACCAGCTATTATGATTGTGATTGTCATGTTTATTTGCAAGGAGCAGGGGGACTGTGAGAGGAGGTCAGGTCACAAGACTTGATGCTCAGAAATTTGCTTCTTGCCCTGTTTCTCAGACCTGCAGGTTCTGCTTTACACTTCCTGTTTCTAACCGCTGTTATAGGTTCCCATTTTAAAGTGTAATTTAAAAACAATTTAAGATTTGACTTTAGAAAGGTAAACAGAACACACAAAGCCCCAACTTTCCTTGTTTTTGTCTTATACTTTGGCTCTAATCTTTTTGAGAAGCAGGGGTTTTTTTCCCTCCTGCATCTACAGGTTTCCTTACTAGTTGTTTTCTTAATATTGGGTGACTAAAGAACACAGGGTACTTTCATAGACAAAATGTGTTCGGGTTATTCTTTTTAAAGCCACCATTTGGAAAATAGCAGTGGATAAAAGTGCTTCCTAACAAGCCCGAGGACCTAAATCTGGTCCCCATGATCCATATAGTGGAGTGGAAAGAGAGAACCCATTCCTGCAAGGTGTCCTTTCTTCTACCACAGAGAGATAGCGATATATATAGAGGGGGGGGAGGGAGGGAAGGAGGGAGGGAGGAGAGAGAGATGGAGAGGGAGGGAGACAGACAGACAGACACACAGACACACACACACACAGAGATTGGAGTATATTTTGTGTTAGCAAACTACTCTTAGGCAAAGAATGGTTGTTATACCTAGGGACAGTCCATTGTAGAAAACTGGTTTACAATTTGTCAGGCACTTAATTCTCATCAGAGAAGTTGCTTCTTACAGTAGATGGAAATTATTACACAGATATACAACTGAACAGTATATAGGCAGAGAGAGAGAGAGAGAGAGAGAGAGAGAGAGAGAGAGAGAGAGAGAGGAAACACAGAGAGAGAAAGACAGAGAGAGAAAGAGAGAGGAGAGAGAGAGGAGAGACTTGGGAATACTCAGCCCTAAATGGGCTCTTTATAACACTAACCCAAGGCTCAGGAATCTGTGAGGAAGAAGAGGTAAAGATTTTAAGAGCCAGAGGTGGTGCATGCCTCCACAAAAGTCTTAGCATAGAGGGGGAGATAGGTATAAAGCCCCACTCCTATCCAGTAAGAGCATAGTTTTAAGAGTGCTCCTGCAGGCTGGTATGAAGGCTGTGTGGGTAAAGGCACTGGCCCTCAAGCCTGAAGACCTGAGTTAGATACCTGGAATTCATATCATGGAAGGGGAGAATCAGTTCCCACAACTTGTTCTCCAATGTCTACATACGTATCTTGGCATATGCCTCTACCCCAACCCTCCGTGTTCACACACAAATAATTGTAAGGCAACAATTTAAAAGAGAATGCTTCTTTAAATTTTCAATAGCCATACAAGTAATAGATTTATCATTACATTTTACTTATACTTTACTTTTTGACACTCCTCTCTCTTCCTGACTTGTACCATTTCATCTTCAGTCCCTTTTCCATCCCTTGTTTTCCCTCCTTCCTTAATCAGCCTCTTTTGCCTTCTCCTGATGCACTTTCAAGTCCTTGACCAATACTTACGCTTCATTACAAAATTTAAGATTTTTGGTTCACATACAATATAGGGCATGTAATATGGGTCTTTCTAAGTTGCTTTGCTTCATAGTTTCTAGATCCATCCTTTACCCATTCATTATTTCACTATTTTTTACAGCTGAATAAAATGTCATTTTGCATGTTCTACTTATTCTTACCCATTCATCTGCTAATGGACATCTATGCTGCCTCCTTTCCTTCACTACTATGAAGTGAGACTACTGCCTTTTGAAAAGCATATTTGGAAAGTTTCCTGTTAGAACAAATAACTACAAAGTCCTTATAACAACTTGGCCAAACAGTCCCAGTTAGAAAGTCTATTGTCATGGAGAGTCTGAATTGTGTTCTTTAGATAACATAAGTATGTGACAAACTGTAATTTTATTTTACTCTGTTTGATATGAACAGCCAAGGCCATGAGGGAAACTTCACTAAAGCTTTATGGGTATATTCAAAAATGTCCAAATTCCTACAACTTCCCTGCCAGGTTAGAAATGAACTGATGAATTTAATTTAATTAGAGTTTTTCAATACTAACCTTACACATTAAGGCTTAACACACACACACACACACACACACACACACACACACACACACTCATACACACATTAAAGGATAGTGATTATCTCATGAGAATGGTTAGAGGAGCTTGAGTGATGGATCCGTGGTTAAGAACACTTCCTGCTCTCGCAGAAGTTCCATGGTTGACTCACAGCACCTATATGGATGCTCTAGTTCCAGGGGTCCAATAGGAAAGAGCAAGCACACAGTATACAGACATATTTGATGGCAAAACACCTACACATGTAAAATAAAACCTAAAAACAATAAAAAGGAATGGTTAGGATTTCAGGTGAAACCCATGGGTAGAGAATCAGTGGGAAAAACACTATTCACTAATAAACCATAGGATCACTATGTGATAAGAACGGCCCAGAAGAATGCTTGATTCCAGAGATGATGAAGACAAGATAGTCTTGAGGGAAGGTGAAGAACTTTGCTCTGTTTGGTAAAGATGACAGTCTGGAGGCAGATAGACAGCAGAGTAGTTTATTGTTGAAGTACAGAACTGGCAATGACTTGAGTAGAAGGATTAACTTATTCCAAATCAGAAATTAGAGTAAGCCATGACTTAGGATGCTATTGCAATCCCTCTCCCCGCTCCTGCTCCCCGCAGTATTTTTTGCTAATAAAGGCTTTGGAGTAGTTTAGAAGGTTAAATTCAAAATTTACCCTTCATCAGTATTTGCAGTTGAACATCTGGGCTAACCTGAGAATCAGGGTGGCTTTCTGGTAAACCTTTTAGGTTTGTCTACTTCCCTTCTGTACAATGAGGTACTTTATGGGAACCACGGGTAAATTTTCTTGAAAATTTCAGCAGCAGATTTTATGAAGACACTGAGAAACCCACCTGTGGTGTTTTGTTCATGAGGAGCTTGACTGTCTACGTGAGATTCCCTGGTGTCCAGGCTCTCAGATCTTCTGAGGTTGGGAAGAACTTTCAGCCAGTCTGTCAAATATTCTACACCTGAACTATACACCATGGTTTCCCATGTTCTGCTTGGACTGTGAATTGTCTCAACATGTATCATTGTCTATGTAGCTTTTACTGGCCATCGTAATAGAAAGAGTGGATTTAAGAGTGTGCAAAGCAAAAAGTATGATGCCATTGACACTCTAGAATTGCATGACTTTTGTTCCAGGGATTGTTTCAGGCCAAGTCTACTTCATTTTCACACTCAGTACTTGGGTTTAGCCTTGAAATTTTTGAAAAGAGGACTCATTTTCCTAGGCACTGGAGAAGTAGGTCCAGGGCTCTAACTTTGGTTTTATCTGCTTTTCAACTGTTTAACAGTTTATGAAGTTAGTGAATGCTCCTGGGGAAGCATAGCCACAACATAGCTTGATATTTCACCATGTTTGGTTAATTCTTCAAATTCTTTAAAAAGAAGAAATTTGTAACTCTTCACTTAGTTGCCTCCAGTAAAATTAAGATCCACAATACTTTTAGAATCTGTAGAGAGGTCAATGTAGGTGAAATATTTTCAAGTTGAATGCAAAAATATGGTTTTCTAATCATAAATACCTTCATGCATAATAACATCTAGGTTGTGTGAAAGAGATAAGTATAAAGATATAACTTTAAAGTTAAAATAATTATCACGTGATAAGGGTTTTCCTAAATCATATATAAAAACTAGGAAGCAAAAATTAAAGAAACTAAATTTTATACATAAATATATATGCTGAAAAGATAAAATTATTAGTTGGTAATAAATATTTGATTCATATTTAAATAAATACATAGGAAATTATGTCCATAACCTTATATTCTCATCTGTACTTTCATTTGTTCCACATTTTTCTGATTTCACATGTTTTCTCTTTTACCTTTCTTTTGTTCCTCCTTCCTCCTCTTTGTCTTTCCTTGTTTCAGCTTAAAAATCTATGATTTTCACAGTTTATAGATTCATCAACTTCTCTACATTCAGTAAAGGTCAGGCATACTTTTCTAAAATATTTAATCACTAATTTCATAAATGTTGGGCCATATAAATGCATTAAAATTTGAGAATATAATGGTTAACAAACATAAGGACTCCAGCTTTATTTTGAGTCTCTGAGTATTTCTTCTCATGCATCTGGACAAGGAAAGGGCCAGAGTGACCTATATACCAGCTGAAAGACAGGAATGTTGTCTTCGTTTTCATTTCTTCTGGGGCCACTTGTTCACCGGCCCAGGCCTTTCACCTGTAGTAACCTAGAACATTTATGCATCTCCTTGTTCAGCTCCCTATTGTAGTAGTTGGATGCATAATGAATCATTCATTATAAGGAGTAGATAGCAATATAAACCAAAAAGATCACTATTTACCATTGCAAAAGATTTTGTGCCTCCAGTAGGCACCTTCCTGAACAGAATACCAATAACTCAAGCACTAAGATCAACAATTACTAAATGGAACCTCACGAAACTGAAAAGTTTCAGGAAGGCAATGGAGACCATCAATAGGACAAAACAGTAGCCTATAGGATGGGAAAAGATCTTCACTAACCCTCGTCTGACAGAGGGCTGATATGCAAACTATATAAAGAACTTGAGAAGTTAGCACCCACAACTCAAATAACCCAATTAAAAATGGGGTATAGATCTAAAGAGAATTCTCTCAGGGGAGTCTCTAATGGCAGGGGTACACTTAGAGAAATTGACATTGTTAGCCGTCAGGGAAATGCGAATCAAAAGGACTCTAAGATCTCATCTTACACTCCACAGAATGGCTAAACTTGAAAATTCAAGCGACAGCTCATGATAGCAAGGATGGGGAACAAGGGGAACACTCCCCTATTGTTTTTGGGAATGCAAACTTTTATCACCGCTTTGGAAATCAATTTGGTGGTTTCTCTGAAAATTAGGAATAGTTCTACCTAAAAACTCAGGCATATATTCAAAGGATGCTCTACCATACCACAAGAATGCTTGTTCAATTATTTCATAGCAGCTTTAATCATAATAGCCAGAACTTGGAAACAACCTAGATGTTCCTTAACCAAAGAATAGATAAAGAAACTGTGGTTCATTTACACAATGGAGTATTATTGCGTTTTTAAAACCAATGATAATTTGTCAGCAAATGGATGCAACTAGAAAAGACCACCCTGAGTTAGGTAACCCAAAAAGAGCAAAGAAAAGTATGTACTCTCTTCTAAGTTGAAATAAACCATAAAGTAAAGGATAACCATGCTATAATCTACAGAGACAAAGAAGCCAAATAACAAGGAGGACTCAAGAATGGTTAAGAGTTACAACCCTTAACCACTGCCATGATGCGGTTCATGAGTCTCATTGAGAAAAAGAATAGATACTGTGAGTGTGTGTGTGTATGTGTGTGTGTGTGTGTGTGTGTGTGTGTGTGTGTGTGTGTGTGTGTCGGGCATCTCTGGAACAAGGTAGAAACCTAGTGCATTGGAGGCTCCCAGGAATCTGAGGGTGACCTTAGCTAAGATTCCTAGCAATGAAGAATGTGCACCCTGAACTGGCCATTTTCTGTACCCAGCAAGACTTCCAAAGGAGGGATTGTGACACTAACTGGCCCCAAAACCTTTGATCTACAGTTTGTCCTGCCTACAAGGCATATAGGAATAAAGATGAAGTGGAAATTGAGGGAATGGACAACCAATGACTGGTCCAGGTTGAGATGCATGCCATGAGAAGGAGACCACTCCTGACATATTAATGATATTCTATTATATCTGTAGACAGGAGCCTAACATAACCAGTATCAGAGAGAGGCTTCATTTAGCTACTGATGTAAACAGACGCAGAGATCCACAGTCAAACAATAGGTAGAGCTTGGGGAATCCTATGAAAGAGGAGGAGGATGGATTGTGAGAGCCACAAGTGTCAAGAACAGCACAAGAAAACCTACAGAATCAACTAACTTGGGTCTCAAAGAGACTTAATTGACAACTAGGAGCATGCTTGGCACTGACCTAGGCTCTCTGCATATGTTATAGTTTTGTAGCTTCATGGAGAGAGTGGAGGGGTGGTTGGGAGGTTGGAGGTGTTGTGAGGGAAGAACTGGGAGGAGAGGAGGGTGAACTGTAGTTGGGATGTAAAATTAATTAATTAATTGATTAATTAAAATTAAACGAATGAATAAACAAACAAAAAATTCTTGTGCTTTTTTTCCTTCTATGATTATAACTGTTTCTCCATAAATCTGCTATTAAGGAAATTCAATTAGTAACAAGATGTTACAATGCTGAGAATAATTGACGGTGTATTAGCATTCTGACAGCTTCAAAACATACAACCCTTAACCACTGCCATGATACGGTTCAGTAGTGACATGTTTTTCATCAAGGATTGGAATTTGTTTAGCATTTTGCTGGCCTCTATTTAATTATTGTAAGTCTATATTTTTCTTAGGTAGTTTGAAGGTGAATCATAGATGACATTTGACATCCCCTGCTCCTCAAGGTGGATTGTAGGTCAGTTTCTTATTCTGTGGTTTCTAACATGGTTCTTTGTAATTTATAAGAATGTGTACTGATATTTTAATAGGCATATTCTAGATTTGCACAATTTTGAATGGAATGCAATCAAGCAGGTCAACATATGGTTTCTTCCTGTACACAATTATGTATTTGTATAAAACCCTCAGCAATTTAGTCTGAAAGAAGAAATGTGCTTTTCTTTCTAAATTTGAATGACAGTGGCCAATATGCTTTTAAAGGTCATCTCAACACATTTTACAAAACTTTTTAATGTTTACAAAACTTTTTATCTGTTGTTCATTTCATATGTATTCAAGTTTATTGTTTGCTTAAAGAAATGAAGAAAATAAATCTATTTTCTTCTGTAAGAGTAACGTTTGACTTGCTTAGCGTACTACAGAGTACGAAGTGCAGGGATCTAAGAACTTAGTTTTAAATCTCTTACTGAGTTATCATGGGCAAATATTTTAGTCAGTAAAATGACAACAATATTATCTTTACTGAAGAACCAATACCTGAGATGATTCATGGATATTCGCCAAAAAATTTCTGGAGTACAAGCATATAATCAACGCTAAGTAATGATTTTTGTAATTTCCTTATTAAAATAAACTATTATGTACTAATATAAATGACACACAACAAGCACGATATATCATCAAATATTTCATGCTATACATTTAATAAATTTAGTAATTGTAATGCTCATACATTTGATGTGTCATGATAGTTTAACATTTGTAATTGATTTCCTTTTTAAAAAAACTTTTACTATTTTACATATTTCACAGATATTTTGTAAAATTATCACAATTTGAAGTTGAAAACAATCCAGATTTCTTTTCCTAAACTTCTGGAGATCAGATCTAAGTTGGAGTTGTTAAATGGTTGTTCTCCTCCTCATGGCTCCCGAGACTAACCTTTGTCGCCTTTTCTTATTGCTAGTAGTCACTTCAACCCCTTTGCTCATGTCCCTAATTCAAAATGAAAAAAGAACTTCTAGTTCTATTGTTAATTGTAGTTTTTGACATATCTATTTTCCCCCTTGGGTAATGACCCTTGTGATTACATTGGGTTCGCCCTGATAAATTTGGGAGAATCCATCTATCTGAAGGTCTTTACAGTCTTCTAAATGCTTTGTTACAGAAGAGTCACATATTCACAGATTCCTAGGATTAGGAACTAGATATCTTTAGGGACCTAGTACTTTACCATCCACAGAGAGTACACCACAGGCGGACATTAACACTGTAAAGTAAGTGACATGTATCTGTTCATTAAAAACACTTTCCAAGTCATAAAGCTACCAGCCAAAGATTTTGCTCGATGTCCATCTACTTAACAGTTAACCGAAAGCCTACCAAGTAACTACTAATTTACCCCAAGAATCTATTAACTCACAGTTGGATCAGTATTTATAACAATTGCATTTTATTTTAGAGTGGAATAGTTTAGGCTCTATAAATTTTTAATAGTCTTTTAAAATACTTTTTCTTTTACCCAAAATGGATATTTTCTTACAGTATCTTATGATTATGATTTCCCGTCTCTCAACTCCTTCAAGTTCTTCCCAAGTCTCCTCCAATCCAAATCTATGCCTTTTCATTTTCTCTTGTGTTAGAAAATGAACAGTAAATATTACAAAATAATAATTCATGATTATATTCATAACAGATTCTGAAACTAATGTTTAATGCTTCAAACCTGCCCATTGCTTATGACATAAAAAGGAAAATTATTAATTTAAAATTTAATGTAAGCAATAATAAATAAATAAATACAATTAATTAACTAATTAAAAGAAATAGTAAAAACAAGATAAAATGAAAAAAACAAATAATTAAAATAAAAGAGAAAATAATCAAATCAAAAGAAACAAACCAGCATAGGATAAAACAAATAGAAAAAAAATAAGCTAACTGAAAAAGCACACCAAACATGTCTAGACACAGAGATTAAATATTCTTAAAACCAGGCTTTTCCTTCATTGTCTTTGTATCTTTTTTGTATTCATTTGTTTTCAGTGATAAAATGTGGACTTTGAAGTATTCTGTATTCAGACAAAACAGCAATAGAGCAAATATTAAGTAAGACTTTCTGCTTTAGTTTCAAAAAACCAGATATTCCATGGATTCACAGAAAAGAATAGATGAAGTATTGTCATATCTAAATACAAACCTGGAAGGTAGTAAGTTGTGGTTAGACATAAAAAGCCATAGGCTGCATTTGATAGGAGCCAAATGTGTTTTCACAGTGGCTGTCATAAGCCATGGGTGGGCTTGATGTATTAAATATTACTCTCGGAATCTGTTGTGAATATAATCACGAATTACAGTTGGAGAATGTGGATAATATTGATTCAAATCAAAGAAATGTGAGAAAAGCAGGGTAAAAAACAAAACACCTACTCGTTTCATGAGGGAAAGGCAGTATGAGTTTTTAGCCACCCCCACTAACTCAAACATGCAGTAAAAGCAATTCATATAAACCATAAATAAGCCACCATGTTCATTGATCTACTGTGGGCAAAGGCCTAGCCCTAACCCTAGCCCTGGCCAGTGTGGGAGCTGGTGAAGAAAGGACTTTGAACATCTTTGATAGTTCTTTTTGTCCTCAGACAACCATTCCTTTCTCTTTCATTGACAAAGTCACATTGACACCCAGAAAATGACCGATTTAGAGACTATAAAGAGACAAATAAAAAGGAAATGACAGTTACGGGTGGAGTAATAAAATGGCCTTCAGGCATTTTAAAACCTCTAACTTTTCACATCCTAGGTCCCGGGACCATTAGGCATTATTTTAGCAGTCTCTTCCTCAGGTAGTCTCCCAGCCATGGCTCGTGTAGAACTCTGACATGACTTACAGTGTAGTGACAGCAAACAGAGGCTATCAACACTGTTTCAGTGATTGGAACTTTGTGCCTTGAGATATTTATCCCCAGCCCTGCCTTAGCATGCTCTCAGCGCCCCCAACTGGAAGATTGATGTCTATAGAGAATACCTGGTTAATTATTGTTGATATATTTATATTTATTGTTAATATATTGTTATAGAAGAAAGACTGAAGTTGAATATGTAGCACCGAAGAACATTGCTTGGAAATACACTTTCAAACAAGTGCAGTAAGAACATTCATGCTTAGGGGAAATGTAAGATATCACCAACAAGAAGCTAGAAAATAAATCATAGAATTGAAAACATTAAACTTGGAAACACAATAGTTCACATAGAATACACAATGGAAGGATCGATTTTTTCTATGTGTTTGTTCCAAACAAAGAAAGCACAGAAGAATGCATATTATATACACTGTTGCAGACAGCCTTCAAGGCAGAGGGCTAAGCCCAAAGCCCAAGGGAAAGCATTGCTTAGCCTGCATAGCAAGGTTTCCTAATATCAAACATAGTGACTGTAGTGGTTTGGATAGGTATGGCCCCCACGGACTCATGTGTTCAGATGCTTAGTCCATGGACTTAGGAGGTGCAGCATTGTTAAAGGAACTGTGTCACTGTAGAGGTGGGTTTTGAGGTCTTATATGCTCATGCTATGCCCAGTATGGCACAAAGTCTTCTTTGCCTGCAGAGCAAGATATAGAAGTGTCAGCTCTTTCTCCAGCACCATGTCTCCCCGCCTGCCACCATGCTTCTTGCCATGATGATGATGAGCTAAAGTTCTGAAACGGCAAACCAGCCCAAATTAAATGTTTCTCTTTATAAGAGTTGCTGTGGTCATGGTGTCTCTCCGCAGCGATAGAAACCCCAACAAAGACAGTGGCAGTATTCCAAAAGCACCCAGAGTGTGATAAACACTCTTTATAAGCTTAATCAGTCTGTCACACATTTGATGAGTAAGATTCAGTGGTGTAACAATTTTAGTGTATGGTACTATATCCAGTTGAATTACTCTTTAAATGGGAAAACATTAAAATACTATTAGGCATTTATGATTTCAGAAATTTTGGCAAGATTGCACAATAAGATCACTCCTGGAATAGATGTTCCAATGAATACAACTAAAAAGGAAATAGACAGAGGTGCTGTAAGTATCATGGAGAAAAGTTGAGGAATTTCTCAGTAAATTTTATTGTGGCCAGGGTAAGGGAAAAGAAAACGAGAGGGAAGAGTAGAGGAATGAGAGCAAAGAGAGTAAGAAGGGAGGGGTGAAACCTGGAGAGGAGCAAGAGAGCCAGAGAGAGCTAAAGCTAGAGTTAGAGCATGGGAGGGAGGGAGGAATGGAGGGATGGAGAGGGAGAGAGGGAGGGAGAAAGAGAAAAAGAGGGAGAGAAGGAGAGACAGACAGACAGAGAGACAGACAGAGAGACAGAGACAGACAAAGCTCTCTCTAAAGAGCTTTGTTAGAATTAGAGCAAGGGAGGGATGGAGGAATGGAAAGGGAGAGGGACAGAGGTAAATAGGGTGGGAGAGGAAGGAAGAGAAGGAAGGGAGAGAGAGAGACAGAAAGACAGAGAGACAGAGACAGAGAGAAAGAGACACACACAGACAGAGAGAAAACTATGTGAGAGAGAGAGACAGAGACAGAGACAGAGACAGCAAGACTGAAAGAGAGAAACAGAGACAGAGGGGGGAGATGAGAGAGCCAAAAAAAAAAAAAAACCCACAAAGAGTTAGAGCAAGGACGAGGGAAAGAAGGAGAAAGAGAGAGGTGCATACACAGAGAGAGAACAAAATTGCTGGGATCCAGTTATAATTAGACAAGGAAAACAGCAAATTAAGTGTTTAATTCTAAAAAAATCATGAATAAAATGGGAGAAGAATAACAAGCAGTTGTTAGTATGCTCAGGTAATGCTATTATCATGGAAAATAGGGAGATACCAATAAATCAAGGAAATCTGATTGCTAAATAAGCATCAAAGTTCTTTGGCACAAGTTAATAATATGGGTTTAAATAAAGAGAGCTAAATTATACCTTTCAAATAAAAACAATAAAATTAAATGGATACCAGAGAAGTAATAGTGTCTGTATGTCATTAAATATAAAAAGTTACAGATTTTCAGACTTAAGTTTTAATAATATTTAATAGGACTTTAAAACAATATTTCTAAGGCAAGATATAACTAATAAATAGCTTATTGTCATCTTATAGTACATTTTTGTACAACATACTTATAATCAGACATTTTAATAAAAATTTCTTTGCTTTTTCTAGAATTATACTATCAGCAATATCAATCTCGGATGGATTAATAAAGTTATAATAAGTTGTCATTAATATTTTTGTGAATATTTTATCTACATATTTTCATGTACTGCAGTCATAAATGTCAGCATACATAAACTTATTTTTTAAAATAAAATACAATTAAAATTCTAACAAAATACAATTCATGGCAAAAATTTTAGGAGGAGATGGAGAAATATGTGAGAAAGAGAATGTTAAAAGAGGGCATGGCATCCTAAATATGAACCTATAATAGAATCAAAAGCATGCAGTCATGACTTTTCTGAGAGAAATGCATGAGTTGACAGTTGTCAGAGGATGGTCTTAAACACAACCCAGAGCAAAATCTAAAGATGTACACCTAGCCATGCCATTTCCTGCTGAGTCGCTTCTACAGTTTCCCACTAGTACTAAATAAAATCCAACATGTTCTATGGTCTCTCTGTGATTCAGTTTGTTTCCTCTCTCTCTTCCTTACACACTCTTTAGCAAGCCACCTGTCACAGGTTCCTGTCTGCAAGAGCTGCAGCTCACCTACTCAGAGCCTCAGAGATCGGGAAATCCTTACTACCATAAACTAGACAGCTTCCTGGGTTTAAGGAAATCTCAGGGGTTAGCATAATCTAAAAACAAGTGGTGAGCCTCACACGGAGGACCGGTCGGGACAACCTTCCTGATATAGGCAGTGGGCAGTTTATATTCAGTTCTATCCCTCCACTGTGTGTTCTGGGGATTGAACTCAAGTTGGCAGCATCGACAGCCTTGGCATCTTTACACACTGTGCTCTCTGGCTGGCTCAGACTAAGATTCTATCCGCACAGTCAAGTTCTAGCATAGGGAGTGAGACACCTTTCGTGTTCCAGCATACTTCCGAAGGCACCTGTGTCTCGGAGCTGATACAAAACACTCTAGGAATGCCAGATATGAGGCTGGCCGGCTGTGCTACGTGGAAATTCTTCTGGCCTCAGTTTCCTCTTCTGTAAGAAGCGTAGTTCTGAATAGCCTTGTAGGGTTGAAACTCATTGCTGGGTTAATTCAAGTGAACACAGCTTGGAATCTGCGAGCATCATCTAGCAGATGAATAGGTGACAGTCACGAACAAGATTGGGTTCCACAGTTTTCTGCTTTAGCTCAACTGCCCTTGATACAGAATTATCAGTGTAACTACAGGCTGAAGCGATCACAGATGGAACGCTTTGGTTCCCTGCCCTTCCTTATTTTTTATTGTAAAACATGAGTGTTATATTCAGGTCAGAAAAGCACTTGAACTTCATTTTGATTATTATGACAATGTTATCAGGCCAGCCAGATTAAAGAAATCTCCATCTCGGTATTGTTTCCATGCTCTGGCAAAAGGGGATGGTATACATTATTATTAAATAACGCAGAGTCTGGGCTGCCTCTTGCATAGAATTAATTTTGGTATAGCTTCCATTTCATTAGAGGAACACTTTAAAATAGGTCAAGTGTAACCAAGGCTAAATTGAAAATGCATTATTCTATTTTGGTAGGCTCTCCAAGCTGATACATATTTAATGCAATTTTATAAGGAAGTTCAAATGTCAGGCGGACGCCTTTAAGAAAACAAATGTCTTAAGTTTTACACTAGGTAATTTCTGAATAAACATTCAGTATATCTCCTTGACTGTCCCAGAGCTTTTTCTTGGCGGAAAATAAGCTATTTGTGTGAGTTATGTGGAGTGAATCTGACAACACGTGGTGAGCGCTGTTCTCTTTATTGGCTCTGTCTCTTTGGGATGTAGTTTAGGCTTGCAGAAATCCACCTTGCACTTTTTTTCCTTAGGATAGGATTCTTGGAATTATAAAAGTTTAGTGGAATTTAGGCTTGTGTCTTACTTTTTATCCATGTATTCAGTTTCATTGTTTTCAGGCTGTTCACTTAGCCAGACAACCTTGTGAGTTTTCACTTTCCACTTGGTTGTAAGGCAATCCCACACTGCAGAGCAAGTCCCTTTCTTTGGTAGAAATGCGGCTCAAAACTGAACATTAGTTTACATAGCTGTCCCTATTTCTCACAAATAAAGCTGTCGACGAAGAACCTGGACATGTAGGTGTTTGTAACTGCCATGGCTACACGGGATTTGCTCAAGAACTGTGACATAGTCCTTAGCAGTACCTTAAATTACTGGGCTTAGTGTTTGCCTCTCCCTGCACCCAAATCAATTGAGAGAAGAGGGAAAACTGCTTCAGGTCCCTTCAGTATGATTTCGAAAAAAAGAAAAAGAACTTTGGGGCTTTGTTTTTAAACTCGTGTCCAGAAGTCTTGAGGAAGACTTGGGCAAAGGATGAGGGACTCCACAAGAAGGGAGTCAACTAACCTGGACACTTAGGGGCTCCTAGACACTGAACCAAAGAGCGTACAAGAGAGGCCCCAGCACATATGCAACAGACACGTAGCATGGTCTTCATGCAGGTCCCCAAGAACTGGAACAGGCGTTATCGCTGACTTTTGCCTCCCTGTGTATCCTGTTCCCTTAACTGGGCTGCCTTATCTGGCCCCAGCAGGAGAAGATATGCTTGGCTTTGTGGTGACTTGAGGTTCTAGGGTCAGGTGATACCCAGGGAGGACTTTTCTGGTCTCAGAAGAGAAGGTGAGGGGCTGGAGTTGTGATCAGTATGTAAAGGAAATAAATTAATGATTAATGGAAAAAACAAGTTATCAAAATCGTTAATGCAACTAAAGGATCGATATTGATTATTCTCTCAACTTTTAATTAAAACTTTGAATAAAAAAGTCTTCATGTCATGAATTTCACGAAATCATTTGGATTTTTCAGACTTATTTTGCTAGATACGGAGGTTTCCCAATTGTTTTTTCCCAGATGAAAACCTCTGAGCAGTTACAGCGCTGTGAACAATCTTTTCCCGGATCTCAGGAGAGACTGCAAAAAGCCTGCTGCTACTGAGAAAATACCCGGACTCAAGGAGCCTCATGGGCTTCCCTTCTCATGTCTGCTTAGCAGTAAACGGTAGCACAGGGACCGACATATCATCCTGATAACGGCAGACCCCTCAACACCCTGTCTAACACTCCCTTCCCAAGGCCTAAAGTTTTCATCTGTACCTGTACTACCTGTAAAAACACATGTTTATTGCCACGACTTAAATGCCGACGATTCTCACGGGCTAGCTGGCATTGCCTCTTAACTCTTGGGCTTATCTGTCTTGTCCTGCAGCAGCTGGCTACAGTGTTCTGAGAAGTCAGACCTTTCTACATTCCTCTTTTGCTTAATCTTTAAATGTGTTCTCTGTAGATCACACGGTAAAGTTCTGCTTGCCAGTTTGCTTCGAGGCTGCCATCTTGTCCCTACTAGTGACTGGCTGTCATTTCCGTCTGTCAGTTTGCCAGATGCATTTTTCCTTCCTAGCTAACAGCCTCTCCCACACGAGCACATGTCTCTCCTCGGTCCCTCTAGTCCTTCAGATGTGGGTTTCTGTTCCTTCATCCTCCCCTCCACCACCCTTCCATTTCCCCCTTTTTCTTCCCTGCTCTCCCCTTCTCCTTCATTCCTTTCTTCCTCTTTCCCTCTCTCTTCCTTCCTTCTCTCTCTTACTCTGTCTTCCGCTACCATCATTTGTTTAACTTATGCAAAAGCCATCTTGGACTTCCCAATTCAATGATTATTTTTTGTAACTTTCTCATATCTTTTTGTGTCTTACTGTAAAACTAGCAACTCTTCCTCCAAAATTGGCTAGTGCATAAAATAAAATATTCTTGGTGCTAATCCGTCCTAAATTCTCTGGAGCACCAGAACTCTCTAAAACACTCGTTTTGATATTTGATGGCTTAGAATGCTCCCGATGTTTCTCCCAACCTTCCTTGCCAAGTTCTTCCAGAGTTCCTTGTTACCCTTTCTCTGTGAGAATAGGGTTGTTTCTCCCAGCTGTTTTTAGTCTTAACTTTTATGACATACTTTGTCCCTAGTGTATCATTTATTTAGTACCTCCACATCTCTGTAATTTTTGTGATTCCCTAAACAACTCTTTATTCTATAACTCGCTGTGGCCAGTCTGGCATCATGTGGGACCAATAGATGTGACACATACATACATACACATATTAAGTGCTCGATAAGTACCTGGCAATTATATACATGATAACCAGCTATTCAGTGGGACTACCCTATTTTCAAACTGCATGCAGAAAATGTCAAACAATATTGTAATGCTTAAGATTTCTCCCCTAGATGAGTTTTGTGACCCCCATGAGTTCAATGTGTGCCTAAACAAAGGCACATAGATTTTAATAAAAGTACTATAGCAGGAGTTTGGAAGAATGGGTCTATTTATCTCAGTAAAGACTGAGGAAAGCCTCAAGAAGAGTTTGCAGAGCAGACTTAAAGATCTGTGCAAACTCCTTACTGCACTGTGCGAGTACCATTCATGTCTTCCTGTCACAGACATGACAATTTAGTATAGTTAAACAACTGTCCATCAAGTAGCAGACACACCCTTAGGTATAACACATCACTTCAGCGTGACAACTTAATGATAGGTGAAAGTTTAGTATACGGAATGAGCGGCATTTTTCTTCCTACCTTATATAATATAGATTTTGGAACCTATGGAGGTTTCTGTCCATTTGTCCTACAGGGATGTTTAGCAAGTCTGTCTAGGCACACAGAGTGAGGAAAGAAAATTAGTTGGTAACAGATTCATTTTCACTGAAATAAAGGCATTCATGTTTCCTCCTTAAACTTAAAATAAAGAAGTTGTTTTTTATCCTCATAAGTTAAAGAATCTCACTTGAAAGAGAATGAGGGAGGGAGGCATGAAAAGGAGGGGCGAAGGAGAGACTGCCCAGATCAATCTTAGATATCATCCCTTGTCTTTTGGGGTAGGATTGGCTGCTTGGTTTAGAACACAGCCATTTGACTACACTGCTGGCCAGTGAATGTGCTCGTGTCTATTCTCCCAGTGGTAGGCTTATAGATCCACATCGCCATGCTCAGCTTCTTCCACTGCTGCAGGGGATTAGACTCAAGTCCTCATGCTTAGGTAGCGAGCACATTACCAGCTGAGCCATCTCCCTAGGCCCTGCACTGCTTTGTTTATGATGGCCAAGTGGTTTATGATGACATTTATTTTTATTCATAAATCTGCAATTTGGACAGGGCTTAGCAAGGGCAATGTAAGCTGAGGAGACTCAAGGGCTGGAGGCAAAAAGCATACTCGGTCAGTCAGGTGCTTGCCACTGGGCTGGGAAGACCAGAACTGTGGAAGGCTCCTCAAGCAGCTTTTCTCCTCTCTCTGTGGAAGGTGTGATAACTGTGCAGGGAGATTGAAGGCAGCCAGCATCCTGAAACACCATCTCAGTCCAGGCTCACATGGAATACATCATAGGAGAGACAGAACCAGGCAGAAGATTGTAAAGGATGTGTTGCATCCTGTGACCATTCTGAGGAGTGATACAGGACTACTTCTGCTATTCTCAACTGGCCAGGGAAGTTTAGTGGGACTGTGGAGAAAACAGCAGATTCCTTTATTGATAGAAGAATGCCAATGACACATTGTAAACAAATGCTGGTTACAGAATAATTACTCCTGTAAGGAGCAGATCATTCCACAAGGGATGTGACTGTCAGAAAGAATGTTGTTTTTTTCCTGAGCAGAAACTTCCAAAACATTAAATAGATAAACCCTATGACAAAACCTATTCTATTCTATTCTATTCTATTCTATTCTATTCTTCTATTCTACTCATTTCTACAAATGAATACATATTTCCTAGTTATATATTATATATATATTATAAGGCTCCTGCTTGAGGAGCCTTCCACAGTTCTGGTCTTCCCAGCCCAGTGGCAATATATCATATTATATATATAAAATACACCTATAAAATAAAGCATATGAATATATACACTATATATATAATGCATATGAAATACACACTAATTTTATATGTATTGTGTTTTGCTAGCACGTGGTTTATGCACCACATGTGTGCCTGGTGCTCATGGAAGCTACAAAATGGTGTCAGACTCACTGGAACTGACATTGCAGATAGTTGTGAGCCACCATATAGGTGATGGGAACTAAGTCCAGGTCCTGTGCCAGAGCATCAAGTGCTTTTACATCCAAACTATCTTTCTAGCTTTTATTTTATCCAACACTTTATGAAAACTTCAAATACACATTAAAGTTGAAAAATCTGTTTAATGTTCTGATATGCAAATTTATATTTTTCTTAATTTTACTGTATCACACATTTATCTTTTTTATCTATTGCCCTGTCTACTTATAAATATTCTTCTATTAGTGACACCCGTAAAATTAAGTTGCCTACAAAAGGATAATTTATTCCTAAACAATTCAAAGTGAACATTATTAATTACTACTCAGTAGGTATTTATATACAGCAGTATTTAGGCAACACATGCAGTGAAATATACAAATCTGAGTGTTTAATAGGACTAGATTAGAATCCTGTTTTTCATAATTTATTTAAAAAATGTGTGAGTGTGACTGTGTGAGCATGTGTGTGGTTGTATGAGTCTGAGTATGTATGTGTATATACATGTGTGAGTGTGTATTAGTGCCTGACTGTGAATGTGTGTGTGTGTATAACTGTGTGTATGACTGTATGAGTGTGTGTATGTCTAAGTCTGAGTGTATGAGTGTATGTATGTGTGTGTGTAAGAGTCTAGTGAGTGTGTATGAGTGTGTGAGTGGGAATGCATGCAAATGAGTATGTGTGTGACTGTGTGAGTATGTGTGTGTGAGTACAAGTATGTAAGTGTGTGTATGTATGTGAGAGTGAGTACATGTTAGTGTGTATGAGTTTGTGAAGATTAATGTGCGGGTATTATTGTGTGACTGCATAACTGTGAGTGTGTGAGTTTGTAAGTGTGTGTATTTATGTGAGAGTGTGAGAGTGTGTGTGTGTGTGTGTGAGAGAGAGAGACTCTGTGTGTGTGTATGTGTGTGTGTGTGTGTGTGTGTGTGTGTGTGTGAATGCAGTGTCTAGAAGAGCTGGAATTAAAGTTGGTTGTGAGTCCTGACATGACTATGTTAACCAATGTTAAATCTTTGCAAGGACCATCTCTCAAACCCTTACAGGCATGTTCAAGCTTCATTTTTATTATGCTATCTTTCTTCTTGATAAATCCAAATAACCTTCTCTTGTCTACCAAAATAAATTACCACAGCCACATTCTTTTTCCAGTCATTTAAAAACTCTTTCATGTCATATTTAAATGACATCATCGAAGAAAATTATATTTAATAGGCCTTGTATTTTTAATTTTTAATTAAAATTTATTTCTAACATGTGAAAATAATAACTATATATGTTTATGTGGGTGCCAACTGATGTTAGGATGCATGTGAACATTGTAATTACAGTTACAATTGTGAACCTTACAATTATGACAAATATGTTTATCTCTTTTAAACTTTTCAAATCATTTTTGTGGTAGAAACATCCCAAATTATTTTGCTCTTTAATAAGAAAGTGTATTATTATTATTATTATTATTATTATTATTATCATCATCATCATCATCATCATCATCATCATCATCATCATCATCCATTGTCTCCTTACTCTGCACACTAAACTTTTTGCCCTATACCACATTTCTATTCCCACTGATTGGGCTTCTGTCACACCTCCTTCCCCACTCTCCCCTCCTTTTTCCTGTTAATCACCATTCTTCTGAAAAGGTCTACAGGATCAGCATTTTAAGAGTCCACACATAAGTAGGATCATGTGGTATTTGCTTTTCTGTGGCCGGCTTATTTCAATTTACATAACCACTTCCCTGGTTATTTACCCTTCTGGGTGTCTCACTGGAGAAAAGCCCAAGAGAGGCCTGAGGGTGT
Source organism: Rattus norvegicus (assembly GCF_021556685.1). Classification (NCBI taxonomy): domain Eukaryota; kingdom Metazoa; phylum Chordata; class Mammalia; order Rodentia; family Muridae; genus Rattus; species Rattus norvegicus. The sequence goes on from NC_141549.1 coordinate 29,505,796, forward strand.
GGGTTGATATTTTAGGCTGCAGATAAGTAATTATTGAAGTGTTCGAATAGTTAAATAGTCAGGTTCTCTCCCTAGTTTGGTGGGGTTGTTAGTGTCAACTATTCAATCACAGCTTCTTTTGCTAATTTCTACATCATAAGTCTATCTATAAAGGCTACTGTCAGGAGCTGAGGAGATGGATCAGTAGTCAAAAATGCCTTTTGTGCAAGCACAGAGTCTGGACTCGTGTCTCTAGGATCCAGGTAAATTGCACGGAGCCATATTGGATTTGGGCCTAGCCGCTTTTTGACTGCATGGTTCAAAGTGACTCTGGGCTGTTTGGCCACAGAGACTCACCCCAAAGATGACTGCCATAAATCTTAAGATTGTTGGATAAAGCCTCTCCCATGAATTTACGGCACAGGAGTATAACATTCAAGGGATGCCTCAGCTCGAGCAGATACCAGTTATCTCCTCAGTCAACACCCAGTGTCTTCACCACCTGACCTCATCGCCTGACTTCTTTGCCTCCAGCTATCACTGCCTATACCCTCATCTCCCCCTCCTTCATATTTCACAAAGGTCACTCCCCCTACCTGAAAGCCTTAAAAACTGTAACATTCATCCCAGTAAACGAGACCTTGACAACAGAACTTTTGCTTGGTCTCCTTCTTCTCTTCACCCCCATTTTGGCCCACAGGTAGAAAGCCTCTTCGGGACCCTGAATAACTGGGTCCCCGCTGGCGGGGACAAGTGGCGCCCGAACAGGGACCCCGAAGCAAGGCCGACTACAGGACGACGGAGATAAGAGAGCTGCAGCGGGAATCGAGGACTCTTCAGGCCGTATAGCTCGTGTGTCGCTGGAGAGGGAGGTAAGGACCGGTTGAATAATTGTCGTCTAATTGCCATGGGGAAGGTATTGTCTAAGGAGGCTTGTTTCATAAGAGAAATCAAGCGTTTACTCAGGGAGAGAGCAATAAGAGTTAAGAAAAAGGATTTAATCAAATTTTTTTGTTTCATAGATGACAAATGTCCTTGGTTAATTTTAAGTGGCCCCGATATTCACCCCCATACTTGGAATAAGGTTGATCAGGAGATTAATAGGCTTTTGAAAGCCGGCGACCCAGTGTCCGCGGCTTTTTTCAGTTACTGGGGTATCATTAGAGACATTATAATAGATGCTGAGGAAGGAGGCGAGAGTGCCCACCTCCTAGCTGTCGCAGAGGACTTCTTACAAGCCTCCGGGCCGGCCGGCTTCACCTAACAATGAAAAAGAAAAAGGGGAGCCGCATTCTCCCTGCCCTTCCATTGTTATTGATATGCCTGGGGGTGAGGGAAATCCCTCATCCAAAGCCTTATGCTCTCTAGAAGACCCCAAGATGTCCAAAAATTCAAAGACCATTTATCCTTCTCTTAAAGAATTTTCCGGGAAAAACAAATGCTCTGAGTCAGGTCTAGATCCCGCCTCCGAGGCCGAATTAGAGGAGGAAGCTGCCAGGTATGAGAAAGAGAGATATGGTCCCGAGCCACAGGAGACTCAGATCTTCTTCACTCGGAGGTCTGGGCCTGTCTGCCTCCCACCTTATCTACCCCCTATATCGTCAGCCCCACCTGCACCTCTACCGGTCGCAGTAGTGGAGGAACTGACTCAGACTAAGACTGCACTTCAAGCACAAATTACTGGGCTTAAACAGATCTTACACCTACAGCAGGAATTGGGGGATCTTACACTAGAAATCCAGGATTTACAAGAGACCATGACTAAGGGACAGTATGCCCAAAAAGGGCCAGCTAAGGCCAGTAGAAAACCCCAACCAAAACTAACTTTCCCAGTTATGACTAGGGCACGCGCCAGACAGGCCAGGGATGAGTCTGAGTTAAACAGTACTAGAACACTAAATAGGTCGGCCAGAGACAAGCGCGAGCCAGACAGTACTAATCGTAACCGTAAAGAGGAACAAGAAAGTGAAGAAGAAAATGACTATGAGGAGGGACCCTCAGATTCGGAAGAGGAAAGCCCTGATCAGGATGAGGGTGGGACCTCGTGTCCCGTATACAAGAAACTTAAACTCAAACACATAAAGGAATTACATTCAGCTGTTAAAAATTATGGTATGAATGCCCGCTTTACCTTGGCTATCCTAGAAGGACTTTCGGGGTCTGGGCATTTGACCCCTAGTGAATGGACCAAGGTAGTACAATCTGTCCTCACTAGAGGACAATATTTGACTTGGAAATCTGAATTTATTGATAAAGCAGAGAGCCTTGCTGCTAGAAACAGAAACAATCCCTTAAGTAAATCTGCTTCCTGGACGGCAGATAAGCTATGTGGGAGGGGCTCATTTGCCTCTGAGGAAAAACAGCTGGGGCTGTCTCCCGGTGTACTCGCACAAACGGCGCAGGCGGCTTTGTCCGCTTGGAGAGCAGTCCCCGCTACAGGGGCGCTCACCACCCCCTTAACTAAAATAATCCAGGGGGCACAAGAGCCCTATGCTCAATTTGTAGGGAGACTACAAGAAGCAGCTGAAAGAATCCTAGGTCAAAATGAAAGTGAAGGGCTTCTCGTTAGACAGCTTGCTCTCGAAAATGCTAACTCGGTGTCTAGAGCCGCACTTCGAGGCAAGACCAAACAAAGACCTTGATATCCCAGGCATGATTAAACTTTGCAAGGATGTCGACTCTTTCTCACCAAGTATCTAAATCTATCAGCCTGGCAATTGGGGCTGTGTTCCAAAGAGCTGGAGATTCTGGTCACCCTAGAGGCAGAACATGTTTCAAATGTGGACAACCCGGTCATTTTGCTAGAGAATGCAACATCCCAAAACCTAGCCAGTCCCCCAGCCCTGCTGGATGGCCCACTGCCCCGAGGGTTTGTCCCCGCTGCAGGAAAGGCCGTCACTGGGCCAGGGAATGTCAGTCTAAGACTGACATTAGTGGACAAACCCTCCCTGCGGTCCAGGGAAACGAGTGGGGGGCCCCACAATGGGGCCCCTATCCACGGGTGACCAACCGCCCCCAAGTGCAGCATCAAGCTCCTGCAACGCCAACTTATCCCGGGCAACAGCAGGAAGTGCAGGAGTGGACCTGTGTTCCTCCACCACCAGGATTATAACCCCTGAGGAAGGGACTGTTATCATAAATCTGGAAAGTTTGGGCCCCCGCCGCCTGGCATGTTTTTCTTAATAATTGGGCGAGCCTCGAGTGTTCTTCAAGGACTTGTCATCCTTCCCTCTGTAATAGATGCTGATTATTCTGGAGAAATAAAATTTCTAGCCACTGCCACGCAGGGCCCCTTAACGCTTAGAGCCGGACAACGCATTGCACAGGCCTTAACGCTTCCCTTCATGGGGCAGTTCCCTCATAAAGTAAAGGGGCGTGGTTCTTCCTCCCCTGGCTCTTCAGATGTTTATTGGGTGCAAAAATTAACTGATGAAAGACCCATGATGTCTCTTTGGCTTGATGGCAAACAATTTCAGGGCCTTTTAGATACAGGGGCGGATACAACAGTGCTCTCCTCTAGACACTGGCCCTCAACCTGGCCCCTTAAGGCTACTGCCACACATTTAAAAGGGATAGGTCAAACACAGGATACACTCCAAAGTTCAAAGCTCCTGACCTGGAAAGATAAAGAGAATAATACAGGCACAGTTAGGCCATTTGTAGTTTCTGGACTCCCTGTTAACCTCTGGGGAAGGGATATTCTTTCCCAGATGGGGGTGATGATGTGTAGTCCCAATGAGGTCATTACTAGCCAAATGTTAAGGACAGGATTCCTCCCTGGAAAAGGATTAGGTAGAAATGAACAGGGAATCACAGAACCCTTGACTCCCACGCCCAAAACAGATAGAGGAGTTTTAGGAGCAGACCTTTTTCATAGAGACCGCTGTTCCTCCTGCACTCCAGGCTGATAAAATATCTTGGAAGTCAAATGATCCAGTCTGGATCGATCAGTGGTCCATGCCTCAAGAAAAGGTTCAAGCGGCCCTATAGTTGGTGCAGGAACAATTATTACAAGGGCACCTTGAACAGTCCACTTCGCCTTGGAACACCCCTATTTTTGTCATAAAAAAGAAAAATGGTTCTTGGAGATTGTTACAAGACCTTAGAGCGGTTAATAAAACTATGGTCCCTATGGGGGCCCTACAACCTGGCTTGCCTTCTCCAATAGCTATTCCTAGAGACTTTTATAAAATAGTCATTGATATAAAAGATTGTTTCTTTTCTATTCCCCTTCATCCGGAGGATTGTGCCCGCTTTGCCTTTTCTATCCCTGTCATTAACCATGTGGGCCCTAATCCCTGCTTTCAGTGGCGAGTGTTACCACAGGGGATGGCTAATAGCCCCACCCTATGTCGAAGGTATGTGGCCCAAACTATAGATCCAATAAGGCTGCGTTTCCCCTCTGCTTACATCATTCATTACATAGATGATATCTTGGTTTCCTCTGCTTGTTTACAGGAAACTCAAAAACTAGCCCAAATTATTGTTCTGGCCTTACAAAAAAGGGGTTTCACCATTGCCCCTGAAAAAATTCAGACGCAATATCCCTTTTTGTTTCTTGGATTCCAATTAGAACCTATATCCATTTATTCTCAAAAGCTAACAATTAGAAGATCGCAGCTACATACCTTAAATGATTTTCAAAAACTTTTGGGTGATATTAATTGGCTTAGACCTTACCTTAAGCTAACCACTGGTGATTTAAAACCTCTATTTGCAATTCTGAAGGGTAGCCCTGATCCTAATTCCATTAGGGTTCTGACTCCCGAGGCAGCCCCTCCAAGACACTGTATCTGATCCTTTTCGCTACAAGGTTTACACCCATAGGCCTCCTATGGCAAGATAATCATCCACTAATGTGGAGCCACCTGCCCGCAACCCCCCCCTAAAATACTTCCTACTTATCCCTCCTTAATTTGCCAGACAATTTTCTTGGGGCTTAAGCTGGCTACTCGCCATTTTCCCTGCGATCCCGATATTATTATTTCTCCATATTCACAGGAGCAGCTTGCTTGGCTGCAGCACAGACATGATGACTGGACAGTCCTGCTGTCTATTTATCAGGGAACATTTGATACTCGTTTACCAGGAGATAAATTATTACAGTTCCTCCATGTTACCCCCTTTGTCTTCCCAAAGGTTACACAGCTGAAACCTATACCAAATGCCTTAACTGTCTTCATAGATGGATCTAAGAATGGAAAGGCCTCCTTTGTTGTTAAAGATCATGTTTTTTTTTGTCCATACCCCATATGCTTCTGCCCAATTAGTAGAACTTTATAGTGCTTTAGAAATATTTAAATTAATAAATCAATCATTTAACCTTTTTTCTGATAGCCATTATGTAGTCAGAGCTCTCCGAGTCTTGGAGACTGTCTCTACTATACAACCCTCAACACATACCTTTAAACTATTTTCAGAAATACAAAAACACATAAGGGCCCGGCCAAACCCATTCTTTGTGGGCCATATCAGAGCCCACTCGAATCTGCCCGGTCCTTTAACCAAAGGTAATGATTTAGCTGACAGGGCCACTAGACTGACAATGATTGCTTCTCTTAGTGATTCCTTACAAGAAGCACAGATGGCACATTCACTCCATCACCTTAATGCTCAAACATTGTGGCTTAAGTACAAAATTACTAGAGAACAAGCCAGACAAATTGTCAAAAATTGTAAAAACTGCCTGACCCTACTTCCTGAGCCACACATTGGGGTTAATCCCAGGGGCCTTATCCCGGGAGAAATATGGCAAATGGATGTCACCCATGTCCCATCTTTTGGAAAACTAAAATTTGTACATGTTACCATTGATACCTTTAGTGGGTTCATATGTGCCTCTGCACACACAGGAGAGGCCACAAAAGATGTTATTGCTCATATGCTCTACACATTTTCTGTTATGGGACAACCCAAAATGCTAAAAACGGATAATGGGCCTGGCTATGTTAGTCATAAATTTAAACAATTTTGCTCCCAATTTCAAATGAAACATATTACAGGCATACCTTATAAGCCTCAGGGACAAGGAATTGTGGAACGAGCACATCAAACCCTTAAGAATACACTGTTAAAGCTTACTGCCCAAGAAACTCTTTATTCTCTTAAAGGCAGCGCAAAATTTTTATTATCCCATGCCCTTTTTGTTTTGAATTTCTTAACTTTGGATAATCAAGGGCGTTCAGCTGCCGATCGCTTATGGCACCCCTCAACCAAGATGGATCACGCTCACGTTCTCTGGAAGGACCCCCTAACTGGACAGTGGCAGGGTCCTGACCCTGTGATAGTCTGGGGAAAAGGGTCCGCCTGTATTTATAACTCTAAAGAGGGGGGAGCCAGATGGCTCCCTGAAAGATTAATAAAGCTTTACAATAAATTTCAAACAAATTCCAAGATTGATAAAGCCTTATAACAAATTCCAGGGTGGCGCCTGAGAAAAATGCATGTTTTCTTTTTCAGAGCAATGAAGTTCTACTGGATTCTACTGAAACTTCTCTTTCTAACTGTGCTAACATCCGGAACATCAAGCCCCTATCAGACTTGGAATTACACCTGGGTAATTATAAATGAGGCCGGAGATACCGCCTTTACCACCTCCCACACTGGCCCTAACCCCACCTGTCCACAATTAGCTCCAGATTTTTGTAAACTAGCTGCAGGAGGAAATTCTTACTGGGGCCTCGCAGACAAATACTTACCCCTAATTGAAGCCCCTCATGGGTCTAGTTTTAATGAAAGATATGTCGGTTGTGACACTGTCCATCGACGCACCAACATTAGGGAAACTGACTTTTATGTCTGTCCCGATCCCACAGAGATCGCTCCCTAAACTATGAGTGTGGATACAGGGATCAATTCTATTGTGCCTCCTGGGGGTGTGAAACCACAGGAGACGCATACTGGAAACCTACCTCCTCTTGGGATTATATCACAGTAAAAAAGGGGTGGCACAATTCTAACAGAAACAGTACTCTAACCCAGGAATGCCGGAACACTGAGCCTTCCAAGGGCTGGTGCAACCCTCTTACAATAACTTTTACTGATGCTGGGAAAAAGATCACCCCAGAAAACTGGCATAGGGGGTTTGAGTGGGGTCTCCGGATGTATGTTGCCAATAGAGACCCCGGAGTAACCTTCAAAATTAGATTATTTAAAACCACCCCCAACTTACATAAGGCCTCCATTGGGCCTAATCCTCAATTGCATAGCCAGGGTTCCTTGCCGCCCAGGGTGGTGACTCAGCCCCCCTTTAACACCTCTAGTCCTCCAACTACCCTTTTTCAGCCCACCATACCTGTTGGGCCAATGTCCCCCACAAGCCTGATTTTATCTGTTCTTAACGCCTCAGCTCGTGCCTTGGTATATCATGAACAGGAAACAAATACCTCTATTTATGAGGAATGCTGGATGTGTTTTTCAGCTAACCCTCCTTTCTATGAGGGTATAGCCACTTTTGGCAACATCACATATACTAATAACACTGGTGGTCTCTCTTGGAACACCATAGAACTCACTATCACAGAAGTCTCAGGGATAGGAAGCTGCCTCCTCGGGAAGAACATGCTCCTCCCTAAACAATTATTAGAAATATGTAATCATACCATAATCGTTGACAATCAAAATACATATTTACAAGCCCCCAAGTATACTTATCTAGCATGTTCCACTGGTCTAACCACATATGTTATAACATCTCAATTTTTAAAGACTAAAGATTACTGTGTGCTGGTTCAATTATTTCCCAGACTCAGCATACATGAGCCAGAGACTTTTCTTAAATCCTGGGAAAAGGGCTCGGATATGCCTCACAAGGTAAAAAGAGAACCAGTAACTGCCATCACTCTCACCGTTCTCCTAGGTCTAGGGGCCGCGGGTGCAGGCACTGGCATTGCTTCCCTCGTTACTTCCCATCAATACTATAACCAGCTTAGTGAAGCCATAGATAAGGATATTGCTGAATTAAGAGATGGATTAGCTAACTTAAAAGACTCAGTTACCTCGTTGTCTGAAGTAGTCTTACAAAATAGAAGAGGCCTAGACTTAATCTTCCTACAACAAGGAGGACTTTGTGCAGCCTTAAAAGAGGAATGCTGTGTTTATGTAGATAAGACTGGACTTGTAGAAGACAGTCTAAAAAAGGTGAGAGATAGCCTAGAAAAACGAAGGAGAGAGAGAGAACAACAAGAGTCTTGGTATCAAAACTGGCTTTCTACATCCCCATGGCTCTCTACCTTGTTGCCCTCAATTTTGGGACCCCTTGTGGGCCTACTTTTGTTGATTTCCTTTGGTCCTTGGGCCTTCCAACGACTTACATGCTTTATTAAATCACAAATAGATTCTGCTTTGCCTAGAAATTCTGTTTCAGTACATTATCATCGCTTGGAGACCGGAACAGCTGAGGAGAACCAGAGACAACGAACAAGATGAGGTGCCTACAACTTATCGGGAGAGGCTCAATTTCCACAATCTCTTATATTAATGCCATCTGGCCCTTGCTCTTTCGCCCCTGGGCTCAAGTGAGAGGAATGAGAAGATGACCTGATGTAGCTAACCTCAGGGACGGGCAACTTCCTCTGACCCTTGACCAATCTAAGACAGGAACCTTGGGGGCGACAAGGTGATCCTATGACAGATAAGGCTGGGGTTTGAGAGGTCGATCCTAAGACAGAGGTGGCTACACCCCGTTTAAACGTGCGGGCCGGTCAAATGCTCCTCTGCCCAGTTTCTCCCCCAATAACACACACGTATAGCCCAGAACGGTGTGTTACAGCATAAGTTCATTCCTAGCCATTGAGGTGCAGTCCTAACTGCAAGAGTGGCTTGCCATGGCCGAGCTGGGCACTCTGTGAGGCATGTCTGATCTCTCTCAGACCACTACTTCCACCTAATGTTTTTTTTTTTTTTAAAGAAAAATGGGGGAGATGCACGGAGCCATATTGGATTTGGGCCTAGCCGCTTTTTGACTGCATGGTTCAAAGTGACTCTGGGCTGTTTGGCCACAGAGACTCACCCCGAAGATGACTGCCATAAATCTTAAGATTGTTGGATAAAGCCTCTCCCATGAATTTACGGCAAAGGAGTATAACATTCAAGGGATGCCTCAGCTCGAGCAGATACCAGTTATCTCCTCAGTCAACACCCAGTGTCTCCACCACCTGACCTCATCGCCTGACTTCTTTGCCTCCAGCTATCACTGCCTATACCCTCATCTCCCCCTCCTTCATATTTCACAAAGGTCACTCCCTCTACCTGAAAGCCTTAAAAGCTGCAATGTTCATCCCAATAAACGAGACCTTGACAACAGAACTTTTGCTTGGTCTCCTTCTTCTCTTCACCCCCATTTTGGCCCACAGGTAGAAAGCCTCTTCGGGACCCTGAATAACTGGGTCCCCGCTGGCGGGGACAGTAAATGTCAAGTGAATATAGCTGCCTGTCTGTAAATTTAGTTTTGAAAGGTATAGATGAGATTCTTGGAGCAAGCTGGTTAGTAAGACTAGCCATGGGCCAAGCCCTGGCTTTTATTGAGAGACCCTGACTCAAGGAAAAACATTAACGAGTAATCAAGCGAAGAGTCTCAAAATTAGCCCTCAGCCTCCTCACATTTAAAAATACATGGTTACTGTCTCACATGGGAATGTGCATACATACATGCACGAAAACCATATCACATGTAAACATATGAAGAAAAAATGTACCTGTCAGGGCTTGTGGTGGCAAGCCCTACTAGGATGCCTAGACCTACTAGGACTGCTGACATTAAGTATCTTGGCTAACATGACATTACTGACTTCACCAAACTTTAAAAATATGAGGCTGGTGAGATGGTTCAGTGGTTAAGAGAACCTGCTAAATGGGACTCATAACCACCTGCAACTGAAGTCCCAGGGATTCTGACATCCTTTGTCTTCTGAGGTCAACAGATGCAAACTATTGCAGGCACACACAGATACACACACACACACACACACACACACACACACACACACACACACACCAAACAAATGTTAAAAATCTTTAAAGTCCAAGTTTTAAAGATGCAATAGGTCAATAATATAAGAATATTTGCATATGTTATAACCATCATTTTCTACTAGAGCCTAAAGGGCTTATCTACAAATTATGCATTACTCTGTTTCTTCACTTGGGTTCATAGGAGAATGAATGAAGATGGAAGGCAGAAGCTGGGTGAGAGATAGAAGGGGTTGGAGGGGGAAGTTTTTGTAAGTTTTCTTTCTTCAAGCTTCCTTCAAGTACTGAACACGTAGCTCATCAAACTTTATCCATGTGCTGGATAGTTATACCAACCTGACAGAAATTATAATGATTTTGGAAGAGGGACCCTCAACTGAGAAAATGTCTCCACTAGATTGTTTTGGGGGCAAGCATATGGTGCATTTTTTTGATTGATGATTGATATGGGGAAATGCAACCCCTGGGCTGGTAGTCCTTGGTGCTGTAAGAGCGAGGCATGAGGAGCCAACTAATAAGCAGTGATCCTCCATGGCCTCTGCATCTGTCCTGCCTCCAAGTTTCTACCCTGTTTAAGTTCATGCCCTGCCTTCCTTTTATGAGGCACTGTGATGCAGATGTGTAAGCAGAGATATTAAGGGCATGTCGCTTTTCGTCATGGCGTTTTATCACGTCAACAGAAACAGTGAGACAATCACTAGATCTAACTTTCTGAATTCTTTTTTTCAATACTATGGACAGATTTTTGATATCCTGGGTAAAATGTTAAATTTGGTACTTGACAGACTTGGTCAACAAGTGCTATTATTATTGTTATTGTCTATATAGAAAAAGAGTGAAGAAAAAGACTCGATTCACATAAGAAAAATGCTCTTTCACAATGCATATGTGATATAGGAAGTTATATGTGATAGGTATGTTATAGTATTATAACTATCTGTACATAACATACAAATACAAGAATTGAAAGAGCTATTTGCCATTATTCAACAATTGTATTTTAAATTTTCTACTTGGTCATCTTGCTCCACGTATTTTCCCATTTAAACCAAATTAGGGAGCCTGGAAGTTTTGCTGGGTTGTGAAAGAGACCACTGTCATCATGAGTTTTGGATAGAGGTACCATAGAGTCCCCCTAACTCATGTTTGTCCTCGTGTAAGGGAAAGATACACTAATAAAGTTTTCTCACTTCAGTAGAAAGATGAGATGTGCACCTGTCCTTTGGATTTCATCTTCAATTGGTCTATTTATATGTCGGCATTCATTCATTCAGCCTTGCTGGTAAATTTTAATGAAACGAGAATTGAATGAGGGAATTCATAATGTGTCTCTGCAGTAATTAGTGAGATAGAAATTTGACAATTATCCAGTTAATCTGATCAACAAAGATAGCCAAATTGGGTAGTTTATCTCAAAGTGGATTTATTTGGCCTAATCAATCCAAATCAACTCTACACAATAATTACATTAACAACACAGCTGCCAACACCCACTGTAGGATCCGTGGAAAGAACTCAAAAATAGAGAAGATGGATGACAGAAACAGGAAATGGTAGATAATAGCAAGTTATCAAGTACATGTACCAAAGAGAATCCACCTAGAAGGACACAGTTTTAACTAACATGTGAAAGAAAAGAAAAATAAAGCCAAGAATGAACCTTAAAGTACTAAAACTAAACAGATGTCATGTAAGCATCTAAAAAACAAAAAGAAGAGAGAGAGAGAGAGAGAGAGAGAGAGAGAGAGAGAGAGAGAGAGAGGCACCAGGAAGGGGGGCTGATACTGTATTCAAAGCACAACAGTGTATCATCTTGGTTCCTTTTGTTCAGACAGCAAAGGCTTAGGGATGGTTAAACTTTTGTTGTTGTTGTTGTTGTTGTTGTTTTTGTTTTTGTTTTTTGTGGGTTTTTTTGTTTTTTTGAAGTCTTATAGTTCTCAGATTTACTTTAAGTATTTGAACATAATCGTCTCATCACTTTTAGTGTCTCTAGAGGTTAGGGCACTACATAAAACTTAGTTGTTAGATTTAAACCTTATTTCTTAATATGAAACCCATCACAAAGCATTATGGATGTTACCACAGAAATACCATGTTAAACTACATGAATGTAATAGTCTACTGACTTTGATGATGTTCAAATAAAGGCATATCTTCAGATCCACTTTTTTTTTTTTTTTTTTTGGTTCTTTTTTTTTCGGAGCTGGGGACCGAACCCAGGGCCTTGCGCTTCCTAGGTAAGCGCTCTACCACTGAGCTAAATCCCCAGCCCCCAGATCCACTTTTTAATATTGTGTTTTTAGTTGATGAAATCCAGAGGTAGACAAAGGGACCAAGAGTACCAAGAAACAGCATCCATTCTTCCTCCTGTGAATACCTATTTACATATAATCTCCCACAACCCCAGAAGTCATGAATTTGTATATAATTTGACATTCAATATCTTCTTCATGACACCTCAGAAATTCATTACACTGAAACACATGACTATTTGCCAAAGTTAAAAATAAATCCAGGGTATAATCTCATTTAAAATAAATTCTTTGTGATGGAAAAGGAAGTGATCCTGAACATTCGCTTATTCATTCTTCTGTACATAATCTGAGAAGTGGTCAGTGATTAGGATTATTTCCATACCTGGACCAAAACCTTACACGCTATTCCCTTGCTTTTCAGAGTTACAAAGGAAACCAAACACTGGCCTGCTTTAACTTTATGATTAAGCCTGGAAAGCAATTTCCCACATCATAAATGCTATACCCACTGCTTTAGCAATCAGAGCTTTCACTAAGACCCTAGGTCTCATCCATAATCAATTTGTTCAGTACAATTGAACTGAGTTTTAAATTTTATATAATTGCAGTTAATTTGAATTTAACTAGCCACCTGTGGCTAATGGCCAACACACTGGACAGTGATGTTCTAGAATCAAAACCAGAAAAGTCCTACTGAAAATCAGCTGTACAGGATATTTCCCATCTATTTTCTAAAGTAAATCTCTTGTTCTATGATCTACAAAGTCCCAGACTCTTGGAGAAATATTTTCTGTATGACCTGTAAAATGGTAAGAAGTCTAAAATCATTAGAAAGGATGGACAGTTTAAAAGCATAATATTGGGCTGGGAATACAGGTCAGTGCTAGAATGCTTACCTAGCACGCCAAAGTCCTGGATTCTACCTACAGCACAAAAACAAAAAACGAAACCAGTAGTATCCTTACTCTATCTGTAAGTACACCAATGTACACTACAGTAGAAACAAGGAAATGAAAAAAATACTGCTGAAGAGTGTAATTTAAGTTGGATTGGTCGTTTTATAATGCCAAGATTGCCACTGCCGCATTCACATTTCTAATGTGTTGTTTTCATGTTTGCTTTCCTTGTATATTCCCAAAGAGTGGCTGGCATGGCCTAGTTCCTGAGTTCTTTGGGGACTTCTGCTTGGCTGGGCATTGCATCAACAGATCTGAGCTTCCTGTCCTCCTAACATTAGGCCAGAATCCTGCAGCTGAGAAGATTCAGAGCAGAAAGACTAGATGCCAATGAGAATCCGGTTCCACTGTGATTGGCACCTGATCTAACCTGCAGTCTTGTTTTCGTATCTCTGTCCCGCAAGCATAGAGTGTCTTAAAAACAAGCTCTATTTTCTTTTATTCCCATTTATTTATTGTTTATTTGTTTGTTTGTTTTACATCTCTATTGCTGCCTCCTTCTGTTTCCGTTTTTCTCTCACACAGTCCCTTCTCTTCTGAGAGGGTGGAGAGACCCCTCCCCATGTCTCCACCCTGGCATATGAAGTCTCTACGGGGCTAAAAGCATTCCTCTCCCACTGAGGCCAGAGAAGGCAGCCTAGTTAGAGGAATGAAATCCACATAGAGGCAGGAGTTTTAGGGACAGCCCCAGCTCCAGTAGATAGGGAGCTTTATTTTCAAGTACCTTTCATTTGGCCCTAGAGTTCCTTGGGAGTTGTCATCTTCTTGGGGGAATATTCAGAGTGAGAACAGAGCACAATGGATTAAATGGACTATCTATCTCCTCTGATGCTCTGGTAGATAAAATGTCATTTATGTTAACTTCTTTGTGGACATTCTGCTCAAGGATTTAGTCACAATTACTAAAGCATGGATTGGAAACAGACCTTGGAAAGCATGAGACAAATTTTCTTGCTGTAGAAATATAGTCTCTTCTTCTGCACTAGCCATCCAAAGTTGTGTGCATAAAATACGTTAAATTTTTCCAAGTCTTGTAGGGTGTAGGGAGCTGGGAGAGCAGAATATGTTTGTAGTGTTTAAAAGGGTAACGATTACATAGCTCAAAAACCACGCTACTGAAGGAAAGAATGTACGTCATACCCTGCAACACCAATCATTTATCAGAATACAGGACAAAGCCCCTGAAGTAACTCAGCCAGCTAACACAAACTAACCCAAATGGTAACAGATACCTTCACTTACTGATGTTTTCTTATAAAGACCTCAAAGTGATAAGACTGTGGTCACAGCTTTCAATGCTGGAACTCTTGCCTGTATCTCCTGGGAGAATACTTTCTTTGGATCAGAATTTGCTAACTTACAGAACCCTTAGTGATAGCTATAGTAAACACACATTATTCCAGATCACACACTATTCCAGAAATGATGACTTGGATAAAATCTATTATTACCCATCAAACTTTGGACACAACTAAGGATGCCTAAGAGGCCAAGCCCTATTTTATGTGTGTTAGCAAGATTTAGTATCCTTCTTCTGGCTTGTCTTCTAAGTTACTATAGTTGCACTGTCAAGCAGGCAGCACCTGGAAGGTTATGGTAGATAAGTCCCAGCCTTCTGCACTACTGTCACAGATTCTGAGTTCCTGAGTAGAGAAGGTTAGGTAAGACCTGTCTGCATTAGTAGATCAGAAGACCTCTGGGTTCTCAAGACAAAGTGCTGGCTATCAATGTGAAGAAGTTGTGTTACAGAACAGCAGCATGGAGAAATATGCTGCTCCCTTCAGGATATACTAGTAATACTTTGCACTGTGTGGTATACATGTTCAAATATAGTAATTATAGCCTGCTGAAAGGGTGCTAGTCTGATCCCCATGGAAGCCAACTAGAGCAGTAGATGTCCTTGCAAAAGTTAAAAATATAGGATGTATACAGGCGAATAAGATTAGCATCAGTTATAACTTCTGAATCAAAAGCAGCAACCAAGGCTGACTTTTATCAGTATATCTTCCTCTTGTATGTATAGCTTTATCTATATAGATGTAGATAAATAGTTTTCTGAAAAGTATAGCTTGACAAAGCTCTGTTGAGGTGATATGACACACAAATAAATTGTAGTGGTCCAGTGACCTCCCTCCTGAGATCCTTACTAGAAATCAGTGCACCATCAACCAGATTCCATGTTGACTGATGATCTTGACTATTTCCTTTAGCCTTTGGCTAAGTAGCAATGTTCTTACCCAGGGATCTATATGCCAGCAGGCCAGTGTGTGCTTGTCAGGGATACAGACACTGGCACCTTTCCCCAGTGTGATTGGCATTTGGTACATTTTAGATGCCAGCACTTCTGTGGTATATTTGCTTACAGTGGTGACAGATAGGAATAGATAGGCTACTCCCTATAAGTCAATAAATTCCATTATAAGAAATGTGTGTATTATGTCAACAGTCTCTATATCTTTATCTAACAAATATTTATTGAATCTGTGTTATCACAATTTTTCTACACGCTGGTGAAGCAGCAGTGAATGAAGAAAGAAATTATTGCCCTAAGGGTCAATAAATTGCAATGTTGTAGATAATGATAGAATTTTTAAGGAAAAATAGCTATTTAACTTTGTAGTGAATGCTCATGATAGCAGAACTTGGGAGGTAAAAGCAGAATGGTTCTAAGTTTGATAGCCTAGCTCAGGCTATCTCTTCTTAAATGATATTATTATTATTATTAATATTAATATTATTATTATTATTATTATTAGTAGTAGTAGTAGTATGAGAGAGGGCTAAGCCTGATCATGACTTCTTGATCAAGGTAAGGGTCTATCTATTTATCTGTCTGTCTATCTATCTGTCTGTCTGTCTGTCTGTCTGTCTATCTATCTATCTATTCATCTAGCTTTTTATTTAAGACAGGGTCAGAGCATATATCTGGTTGTCCTGAAAAAAAAACTGTAGACCATGCTGGCCTTGAACTTACATAGATCCACCTGCTTCTCAAGTGCTTGGATTAAAGAAGTACACTACTCAACCAAACTCAAGAGTTCATTTTTATTCTGAGAGCTATATAAAATCGTGGTGGTTCTAAACAGCGCCAAGACTCTGCCTAACTAATGTTTGAAAAGAATCACGTTGATTGTTGTGTAGTCACAAGCTTGCAGGAGGGGCCAGCAAGTAAAGGTGCATGCTGAGCAGCCCTGATGACATGAGTTTAATTCTTAAAATCCATATAATAGTGGAAGTAGAGACCTGATCCCATAAAGGTGTTCTTTGGACTTTACATGCCACTACATATGCATGTGAACAAAAACAATAATAAAGTTAAAAGTATACTAATTCAATGGTTTTCTCACAGCACTATGTAACCTCTTGTGTTTTCTTTCTACAGAATTCTGGTACATGAGATAAATGACAGCAGATCCCAGCAGAGTGCCTTGCTGCACGTCCTAGGTGCTTAGAGTAGATGAACACCTGACCCGGCATGCGGCACGAGGGCAGAGATTTGGGATGTGTAATTTGCCATAGTCATCATAAATGAGAATCAGAAGCAGCTTGCATTTACTTGACATGGACAGCAATATACATTCATGCCTTTGGCTTATGAACATGTCAAAATACAGATTGGAGGTGACCGCAACAGCCTGACGATTATTAAATATAGGAGTCCATTGCATTGATAGCATCGTCTTGTTTTACCAGATCTAGTGAGCAGGAATAGCTAATACTCTGAATGTTTATTACATGTGTGCAATTCATAGTGCAAGAAGAAAAAAGCCTACAAATGCTTAAGGCAGTCCAAATGCATATTTTTTAGAAACTCTTATGTTCTTGTGCGTGCCAGAGCATTCCTTCCTGAGCAAAGGACAAAGTTCATCCTACAGTTAGAGAAGACCCAGGAATTTGATGGCCAAAGGTATCATAAGCCCAAGCAAAATAATCCATGGATTCCTTTATCAAATGACTCATAAGACTGCTGGTTTTTGAACATTGAGGCTCTTCAATGCTTTCGCTTGTGATACAAGCTGCACCGATGTCAGTCTAATAATAAACAGCAAATTTCATGGTCCCAGAAGTGCTATAATAAATAAAAATGAAACATGGGTTTGGTGCCAACCTTCAAAGAAATGTCCAATTTTGTTACTGCTGTTTTATCTTCTACACGTACATAATTGCATCTCCGTTATTGGTTATGTCTATCCTATCCAAATAAAGTTTTCTGTTTAGAAAATGGAAAAACAAATAAACTCAATATACAAATGGAGAACTGAAGGGAAGATTTTGCTCTTATAGGCAGAGGTCACAGACCACATCAGAATTCTCTTTGCGATTTGCAATGTTCAGCATACTGGTTAATTGTCATGCACACTTAACCTTATTGAGAAGCTGCCTCATGGAGCAAGGCAGAGTTTTCCATTTCAGACCTAAGTATGTTTATCCCACTGTGATTTCAAGGCTTCTTATCTGGGGAAGGGCTGCCCCTTGGCTCTGTATTAGGAAGACAGGAAAAACAGCAAACAACTAATAATTCTGAACTATTCTGTCTTCATGCAACAAAGGGATAAACCGTTTCCAGCAGAGGCGTACAAATGCCCACAGTGGGAATGGAAAGGCAGGAGGTCCCCCTCAGCAAGCCTTCAAAGGACCCTGCAGTGAAAACTGCCCAAGTCATGAACTCCAACATGACCACTTCCTATTCATTTCTGTTGGATATTCGTAAGCCTAATTTGGTGTTAGTAATTCTGTTTGTTCTCTCAATCAGATCACTCTAGTCTGTCGGATGATGTGAGTACCCGAAGTGGTATTTTTCTGTCTCTCAGTTTCTTCTTGTTAACTGAAACCCGGTATTTACTTCTTCCACCTTTTCTTTCTATACATGTAATAAACTTACTCATACGCTGTCATGATCAGAGTAACACAGGAAGAAGGTTATAACACTTCACCCAGAAAGAAACTTCACAAGGAGTGTCCGAAGATGAATCGGTTTTGGTGTGACATTTACAATAGCAAAAACTCACTTTACCATGTTGTCTTTCTAGGTTTTTCTAAAGAAATTGTAACAATTCATCCTCTACAGGAGTACAAAGCAGGATGGATGGGTGATATGAATCACATGCACACAGAAAATAGACCACCATAGCAGACACTGTCAGCATTGCGATGAGCTCCTTTAGCACCCCTTTAAATGTGCGTCAGTACATATTTCTCCCAGTTCCTTCTGCTCAAGTTTTACACTGCGGTTTTCTTTTGGAATATGGTGCTGTGTCTTTGTACATCGCTTAGCCACTCATGCAGGTAAATTCTTATGAACGCATAGAGATATTTCTGCCTCTGACAGACTGTGAGCCAACAAGAGGCCAGTAAAACACTTCTGGCTTCCAGGATGACAAAACTACATGTGCTTTATATTAGAGGCTCCACACAGGAGCAAGGGACCATCTCTTGATTTCTCCTTTCCTTATATTTCTGTTGTGATTCCAGCAATGGTTTCTTCGGCTACTGCTTGCATGGAAAGTCACTGCAGAACTTCTTATCTCCAGATCTTATTATAGCAAATGGACAGACAAAGATGTCTTCCTATTAAACATCAATGTGATTTTTGTTTGAGTAGGATACTTGAATCCAAATTTTACGGAATATATTTTGGCTTAGCTGGTTTAAGAATTATTGACCCATAAAGTTGTGAGATTAGATCAGCACCCCCAAAGAGTGGAGTTTCATAAAGAAAAAGTCTCAGGACATAGCTTCAGGTTTTCTTAATAGTCCTCATCACCTTTACTGATCCAACTGAATTTATATCCATTCCCCCAGCTGTGGCCTCAAGAGGAACCTAGATGAGGATCTGTAAGAATCGTCCAGTTAGTTCAAGTTATTCCTCAATATTATATCCTTCTTTACTTCATAAGCACCTCCCAGTTATCCTCTAAAGGCATGCTGTTTTATGATTTTGCTGATTTGTAGGTCCCTTGTATCAGCAAACCAAGATGGATCTCTTAGTAAGTCAGAACATTAAACACCTGCTCAGGAACGCAAATGCTTGGCTTGGGTTCAGCTGAAGGCATCCCCAGTACATTTTACACATGGGGAACATGGTTCAGCTTGACCTTGCTAGGAAATATTTTGAAATCTTAAAGGCAAATCTGGTAAAATACAGAGTGAAAAAAGTTTCCAAAAGACAAATGGAGCAGGTATTTGATCAAAAGATAACACCCATTTAAAATGCTGTGATCCACACTAACACGCTGTGCCCAGTATATCCTCAATAGTATTCAGTAAAGAAATTGTTTTGACTACATTATTCATCTTACTTTATTGTGAAATGAGCTCAAGTATTCATACAAGAAAAATCGTTAAAGAAAACCTGCTATTTTATAGCCATATAACGTCTTCCTACTAATCTTATAGGAGATATTTCCAGGTAGAAACCAATTGAAAACTTTAGATGAAACCTGTCAAGTCAATATTGTCTGGGGAATATACTAAGAAATTACAAAAACTCACTGAAGGATCATTGTGTTAAGGTAGTCACTTTTGAATTCTTTTCATAAATGAATTCAATTTTATGAGCTGCTTTCTGCACAAACCAAAACCCAAAGACTTTATTCCAGAGAACAATTTCATGAACTTGAATTGAAAGTAAGGCTTTCTTTCTCTGTGACAGTTGCTTTTGAGGGGATATTCCTGTAAAGTTAATAATGTTGCTAGTTGAATATAATGATCCCCTATCATCAAAAAAGGTATAGGAAGGTGGGATTTGGCTGAGTTTCTATCTTTAGGAACTTGTGAGTCACATGTGTGTTAGAAGCAGCAAGCAAGGAGAAGCGGTAATGTATATAAAAGCTTCAAATAAGTGTGTGGTATGAAAGAAAAGGTTTCTCTTCTTCACACCTGAAATTTTCCAAGTATCTTCTACATTGTTTTAAATCTATATATATCCTTTGGATCAACTTTAATATTTCCAAAGCCCACTGTTCTCACTAAAATAAGAAATATTAAGAAAAAAAACCAACAAAACTGTTATGGTGGCATATGTCTATAATCCCAGAACTTATGAGGATGAATGAAGACATATAGGGGTCAAGGCCAGATTGGAATACACAACGAGACCAAATAAAAATAAATAATAGAAGGTAAGACAAGGTTATAACCCAACTCTGATATTGTTAAGACAAACAAAAACATAAACTAATAAAAAATGTTGGAATGGTTGTGCTACTGTCTGAGGGCTGGATGCTGTTGTCCTGCGGGAGTGCCACTTCCCATCTCAAGACCATGTCTAACTTAGTTGAGCAGTCGCTGCCCCTGCATAACAACTGTGAGGAAGGGGAGCTATCCTCTGCCACCACCCGCTGGCCTCAACGGTTCCTTGGTGGAGTTACTAATGAACAGCAGCAAGGGCAATGATAGTGGAAATGGGAAGAATTGGGGGCTGGAGCATGTTCCTTCCTGGCCTTCCAGTCACAGTGGAGACATGGAGTAGATACTTCTGGGTGCATAGCATGAGTCGTAACAGAGCAGCTTAAGAGGCAGTTCTCACAGTGATTGCTCTTCACCACAAGAAGATGGGCAGGTCATGTTTAATGTTGAGATGCTTACCAGTAAGGACCACAACTCTCAGTTAGAAGAAGAAGTTGTAGAAGGAGAAAAAGAAGTTGAGACTTTGAAGAAAAGTGCAGACTGGGTATCAGACTGGTCCAGTAGACCCAAAACATCCCACCCAAAGAGTTCCATTTCAGACACCCTAAACGTAACGTGCTTCGTCTCTAAGCATGAGGAAGAGTGGAACCATGAAGAAAGGGGTCATTGTCTTTGCCAAGTTCCTATAGGTCTTCATCCGTTCTCTCTCCCTTTCTCACAAGTCGACTTTGGGGCTGGGCTAAATGGAAAAGAACAGAGCACACCTTCTGCTAGCACCTACTGAGGGAGATGAAAAGCCCCTGGAAAGCCGTGTGGCCTGTGAAGTGTTGTATTGTAGTTTGAGTTTGAGACCTATTGTAAGTTTGATCCCCACCTACAACCCTATTTTTACATACTCAATTCCAGTAAGTCTCAAATCCAGTATTTTACTCAAACTCTGTTGGGACATTTTACTACTGTAAGACACTTTAGAGATTCCTAATACAGTTTATTGTTGTTTAGAAATTTGCAAGGGCTTTTTTTCCCCAGCAATGCCACCAGCAGATTATAATCCTGTCAACAGTGCATCGTGTCCTCTTAGCAACACCAGTCACACCTGCATCGTTCATGCTAGAAGCTGTGTTCTAGCCATGCAATTACAACTCTTTCTAAATGAGGTCAGGTTAGGAAAAAATATGATAAAAGCTTTATTAGTCTCCTGGACCCGTTCCTTCCCACCCACAGATAGTTCCACAGACCCTGGGCAGCCAGGAAACAACCAACTCTCCTAAGACGAACCAACGTCCTCATGTTCATTTTTTTTAGGTTTCCCAGAAACATTTTGTCCGAAAGTCAGCATAAAGTAGATGAAGATCATGAGGATCATATTCCCCTTTCACCACCATCTCTTTATAGTTTTTCTTTTTTTAAGTTAAACCAAGATGGAGGAATGTTAGCATTCCTTCTAGGTTCTTTACCTAGTAACAGCTAGGTATGCCTGGTTTACTGGAAAAGGGGCTGTTTGCTCTCTTACTCTCTGCCCTTCTGTCCCTCCCCCATTTCTTCCCTCCCTTCTCTGTCTGCCCCCCTCTCTCCACTAGTTCCTGGCTGGCCTCTCATCTCTCTCTCTCTCTCTCTCTCTCTCTCTCTCTCTGTGTGTGTGTGTGTGTGTGTGTGTGTGTGTGTGTGTGTGTGTGTCTACTCCCTCCTCAATGCCCTTCTCATTCTCTAAATAAACTATATTCCATATTATATCCATCATATGTCTGGTAACTCAGGGGGAATGGGTGCCTCTGCATGGGCCCACTGAGGCACCCTTCCCACCTCACCATATTGCACCTCTACAAAACATATCCTAACTCTCATTTTCTTCCTTCCTTCCTTTCTTTCTCTCTCTTTCTTTCTTTCTTTCTTTCTTTCTTTCTTTCTTTCTTTCTTTCTTTCTTTCTTTCTTCCTGTTTCTATAAAACACAATACTAATAGTAACCAAAACTTGCCAGAAGGTCTTTTGGACCCTCACATCTGTTAAAGCCATGTGGGAACATGCTGTTGTAGAGTATATATCTTATGTATGTGTAGTGCATATATACACAACTATATGAAGCATACATATTTTATATGCTCTCTCTGTGCATACATATATTTTACATATAGTTTATGCTTATATGCACAGTAATATCAAATATTTTTTCTCAATTCTGTCAGTTGAGGTTACTGAGGATAGTGTATACATTCTTATTGCTTCACTATTTCAGCATGGAAAAAGAGAAACACTAAAATGGGGATTGGAAGGTCTGTTTATTCAGTAAGAAATGAAAAGACATAGGTAAAAGAGAAGACCTAAGGACACACAGGAAGTGTAGGATCCTATCCTGGAATCTGTTCTTCTTTAACATCCTGAAACATTTCCATATCAATGGACAGAGTTTTAGCACAAACTAAAACAAGAAGAAGGAAATAATACAGAGAGTGTGTGTTATACTAATGGTGGTCTTAAAGCATTTATTATCATTAAATATAAAACATTTAAGTTATCAGGAATATACAGTATTCTTTAACTCTTGATAGATTCATGCACCCCAATCCCACTCATCTCTCTGTCCCTTCACATCCACCCTCTGCCTTTACATCTCCTCATAATAAACAAAGGCAAAACATACAAACAAGAAAACTCATCTTCTCATGGAAGCTGTTGTCTATACTTCCTTAGTTACAAATGTTCATTGTGATGAGTCATTGGTCTGCCTCAAAGCGCCTGGCTTCTGCTATGCTATTGATCCTCACTGAGGCTCCTCTTGGAGATTCTATTGTTGCCCCATGTCACAGAGATTCTGCAGCTTTGCATCTGCAGGTCCAAACCCTGTTCACTGCTCTAGCAGTGCACACATGGGATAGAGATGGAATGGGCCAACTCAGAGCCTTGGATCTGAGCCTGGGTGGTAGTTGAGTTGGTCAGTCAGCTGATTTCCTGCACCTATACCACCAGGGCAAATTCTACAGCACTGCCCTGGTTAGCTCATCTAATGTTGCAGCCTGAAAGGGGCAGAACCAGCTCTTCTGCACTCCCATTCTTGGGCTGACTCACATGCACACTTGCCATCAGGGTAAGCTCTACTCTACTGCCTGGAGAGGGTACAGGGTCCTCTTTCCTGTTCTCATGACCCAGGGGCCAGCTCTCCTGTCCTGTATACAGCATTTTAATGTCTTAATTAATTTTAATTTTATCACTGTCTAATTTACTCTCACTCCCCCCCAAAATGTGCATACATCACAGTCTCAAATTCATTGGCTCAAGGAGACTTCCAAGAAGTGACATTTTAATGCGGTCATTGAGGTATAAGTATTTGGAGCGCCACCATTAAAATAGCTGACATTTAAACATTGATTAACTATTGTCCAAGAAGCCCACCAAGATATTTATATTTCTGTTCCTTCTCCTTTTATAGCTAAGGCTATGGAGAAAATGTAATAACCCCTCTAAGTGGATGCTTTGCTACCCATGTTCTTTATGGGTCCATTACACTGATTCTCATTCATTTGAAAATTTCAACATTTTTATGTAAAGTTATTTTTGGCAATCTTAAAGAACAACATCTTTGTTCCAGTTTTACTATTTCCTTCTCTAACATTTTAAAATAACTCAAATATTTGTAGGTTTTGTCATTTCATACTCTGTAGCGCACAGGATTATTGAAGAGCATATCATTTACTTATTCATAAAAGTAATGAGGAACCAACAATGCACTTATCATTCTGACTATCATTCTGGCACAAATACAAGGAGAGTTATATTGAGTTAAGAGATTTAGATTCACAGAAATCACCAGGGGTTGGTAGTTGAGACTTTTCTAAAATACTATGAAGGTAAGAGAGAAAAGGTATTCATTTATCTCCAAATGGAATGTCAGAGTCTTTTAAGAAGTTAGAGATCAGAAGTACCTCTTTTGTCTTTATGTAATTTCTAAAGGAATAAGCTAAAAGGATGAATGCTGTAAACAGATTGCAATTTTCATTTATACATTTGCTCCTAGATAATGAATGTTTGGTGTGGTAACAGAGCTGTCAGTCCTTTGACAAGCTTCAAAGTTGTTATTTAGTCAACATTAACCTGTTGAGAAAGATAGCACTGTTCCAGAGCTCTGGGTGAGCTCTTTTGTAAGAGATTTTGATGACAAGCATTTAGAAAATGATATGCTAATATAAACTAAACAAAGAAATCTTTAGAAGACTAGTTTTGTGGTAGGGGGAGTAAGTCTGTCTTAGGGAGTTTAGGTGATTTTCCCTGGATCACATGAATAGGGAACAGCAGAGCAGAGAGGTGGAATTAAAATCTCACCCTCTGAAGTAGTCTCAACCAGAAGGATGCATTCCTTCTCAAGTATCTTTAGAGGGACTCTGATGTGAATGCAATTCTGTAATGTACTGTCATATTTTTATTACTATAGAAATACCAGATACAATACTGTTATCAAGGAAAGATTGTTCTGAACCATACTTTTGGAGTCTGAAGTCAAGGAATTTTTATCACTTTTAGATTTCTCATGGGGAAGGAAGAAAGGAAACACGTCATAGTGAAAATTGATGGTGTAGCAAAAGACAGGAAAGGAAACCTGCTCCAACACTACCCTTCAAGGGATTTCCTCCAACTGGTCTACCAACCTACCACTCACGTGCATCATTTAAAAGTTCTGCTACTTCTTAGAGTATTAAGCCAACAATACACAGGCATTTGGGTAGTACTCTCAGCTACACTGGTTTTGAGTCCTGCATGTTCTACAAACAAGCAGATGAAAGCTTGTGTTCTGGATCATCTTTCCAAGGAAGCTACTTAGGCAATCTATATATTTGGGAGCACTGCAACAGTGTGGCCTTCCATACAGAGATATAGGCACAAATGTCTGTGTCCAAGGTCATAGATATACTCCTGGAAGTACATAGTGTGTGTGCACATGTCATTTTCCTACAAGATTCATGCTCAAGGATCCAGCTGAAGAGAATGATACCACTCTGGAGCTCCTACTTCTCAGGGAGTAAAATTTGCTTCTGGAAACTAAGCAGAAAGTATGGCTCCCTAGTGGGAAGCTGGAGTTGGTATAAAGCCTAATGTTTGTTACTTATTTCTAGATCCATCATGAAAACTAATGAAAAATTACTAATACAAAATTAAGGTCAGCAATGTAGAAGGCCCTGAGATGGAATATACCCTGTGGTAAATCTGTCTTGATCCTGCCAAAGTATTCAAAACTCAGAGTGACTATTTCAAAAAATGGCTGTACATTATATTTTACTTCCTAAGCACTATATTTGCCTATCATATGGTACCCCATATCTGCTCATCACAGGGTTCCCAAATCTTCCCATCACATGGTACCCAATTTTAAAGAACAGTTCATGAAGTTTGTTTTTTCACACTAGTATAAAGACTAGAATATTTGTCCAGACTCATAATAATTTAATGGCCCGGCATCCTGACTTGGATTTGAAGTAAGTCTAGAGAGTAGTTTTACTTTATCCATTAATTCTGTAACCTAAATATGGACAAACTTAAGTTTTTATGAAATCTATTCCTAAAAGTTATTTCAATAAAAAGTGCACATTTCAGAGAGGTTAAAAATAAAGCCTAATATTTTAAATCCATGGGAAGTGCCGTGATTGTGGATAATTTTGATTTGAGTATTTGTTGTCCCTATTGTGTTGGAAGTTGAGGGAAAAATGCTATAGTTCCAAGTACATAGTTTTTAGTACTCTGAAAATAGCAATTACTTTCTCTATTGAGAACAAAGTGGAAAGACAACATATTTGATTGTGTGAAAGCATAATATATCCTACAGTAAAAGTGTGAAATAGTTCAAACCATTAACCAATCATATTTCAATATTATTATATATAACAATTATATGTTAAACATGATCAATATTCATTGAACTTGTGAAATGCAAAACTCAACAAACAAGAACATGGAGAGAGGCACCTACTTTTGATATGTTACTTGATCGACTTGCAGATCGCCCTGGGGACTTTTCATTCTGAAAAATAAATTTAGAAACACTGATTAAAATCCTTCTGGTTTCTGTCTGAACCCAGAGCTGACCCAGTGCCATAGCTCTCTGTTGCCAAGTCCCACCAGGAGAGAGCTGGTCTTCCAGGAGTGCTGACAGAAGGCTTACTAGAGGGTCAAACCACTGTCAGAGACATCAAGGCCAGCTAACACCAGAGATAAGCAGATGCTGAGAAGCAAGTACAAGAAACTAAGCAACAGAAACTAAGGCTACTTGGCATCATCAGAACCCAGTTCTCCCACCACAGCAAATCCTGGATACCCCAACATACCAGAAAAGCAAGATTCTGATTTAAAATCACATCTCATGATGATGTTAGAGGACTTTAAGCAGGGCATAACTAACCTTAAAAAATACAGGACAATACAGGTAAACAAGTAGAAGCCTTTAAAGAAGAAACAGAAAAATCTCTTAAAGAATTGCAAGAAAACACAACCAAACAGGTGAAGGAATTGAACAAAACCATACAGGATCTAAAAATGGTAATAGAAGCAATAAAGTAATCACAAAGAGAGACAACCCTAGAGATAGAAAACCTGGGGAAGAGATCAGGAATCTTAGACAAAAGCATTACCAACAAAATACAAGAGATAGAAGAGAGAATCTCAGGGGCAGAAGATACAATAGAAAACATTGACATAACCATCAAAGAAAATGCAAAATGCAAAAAAACTGACTCCTCACCCAAAACATCCAGGAAATCCAGGACACAAAGAGAAGATCAAAGCTAAGAATAGTAGGTGTAGAAGAGAGCAAAGATTCCCAACTTAAAGGACCGGTAAATATCTTCAACAAAATTATAGAAGAAAACTTCCCTAACCTAAAGAAAGAGATGCCCATAACATACAAGAAGTCCAAAGAACTCCAAGTAGATTGGAACAGAAAAGAAATTCCTCCTGTCACATAATAGTCAAAACAACAAATGTACAAAACAAAGAAAGAATATTAAATGTAGTAAGGGAAAAAGATCGAGTAGCATATAAAGGAAGACTTATCAGAATTGTACCAGATTTCTCAATAGAGACTATGAAAGCCATAAGACCCAGGGCATATGTCATACAGACACTAAGAGAACACAAATGCCAGCCCAGGCTACTATATCCAGCAAAACTCTCAATTAAAATTAGTAGAGAAACCAAGATATTCCATGAGAAAACCAAATTTACACAATATCTTTCTACAAATCTAGCCCTACAAAGGATAATAGATTGAAAACTCCAACACAAGGATGGAAACTGTACCCTAGATAAAGCAAGAAAGTAATCTTTTTGCAACAAACCCAAAAGAAGATAGCCACACAAACATAATTCCACCTCTAAAAACAAAAATAATAGGAAACAAAAATCATTGGTCCCTAATATCTCTCAACATCAATAAACTCAATTTCCCAATAATAAGACATACTAAAAGACTGTTTACATAAACCGAACCCAGCGTTTTGCTGCATACAGGAAATACACCTTACTAACAAAGATAGAAACTTCCTCAGAGTAAAAGGCTGGGAAAAATTTTTTTCATATAAATGGTACCAAGAAACAAGCTGGAGTAGCCTTTCTTTTTTTTTTTTTTATTATTAACTTGAGTATTTCTTATATACATTTCGAGTGTTATTCCCTTTCCCGGTTTCCGGGCAAACATCCCCCTCCCCCCTTCCCTTCCTTATGGGTGTCCCCCTCCCAACCCTCCCCCCATTGCCGCCCTCCCCCCATAGACTAGTTCACTGGGGATTCAGTCTTAGCAGGACCCAGGGCTTCCCCTTCCACTGGTGCTCTTACTAGGATATTCATTGCTACCTATGGGCTCAGAGTCCAGGGTCAGTCCATGTATAGTCTTTAGGTAGTGGCTTAGTCCCTGGAAGCTCTGGTTGCTTGGCATTGTTGTACTTTTGGGGTCTCGAGCCCCTTCAAGCTCTTCCAGTTCTTTCTCTGATTCCTTCAATAGGGGACCTATTCTCAGTTCAGTGGTTTGCTGCTGGCATTCGCCTCTGTATTTGCTGTATTCTGGCTGTGTCTCTCAGGAGCGATCTACATCCGGCTCCTGTCGGTCTGCACTTCTTTGCTTCATCCATCTTGTCTAATTGGGTGGCTGTATATGTATGGGCCACATGTGGGGCAGGCTCTGAATGGGTGTTCCTTCAGTCTCTGTTTTAATCTTTGCCTCTCCCTTCCCTGCCAAGGGTATTCTTTTTCCTCATTTAAAGAAGGAGTGAAGCATTCACATTTTGATCATCCGTCTTGAGTTTCGTTTGTTCTAGGGATCTAGGGTAATTCAAGCATTTGGGCTAATAGCCACTTATCAATGAGTGCATACCATGTATGTCTTTCTGTGATTGGGTTAGCTCACTCAGGATGATATTTTCCAGTTCCAACCATTTGCCTACGAATTTCATAAACTCGTTGTTTTTGATAGCTGAGTAATATTCCATTGTGTAGATGTACCACATTTCTGTATCCATTCCTCTGTTGAAGGGCATCTGGGTTCTTTCCAGTTTCTGGCTATTATAAATAAGGCTGCGATGAACATAGTGGAGCACGTGTCTCTTTTATATGTTGAGGCATCTTTTGGGTATATGCCCAAGAGAGGTATAGCTGGATCCTCAGGCAGTTCAATGTCCAATTTTCTGAGGAACCTCCAGACTGATTTCCAGAATGGTTTTACCAGTCTGCAATCCCACCAACAATGGAGGAGTGTTCCTCTTTCTCCACATCCTCGCCAGCATCTGCTGTCACCTGAGTTTTTGATCTTAGCCAATCGCACTGGTGTGAGGTGAAATCTCAGGGTTGTTTTGATTTGCATTTCCCTTATGACTAAAGATGTTGAACATTTCTTTAGGTGTTTCTCAGCCATTCGGCATTCCTCAGCTGTGAATTCTTTGTTTAGCTCTGAACCCCATTTTTTAATAGGGTTATTTGTTTCCCTGCGGTCTAACTTCTTGAGTTCTTTGTATATTTTGGATATAAGGCCTCTATCTGTTGTAGGATTGGTAAAGATCTTTTCCCAATCTGTTGGTTGCCGTTTTGTCCTAACCACAGTGTCCTTTGCCTTACAGAAGCTTTGCAGTTTTATGAGATCCCATTTGTCGATTCTTGATCTTAGAGCATAAGCCATTGGTGTTTTGTTCAGGAAATTTTTTCCAGTGCCCATGTGTTCCAGATGCTTCCCTAGTTTTTCTTCTATTAGTTTGAGTGTGTCTGGTTTGATGTGGAGGTCCTTGATCCACTTGGACTTAAGCTTTGTACAGGGTGATAAGCATGGATCGATCTGCATTCTTCTACATGTTGCCCTCCAGTTGAACCAGCACCATTTGCTGAAAATGCTATCTTTTTTCCATTGGATGGTTTTGGCTCCTTTGTAAAAAATCAAGTGACCATAGGTGTGTGGGTTCATTTCTGGGTCTTCAATTCTATTCCATTGGTCTATCTGTCTGTCTCTGTACCAATACCATGCAGTTTTTTATCACTATTGCTCTGTAATACTGCTTGAGTTCAGGGATAGTGATTCCCCCTGAAGTCCTTTTATTGTTGAGGATAGCTTTAGCTATCCTGGGTTTTTTGTTATTCCAGATGAATTTGCAAATTGTTCTGTCTAACTCTTTGAAGAATTGGATTGGTATTTTGATGGGGATTGCATTGAATCTGTAGATCGCTTTTGGTAAAATGGCCATTTTTACTATATTAATCCTGCCAATCCATGAGCATGGGAGATCTTTCCATCTTCTGAGGTCTTCTTCAATTTCTTTCCTCAGTGTCTTGAAGTTCTTATTGTACAGATCTTTTACTTGCTTGGTTAAAGTCACACCGAGGTACTTTATATTATTTGGGTCTATTATGAAGGGTGTCGTTTCCCTAATTTCTTTCTCGGCTTGTTTCTCTTTTGTATAGAGGAAGGCAACTGATTTATTTGAGTTAATTTTATACCCAGCCACTTTGCTGAAGTTGTTTATCAGCTTTAGTAGTTCTCTGGTGGAACTTTTGGGATCACTTAAATATACTATCATGTCATCTGCAAATAGTGATATTTTGACCTCTTCTTTTCCGATCTGTATCCCTTTGATCTCCTTTTGTTGTCTGATTGCTCTGGCTAGAACTTCAAGAACTATATTGAATAAGTAGGGAGAGAGTGGGCAGCCTTGTCTAGTCCCTGATTTTAGTGGGATTGCTTCAAGTTTCTCTCCATTTAGTTTTACGTTAGCAACTGGTTTGCTGTATATGGCTTTTACTATGTTTAGGTATGGGCCTTGAATTCCTATTCTTTCCAGGACTTTTATCATGAAGGGGTGTTGAATTTTGTCAAATGCTTTCTCAGCATCTAATGAAATGATCATGTGGTTCTGTTCTTTCAGTTTGTTTATATAATGGATCACGTTGATGGTTTTCCGTATATTAAACCATCCCTGCATGCCTGGGATGAAGCCTACTTGATCATGGTGGATGATTGTTTTGATGTGCTCTTGAATTCGGTTTGCCAGAATTTTATTGAGTATTTTTGCGTCGATATTCGTAAGGGAAATTGGTCTGAAGTTCTCTTTCTTTGTTGTGTCTTTGTGTGGTTTAGGTATAAGTGTAATTGTGGCTTCGTAGAAGGAATTCGGTAGGGCTCCATCTGTTTCAATTTTGTGGAATAGTTTGGATAATATTGGTATGAGGTCTTCTATGAAGGTTTGATAGAATTCTGCACTAAACCCGTCTGGACCTGGGCTCTTTTTGGTTGGGATACCTTTAATGACTGCTTCTATTTCCTTAGGAGTTATGGGGTTGTTTAACTGGTTTATCTGTTCCTGATTTAACTTCGATACCTGGTATCTGTCTAGGAAATTGTCCATTACCTGAAGATTTTCAAATTTTTTTGAATATAGGTTTTTATAGTAAGATCTGATGATTTTTTGAATTTCCTCTGAATCTGTAGTTATGTCTCCCTTTTCATTTCTGATTTTGTTAATTTGGACGCACTCTCTGTGTCCTCTCGTTAGTCTGGCTAAGGGTTTATCTATCTTGTTGATTTTCTCAAAGAACCAACTTTTGGTTCTGTTGATTCTTTCTATGGTCCTTTTTGTTTCTACTTGGTTGATTTCAGCTCTGAGTTTGATTATTTCCTGCCTTCTACTCCTCCTGGGTGTATTTGCTTCTTTTTGTTCTAGAGCTTTTAGGTGTGCTGTCAAGCTGCTGACATATGCTCTTTCCTGTTTCTTTCTGCAGGCACTCAGCGCTATGAGTTTTCCTCTTAGCACAGCTTTCATTGTGTCCCATAAGTTTGAGTATGTTGTATCTTCATTTTCATTAAATTCTAAAAAGTTTTTAATTTCTTTCTTTATTTCTTCCTTGACCAGGTTATCATTGAGTAGAGCATTGTTCAATTTCCACGTATATGTGGGCATTCTTCCCTTATTGTTATTGAAGACCAGTTTTAGGCCGTGGTGGTCCGATAGCACGCATGGGATTATTTCTATCTTTCTGTACCTATTGAGGCCCGTTTTTTGACCAATTATATGGTCAATTTTGGAGAAAGTACCATGTGGAGCTGAGAAGAAGATATATCCTTTTGCTTTAGGATAGAATGTTCTATTAATATCCGTTAAGTCCATTTGGCTCATGACTTCTCTTAGTCTGTCGACATCACTGTTTAATTTCTGTTTCCATGATCTGTCCATTGATGAGAGTGGGGTGTTGAAATCTCCCACTATTATTGTGTGAGGTGCAATGTGTGTTTTGAGCTTTAGTAAGGTTTCTTTTACATATGTAGGTGCCCTTTATTTGGGGCATAGATATTTAGGATTGAGAGTTCATCTTGGTGGATTTTTCCTTTGATGAATATGAAGTGTCCTTCCTTATCTTTTTTGATGACTTTTAGTTGGAAATTGATTTTATTTGATATTAGAATGGCTACTCCAGCTTGCTTCTTCTGACCATTTGCTTGGAAAGTTGTTTTCCAGCCTTTCATTCTGAGGTAGTGTCTGTCTTTGTCTCTGAGGTGTGTTTCCTGTAGGCAGCAGAATGCAGGGTCCTCGTTGCGTATCCAGTTTGTTAATCTATGTCTTTTTATTGGGGAGTTGAGGCCATTGATATTGAGAGATATTAAGGAATAGTGATTATTGTTTCCCTTTATATTCATATTTGGATGTGAGGTTATGTTTGTGTGCTTTTCTTCTCTTTGTTTTGTTGCCAAGACGATTAGTTTCTTGCTTCTTCTAGGGTATAGCTTGCCTCCTTATGTTGGGCTTTACCATTTATTATCCTTTGTAGTGCTGGATTTGTAGAAAGATATTGTGTAAATTTGGTTTTGTCATGGAATATCTTGGTGTCTCCATCAATGTTAATTGAGAGTTTTGCTGGATACAGTAACCTGGGCTGGCATTTGTGTTCTCTTAGGGTCTGTATGACATCAGTCCAGGATCTTCTGGACTTCATAGTTTCTGGCGAGAAGTCTGGTGTGATTCTGATAGGTCTCCCTTTATATGTTACTTGACCTTTTTCCCTTACTGCTTTTAATATTCTTTCTTTATTTTGTGCGTTTGGTGTTTTGACAATTATGTGACGGGAGGTGTTTCTTTTCTGGTCCAATCTATTTGGAGTTCTGTAGGCTTCTTGTATGCCTATGGGTATCTCTTTTTTTAGGTTAGGGAAGTTTTCTTCTATGATTTTGTTGAAGATATTTACTGGTCCTTTGAGCTGGGAGTCTTCACTCTCTTCTATACCTATTATCCTTAGGTTTGATCTTCTCATTGAGTCCTGGATTTCCTGTATGTTTTGGACCAGTAGCTTTTTCCGCTTTACATTATCTTTGACAGTTGAGTCAATGATTTCTATGGAATCTTCTGCTCCTGAGATTCTCTCTTCCATCTCTTGTATTCTGTTGGTGAAGCTTGTATCTACAGCTCCTTGTCTCTTCTTTTGTTTTTCTATATCCAGGGTTGTTTCCATGTGTTCTTTCTTGATTGCTTCTATTTCCATTTTTAATTCCTTCAACTGTTTGATTGTGTTTTCCTGGAATTCTTTCAGGGATTTTTGCGATTCCTCTCTGTAGGCTTCTACTTGTTTATTAATGTTTTCCTGTGTTTCCCTAAGTGTGTTCATGTCTTTCTTGAAGTCCTCTAGCATCATGATCAAATATGATTTTGAAACTAGATCTTGCTTTTCTGGTGTGTTTGGATATTCCATGTTTGTTTTGGTGGGAGAATTGGGCTCCGATGATGGCATGTAGTCTTGGTTTCTGTTGCTTGGGTTCCTGCGCTTGCCTCTCGCCATCAGATTATCTCTAGTGTTACTTTGTTCTGCTATTTCTGACAGTGGCTAGACTGTCCTATAAGCCTGTGTGTCAGGAGTGCTGTAGACCTGTTTTCCTCTCTTTCAGTCAGTTATGGGGACAGAGTGTTCTGCTTTCGGGCGTGTAGTTTTTCCTCTCTACAGGTCTTCAGCTGTTCCTGTGGGCCTGTGTCTTGAGTTCACCAGGCAGCTTTCTTGCAGCAGAAAATTTGGTCTTACCTGTGGTCCTGAGGCTCAAGTTCGCTCGTGGGGTGCTGCCCAGGGGCTCTCTGCAGCGGCAGCAACCAGGAAGACCTGTGCCGCCCCTTCTGGGAGCTTCAGTGCACCAGGGTTCCAGATGGTCTTTGGCTTTTTCCTCTGGCGTCCGAGATGTGTGTGCAGGGAGCAGTCTTTTCTGGTTTCCCAGGCTTGTCTGCCTCTCTGAAGGTTTAGCTCTCCCTCCCACGGGATTTGGGTGCAGAGAACTGTTTATCCGGTCTGTTTCTTTCAGGTTCCAGCGGTGTCTCAGGCAGGGGTCCTGCTGCTCTTGGGCCCTCCCTCACGGGAGCCCAGAGGCCTTATACAGTTTCCTCTTGGGCCAGGGATGTGGGCAGGGGTGAGCAGTGTTGGTGGTCTCTTCTGCTCTGCAGCCTCAGGAGTGCCCACCTGACCAGGCGGTTGGGTCTCTCTCTCACCGGGTCTGGGAGCAGAGAGCTGCTGCGGGCCGGGATCCGCGGGTGTCTGGAGTAGCCTTTCTAATACCGAATAAAATTGACTTTCAACCAAAAGTTATCAAACAAGATAAGGAAGGACACTTCATAGTCATCAAAGGAAAAATCCACCAAGATGAACTCTCAATTCTGAATATCTATGCTCCAGATGCAAGAGCACCCACATTCATAAAAGAAACCTTACTAAAGCTCAAAGCACACATTGCACCTCACACAGTAATAGTGGGAGACTTCAACACCCCACTCTCATCACTGGACAGATCATGAAAACAGAAACTAAACAGAGCCATAGAGAAACTAACAGAAGTTAAGAAACAAAAGAATTTAGCAGATACCTATAGAATATTTTATCCTAAAACAAAAGAATGTATCTTCTTCTTAGACCTCATTGTACCTTCTCCAAAATTGACACAAAAGGCCCCCAGAGATACAAGAAAATTGACATAATCCCATGCATGCTATCAGATGACTATGGACGAAGGTTGGTCTTCAATAACAACAACAACAACAAAACAAACAAACAAAAAACCCAGAAAGCTCACATACATATGGAAGATGAACTATGCTCTACTCAGTGATAACTTGGTCAAGGAAGAAATAAAGAAAGAAATTAAAGACCCTTTAGAGTTTAATGAAAATGAAAGCACGACATACCCAAACTTATGAGATACAGTGAAAGCAGTGCTAAGAGGAAAACTCAGAGCTCTGAGTGCCTCCAAAAAGAAACTGGTGAAAGTATACACTAGCAGCTTGACAGCACACCTAAAAGCTCTAGAACAAAAGGAAGCAAATACACCAAAGAGGAGAAAATGGCAGGAAATAATCAAATTCAGTGCTGAAATCAACCAAGCAGAAACAAAAAGAACTATACAAAGACGCAACAAAAAAGCAGGACCTGGTTCTTTGAGAAAATCAACAAGATAGATAAACCGTTAGCCAGACTAACCAGAGGGCACAGAGACAGCATCCAAATTAACAAAATCAGAAATGAAAAGGGAGCTATAACCATAGAAACTGGGGAAATTAAAAAAAAATCGGATCTGACTACAATAATCTATACTCAGCAAAACTGGAAAATCTGGAAGAAATGGACAATTTTCTAGACAGATACCAGTACCAAAGTTAAATCAGTATCAGATAAACCATCTGAACATTCCAATAACCCCTAAAGAAATAGAAGCATTATTAAAAGTCTCCCAACCAAGGAAAGCCCAGGACGAGATGGGTTTAGTGTACAATTCTATCAGACCTTCATAGAAGACCTAGTACCAGTATTGTCCACTTTATTCCACAAGAGAGAAACAGATGGAGCACTACCAATTTGTTCTATGAAGCCACTATTGCACTTCTACATAAACCACGCAAAGATCCAATAAAGACAGAGAACTTCAGACCAATTTCCCTTATGAATATAGATGACAAAATAGTCAATAAAATTCTTACAAACTGAATCCAAGAGCACATCAAAACAATCATCCATCATGTTCCCAGGGATGCAGGGACGGTTCAGTATAAGGAAAACCATTAACGTAATCCACTATATAAACAAACTCAAAGAAAAAAAAACATGATCATCTCATTAGACGCTGAGAAAGCATTTGAAAAATTCAACACCCCTTCATAGTTTAAGTCTTGGAAAGATCAGGAATTCAAGGCCCATACCGAAACATAGTAAAAGCAAATACAGCAAACCAGTAGCCAACATCAAACTAAATGGAGAGAAACTTGAAGCAATCCCACTAAAATCAGGGACTAGACAAGGCTGCCCTCTCTCCCCCTCTCTCTAAATATTCAATATAGTCCTAGCCATAGCAATCAAACAACAAAAGGAAGTCAAAGGTATACAGATTGGAAAGGAGAAAGTCAAAGTATCACTATTTGCAGATGATATGATAGTATACTTAAGTGACCCCAAAAGTTCCACCAGAGAACTACTAAGCCTGATAAACAACTTCAGCAAAGTGGCTGGATATAAAATTAACTCAAACAAATCAGTAGCCCTCCTCTATTCAAAGGATAAATGGGCTGAGAAAGAAATTATGGAAGTAACTCCCTTCACAGTAGTCACAAATAATAAAAAATACTTCGTTGTTACTCTAACCAAGCAAGTGAGAGATCTGTATGACAAGAACTTCAAGTCTCTGAAGAAAGAAATTGAAGAAGATCTCAGAAGATGGAAAGCTCTCCCATGCTCATGGATTGGCAGGATTATATAGTAGGAATGGCCATCTTACTAAAACAGTCTACAGATTCAGTGCAATCCCCATCAAAATTCCAACTCAGTACCTCACAGAGTAGAAAGAGTAATTTGCAAATTCATTTGGAGTAACAAAAGAACCAGAATAGCCAAAACTATTCTCAACAAAAAAGAAACTTCTGGAGGAATCATGATCCCTATACTCCAGCTACATTACAGAGAAATAATGATAAAATATATGATATTGGCACAGAGACAGGCATGTAGATCAATGGAATAGAATTGGAGACCCAGAAATGAACCCTCACATCTATGGCCTCTATGGAGTGGTGGGAGGGAGTGGGTGGTGGATCCAGGAGCACCCTCATAGAAGAGAGGGCGATAGCGGGTTTCTGGAAGGGAAATCTGGAAAGGGGATAACATTTGAAATGAAAATAAAAAATATCCAATAAAAGAAAAATGTAATAATTAAAAAAAAACACTGATTAAAGAAGAGTGGTCCTGCTTTTACTGTCCAAAGGAGAAAATGTAGCATCAAGTAGGTTTATGAACATTTTCAATATTACTCTAATGGGGACACAAATAGCTTATGCAAATAGCTTTTATCAGATTACCTTCCTTAATATATAGCACTATATTGTTAATGTATTCCAATTAACTTCCACATAGCAAGTAAGCTAGCAATATTTATTTACATGAAATTATTCTTTATACAAACAAAACCTGAAACTACGTAATCTCTTTGCAAATTCGAGCATTGTAGTGTGGCCCATTGCTTTGTGTTTGTATGCACCTGCAGGAAGTTCTGAATAAGTTCCCACTGTGCAGGAGACACCTTCAACCTGTGTTCTGGAGACACATATTTTATTGGCCTTTTCTGTCATTTCACATGCCTGTAAGCACCCAATCTTTAAATTTTAAAACGCTCTCTAAGTTATGTCTGAAGATTTAAAACTTAAAAATGTTTTTGAAATGTATCACCTGTTCTTGTCTCCTTAGCACTTTGTAGTTTAGAAAAAAAAAAGATGCACTAAGAGTGCTTTGGAAGGGCATTTTTATGCCATGAAATTTCAATGCAAAAAGCGACCTTAAGGAGTTAGGCCTCCTAGTTTGAGGGCAGTAGATTCCAGGAAATCACAACCTTAAGATCTAAGCCAGTCTGGCCTCAAACTTCTGACTGCTGCTGTCCGTTTGCTATTTCTTTTCTGCTAATTCTTTTTTTGAGGATAAATGAGTGGATAAACCAGAGTTTATGGATGCACATGTGGCATGCAGAAAGTGTTCCACTTAATGCTGTCTTCCTGACAGAACTGAGAGGGATTGTGGTACCCATGCAAGAACAAGCCATCCAACACTCCTGCATAGATTCAGGAAGTGCTAGTCAGGCCTCAGCACTACTAAGTTGCAGGTTACAGCTGATGGAGGAGAATCATTCTCATTAGAAGGTACGGCCACCAGTAGGCTTTCCATGTTCCACTGGATGACCCCAGACCCATGCAGTCTGCCTGAAATTTTCTATGATGTGGACTTCTGGTGGCAGATGTGCTATTGTGGAGAAACAAGCTATACACATTGCAAACTGTTGCTGTGTTAGACACACATATTCCAGCTGAACATGCAACATCCATCTCCTGTAACTACTGATGTCACCGAGGAGCATGTTATCACAGACTGAGATGAGTCACAAAAATGTGATTAGTCATACCTCATAACAGTCTGGGATGCAGCCTGCGATGAATGTGCATGCTGCCGCAGATATGTTTCCCTGATTAGGTGCTTCTAGTGATGGAGAGCGTCACTTAGTGCCTGACAGCTCAACTCTTCACCCAGACCCTAGTTAACACAATCCATCCATCTTCTTCTCTCAGTGAAATTCAGAATTTTGACACATTATCATGTGGAACAGAGACAAAAAACCACACAAAGTAACACACTGGGGCAGTGGGAATGCTTGTAGTAGTGAGAGAGGTTATTTTGTTTGCACATTTTTCATTTCTATGACATTTGAGAATGTGTTTGAAAGTGGTAAGTGAATCTGCTACACCACGAGCTAAGAAGAAGAATAAAAAGTGTAATGTAAGTGTAACTAACTTTTCAACCCAAATAAGACTTGGTGCTGCCTTGAAATAAAATAGAGGATCAATTCAGTTTCCAATGAAGAACAGTTCGCCACAGGGGTATATAATACTCTGGGCCTATAACCTTCTTCAAAAGAAGCAGCGTCCACGTGACAGTTTGGTACCTCAGAGCTGTTTAATATGAAATCTGTTGTCTCTATTTTCTCTAAAAATAAGGCTGGGTACTGAAAGATGCAGGTGAGTTCAGGGAAAGGTGAAGATTTTTAACCGCCTAGTTCTCTGCCAGCTCATGGAAAAGTCATGCTCGTCAGTGCAGATAATGGGCAGAGGCATCGTGGCGTCCCTGTGCTGAGAGGACACCTTGCTATCAGATGTATTATGGTCTACTGGTATTCGTATGAATAGATGTTTGACACTGGTGAACTTGAGTTTCATTACCATAAAACAGGGAAGATGATATCTTCAGGATTGTTAGAAAAATTAACTAAGTTATAAGGCAATTTTTCATATTACAAGATTATGACATTTCTGCTGTTTACACCCAGAGAGTTTTCCACCAATT
This sequence comes from Rattus norvegicus, assembly GCF_021556685.1. NCBI lineage: Eukaryota > Metazoa > Chordata > Mammalia > Rodentia > Muridae > Rattus > Rattus norvegicus. The sequence continues at coordinate 29,544,927 of NC_141549.1, forward strand.
TACAGTAACCATGCAGATTATAAGAGTCACAATTTTTCCCTACAGACTCCTTGGATTCTCTGTCTTGCAATCCTATGATGGGTTATATGCTGGCCTATAAAATTTAAGAACTAAAACAATTGGATAACCAATTGATGTGCTCTTCCCTGGGGAAGACTAATTCTTCCACTTTAGCACTCACTAATTGTCCATAGTTCTTTGACAGAATTCAGGCTCCCCACCATCCACTTTAGCGTGTTTATTATTGTTGTCCCTATTCTGTTCATGTTTGTGCCATCATGTTGGTAAGACTTTATGGGTGTAGCTTCTGACAATGCTAGGAGACACAATCTCAGAGCAAACTCCCTGGTCCTCTGACTCTTACAATCTCTACCCTTTCTTCTGCTGTGTTCCCATATCAAATGGGCACCCCCAAATGTGCATAGGATAACATTACACAAATTGATAAGGTTGTATTTAAGACTGCATATGTATATACATACACATATATGTAACAATAATTAGTGAAAAATGACAGTAATTTGAAAGAGTACAAAGAGAGGTATATGGAAGGATTTACAGGAACAAAAGGAAGGGAAGAATGATACAACTATATTATAATCTCAAAAATAAAAGAAGAAAATAAAAAAATCTCTACACAAGGTGCTAAAGGACATTGTTTTCTTGCTTTGGAAGCAAATCACCAGAGGGACTTTCTCTCCTGGAAACCTTCCAAAGCAATCTGTCCAATTTGTTGCTAATTAATTGGGTGGCTTGTTCTATTACCACTGAAATGACATATTCTTCTTTGCATATTAGTGAATATGGTTGACATACTTCACTGTAATGAGTTTAAGTACTTTATGTTAGATTAAATATAAGCTGTCTCCAAATCTAAAACACCTAACAGTTACTTAAATTATACTGACCTTGTAGGACAAGAGAACTTGGACCCAACAAGAGTTTATGGCTAATCTATGTGAAAAGTATAGGATTATTGAAGAGCGATGTTGAATCTTAACATATCATTTCTAACATGCACAGAGAGATTCAGAGTTTCAAATTTGTCTTTTTCAAGATTTTTCAAGAAGTGTCAATTTTTGGTTGGTCATGGATACATCTGACATTACTTTTTGTCATTATTATACTGAATTTTCTTTCAAATTCATTCTTGCTAAGTATGGCAGAATTTGTATGTGATTTCTGTGTGTGTGTGTGTGTGTGTGTGTGTGTGCGTGTGCGTGTGCATGTGTGTGTGTGTGTAAGCCAGAGATGGAATTTGTGTGTCTTCTCTGCCTCTCTCTACCTTATCCTCTGAGACAGGTCCTCTCCTGGAATCTGGAACTTGCTGTTTCAGCTAGACTGATCCTTTAGGAAGAACCTAAAGTCTGCTAGTCTCTGCCCCCATTCCCCAGTGCTGGGGTTACCTTAGGCCCAGTTTCGTGAGTGAGTGCTAGGGATCCAAACTCAGGTGTTCACGCTCACACAAGTGCTTTGCCCACTGTGCTATATATGGGAAAGATCAGAGAGGAAGCGTGTTTAAATATACACTAGGACTAATGAGATGGTCCTGAGGATAAATGGTGCTTGCAACCAGGGCTGACAACCTGCGCCTGATCCCTGGTAACCACATGATAGGAGAGAACTCAATTCTACAAGTAGTTCTCTGACTTCCAAACACATGCCATGGTAGCATACATCCCAACACACGTGCACACACACACACACACACACACACACACACACACACAAGCACACATACACACACACACAAATAATTAATATGGTTTAAAAGTACACTTAAGGGAAATCAAGTGCCACAGTACAGAGAAGGCAGACTGAGTTGCACTCGAGGGAATCAGGATATGCTATCCTTTCCCTCAGCCTCCCTCTAACAGTGAGGACCAAGAGTAAATGGGAGGAGAAAGAAACAAGGCTGCCTGTAAGGGTATCCATGGAATTCAGAGGACTATTTTTTTTTACTAGAGTAATTAAAGCTTGTAATAAAATAAGCACTTAAAAACTGTGACTTGTAAATAAAAACAAGGAAAGCAAGCAGGAGCTCAGAGACATGACTCAGGCACTGACATTTAGACTGACAGTTTCATAAAAATCTCAGATATCAAATGAAAAACATTAAATGTCATTGGGACATGAAAACTTATTTGTTCTTAAGAATTTACACAAACTTGGGGTTATAGCACTTTTTTTTTTAATTTTATCTAATAAAACTAGAAATAGAAGTTTGGGAGATGACAACTCTTTCTGAAAATTGATTATACATTTGTATAGCTTGAAGGAGGGACAACACTCTGTAATATAGCTTTAGAAAATATCACACAATTGAAAAAAACACTAAAATAGTATCCAGATAAGAATTGGTTATGGTAGGGTCTGATGAGATGACAGCATTCTTGCTGTTCCTCCAAGACCTAAGTAGGTTCTCTACGTCCATATCCTCAATTCCTAAGTCCTTATAACTTCACCTCTAGGGAGAGCCAGCACCTTCCTTTGGCCTCTACAGGCACCTCCACACCCATGACATGTAGAAACACATACACACTCATATGAATAAAAATAAACTTTAAAATTATTATTGTGCTCTCTCTGCTCCCAGACCCCGTGAGAGAGAGACCCAACCGCCTGGTCAGGTGGGCACTCCTGAGGCTGCAGAGCGGAAGAGACCACCAACACTGCCCACCCCTGCCCACATCCCTAGCCCAAGAGGAAACAGTATAAGGCCTCTGGGCTCCCGTGGGGGAGGGCCCAGGAGCGGCAGGACCCCTGCCTGAGACACCGCCTGAACCTGAAGGAAACAGACCGGATAAACAGTTCTCTGCACCCAAATCCCTTGGGAGGGAGAGCTAAACCTTCAGAGAGGCAGACAAGCCTGGGAAACCAGAAGAGACTGCTCTCTGCACACATATCTCGGACGCCAGAGGAAAACACCAAAGGCCATCTGGAACCCTGGTGCACTGAAGCTCCCGGAAGGGGCGGCGCATATCTTCCTGGTTGCTGCCGCTGCAGAGAGCCCGTGGGTAGCACCCCACGAGCGAACTTGAGCCTCGGGACCACAGGTAAGACCAACTTTACTGCTGCAAGAAAGCTGCCTGGTGAGCTCGGGACACACGGAGGCAGAATTCCTCTAGGACCGGGCTCGTCCTGTGTTTACCGGAAGTCCCACACCCGCGGATCCTGGCCTGCAGCAGCTCTCTGCTCCCAGACCCCGTGAGAGAGAGACCCAACCGCCTGGTCAGGTGGGCACTCATGAGGCTGCAGAGCAGAAGAGACCACCAACACTGCCCACCCCTGCCCACATCCCTGGCCCAAGAGGAAACAGTATGAGGCCTCTGGGCTCCCGTGGGGGAGGGCCCAGGAGAGGCAGGACCCCTGCCTGAGACACTGCCGGAACCTGAAGGAAACAGACCGGATAAACAGTTCTCTGCACCCAAATCCCGTGGGAGGGAGAGCTAAACCTTCAGAGAGGCAGACAAGCCTGGGGAATCAGAAGACACTGCTCTCTGCACATACATCTCCAACGCCAGAGGAAAACACCAGAGGCCATCTGAAACCCTGATGCACTGAAGCTCCCGGAAAGGGTGGCACAGATCTTCCTGGTTGCTGCCGCCACAGAGAGCCCGAGGGCAGCACTCCGTGAGGGAACTTGAGCCTCAGGACCACAGGTAAGACCAACTTTTCTGCTGCAAGTGACCTGCCTGGTGAACTCAAGACACAGGCCCACAGGAACAGCTGAAGACCTGTAGAGAGGAAAAACTACACGCCCGAAAGCAGAACACTCTGTCCCCATAACTGACTGAAAGAGAGGAAAACAGGTCTACAGCACTCCTGACACACAGGCTTATAGGACAGTCTAGCCACTGTCAGAAATAGCAGAACAAAGTAACACTAGAGATAATCTGATGGCGAGAGGCAAGCACAGGAACCCAAGCAACAGAAACCAAGACTACATGGCACCATCGGAGCCCAATTCTCCCATCAAAACAAACATGGAATATCCAAACACACCAGAAAAGCAAGATCTAGTTTCAAAATCATTTTTGATCATGATGCTGGGGGACTTCAAGAAAGACGTGAAGAACTCCCTTAGAGAACAAGTAGAAGCCTACAGAGAGGAATCACAAAAATGCCTGAAAGAATTCCAGGAAAACATAAATAAACAAGTAGAAGCCCATAGAGAGGAGACACAAAAATCCCTGAAAGAATTCCAGGAAAACATAAATAAACAAGTAGAAGCCCATAGAGAGGAGACACAAAAATCCCTGAAAGAATTCCAGGAAAACACAATCAAACAGTTGAAGTAATTAAAAATGGAAATAGAAGCAATCAAGAAAGAACACATGGAAACAACGCTGGATATAGAAAAACCAAAAGAAGGGACAAGGAGCTGTAGATATGAGGTTCACCAACAGAATACAAGAGATGGAAGAGAGAATCTCGGGAGCAGAAGATTCCATAGAAATCATTGACTCAACTGTCAAAGATAATGTAAAGCAGAAAAAGCAAATGGTCCAAAACATACAGGAAATCCAGGACTCAATGAGAAGATCAAACCTAAGGATAATAGGTATAGAAGAGAGTGAAGACTCCCAGCTCAAAGGACCAGTAAATATCTTCAACAAAATCATAGAAGAAAACTTCCCTAACCTAAAAAAAGAGATACCCATAGGCATACAAGAAGCCTACAGAACTCCAAATAGATTGGACCAGAAAAGAAACACCTCCCGTCACATAATTGTCAAAACACCAAACGCACAAAATAAAGAAAGAATATTAAAAGCAGTAAGGGAAAAAGGTCAAGTAACATATAAAGGCAGACCTATCAGAATCACACCAGACTTCTCGCCAGAAACTATGAAGGCCAGAAGATCCTGGACTGATGTCATACAGACCCTAAGAGAACACAAATGCCAGAGCAGGTTACTGTATCCTGCAAAACTCTCAATTAACATAGATGGAGAAACCAAGATATTCCATGACAAAACCAAATTTACACAATATCTTTCTACAAATCCAGCACTACAAAGGATAATAAATGGTAAAGCCCAACATAAGGAGGCAAGCTATACCCTAGAAGAAGCAAGAAACTAATCGTCTTGGCAACAAAACAAAGAGAATGAAAGCACACAAACATAACCTCACATCCCAATATGAATATAATGGGAAGCAATAATCACTATTCCTTAATATCTCTCAATATCAATGGCCTCAACTCCACAATAAAAAGAAATAGATTAACAAACTGGATACGCAACGAGGACCCTACATTCTGCTGCCTACAGGAAACACATCTCAGAGACAAAGACAGACACTACCTCAGAGTGAAAGGCTGGAAAACAACTTTCCAAGCAAATGGTCAGAAGAAGCAAGCTGGAGTAGCCATTCTAATATCAAATAAAATCAATTTTCAACTAAAAGTCATCAAAAAAGATAAGGAAGGACACTTCATATTCATCAAAGGAAAAATCCACCAAGATGAACTCTCAATCCTAAATATCTATGCCCCAAATACAAGGGCACCTACATACATAAAAGAAACCTTACTAAAGCTCAAAACACACATTGCACCTGACACAATAATAGTGGGAGATTTCAACACCCCACTCTCATCAATGGACAGATCATGGAAACAGAAATTAAACAGAGATGTAGACAGACTAAGAGAAGTCATGAGCCAAATGGACTTAACGGATATTTATAGAACATTCTATCCTAAAGCAAAAGGATATACCTTCTTCTCAGCTCCTCATGGTACTCCAAAATTGACCATATAATTGGTCAAAGAACGGGCCTCAACAGGTACAGAAAGATAGAAATAATTCCATGCATGCTATCGGACCACCACGGCTTAAAACTGGTCTTCAATAACAATAAGGGAAGACTGCCCACATATACATGGAAATTGAAAAATGCTCTACTCAATGATAACCTGGTCAAGGAAGAAATAAAGAAAGAAATTAAAAACTTTTTAGAATTTAATGAAAATGAAGGTACAACATACCCAAACTTATGGGACACAATGAAAGCTGTGCTAAGAGGAAAACTCATAGCACTGAGTGCCTGCAGAAAGAAACAGGAAAGAGCATATGTCAGCAGCTTGACAGCACACCTAAAAGCTCTAGAACAAAAAGAAGCAAATACACCCAGGAGGAGTAGAAGGCAGGAAATAATCAAACTCAGAGCTGAAATCAACCAAGTAGAAACAAAAAGGACCATAGAAAGAATCAACAGAACCAAAAGTTGGTTCTTTGAGAAAATCAACAAGATAGATAAACCCTTAGCCAGACTAACGAGAGGACACAGAGAGTGCGTCCAAATTAACAAAATCAGAAATGAAAAGGGAGACATAGCTACAGATTCAGAGGAAATTCAAAAAATCATCAGATCTTACTATAAAAACCTATATTCAAAAAAACTTGAAAATCTTCAGGAAATGGACAATTTCCTAGACAGATACCAGGTATCGAAGTTAAATCAGGAACAGATAAACCAGTTAAACAACCCAATAACTCCAAAGGAAATAGAAGCAGTCATTAAAGGTCTCCCAACCAAAAAGAGCCCAGGTCCAGACGGGTTTAGTGCAGAATTCTATCAAACCTTCATAGAAGACCTCATACCAATATTATCCAAACTATTCCACAAAATTGAAACAGATGGATCACTACCGAATTCCTTCTATGAAGCCACAATTACTCTTATATCTAAACCACAGAAAGACACAACAAAGAAAGAGAACTTCAGACCAATTTCCCTTATGAATATCGACACAAAAATACTCAATAAAATTCTGGCAAACCGAATTCAAGAGCACATCAAAACAATCATCCACCATGATCAAGTAGGCTTCATCACAGGCATGCACGGATGGTTTAATATACGGAAAACCATCAATGTGATCCATTATATAAACAAACTGAAAGAACAAAACCACATGATCATTTCATTAGATGCTGAGAAAGCATTTGACAAAATTCAACACCCCTTCATGATAAAAGTCCTGGAAAGAATAGGAATTCAAGGCCCATATCTAATCATAGTAAAAGCCATATACAGCAAACCAGTTGCTAACATTAAACTAAATGGAGAGAAACTTGAAGCAATCCCACTAAAATCAGGGACTAGACAAAGCTGCCCACTCTCTCCCTACTTATTCAATATAGTTCTTGAAGTTCTAGCCAGAGCAATCAGACAACAAAAGGAGATCAAGGGGATACAGATCGGAAAAGAAGAGGTCAAAATATCACTATTTGGAGATGATATGATAGTATATTTAAGTGATCCCAAAAGTTCCACCAGAGAACTACTAAAGCTGATAAACAACTTAAGCAAAGTGGCTGGGTATAAAATTAACTCAAATAAATCAGTTGCCTTCCTCTATACAAAGAGATACAAGCCGAGAAAGAAATTAGGGAAACGACACCCTTCATAATAGACCCAAATAATATAAAGTACCTCGGTGTGACTTTAACCAAGCAAGTAAAAGATCTGTACAATAAGAACTTCAAGACACTGAGGAAAGAAATTGAAGAAGACCTCAGAAGATGGAAAGATCTCCCATGCTCATGGATTGGCAGTATTAATTTAGTAAAAATGGCCATTTTACCAAAAGCAATCTACAGATTCAATGCAATCCCCATCAAAATACCAATCCAATTCTTCAAAGAGTTAGACAGAACAATTTGCAAATTCATCTGGAATAACAAAAAACCCAGGATAGCTAAAGCTATCCTCAACAATAAAAGGACTTCAGGGGGAATCACTATCCCTGAACTCAAGCAGTATTACAGAGCAATAGTGATAAAAACTGCATGGTATTGGTACAGAGAAAGACAGATAGACCAATGGAATAGAATTGAAGACCCAGAAATGAACCCACACACTTATGGTCACTTGATTTTTGACCAAGGAGCCAAAACCATCCAATGGAAAAAAGATAGCATTTTCAGCAAATGGTGCTGGTTCAACTGGAGGTCAACATGTAGAAGAATGCAGATCGATCCATGCTTATCACCCTGTACAAAGCTTAAGTCCAAGTGGATCAAGGACCTCCACATCAAACCAGACACACTCAAACTAATAGAAGAAAAACTAGGGAAGCATCTGGAACACATGGGCACTGGAAAAAATTTCCTGAACAAAACACCAATGGCTTACGCTCTAAGATCAAGAATCGACAAATGGGATCTCATAAAACTGCAAAGCTTCTGTAAGGCAAAGGACACTGTGGTTAGGACAAAACGGCAACCAAGAGATTGGGAAAAGATCTTTACCAATCCTACAACAGATAGAGGCCTTATATCCAAAATATACAAAGAACTCAAGAAGTTAGACCGCTGGGAGACAAATAACCCTATTAAAAATGGGGTTCAGAGCTAAACAAAGAATTCACAGCTGAGGAATGCCGAATAGCTGAGAAACACCTAAAGAAATGTTCAACATCTTTAGTCATAAGGGAAATGCAAATCAAAACAACCCTGAGATTTCACCTCACACCAGTGAGAATGGCTAAGATCAAAAACTCAGGTGACAGCAGATGCTGGCGAGGATGTGGAGAAAGAGGAACACTCCTCCATTGTTGGTGGGATTGCAGACTGGTAAAACCATTCTGGAAATCAGTCTGGAGGTTCCTCAGAAAATTGGACATTGAACTGCCTGAGGATCCAGCTATACCCAAAAGATGCCTCAACATATAAAAAAGACACGTGCTCCACTATGTTCATCACAGCCTTATTTATAATACCCAGAAACTGGAAAGAACCCAGATGCCCTTCAACAGAGGAATGGATACAGAAAATGTGGTACATCTACACAATGGAATATTACTCAGCTATCAAAAACAACGAGTTTATGAAATTCGTAGGCAAATGGTTGGAACTGGAAAATATCATCCTGAGTGAGCTAACCCAATCACAGAAAGACATACATGGTATGCACTCATTGATAAGTGGCTATTAGCCCAAATGCTTGAATTACCTTAGATCCCTAGAACAAACGAAACTCAAGACGGATGATCAAAATGTGAATGCTTCACTCCTTCTTTAAATGAGGAAAAAGAATACCCTTGGCAGGGATGAGAGAGGCAAAGATTAAAACAGAGACTGAAGGAACACCCATTCAGAGCCTGCCCCACATGTGGCCCATACATATACAGCCACCCAATTAGACAACATGGATGAAGCAAAGAAGTGCAGACTGACAGGAGCCGGATGTAGATCACTCCTGAGAGACACAGCCAGAATACAGCAAATACAGAGGCGAATGCCAGCAGCAAACCACTGAACTGAGAATAGGACCCCTGTTGAAGGAATCAGAGAAAGAACTGGAAGAGCTTGAAGGGGCTCGAGACCCCATATGTACAACAATGCCAAGCAACCAGAGCTTCCAGGGACTAAGCCACTACCTAAAGACTATACATGGACTGACCCTGGACTCTGACCTCATAGGTAGCAATGAATATCCTAGTAAGAGCACCAGTGGAAGGGGAAGCCCTGGGTCCTGCTAAGACTGAATCCCCAGTGAACTAGACTGTGGGGGGGAGGGCGGCAATGGGGGGAGGGTTAGGAGGGGATCGCCCATAAGGAAGGGGAGGGGGGAGGGGCATGTTTGCCCGGAAACCGGGAAAGGGAATAACACTCGAAATGTATATAAGAAATACTCAAGTTAATAAAAAAAAAAAAAGAATGGGAGGAGGAGGGTTTAGAGGGATCTTGGCCGGTAAACCGGGAAAGGGAATAACACTCAAAATGTAAATAAGAAATACTCAAGTTAATTAAAAAGAAAAGAGTTGTCTAAAAAAATTATTATTGTAAGTATTGTCATTATTCAAAGATATAACTGAAAGAATATAAAAATACAGTGTAAAGTTTTATGCTGATAAATTAAAATTTAAAATATAAAAAAATTGTTTTCTTGGGAAAGTACTTTGTAAATATTTACAAAAACGTTTCCCATCCAACATTTTTAAGGGAGAGCACAAAGCATATTGAAGACAAACAGGCACTCTAACTACGGATGCAGAAAGATGAGCGACACTGCAAATCTACGGATGGATTAAGTAAATGATGCTCTAGACAAACCAGGTCCAAAGGAATTTTTGAAGAAGGAGAAGAAAGCATCAAAAAGCATTAGTGTGAGAAAGCTGAAAAATTAAAAGATTAAGTCCACTTAAATAAGGACTGAGCTTTTTTGTTTTGTTTGTTTTGGGGTTTTTTGTTTGTTTTGGCAGAAACCCAACTCTAATTTCACTTACCAAAATTATGTCAGAGTACCTGTGTTTGCCTAATTTATCTGATTCATCTTTTATAAATGAATTGTCAAACACTGAGATAATACCCTCAAAGACATAAAGAAGAGACAAGACAATTGTTCTCCAGTCTCATGAGTATAAACATAAGGACATTTGACAATATTATCATAGATTTAAATGTTACTACATATCTATTATGTATTATCATAATTGCCATGGAGTAGGATGAATGGAATTCACTCCAAATATGTTTCTTTATAGTAGAATATGTCAACACAAATTCTTATCCCAACCCATTGAAAGAGATAAAAAGTTACATAATTAAAGACTGAAAAGATATTTGATGAATACCATCAGTCATTTAATGTAAAGTTTGAGCAAAAAAAATAAAAGAGCTATTAAAATTCTAAAGACAATATTTTAACAGTCAACACCATACAAAACCCTGACTGGTGACATGTTGAAATGCCATGCATGGGGGGAGGGTGGGGAGGGGAACACCGATAAGAAAGGGGAGGGGGGAGGGGGATGTTTGCCTGGAAACTGGGAAAGGGAATAACACTCGAAATGTATATAAGAAATACTCAAGTTAATAAAAAAAAAAAAAGAAATGCCATGCACTGAACAGCTCCTTTCTGTTCAGGAGGCTACTTTTGTTATTACCCAATTCACTCAGAATAGCTAGGAAACGAAACCAAGAAAATGGAACATTTGGTAGAAAAATACCGAAAGAGAAGTAAAACCCCAATTTTCTCTTACTGATGGTGCGGTGCTACAGAAACTGTAAGGGTCTATAGCTGAAGCAAATTACTGTGGTTAATGAGGTCTCAGTATGGGGTCCAGACACCAGATAATTATACCATGGCAGAATCTACTAAGTCTCCTCAAACCTGTTCTGCTCATGTTTGTATGAACAGAAGGGTCTCTGGGCACATACTTCCCCAGGGGTGCTCTCCCACCAGTCCTCTGCTGTGGATGACTAAAACAAATCCTCCTAAACAAGACATGACCAGATCTAGTAATTGCTTCTTCCTTCCTATCACAGAAACACACCTTATAAGTTTGTCTTGCTCCTTTCTATTATCCTGTTTCGGTACTGCTATTATAATCAGCAGGAAACCTGAATCAGAAATGCTGGAGTTAAATTCTGGATACTGGAGGTACCTGGATGATTAAGTGGGGAAGTGTCTCCTGCCAAGTTGGAGCATCCCCTATCCCATGACCACTGAAAAATAAACTTTCATTTCTTTTGAGTAATTATATTTTTATTCATTATTATTACTGTTTCTACCTTCTTAATGGAAATACTACAAAATCAAATACTACAAATCTCATCATAGCAAATATTCAGGAATGTCATATTTACAGACCTATTTAATAACAAAAGCATCAAAGCTTAAGAACATAAACTATAAAATAAAGCTTCCCGCGGATCATAAATCATATTCTGAGCACACAGCCATTCTTAGATGGGAAGATAGCTTTGTAAAACATAAATCTTATAAAATTGACATACAAGTAGAATGTATTTTAAAAAGTCAGGCTTCTGATGGAAGTGAGGTCTAAAGTATCAGAAATGAAGATATCTGAAATAGATCTAAATTGTAAGATGGCCTTTATGGTGGGGAGAAATGGACAGAAATCAGATAGTACCCTAAAGCTGCTGGTTTATTTAATTATATTCCGCATGGGCATTCTCTGTGTAGATTCCCAGAAAAGCCAGAAGAGTGTGCTCGACCCCCTGTTGCTGAAGTTACAGGTGTGTGTAAGCTTCCTCCTGTGGGTCTGGAAACCCGACCTGGTCCTCTGCCAGAGCAGTGAGTGTTCTTCACCCCTGTGCCATCCGCTGCCCGCCAAGTAGGCTTTGGATGTTCACAAGGAAAAAGTCAAGAGGAAGAAACTCAACAGGAAAGCAATCACATGTAAGAACAAAAGTTCACAAAAGTAAGGACTGCTGATCATCAGTACACACACGAAGACATACATAGAGCCCCAAGGAGTCAGGAAGAGGTCAGTTGAAGAAACATTGCTTTGTCCTAATGGAGGGAAATTTCAAAGGAACCAGCTCTTTCTGGTGAGGGCTGGAGAAAAGAATATTCTCAAACATTTCTAGCAACGTGATTTATTTATTTATTTATTTATTTATTTATTTATTTATAGTCTTATTTGGAAAACAATCTGGCAACATGTAAGATTCAAACTATCATTTTATGCAATAGCATCATTATGTACTATTATGTAAGTTTACATGAATAAACTATTTTTAACAGAAATAACAATACTCATGGTAATGGAGGTATGCTAAATATTAAAAGCTCAAAATTTGAATTCATCATTATCCTAGACCCGGCTCTGTGGTTGTGTCACGTGGTGCTTTCCCAAGCTTTGCCAACAAGGGGCACCACAGGCGAGCTGGAAGGAAGAACAGGAAACTGCTGGATGTTTCACCTGGGTTCCTCCCTGCTTCTGCTTGTGAAGCTTGCCTTTGAACCTTGCTGTCTTGCATTAGCGACTGAACACTGGGAAATCTTCCTCGCAACACAGAGGCAGGCTGTTGGCAAGTTTCAAAGATGTCAGCACCAGTCAGCTAGTTTCAGTTTTGTGGAACCTTGCCAGTAGGTTCTTAGTGATTCTAATTTCTTTCCTTTCATACACAGACCTAAGAAATGGGATCCTGCATTATTCTGACATCCTGATGTTCTTTTTCTTCTTCTTTTCCTCTAGTTAGTTAATGATCTTGTATAGCCAGTTTATAATAAAAATTTCATATCAAAACAAAATTTTAATAAAAACGTGTGTGTGTGTGTATGTGTGTACACGCACGTGTGTGTGCATGTGCACTCGGGTGGGTATGTGGCATTGCATGTGTGTAAGTGTGTGAAAAGTGAAGACACTTTGTAGGAGTCGCTTCTTGCTTTCCCTCCCTGTGCATTCTGGGATAGAACTCAGGCTGTCAAGTTTGACAGCATCTCCCTTTTACATACAAAACCATGTTACCAACCAGACAAAAAGCTTGTCTTAATTAACAAAACAATGCTGTCTTTGGGTTTCTATTGCTACGATACAACACTATAACTAAATATAACTTTGGGATGAAAAGTTTTATTTAATCTTATTACTCTCGGGTCACACCAACATAATTCAGGGCAGGAACTTGAAGCATGAACTGAAGTAGAAACCATGGAAGGACACATCTTATTTGCTTTCTCTTCCTCATGACCTGATTAGTCTGATTTGTTTAACCACATGGGTCCACCTGCCCAGGGATGTAGATGGGTTTTTAAAGTTGAAAAATACTTTAAAATACCTCATGAATAACTTCTTTATAAACTTAAGCCCATCCCTTCAAATCTTACCTATGGAAAGTGGGAAAATGTGAAAACCTGAATCAAGAAAGATAGGCACAGTGGCAAACAGGGTATTTGCATTCTTGGTTTAAAGTATAGATCAGCTTACAACTCAGAAGTTCTGTGACCGGAAACACACCTCAGAGACAAAGACAGACACTACCTCAGAGTGAAAGGCTGGAAAACAACTTTCCAAGCAAATGGTCAGAAGAAGCAAGCTGGAGTTGCCATTCTAATATCAGATAAAATCAATTTTCAACTAAAAGTCATCAAAAAAGATAAGGAAGGACACTTCATATTCATCAAATGAAAAATCCACCAAGATGAACTCTCAATCCTAAATATCTATGCCCCAAATACAAGGGCACCTACATACGTAAAAGAAACCTTACTAAAGCTCAAAACACACATTGCACCTCACACCATAATAGTGGGAGATTTCAACACCCCACTCTCATCAATGGACAGATCATGGAAACAGAAATTAAACAGAGACGTAGACAGACTAAGAGAAGTCATGAGCCAAATGGACTTAATGGACATTTATAGAACATTCTATCCTAAAGCAAAAGGATATACCTTCTTCTCAGCTCCTCATGGTACTTTCTCCAAAATTGACCATATAATTGGTCAAAAAACGGGCCTCAACAGGTACAGAAAGATAGAAATAATTCCATGCATGCTATCGGACCACCACGGCTTAAAACTGGTCTTCAATAACAATAAGGGAAGACTGCCCACATATACATGGAAATTGAAAAATGCTCTACTCAATGATAACCTGGTCAAGGAAGAAATAAAGAAAGAAATTAAAAACTTTTTAGAATTTAATGAAAATGAAGGTACAACATACCCAAACTTATGGGACACAATGAAAGCTGTGCTAAGAGGAAAACTCATAGCGCTGAGTGCCTGCAGAAAGAAACAGGAAAGAGCATATGTCAGCAGCTTGACAGCACACCTAAAAGCTCTACAACAAAAAGAAGCAAATACACCCAGGAGGAGTAGAAGGCAGGAAATAATCAAACTCAGAGCTGAAATCAACCAAGTAGAAACAAAAAGGACCATAGAAAGAATCAACAGAACCAAAAGTTGGTTCTTTGAGAAAATCAACAAGATAGATAAACCCTTAGCCAGACTAACGAGAGGACACAGAGAGTGCGTCCAAATTAACAAAATCAGAAACGAAAAGGGAGACATAACTACAGATTCAAAGGAAATTAAAAAAATCATCAGATCTTACTATAAAAACCTATATTCAACAAAACTTGAAAATCTTCAGGAAATGGACAATTTCCTAGACAGATACCAGGTATCGAAGTTAAATCAGGAACAGATAAACCAGTTAAACAACCCCATAACTCCTAAGGAAATAGAAGCAGTCATTAAAGGTCTCCCAACCAAAAAGAGCCCAGGTCCAGACAGGTTTAGTGCAGAATTCTATCAAACCTTCATAGAAGACCTCATACCAATATTATCCAAACTATTCCACAAAATTGAAACAGATGGATCACTACCGAATACCTTCTACGAAGCCACAATTACTCTTATACCTAAACCACACAAAGACACAACAAAGAAAGAGAACTTCAGACCAATTTCCCTTATGAATATCGACACAAAAATACTCAATAAAATTCTGGCAAACCGAATTCAAGAGCACATCAAAACAATCATCCACCATGATCAAGTAGGCTTCATCCCAGGCATGCAGGGATGGTTTAATATACGGAAAACCATCAACGTGATCCATTATATAAACAAACTGAAAGAACAGAACCACATGATCATTTCATTAGATGCTGAGAAAGCATTTGACAAAATTCAACACCCCTTCATGATAAAAGTCCTGGAAAGAATAGGAATTCAAGGCCCATACCTAAACATAGTAAAAGCCATATACAGCAAACCAGTTGCTAACGTTAAACTAAATGGAGAGAAACTTGAAGCAATCCCACTAAAATCAGGGACTAGACAAGGCTGCCCACTCTCTCCCTACTTATTCAATATAGTTCTTGAAGTTCTAGCCAGAGCAATCAGACAACAAAAGGAGGTCAAGGGCATACAGATCGGAAAAGAAGAAGTCAAAATATCACTATTTGCAGATGATATGATAGTATATTTAAGTGATCCCAAAAGTTCCACCAGAGAACTACTAAAGCTGATAAACAACTTCAGCAAAGTGGCTGGGTATAAAATTAACTCAAATAAATCAGTAGCCTTCCTCTACACAAAAGAGAAACAAGCCGAGAGAGAAATTAGGGAAACTACACCCTTCATAATAGACCCAAATAATATAAAGTACCTCGGTGTGACTTTAACCAAGCAAGTAAAAGATCTGTACAATAAGAACTTCAAGACATTGAAGAAAGAAATTGAAGAAGACCTTAGAAAATGGAAAGATCTCCCATGCTCATGGATTGGCAGGATCAATATAGTAAAAATGGCCATTTTACCAAAAGCGATCTACAGATTCAATGCAATCCCCATCAAAATACCAATCCAATTCTTCAAAGAGTTAGACAGAACAATTTGCAAATTCATCTGGAATAACAAAAAACCCAGGATAGCTAAAACTATCCTCAACAATAAAAGGACTTCAGGGGGAATCACTATCCCTGAACTCAAGCAGTATTACAGAGCAATAGTGATAAAAACTGCATGGTATTGGTACAGAGACAGACAGATAGACCAATGGAATAGAATTGAAGACCCAGAAATGAACCCACACACTTATGGTCACTTGATTTTTGACCAAGGAGCCAAAACCATCCAATGGAAAAAAGATAGCATTTTCAGCAAATGGTGCTGGTTCAACTGGAGGTCAACATGTAGAAGAATGCAGATCGATCCATGCTTATCACCCTGTACAAAGCTTAAGTCCAAGTGGATCAAGGACCTCCACATCAAACCAGACACACTCAAACTAATAGAAGAAAAACTAGGGAAGCATCTGGAACACATGGGCACTGGAAAAAATTTCCTGAACAAAACACCAATGGCTTATGCTCTAAGATCAAGAATCAACAAATGGGATCTCATAAAACTGCAAAGCTTCTGTAAGGCAAAGGACACTGTGGTTAGGACAAAACGGCAACCAACAGATTGGGAAAAGATCTTTAGCAATCCTACAACAGATAGAGGCCTTATATCCAAAATATACAAAGAACTCAAGAAGTTAGACCGCAGGGAGACAAATAACCCTATTAAAAATGGGGTTCAGAGCTAAACAAAGAATTCACAGCTGAGGAATGCCGAATGGCTGAGAAACACCTAAAGAAATGTTCAGCATCTTTAGTCATAAGGGAAATGCAAATCAAAACAACCCTGAGATTATACCTCACACCAGTGAGAATGGCTAAGATCAAAAACTCAGGTGACAGCAGATGCTGGCAAGGATGTGGAGAAAGAGGAACACTCCTCCATTGTTGGTGGGATTGCAGAGTGGTACAACCATTCTGGAAATCAGTCTGGAGGTTCCTCAGAAAATTGGACATTGAACTGCCTGAGGATCTAGCTATACCTCTTTTGGGCATATACCCAAAAGATCCCCAACATATAAAAAAGAGACATGCTCCACTATGTTCATCGCAGCCTTATTTATAATAGCCAGAAGCTGGAAAGAACCCAGATGCCCTTCAACAGAGGAATGGATACAGAAAATGTGGTACATCTACACAATGGAATATTACTCAGCTACCAAAAACAACGGCTTTATGAAATTCGTAGGCAAATGGTTGGAACTGGAAAATATCATCCTGAGTGAGCTAACCCAATCACAGAAAGACATACATGGTATGCACTCATTGATAAGTGGCTATTATCCCAAATGCTTGAATTACCCTAGATGCCTAGAACAAATGAAACTCAAGACAGATGATCAAAATGTGAATGTTTCACGCCTTCTTTAAAAGGGGAACAAGAATACCCTTGGCAGGGAAGAGAGAGGCAAAGATTAAAACAGAGACTGAAGGAACACCCATTCAGAGCCTGCCCCACATGTGGCCCATACATATACAGCCACCCAATTAGACAAGATGGATGAAGCAAAGAAGTGCAGACCGACAGGAGCCGGATGTAGATCGCTCCTGAGAGACACAGCCAGAATACAGCAAATACAGAGGCGAATGCCAGCAGCAAACCACTGAACTGAGAATAGAACCCCAGTTGAAGGAATCAGAGAAAGAACTGGAAGAGCTTGAAGGGGCTCGAGAGTCCATATGTACAACAATGCCAAGCAACCAGAGCTTCCAGGGACTAAGCCACTACCTAAAGACTATACATGGACTGACCCTGGACTCTGACCTCATAGGTAGCAATGAACATCTTAGTAAGAGCACCAGTGGAAAGGGAAGCCCTGGGTCCTGCTAAGACTGAACCCCCAGTGAACTAGACTGTTGGTGGGAGGGCGGCAATGGGGGGAGGATGGGGAGGGGAATACCCATAAGGAAGGAGAGGGGGTAGGGGGGAGGGGGATTTTTGCCCCGAAACCGGAAAGGGAATAACACTTGAAATGTATATAAGAAATACTCAAGTTAATAAAAAAAAAAAAAAAGAAGGAGCGAAGCATTCACAAAAAAAAAAAAAAAGTTCTGTGACCTTGCGCTAGTAATTTTGCTTTTTCTCCCCATCTTTATTAAATTGGGTATTTCTTATTTACATTTCAAATGTTATTTCCTTTCCTGGTTTCCAGGCAAACATCCCCTAGCCCCTCCCCCTCCCCTTCTCTATGGGTGTTCCCCTCCCCATCCTCCCCCCATTACCACCTTCCCCCAAAATTCATGTTCACTAGGGTTCAGTCTTGGCAGGACCAAGGGCTTCCCCTTCCACTGGTGCTCTTACTAGGATATTCATTGCTACCTATGGGGTCAGAGTCCAGGGTCAGTCCATGTATAGTCTTTGGGTAGTGGCTTAGTCCCTGGAAGCTCTGGTAATTTTGCTTTTTAATATGCCATGTAATTGTTTCCCTGAAGCTTTTCATGCTTATAAATATGACAGAGTTCAGGAAGAATGATGGCCTATCTGTCCATAAAGAACCTCAGCTAAAGAAGTGGACTGAAAATGGAAGGTTGGGTCATTCAGCTTCAATTCACTCCTTAGTTCTCTAGTGCACATCGAGACACTATCCACACAGACACACACCATGGAATTATAAACACTGTCCTTGGCTGTATAAACCCAGCTTCACAAAAGTTCCACAGCTCTCATTCTAGCTGCAGATTTCGAGATAAAATTTCTGCAGAATTCTTGCTAATGGTCTTGATGTGGAATAAGCTCACACGGTTTTACAAAATGCTTTTGAAGGAAAGGGACTATGTTTCCATTACGTCAAAATGCATTTTAAGATCAAACATTTGCCTCAATGTTTAATAAATTTGATTATTCTATTTGTTTGGGGCATTTGCCTACTCACACTTGTCTGAACTTTATACACAAGTATATGATGGCAGTCTATGTAATTTCACTTATGAAAAAACGTTTAATCTTATTTTTATGGAGATGATACAAGATGAAAAGTCAACCTATTTTTTTAAACAGGGCCACAAGTGTAAAGCAACACTGTGTTGATTTTGTTCATAATATGAGGTGAAGTAGGTCTGGCCTAGTTAACTCCCTGACAACCTTTTCAACATTTTGCTTCTTTCATTTGAAAAGTACTTCCATGTTTTCAGTCACATGAAGAAATATAAAGGAGTTGAGCTTTAGTCCAGGGGAAATCACTGAAGTTCGAGATACGTACAGGTGCGAACAAAGGAACAAGAATTGTTCCTATTTATTGAAGATATTTGAATTTCTCATAATATAAAAAATCAAGAAATGAAATATAATAAACGAGTTCTGGCATCTCTGTTAAAATATTCCATTTCACTAGGAGAACTTCAGAAGCACTAAGACCTTTGACCAAAGTAGATTTAAAATAATGAATTAATTCATGAGATGGATACAAACCATGCTTCCTACATATCCAATTAGGAGACACTTCATGGAATAATTCAGTTTCTGAAATGTAGAAGACGTAAAAATATAGAATTTTATATTCTCACAGTCTAAGGAATGTAAGGTATGTGCTGTCATTCAAACACTGATGATCCAAAAATTTGACTGATAGCCAAAAATTGAGTGTTAGGAAATTATAGCTTATCACCAAAAGATTTGTATGCTCACATAATTAAATACCTGGAGGTTGTTATTAAGAAAAAAGATTAGATTTCTATGAAATATTTTTTATTTGGCAATAGGTTGTAGAAGAAGTTGTAAATTTGGATGTGACTCTAACTAAAACTAAAAAAAGTGAACAAACAAAACTAAGTACCTAATATACAATTATTTAGCTGTAGTATTTATTTGTCTGTTTCCAGCCTCAGGATGCACAATTTTATGGTATTAATTTGAACAGTTTAATTTGAAAAAGTTGTATTATTGTAATTGAGGCAATTGTGCTATGAGTCTGGGCAGCTCTGAAACTTATAGTTATCCTCCAGTCTCATTTTTCTTGGGGCTGAGATTATAGACAAGTACTTTCTTATGGAGATAAGCAAGATCCATTTTTCAGGGTATGACATGATAATTTTGAATATTTTAAGATGGCAATGATATATTAAATTAGAGTTAAAATAGAGATAAGAAGTATGAAAATTGTACAAGATCACCATTCCTAAAGCAAACAGATATTTCACTTTAAAACATGTATGAAAACAGCCATTTTAGGATTACTAATATACTTTCTTTGCGTAAGAGGCCACAGGACATGCTGGTCCATTTGTTTATACAACAATGAGAAATTCTTTTTGCTAATGAATGCACTCATGATTGGTGCACTAAAAACCCATTGGGAAAATCACCTGTGAGCAGTTGACAGGGCTGGGGAACAGCCATGTCCAAAAACCCCATCAACTAAGAATAAAAAGTGCCAATAACTGCTTAAATTTGAATTGGCTATTGAACAGCAACATAGATATATAAATTTAGTCCAGATTTTGAAAGGCCTGTCTCTAATCATTCAAAGAAGGCAAATTAACTCTTTTCATGGAAGTGATCAGTTAGGAATAAACATTTTAACATTAATAATATATTAATTTATAATGTCACAAAATCTTAATTCAGAGTGATATAACATTTATTTGACTAAAAGTTCTATATCTTCCCAACAAGTATTATACTAGAGACCAAATGTTGAAAGCCTATAGAGGGACATTTGGTATTCCAACAGGAACATATACTACACATTTTAATTACTTCAAAAGTTAGTATGCACTGAATTTGCCACTGAATCTGCACTGAATCTGATTGCTTTCAGCAAAATGGCCATATTTACAACATTAATCCTGCCAATCCATGACCATGGGAGAGCATCCATCTTTTGAGATCTAATTCTTTCTTCAGAGACTTGAAGTTTTTGTCACACAGATCTTTCACTTTCTTGCTTAGAGTCACACCAAAGTATTTTATATTATTTGTGACCATTGTATAGGGTGTGGTTTCTCTAATTTCTCTTTCAGCCTGTTTATCCTTTGAGTAGAGGAAGGGTTAATTTTATACCCAGCCACTTTGCTGAAGTTGTTTATCAGGTTTAGGAGTTCTTCGGTGGAATTTTTGGGGTCATTTAAGAGTACTATCAGATCATCTGTAAATAGTGATATTTTGACTTTCTCCTTTCCAATTTGTATCCCTTTGACCTCTTTTTGTTATCCCCATCAAAATTCCAACTCAGTTCTTCATAGAGTTAGAAAGAGGAATTTGCATATTCATTTAGAATAACAATAAACCTAGGATGGGAAAACTATGCTCAACAACGAAAGAACTTCTGGGGGAGTCACCATCCCTGACCTCAAGCTGTATTACAGAGCAATAGTGATAAAAACTGCATGGTACAGGTACAGAGACAGGCAAGTAGATCAGTGGAATAGAATAAAAGACCCAGAAATGAACTCACCCACCTATGGTCACTTGATCTTTGACAAAGAAGCTAAAATCATCCAGTGAATAAAAGATAGCATTTTCAACAAATGGTGCTGGTTCAACTGGAGGTCAACATATAGAAGAATGCAAGTTGATCCATTCTTACCTCCTTGTACAAAGCTCAAGTTGAAGTGGATCAAGGGCCTCCACATAAAACACTGAAACTAATAGAAGAGAAAGTGGGGAAGAGTCTGGAACACATAGGCCCAGGGGAAGTTTTTCCTGAACAGAACAACAATGGCTTATGCTCTAAGATCAACAATTGACAAATGGGACCTCATAAAACTGTAAAGTTTCTGTAAGGAAAAGGACACTGTCAATAGGACAAAATGACAAGCAACAGATTGGAAAAGATTTTTACCAATCCTACATCTTATAGAGGGTTAATATCTAATATATACAAAGAACTCAAAAAGTTAGACTCCAGAGAACCATATAATTCCATTAAAAATGGGGTACCCAGCTAAACAAAAAATTCTCAACTAAGGTATAACAAATGGCCAAGAAACACCTAAAGAAATGTTCAGCCTTTTTAGTCATAAAGGAAATGCCAATCAAAACAACCCTGAGATTCTATATCACACCTGTCAGAATGGCTAATATCAAAAACTCAGGTGACAGTAGATGTTGGCGAGGCTGAGGAGAAATAGGAACACGCCCCCATTTTTTATGGGATTGCAAGCTGTTACAACCACTCTGGAAATCAGTCTAGTGGTTCCTCAGAAAATTGAACATAGTAATACCACTCCTGGGCATATACTTAAAAGATGTCCCAATATAACAAAGGCTAATGCTCCACTATGTTCATAGCAGCCTTATTTATAATAGCCAGAAGATGCAAAGAACGCAGATGTCCTTCAACAGAGGAATGGATACACAGAAAGTGGTACATTGACATAGTGGAGTATTATCCAGCTATTAAAAACAATGACTTCATGAAATTCATACGCAAATTGATGGAACAAGAAAATATCCTGAGTGAGGAAACCTAGTCACAAAAGAATACAAATGATATGTATGCACCACTAAATTGTATTAATCAAAAGCTCAGGATACCCAAGATGCAATTCACAGACCAGATGAAGCTCAAGAGGAAAGAAGACAAAAATGTGGATGCATCCATCCTTCTTAGAAAGGGGAACAAAATATTCATGGGAGGAAATACAGAAACAAACAGTGAAGTAGAGACTAAACTAAAGACCATCAGGGACTGCCCCACCTGGGGATCCATCCCATATGCAGCCACCAAACCCAGTCACTATTGCTGATACCAAGAAGTACTTGCTGACAGGAGTCTGATATGGATATCTCCTGAGAGGTTCTGCCAGAGCCTTACTGATACAGATGAGGATGCTTACAGCAAATCCTCAGACTGAGCACAGAGATCCCAATGGAGGAATCAGAGAAAGGACTGAAGGAGCCGAACAGGTTTTGCAACCCTATAGGAAGAACAACAATATCAACCAACTAGACTCTCCAGAACCCCCAGCGACTAAACCATCAATCAAAGAGTAAACATAGAGGGACCTTTGGCTCTAGCCACACATGTAGCAGAGGATAGCATTGTCTGGTATCAATAGGAGGAGAAGCCTTTGGTCCTGTGAAGGTTCATTTCCCCAGTGTAGAGGAATGCCAGGGTGTTGAGGTGGGAGTGTGTGAGTGGGAAGGACAGCATCCTCTTAGAAGCAGGAAAAGGGGGATGGGAGAAGGGGGAACCAGGAAAGGGAATAACATTTGAAATGTAAATACATAAACTATCCAATCATAAAAAAGACATAACATGAAATGATGTCCTCACAAATGGATTATTTTATATTTAAATCATATTGTTTGTATGTTTAATTAAAATGACAACTATAAAATGGCAAAATAGTATCTAAATTATTCCTTGATAGTGCTATATACATAAAATGGATTATAGCACTCTTCTGCTGCAAGACATCTATTGTTTTATTCTTTGGAATAACATTTAATAGTCCATGCTGTGGTTTCTATGGTTCATGTGATCTCACAAGTACTTTATTCTCTGTCGCACTGCTTTCACTGCTATCTTCTTTTCTTTCTGACACCAAACACATCAAAGAAAGTCATCAGGACCATTTTCTATTCCTTTGATTTCATGAACCTCCCCTGTAGATAGTCATACCATTGTTCCCTTGCTTCCTTTTATGCGCTGATCCAATGTCACAGTTTAGGAAATAATGTCTCAGCCTATACTGCGCATGAGAAACCTCCTCTTCTCACCAGGTGCTAATCTTTATCTCATTGGGACAATCCTCTTATTCCCCTGGTCTCATAACCGACCCGTTTTTTTCCCAACCAATACTCATTTGTTATTATGCACTTTCTCCACTAAGATACAAGAACCGTCATAACTAAAATGTTTGTTTTGTTCTGTAGTTACATCTTCATCACCTGGAATAGAGTCTAATGCATTTTACACAGAATAAGCATAAATCATTACAATTTATTATCCAGAGAGCAACAATTAATTTCTCTGTAAGCTACAGTACTAGAGGAGCCCTGTGCTATCTTGCAGATCCCCATTTATTCCATTCTTATGATTTACTATGGTGACGTATGTCCTTTATGATACTAAAAATAATTGTATCTACCTCCCCCAATCTAACTTTTCCCTGAGTGCAAAGGTTCATGGTGAAATGAGAAGAGATGTACATGATGACTGAGGGATATAGGGTGAAAAAGTCCTTTTTTAAAATTCAGACTATGAAAAAGAAATAATCTACAGATGGCACTAAATTATAGTACATCCAATGAACATAATAAAAATTCCATAGCACTGATCAAGCATGCTTTTATTGCATTATTATCAGCACATAGGCATTTTGTACTTTTGTGAGACAAAAATTATTTTACACTAAAAGTATTTTCTATAAAATGCAGTTTCTGTTTTATTGCTATTTTATTTCTAACTGTACATCTCATCTTAGGTTTTCCCCCTTACTACACAAAGGTGAAATCCCTAATAGATTACGATGGTTCCCATATTCAGTAGTGCCTAACACAGAGTATAGTTGTGTATTAAACTTCTTCTCCATGACTTCCTGTAGATCAGGTATGGAGACAGAGGTGGTGCATGTGTGTATGGCAACACTGATAAATGCCAGCAAGACTGATTGTGTTGGCTAGAAGATTGTACTGTGACGTTTTGCTAGTATTTGCACTTGCATCTCACCGCGGCTAGAGGCAGAGGATTCTAAGAGATGACAAAGGCCAATGTTGGATTCAGCTCAGAGCAATGAGGCTGCATCCTGAGTGTCTCCACTTTGGGCTCTACCTTCTAGTAACTGTAGAAATAGAAGTTAACATTCAGAGTTTAGTTCTACAAGCATCATCCAATCTGGTGCCAAGTTCTTAGGCACTCGGGGGCAAGGATAGACAGCACTGAAAGGGCTTCTCACCTGTCTGTTGATTTCTACCCAGAAAGGGCAAAAGGAACCCCAGACAGGTCATTGGCGACACAAACATTCAACTTTGATTCTTGTTGGTTCAGAAATCCCTTGAAAAGACTCAAGTCAGTTTTCAGATTGGTCTGAATTGGTATAATCAACAGAAGCTTTCTAAAAATGTGTCTTAATCTGTTGTCACCTCCTTAAAGCAAACATTTTCCTCTTTTGTTGTTAGAAGCTCCTATAAGAGAAATAAAGTTTTTCTAGGAACATTTATACTGTTTGGTGAAATGATGTTGTGTGCATATCAGCCTGAGGGTCTGTTTAATTCCTATCTTATTAAGTTACAGAAGATATTTAGTATTGGAGCTCTTGCATATTTTATATGGCTATTCCATATTATTTTTTCTAAGGCCATATCATGCAATGTGTTGACATTTGTGCCCAATGAAAGGCATCTCTGAATTGAGAAGAAATATCTTATCAACCACCTGCAAGAGTCCCATTACATACAGAAACGTGTGTTGGACAGTCTATGCCTAGAAAATGACTGTTTCTTAATTAAAATGATGTTTTAAGTAATATTCTCTGCTGAGTGGTGAGTGTGCTCAGAGACAACAGTCCTCACAAATGCTAATAAGAACAGCAGTTGTGTGTTCTGCTCAGGATTTATGATGCATACAAATATTTCTGTCATCAAGACCAAAGTCATCCTTGAATACATGGTGAGAAGCAACAGCAAAGCTCGAAATCTTGGAAGGGTACTTTAAGGTATAAACTATTCCAAAGGCAAATCTCTCAGTTTCCCCAGTTTAGTCACTGATCTCTGTATTCTCTCTATCTTGTTTCTCATTGAGGCAGCAATCATTTCTAAAAGAACCATAAATAAGAGGGAAACGGAAATTCTCAACTCCATGGCTCACATTTCAGCTTCAGTTCTTTTTGTCTAGTTCTCTTCAGGTTGGGCACACTTGGCCCATGGAAGAAGATGCTATTCTACCACAGAAGTGCCAAAGAAATCAAACACCCATAATAACATAACTATTCATTGGGTCATATACACAATGAACATAATTATACAATATTAAGGCTTTCTTTTTTTCTTTTTTGTGGTTTATTTTATTGCTTGCCTGGAACCCAGGCCTAGCATATATACCAGGCAAGTGCTCTACTTACAAAGATACTCTTTAAATCTTGTTTCTACTTCTTTAATCTGCAAGATTCATATGTATAATAAATATTTGTTCATATCTCTCTGAAAAACTCACATTTTTGTATTGAAAGTTGAAAAGATTCCTGAATCTTATCCCATATAATATATTGGAGAGTACTCTTAAAGAGTTACCATTTACTGTCTCTATTCTGCTGATGTACAAGGACAGCTGGACAAATCTAGAAGAGCTGTAGACAAGTACAACGTCATCATTAAGCAAGAGATTTGAAAATTATGGAGGGTAATCGTTACATAAGAGAAAACTCAGTATGGTGAGAAGGCCACAAACATACTTAACATTTATGTCAGGGAGATTGGAACAATCACATTCTGTGCTAAGAGTAGTAGAACAATAATATCAAAATACCAAAGCACCCCTTATCCTTAATGAAAGACAGAGACACTGAAATGTCATGAACTCAAAAATTCCTTTCTCTTAAAAAAATTAAAAGAACACTATTCAGAATTTAACAACTAAAATAGCATAAAAGGTAATCATGTGAAATCAGCTAACATGACATTCAGAATAAAAATCTCAGGAGGAAGTGCTTCTCTCAAAAATAGTTCAATTATATTTAATCACTTAAAGTTCTTTTATGTGTTAATTTTTAGAGATAATCTTTATTTCATATTACCACCTTAAAATTAAGGTACATTTCTTTTAAGCAACGGCAGCAGCAAGCACCCTAGAGTCTCACAGAAGCTCTTCTCTATTATAAATCTTATAGTGGAATGTAATTCTCTCTGACATGATATTCCACACATAAGTCAGAAAACCTCAGTGATGTTTTTTTTTTAAAAAAGAACATATTGTGGCTTACTTTTCCTCGTCACAACCACTTTCTATCATGTACTAATATGTAAGTGTACTGATATGTAATGAATGCTATATGTAATACATAAATTATATATCTCTACAGAGAGACTGCAAACTGAACTACTGTTGGTACACATTCATTTAAAACAAGAGACTGGTTGATGACTACATACTAGCTGAGAGAATTCAAACAATTTGAGCTCTTGAAAACACAGATGGTATTGTAAAATCCACCTGTCCCTATGCCCAAATTCCTACCTCTCACCCCTTCACTTCCCATGCTCTATACTAGCTGACCTCAGCTCAGAAAATACGTGTTGTTCATCAATCTATGCTATGATCCCAGTGCAGAACCTGATACAGATCATCCTTTCAAGCTGTAAGAGCCACTGAAGCCTGATAACAGTTGCCTCAATTTCTTGAAGGTACTTGGTCAGACAAATTCCTTCACTATTTTGTGCTATTATCGGACAACATAGCCAACCTTAATGAGACCAGGGTATCTGTGCGCTCCCTAGATGCCAGATTCTTGGGAATAGTGTGAGACAATATTAAGAGGCTTTTTGATCCCTTGTAGATCGTCAATTGCTCTATGATGGAAGGGATTGTCACACTAATAATTATTTTGTTTAAGTATCTCACACAGCATATACAGGCTGCGATCTATAAATAAGGTGAACCTCCAGGTCCTGATGGCTCTAATACATCCTGATTGTGACCCCCCAGTACTCCCCCAAGAAAGTGATCAAAGTATGGATGGCAAAGTTTTTGAGACCACCATGTAGGCCATTTCTCATCTCCCCCTTGTGTTACATGCCTCTGGAGTGATATCTCTTCGAAGGCTGGTAGCCAATGACAGATCAGATCCTGCAATATAGGACAACTCAAGATAGGCTTAGTCTAGTATACTGGGAATCCTCCAAGGTGGGGTCAATAATGTGGAAGCAGTGACACCCTGCCTCCTACTAGGCTGTTAAAATTTAAAACAAAAGGGTAGATATGTAGCAGGAACAGCAGGGGGCCACCTCTATGCAAATGCCGGGACAGGCCCTCACAGCTAATTCAGGACTGCCTGAGAGAACACGGATTGCTGGTGCAGACAATGCTAGCCAATTGGGAACTGCTGTTTAGAAAAGAGGCTTTCTTGGGACCAATGAGGCATGGGTGGAGGGTACTAAAGGAGCTTCCTGCAGCATTTTCACCTGCTTCTGAGTCTGAGTCATTCACTCTGTGCCACCTCACCTCCAACCCCTAAGGGCAGGTAGGGTCAGGTGGTGAGTAGGCCAGGACACAGGCAACAAGAGCTTAGTTAATAGGCCAAAACCACATCTCCGAGTCAAGTAGAAGACACAAGACTCATGGATCAGAAAGGAGATTGTTACCATTAGTGAATTTGAGTCCAGATATTCATAACATGCTGGTGTTTCATAGTCCAATCTCTAGTGGGCAACTGGATGATATACAGGTGAATATACTATGATTGTTATGAAAGGAAAGCATGAGTTACAGATCACAAAACAAATATAATTGCTATTAAGGATGCCTACCATTGGATGGGAAGGGGACACTATTTCTCTTTTCCAAGGCTATATAAGCATGCTTTAAAAGAGAGTGTGCTATTCCCAACCTTCTCTGTGAGATTCATACATCCCACTTGAGCACTCCTTGTTACTTAGCTTCTTTGGGTTTGTAGATTGTAGTATTGTTATCCTTTACAGCTAATATCCACTTATAAGTGAGTACACACCATGCTTCTCTTTCTGGGTCTCGTTTACCTCACTCATGACGTTCTTTTCTACTTCCATCCATTTGTCTGCAAATTTCTTGGTATCATTGTTTTTAATGGCTGAGTAGTATTCCATTGTGTAAACATACCACATTTTCTTTATCTATTCTTCAGTTGAGGTACATCTAGGTTGTTTCCAGTTTCTGGATGTGATGAATAAAGATGCTATGAACATAGGTGAGCAAGTGTCCTTGTGGTATGATGGAACATGGAACGTCTTTTGGATATATCAGCAGGAGTGGCATAGATGGGTCTTGAGGTAGATCCCAATTTTTTGAGAAAATGTTAAATTGATTTCTAAAGTGTTTGCACCAATTTGCCCTCCCACCAGCAATAGAGGGTTGTGGGGGTGTGGATGGGAATATGTAGGATCACATGGGGGGAAGACAGAGGGAGTACTGGGAGAGACTTACTGAGAGGAAAGAAGGAGAGAGTAGTGGAATGCGTGGGGTATGTCTGTAACGAGCTAGAAACCTATTTCAGTAAAAACTCCCAGGAATCTATTAGGGTGACCCTAGCTGAGACTACCAAAAATGGGGAATAATATGGAGCTTGAATTGTCCATCTCCTATAACTAGGCACGACTTCCAATGGAGGGATTGGGACAACACCAAAGCAACAAAACCTTCTACTTAGAATTTGTCTTGCCTACAAGATATGCTGGGGTAAAGATAAAGAAGAAATTGAGGGAGTGGCCAACCAATGACTGGTCCAGCTTAGGACACATGTAATGAAAGGAATGGCCCACCTCTGATTGTGTTAATGATGTTCTGCTATACTTGCAGACATAAGTCTACCATAACATCAGAGAGGCGTCACCCAGACACTGATGGGAACAGATGCAGAGACTCACAGTCAAACATTAGTTGGAGCTTGGGGAATCCTGCAGAAAAGGGGAAGGAAGAATTTCAAGAGCCAGAAAGATCAAAGATACCACAAGAAAACCCACATAATCTACTAATGTGGGCAATAGGAGCCCACAGACATTGAACCACTAATTATGAGACAGACATAAGCCCTTTCCACGTATATAACATATGGAGCTTGGTCTTCCTGTGGGACACATAAAATCAAAAGTAAGGGATGTCTATGACTCTGTTGCCTGCTTTTGGGATACTTTCCTCTACTAAGATGCCTCATCGAGTTTCAATAGGAGAGGATGCTCCTAGTCTGGCTGCAACTTGGTATGCCAAGGGTGGTTGATATCTATGGGAGGCCTCCTGTTTTCTATAGAGAGACTGAGGAGGAGAGAGTGATGCAGTAGTGGGGGGTTAGGGATCAGGATGGGGAGAAGAGGAGGGAGGGAAACTGCAGTTGTGATATAAAGTAAATTAATTAGTTAAAAATAAACTAAAAATCTGAAGTCAAAGAGAATGGACTAGAGCAATATTTGCTCTAAGCTTTTAACTGCAGTTAGGATGACCTCTGAGATAGGGAATCAAGGGATTTGGGCAGATTCTGACAGGAAGGCAGATAGTAGGATAATAGTGATGGTAAGCTTCCCAAATTGCTAACTTTTCTTCTTCTTCACCTTGCTGAACTGAGACCAAGGTTGACATCTTAAAAGAGAGTATGAAGGATTTTTATCTATCTGTAGCGCTCTGCCTGAGAATTGGCTTAAATAGTTCATGGCCAGACCAGGACTTGTTTATTTACCAAAAGGCTGTGGGACTATTCCCTTCCTCGACTTTTAAAAAACTGTCCAGTTCTAAACTGATGCAGGATGACCCCCCAGGTGGGTGGAGGTCTTGCTTCCTCATTCCACCTCTGCTTTGCCTCTCTCTCTCTCTCTCTCTCTCTCTCTCTCTCTCTCTCTCTCTCTCTCTCTCTCTGCTCCTTGCTGTGTTTATTCCCTCATCCCTGAAACAAGCCTTTCTTTACTAGCTAAGCATGGAAGAAAGAAAAATGAAAGAAAGTACAGCCTGCTAACAGACAATGCTTCTGTTATAAGGATGCTTACAAATCTATAACTCATGGGGAATTGTGGTCCAGCACAATTCAACTATAAAATCACATATCACAGTTGTGGTAAACAGTGGAATGACAAATTGGCGAATAGAGAACTGAAAACACTCCTATGTGGGTAGTTTACAAAAAGATATTCACCTTTCTACTCATCAGCTAAGGAGGACAGACTGTGACAACCAAGGAAAAAATGTCTGTGTCACTTACTACAAAGAAAAGCTGTTCCCATTGCTACAAATCACCATCTGTCAGCAAGAACTTCTCTTCCACTCATTTTGTGGGATTATATGTAAGCTGTCTCTCTCTTTCCTATGTAGGTCTGCTATCTACTGAATCATTTGAGGCAAACTATGACATAAAATTAGTATTTCATTATGAAGGAAGTAGAAGGAATAATTTTTATCCTCTTTCTGTTATCTGGAATATCTTCTGATTTATGCTTTCATAGTTTACTTGCTTAAGATTGCAAATGTGAATGTCTATATTTGAGTTTCTATTTTTTATGTATACCTTACAGTAGGTAATGGGTTTAGTGGTAATGTGATTTTAAATATTTTTTAAGTAAGGCAGAACCTAAGTGTTGTTGTAAAATAAAATAAAAAAAAGTATTGTTGTCTTTTACCTCGCTGGGTCTGCATCCCGGTGTCCCAAGATATCTGTTAGATATCTTGGCAGAAACATATCCCAACTCCTCGGCGGTCCAGTGTCTCCTGCTGCCCCACACTTTCCTACACTCAAACTGTCACATAAAAGAACATATAACACAATAATCTTAGATCCAATTGATAAGCTATAATTGCCCACTTAAACATACAAAGGCCAGTACCATCCATCCCTTAGGAACATTAATAACAACCTGTAAATACACAGAGCGGAATCTTAATGTCAGTCTCCATTGTCCTGCCACAGCTTCTCCCGGTCTCTCTCCCTCCTGTCTCCTCTCTCTTCAATCCAGTCTCCTCCTCTTTCTTCAAACTTTTCTCCCGCCCATCCTTCCTTCTCATTCAATGACAGGCCTCTTTCTATCTTGTACCTGCCTCACCTGTGACATCATCCCACACCTAAGGTTGTATCCATAGCTTTTTATGAATACATGACCAACCATAGAGACCACTGACATAGAGAGACTGATATGAACATGTACCAAGTCCCCCCTGCTGAACCGTGTCCCTAATATATACTCACTCTCTCCTAACGCCTCTTCCTCAGGCTTGCTATGCTCTCTGAATGAAGTCAAACAAACATAACTGTTAACTGACTGGTAGTAGAAGGGATTAATTTTCTATGACTGAGAAATTAGGAACTGTCACTTTATGTATGAAAAACTGTGACAAAGAAGACAGGTGCTGCAATCTCAGGCACTGGACTCAGCCCTGTATCCCACACCAAGCACCACAGTTGCTCCAGAAGAACACAAGAAGAGAATGACAAGCAGTGCATTATGGGAAAATTTGGCTCTGGTTATAGGGTGTCTTATATGAAAGTCTCAGATCACTTTACACAAGTGGTCTTACATGCTACTCTAATCTCCTAAACTCCTACTGTAAAGTACCTATAATTCCAGCAAGTTGACACGTAAGTTACTGACACTGATACAGATGTCATGGGCCCAGGAAGAAATGCAGTCACAGGCTCATAGCATTCTCTCTACCTAAGCTTTCCTTCTTCTTGAATCTAAGAGGAGGGGCTAGAATAAGTCATGGGAAGCGATGTGGGAGACTGAGCCTGGAATGTTCTATAGCAGAGAGGCAGGTAGCACACAACCCTTAAACGTTACTTAAAATTATGAGTATTTTTTGGAAAATACATAAAAGTGATCAGTTCTGAATTTCTGATCTAAGGCAGCATATAAAATATGTTAAATAAGATATTTTCTATGTGACTTTTTCAGGAGATAGATGTGAATTGTTTTTTAGGCAAACTAAGCACACATGGTATAAAATACTATTTGAACACTGAGATTTTATTTTATATTGGCTTGAATTTTTATGCTTGAAATTATAAAATGAATGTATTATAAATAAACTTTCTGGTTGTAACAAGAGCAACATTACAAAGTGGAGTTAAAAAAAAGAAATGAATGTATTTGGGGCTGGAGAGATAGCTCTTTGCTTCATAAACATAAAGACCTGAGTTTGGGCCTCAACACCAATGTAAATAGCTGGAAATGGACACACGCATGCACACACACAGACACACACACACACACACACACACACAAACACACACACACACACACACACACACACACCTGTAACCCTAGTGCTGTGGAGGATAGCGACAGGAGCATTGCTAGGGTTTACTAGTTTACAGCTTACCTTGAGGTTCAGTGGGAAACTCTGTGACACAAAATAATGAGATGGAGAGTGACAGACCAAGACATTCCATGTTTCATCTGCACATACAGGTATACAACACCTGAACACGTATGTGTGTATAACACACACACACACACACACATTTATAAATGAAGATTTTGTATTTTAGTAATATAAATTAAATATGTTCACAGCACCAAATGAACCCTCGATTAAATATGTACATTTTCTTCTCATGCCCTACCTATACTAAATAACTCCATTATTAGTTCTTAGTTCTTATGTCATCGACTTTACCAGCAGTCCTTTTGAGTCTTTTGGAAAATTAAACCAGCGTTAGACGTGGAATCCAGAGCTGGAGGGAGAGTGGGTTCCTTAGAGAACACGATTGACACTTCCATTCTTTGGGCTGAAGCAGAAATTACTGGGTCTTGTTTAGATCAGGACTCTCCTCCCAGACTGATGATAAGGGGGATATTGAGTCTACAGTAATGGAGGATTCCACATAATAGGCAGGATGCATCAGAATAGACTTTTGATTTCATGTCTGGGACACTTTTGTCCAGTTGACTCCAGGAAAAGTATCAAATCCTTACATAAAATGATAATGTCTTCCCTGTCCCCTTTTAATTTCTATAACCCAGATCTTGATGATCATCACTGATACTTCCTTCTGCTTTGTGGAATAAGGTAGGGGGCCCATTTATTACTTTGTGATGAAGCTGAATGAGAAGGATGTGAGCCCAGACTTGTGGCTCACGTCTCCTCCCCATGTCGTTCTAGTCATCACAACCACGACCTCATTATCTGAGTGGCATCTTACTAACATCTTTGGGGTCATTAATGCCTCAAATAGCTCCATAGGGTATCTTCAGGAGGAAATCTCATTCATTTCATTATTTCTGGTGAGCAACTCCACTACACTGTGAGAAACAGATGGAAAAAGCTCGAAGCTTCGGTTGGATGGCTCAGCTAGTAAAAATGCAGGACCCATAAAGTCAAGGTCAGGACACTGTTCTCTATGGCACTCAGGGAGCAATTCTAAGGAAAGAAAAATTTCAGAGGCAGCAATATAAGTTGCACCTTGGCCAATGACCTCTGCCATCATGAGGCCCAGGTGAGAAGAAGAGTGGTGATAAATTTGCCCATCCACTAATTCATTAGTCTAAATGATAAGGTGATACCAGTGGGTGCTTCTGATAATCCTTCCCAGACGGGGAGGAAACTTACAAGGAGAAATAGGGTTAGAGGCTCTCCCTAATTGTGCTAGGAAGAGTGGAAAACTGCAATGCCCATGAGATGAGAGCACTGTGGTGAATGAGGAGAAGCTTTGGAATTGTTCAGTTCTATTTTTGTTGTCATACACAGAGTCTTCCTCAGAATGGAGCAGGTGAAGATTCACATAAGAAGTTGCTCAGGGGAAGCAACATCTCAGTCAGGAACAGAGGAGCTCACAGGGTGGGTCGAGTTCAAATGGAATTCATAGAAGATGAAATCTCAGCAGTGTTTAGAAGACAGATGTTAACGATGTGAAAAAGAGTAACACTTCTGTATGAAGATACAGGTAGATTATGTACATGCTTGTTCTATCTTATTATGAAGGAGGGTTTTACTATGCAGTGCTCCTTATCTGGGACTTTCTATGGCATTAAGTCATAGAGATCCACCTGACTGCCTTCTGAGTACTGGGATTAAAGTTATGTGACAACATTCCCTGCTGATAGGTTTTTTAATGAAGAGGAAATGTGAAGGGATGTGGTAGTTTGAATCAGCGTTAGATCCTTAGTGTGCAGAATCAGAAGGGTGAGTCAACTCAGCCTAATGTTAAATGACAGAATCATCTATTCCGGGAACATGAGTCAGAAGGGTGGGATCATTTCACTCGTTTTTCCAGTTAGGAGTCTAGTTTGTGTATATTTAGCAGTATTTCCTTTGGTAAGCATTCTGTGAGAGAGAAGGGAAATTGGTGGTGGCAGGCAACTCTGGGACAAGCTATAGACCTGGGATGGGGGAGGCTCTGGAAGGTTATAGGGGTGACCCTAGCTGGGACTTCTAGCAAGAGCGTGTATGGAGCCTGAAGTGGTCACCTCCTGGAGCCAGGGAGAACTCCCAGTAGTGGGAAGGGGACACCAATCCATCCAACAAAAATCTTCACCCAAATTTTTTCCTGCCTACAAGACAAAGAAAAAGCAGAGAAAAAGACAGAGCAGAGCTTGAAGAAATGGCCAATCAATGACTGGTCCAACTTGAGATCTATCCCAGGGGAGAGTGTCAACCCCTAACACTGTTAATGATACTCTGCTATGGTTACAGACAGGACCCTAGCACAACTGTCATCTGAGAGGCTTCATCCAGCACCTGATGGAAACAGATGCAGAGACTCACAGCCAACCATTAGATAGAGCTCAGGGTGTCTTATAAAAGAACCGTGGAAAGATTGAAGGAGCCAGAGGGGTCAAGGACAGCACAAAAGGCTAACAGAATCAACTAACTAGGACCCATGAGGGCTCCCAGAGACTGAACCACCAACCAAAGAGCACAGATGAACTAGACCTAGGCCTCTTACACGTATGTGGCAGTTATGCAACTTGTCTTCATGTGGGTCTCCCAACAATTGGAGTTAGGGCTGTCTCTGATTCAGACTCTGTTGCATTCCTTTGGATCCCTTTCCCCTAGTGGGGTTACCTTGTCTAGCCTCAGTGGAAGTGCTTAGTCCTGATGAGACTTGATGTGCCAGGCAGGTTGGTACCCAGGAAAGGTACCAACCCCTTCTCTGAGGAGAAAGAGAGGGAAAAATGGGCAAAGGAAGTGAGAGGGTGAGACTTGGAGGAGAGGAGGGAAGGGGCTGTAATCCAGATATAAAATGAATAAATAAATTAATGACAAATATTAGTATGAAGATGAGCTCCATGAACTGAGTGCTATGGGTGATAAATGATATATTCATCTGATTTTGAAATATAATACTTTTATAGCTACTTATATTCATAACATACAAGTATGTAGGTAGTTAAGCATATTTGGATACAAGTAGACAATACATTACTGTCAGTCTAACACTTAAAGAAAGAAGACATACCGTAAGAAATACTTTCTTTTATGTTCATCTACTGCTATTTTATAGGTTGTCTTAAAAGGTTTATTTTTGCAGAGATTATTCTCTTAAGTTGGGGGATATAAAAGATGTGTTTTAAACAATATGCATGGCCCTGGGAGAAGCAACATTGAAAGTAATCTCTGACCTGATGTCTAACACAGAACATCCACTCATGGCCCCAAGCCTGCAGCATAAAGCTATCTCATGCAGTTCTGATCCTTCAAGGACTGCCTGAATTATTATTTATTACTGGACTTCACATGCTGGCCACACATGATCGGATGCTAATCTAGACTTACTTGGGTAGAGAGTTTCAGTAAGGAACTGTCCCTATCAGGTTGGCCTAAGGCATGTCCTGATTATGTGAATGGATGTGGGAAGATACACCCCACTGTGGGCAGTGCCATCCCATAGATTGGGATCCAGATTTCTGTAAGAATGGAGAAAGTGAACTGTGTACTGGCAAGCACATATTAATTCCTTTTTCTCTGTCCTTGAGTGTGGATATGATGTGAGCTGTTGACCCAAGCTCTTTGTGCCTTGACTTTGTCACATTCTATACCCTGGTCAAATGAGCCCTTTCTCTCGCAAGTTGTTTTTGGTATTTTGTCTCAGTAAATAGAGAGAAATGTAGGACAAGGAAGATTTTCAGCATTTGTTGGGAATCTAAAGATTGCTGTTTTGACTATGTTAAATGAATAAAACAAACATATAAGATGTGATAGGAGAGAAATATAACATTAAAGCTTACATTCCCGTGATAGATTCTGATAAAGTTAATAGGTAAGGAAACTGGCCACTGATTCCATGTACCTAAGTCACTTTAGAGTTTAAGCAGGTATAATTATATCAACACAGATAGGAGGGATAACATACCATAATTTCCAGGACAGCACTAAAATGAATTTTAAGAAGCTGGCAATCTCACACAGGTTTTTAATAATGAGAGTGTTAGCGATAGATTGGTAGATAAAGTGCTTCAGTACAGGTGTGAGAGCCAGCACATCCACATAAAAGCCCAAGGAACCTGGTGACCCACATTTAACATCAGCCCATGGAAGGCAGAGACACAAGATCCCCGGAATTGGCGAGACACTGTCTCAGTAAAGAAAGTGGAAAGCAATTAGCAAAAAACACTGGATATCAAATTCTGGCTTGCACTTGCATACCCAACACATACACATATACACAGACTACAACCCACACACACACACAACACACACACACACACACACACACACACACACACACACACACTGAAAACAGTATAAAAGACTCTTAAAAGTGTGTACTGAAACGTGAATTTTATACCACAACTTTGTCTTTCAACTGTGCGATAACAAATCATGGCTTTAACTGCAGTTTTGATTAAGTGTATATAATCAATCATGTTTAGTAAGGAGCACTTCAAATCTAATTGTTCCATAAAATATCAATCTAAACTTGGAAGCTGACCCCTACTTTCCAATCAATTTCCATTTTGTGAGCAGGTGCTGGAGTTGTTTTCAAAGTGACTGTGCTTTAAGCTCACTCCTGGTGAACGGCGATTGATTTATTACTGTGTGCATATTTTTGCTTTATCAAGACAAGAGGACTCCAAGGACCTACTGAATGACCTTTTTCAGTATTTTATTCATATGATCAAGTCAACACATTTTCTCCTGGAGGAAAACCTTGGGATAGGATTTTTCAAACTTTCTTTGTATTTAAAGTAGAATTACAGACTCATACATTCCACAAATTGCATGAAGGCATGGAATAATAATTATCCATGGTTTGTATGTGATACCTATTTTCTGAGGTTTCTCTGGGCCAGAGGATGGAAATCTTGTGTTGAACTATGCCTGTATCATGGGATGAGGTTCAAATTCGTTCTAATTTAATCTCTTTGATGTTCAATTGACTTGTCACCAAAACAGGGAAGGAGGGACTCAATTTGTTGATGAATATTCATATGAAATTCAGATGAATGAGCTGATTAAATTAG
This sequence comes from Rattus norvegicus, assembly GCF_021556685.1. Lineage (NCBI taxonomy): Eukaryota > Metazoa > Chordata > Mammalia > Rodentia > Muridae > Rattus > Rattus norvegicus. The sequence continues at coordinate 29,583,069 of NC_141549.1, forward strand.
GACCTTTGGGAATACAGAAAGTATATTTTTATTAATTTATTTTCTCCTATATTGTATCCCGACTACAGTTTCCCTTCCCTCCTCTTCTCAAAGTCCTCGTCTCCCCATCCACTCCTTCTATATTTCTGTTCACAGTAGGGCAAGGTTCCCAGGGATATCAACTAAACATGGCATATCCAGTTACAATAAGAGAAGGCACCTCCTCTCATATGAAGGCTGGATGAGGCAACTTAGTAGGAGGAAAAGGGTCCCCGAAGCAGGCAAAAGCATCAGAAACAGCTCACACGTCCTTTGTTAAGAGCTCCACAAGAACACCAAGTTATAAAACTATAATACATATGTAGAGTGCCTAGGTTATACACATGCAGGCTAGTCCCTGATTGTCAGTTTAGTCTCAGTAAACCCCTATGAGTCCAGGTTTGTTGACTCTGTGAGTTTTCTTGTAATGTCCTTGATCCTTCTGACTCCTACAATCCTTCCTCCCCTTCTGAAGAAATATTTTAGAGAATTTTTCTTCATCATATTTGTTTATACCACAAACCAGAGTAAAGATAAATTGCCTTATATCCTTTATCGATTCTAAATGTAATAATTATTTGTGTGTGTGTGTGTGTGTGTGTGTGTGTGTGTCTGTGTTTACCCTTTGATGCATACAGATAACTTCAAAGGGTTGATAAAAGTCACAAAGTTTTGGTAAAATTGAAGATAAAATTGAGCTAGAAAATACAATAGCAGAATAAAGTTTTAGAACTGGAGAAGAGCAATAAATTATGACAAAGTCCCTTAATTTTCTATACCTTCTTTCTCATATAGGAATGAAAATTTACTTCTGAAATCTCATGAGATTAAAGCAGAAAGAGGAAAAGGCTAACTATGAATAAAACTTATGTACTTCAAAAATTATACATTCCTTTACCAGGAATGAAAGAAAGCACTTTGTTCCACATAGAGCTCCTCACCTTCTGCTTCAGGGAATGCACTGTGGATAATGTGTAACCATCGGAGACACAGAAAAACAGCGAGATGATTTCTTAATGAGGGAAGACGCTGGAACAGCATCATAGATACATCACAGTTCTCCGGTTCATGTCTTAGTTCTGGTAGACAGTTTGTCACTAGCCCTGTACTGATGCTACAAGTCTTCTCCCCCTTTTCTCCAGACAGAACATCATATTCTATTCTCAAGCTGCTCCCTCGTCTCACTGAGGCCAGCAACTCAGCAAAGGACCTCCAAATGGAAGATGTCGTTGTGTTTTCCCTCAAGTAATTCAGAGTTAGTTTCACCTTGATGAATATGCACCAACACAGAGCTGGGCTCGCTCAGTAATGTACATCTCATTTGTTAAACGGATTATTTTTAAAAGTTACTTTCGCTTTGAAGAAAATTGGAAAGGATCAGGTTTATCATCTACCTCTTGACCACATATTCATGTCTTCCTCATTTTCAAAAGCCCTCAGCAGAATAGAGCCTTTGTTACAGTCAATGAACCTACACTGACACATTACTGTTACCTGAAGATGAACCGTGGCTCGTTCTTGCTATAGTCCCTATATTTTTAAGCCAATATCGTATAACCTGTATCTTCTTCCATTGTGACTTCATACAGGATAGTTCTTTCTCTAAAATATCCAGATGCTTTACTTAATCTTTCCCTTATCCCCAGTTCTTGAAAAGCTTAGTTCTTTGGTACTGTCTTATGAAGAATATCTTACTTTTCCCGAATGCCATAAAGTTAGCTCAAGTGTTCAACTTGGAGGGCTAGCTTTTCTCACTTAATCATGTGTATTTTGAGTTCTTCACATATTTTCTTGGATCCACTCTTTGGCTTTAGTATGTATGCATATATACACACAGTAGTTTCTTTGTTCACTCACATGTTGGAGGATGTCCCTTGCTAGAAACTAAGAATAAAGCTACAAATGTCAGTGTGTAGGTTTTATGTATGCATAAGTGCTCAGCTCCTGTGGGCAAATAATCACAAGCCCAGTATTTGGATGCTGTTAGCTGTTATGTTTAGTTTTCAGCAAACTGCCAACCTGTCATCTATAATGTCGGTGAATTTTACACTCTCCCCTGCAAAGATCCCTGCTGTTCGTGTCCTTGGGTTTGGCTTTCCCATTTTCCTTCATTTTCTCTTCATGACTTTTTTGAAACACATAAATAATATATTAGGTGTAACAATTTGCCTGACAACCTGTTTCCCTAGAGACATGGGCTAAGGTGTTTCACATATGTACTACTCTACTTAGAGATGGCCAAGAGTCTTAGATGAATCCACCAGGACTCTCACTCTTGGCCGGCAGTAGAGGGAGCACTTGGAAAACTGAGTCTTTCCACGGAGTGCAAAAAGCAAATAACAGGTGTAAGTTCAGGTGTAAGTAAATGGTCATGGAAGCTGGTCTTTGATCCTTGGAACTTTTTCCGAGCTGGGTGAACTCAACCAAATCCTTTCTAACATTGCACTTCACTGGTGAAAAAGGCAGAAAGTTCATTGCCCGTCATTAGTGCTGACTAGTTGGAGACAAATATATAATCTGCAGCAGTTAAGGATTGTGCCATCAGTGCTCTGAAGAAAGCAGAATATTTCATATCCTTTAGGGGACTATAAAGAAAATTCTTTCACAAAGGCTGACACTTAGAATAGGGAAAGTGTTCTCCCCTAAGCATCTGCAACTGTAGGCAGCCTGAATTCACATTAGCTAGCTAGTTCAAAATGCTTCAAGTTGAGAACTTATTTTAAAGTGATCCCAAGCTGGTAGTGCCCCCCAAGAGACTGGTAAAAACAAACATGAATTCTCTCTGATGGAATCTCCTTTCAGGCTTCAAAACAATCCCCACAGGTAATGTTCCAAGATATATAAACTCAGAACCTAAAATTCACAAGCAAACAAAGCACTATAGGTGAGCCAGAAAATAAAATTCCAGCTAAAATTTGGCAGGCAAATGCTTTGAATTCTGACACCGCAAGACAAGCCATATGTTCAATGTGTTTAATAAGATAAACGAACGCGTTGGACACAGCAGTGGGGACAAAAGACCTAGAATTATCAGGAAGATTCTAAGATGAAGGGAATAGCATAAAACAGAACATCTAAGTACTACAATTACATAATGCAATGATATTTGAAATTTAAAGTTTAAGATAGAAATTTAGTAATATTTTTGATGTTTTTGGTGAGATAATTAAGAACTGGAATACTTGAAGCTCAGGGTTCTACATAGAATACTGGGAGCAGAAGAGAACCCAAAACATAGCTTTAGAGTCATAAATTATTAAATAAGAAGAGGATAAAGACTACGTTTAATGTTTTAGTCATTTTAGCTTCCCAAAGATATTTTAGAATCTGATTAATAATTTGTGCAAAATGAATACTGGCATTATTAATGGCAGTGCTAGAGCTACAGAACTGTCTGGGATGATTGGTATTAATGTACTGTCCCATCAGTGGTCAGGCTGTGAACTACTAGGAAAGAGATCAGTGGCTGATTGGAAGTGAATGAAAACCAGCAATAATCCCATTAGGCTCTAGTATAGCATTTAATTACAACAAGGGGGGAAGAGAGCAGCAACTCCTTCCCTGACCATCATTTCTAGAGTTGCATTTTCCTGACCAGTGAGTTTCCTCCATAGCTTATAAGATCAGTGTTCTGTCCTAGAAGTATCTGGCTCCTGTACAAATAAGAACAGATATGCAAGAATGAGTTTCCAGAGTACACATGGTATACACACTTAAGCAGAAGGAAGTGTGGACTTAACCAGGATCAGGAAAAGGTGTTCCCAAATAAAAAGATACCCTAGCACAGGAGCCAGGGTTCCCTTTCTCTTCGCAAGGGAGTGTTCTGGTTCTGCAGTCACTCCAGCTGTGAAACTATGGACTAGGACTTGTGTGGCAATTTATGGTTCCTTGAGCTGCATCAATGAATATGGAGCATCTTTTTTTCATTGACCTCAATATCTTTCCCGGTATTTTGTCTTTAAAACATTCAGTGATATTGGAAAATTTAAAATAGTTTGGAGACTTATCGCTGAACACTGCATGCCTTTTTGTTTGTTTGGTTTTCCATTTATTTATTTGTTTATTCATTCATTCATTCACTCACTCACTCCTTCATTCACTTTATATCCCAGTATCCACCCCTTCTCTCCCCACTCCCCGCCCCCATTTCTTCTTCCCCATTCCCTCCTCCTGTTCTTCTCCAAGAAGGGGGAGGCCCCCCTGGGTATTAACCCACCCTGGCACATCAGGCCACTTGCAGGACTAGGGGCTTCCTCACCTACTGAGGCCCGACAAGGCAGCTTAATTAGGGGAACATATCCATAGGCAGGCAATTGGTTCAAAGACAGCACCATCTCCAGTTGTTGGGGGACGCACGTGAAGACCAAGCTGCATAACTGCTACACGTGTGCAGGGATCATAGTTCCAGTCCATCCTAGCTAATGGTTGGTGGTCCAGTCTCTGGGAGCCCCCAAGGGTTCATGTTCCTGACACTATGAATTACTCTGCTATGCTCGTAGACAGGAACCTAGCATAATTGTCCTCCAAGAGGTTCCACTCAGCAGCCACTGGAAACAGATGCAGAGACCCGTAGCCAAACATTAGATGGAGTCCATGGAGTCTTGTGGAAGAGTTGGGGGAAGAGAATAGGGACTTCACAGGAAGACGAACAATGTCAACACTTATAACATCTTAATGATGTCATAGATAGTATTACTTCTTATATTTTATTTCAAAATTAATCTTTCTAAGTAGGTTTATAAGCAGAATAAAATTGATCTTGTTATTGACCTGAAGTCATAATCTGTTTTTATATTCAGTTTCTTAGAATGTGTAGGTATTTTCTAAGTTAGCAATCAGTCCATTTTGCAATTAAAGTGGACTTCCCATTTTCCATTTCCAGTGGCTTTTATTTTTCGCTCTTGTCTTCCTGTCTTAGAACTCCGAGAAGATAATGAACAGTAGAGATGTGCATTTTCCACATTATTGGGAGTCCCATCTCACTGTATCTGTAGACAGTCATTTTATTTTATTATTTTTTTCAAACCTGTCTTCCTGGAAAGCCATCTCACCCATTGCTCAACTTGCGTAATTTGTTCCAAACTTTTGCTATAGCCTTAGGATGGATGGTTGCTTTTTCTTTTCTTCCCATTTTTATTAAATTGGGTATTTCTTATTTACATTTCAAAAGTTATTCCCTTTCCCGATTTCCTGTCCATCAGTCCCCTAGCCCATTCCCCTTTTATGTAGTTGTGCCCCTCCCCATTCACCCCCTTACTGCTCCCCCAACAATTCCCTACACTAGGGGTCCGACCTTGCAAGACCAAGGGCTTCCCCTTCCACTGGTGCCATTACTAGGCTATTCTCTGCTACATATACAGTTGGAACCCAGGGTCAGTCCATGGATAGTCTTTGGGTAGTGGTTTAGTCCCTGGAAGCTCTGGTTGGTTTGGCATTGTTGTTCTTATGGGGTTGCAAGTCCCTTCAGCTCTTTCAGTCCTTTCTCTAATTCTTCTGACGGGGGTCCTGTTCTCAGTTCAGTGTTTTGCTGCTGACATTCGTCTATGTATTTGCTGTATTTTGGGTGTGTCTCTCAGAAGAGATCTATATTCAGTTCCTGTCAGCCTGCACTTCTTAGCTTCATACATCTTATTTAGTTTTGATGGCTTTATATATATGTGCCACATGTGAGGCAGGCTCTGAATGGACATTCCTTTACTCTCTGCTCTAAACTCTGCCTCCCTATCCTCTCCTATGGATATTTTTGTTCCCAAATAATATAAAATACCTCAGTGTGACTTTAACCAAGCAAGTGAAATACCTGTATGATAAGAACTTTAAGTCTATGAAGAAAGATATTGACGATCTCAGAAGATGGAAAGATCTCCCATGCTCATGGACTGGCAGGATTCATATAGTAAAAATGGCCATTTTACCAAAAGCAATCTACAGATTCAATGCAATCCCCCATCAAAATTCCAATTCAATTATTCATAGAGTTAGAAAGAACAATTTGCACATTCATTTGGAATAACAAAAAATCCAGGATAGCTAAAACTATCCTCAACAATAAAAGGATTTCAGGGGGAATCACTATCTTTGAACTCAAGCAGTATTACAGAGCAATAGTGATAAAAACTGCATGGTATCGGTACAGAGACAGACAGATAGACCAATGGAATAGAATTGAAGACCAAGAAATGAACCCACACACCTATGGGCACTTGATTTTTGACAAAGGAGCCAAAACCATCCAATGGAAAAAAGATAGCATTTTCAGCAAATGGTACTGGTTCAACTGGAGGTCAGCATGTAGAAGAATGCAAATCGATCCATTCTTATCACCATGTACAAAGCTTAAGTCCACGTGGATCAAGGACCTCCACATCAAACCAGATACACTCAAACTAATAGAAGAAAAAGTGGGGAAGAGTCACAAATGCATGGGCACTGGGGAAAATTTCCTGAACAGAATACCCATGCTTATGCTCTGAGATCAAGAATCGACAAATAGGACCTCATAAAACTTCAAAGCTTCTGTAAAGCAAAGGACACTGTCATTAGAACAAAATGGCAACCAACAGATTGGGAAAAGATCTTTACCAATTCCACAACTGATAAAGGACTTATATCCAAAATATACAAAGAACTCACGAAGTTAGACAGTCTTAATTAAATGGGGATATCTGCTTTCTATTCCTAGTTTGCTGAGAAGTTTTCTCTTAAATTATTAATAATTACTAAATGTAAAGAATGCTTTTGAATTTACTGAGTAAATTTCATGAAGTTATTTTAAGGTTTACTTTTATTTCAGTGTGATCATGTATGTTTGTGTGAGTGTATGCTACAAGTGTGCAGCTGCCCTCAGGGTCAGGGGTCTAGAGCTCCTAGAGCTGGAGTTATAGGCGGTTGTGAGTTGCCTGACATAAGTGCTGAGACTAATTTTGGGTCCTTTGAAAGAGCAGGGTCTCCTTTAATCATTACAGAGTCATCTCGCCAGCTTACGCTATATGATTTTACCTGGTTGGCAGATTGGAGCATGGAAACAGCAAAGCAGAAGCACTTAATAGCAACTAAAAAATACATCAAATATTGGCTATATTTCCTTCTCTATTTTTTCCTATTTGCTTTACTCATGATTCTTACTAAATGAATTGTCTCAACAATTGTGCCTCCCACAGATTTCAGACTAGTATACCTTGAACCTATTCGAATACTGAATCAGTAGTTGGGTGTATTTACTATAGAGGTCTCAGGGACAGATGGCTTTGTTATTGAGTAGTCCCAAATTAATAAAGAGGAGATAGTCTTCAGCACATACTGATTATTAGAGTAAACTGCTTCCTCATCGTACAAGGACACCATAACTGTACTACTCAGACTAGGTCACTTGGAAAAAATTATAGGAAAACTAATTCACAAACACAGAATTAATATTATAAACTCATTAGCAAACTAAACTGATTAATTTAGAACAAATTGCCTAGTTTGCATTGTTTTCTAGCAATCAGATTAGCTTTAATTTTCTATCATAATTTATCTGATCACATTAACACATTCAAGATAAACATGATGTGTTCTTCATGGAAGATGCAGGAAAATATTAGCGAATTTTGTTTGTAACTCATGATTTAAAAAAATGTTTTGAAAACAGAAAGATAGAGCAGTATGGATGGTACACACTTGAAATCTTAGCTACTCTAAAAGCTGATGATACAGGAAGATTCCATGTTCAAAGCTTTCCTGGGCTACAGAGTGAGACCATAGCTAGTCTGGGAAACTCAGGGAGAACGTGCGTTGAAATGGACATTTTAAACGCTGGGCTGTAGACATTGATCGGTGGTCAATTCCTAATTCTCAGCAATGTAAAACAAACAGAAAATAATAAAGAAGACAAATGGAGTCAGTTTAAGTGATGGAAGAACAGACATCTCAACCCCAGAATATCATTAATACTATAACAATAATTTTAACATGAAGGAAATGCAGGGGTGTAGTTTCTCCCCACAGCTGTGAACTATTACTTTGGGGCATGAATGCCTCAGTAAGACAAGCAAAGCATAGGAGAGAAAAGAGATCAAATCATTCCTGTTTGCTTAAAGGATAATTTTTATTATTTGTATCTGTTTTTTGGAACAGGTCTCATTGTGAAGCTCCGGTTAGATTCAGACTGGTAATACTTCCGCATCATCTTATGGAGGTTAGTTCTGTAAGCGTGTACCAACACATGCAAGTGATAAAGTCTTTTATCCTCAATAATTCAAATGTTCTAGCTAACACAATAATAAAGATTTATAAAGTTACTAGATTTAAATATCAGCATATGTAGTTTTATGTATTACCAAAAATGTAGGTTACCTTAAGAACACATCAAACACCAAAGGAAGGAGAGATTTATGAGAAACCTGTAAATATTAGTCTTCTAAAATTTTATAGAAAAGAATAAACAAGATTTAAACAGGGACATGTACTTAATATTCAAGACCTAAGGAAACACTGTGATAGGATGTCAGTCTTTCTTAAGTTGATATATGTTATCTTTAAAGATATTCCATAAAATAACTCAACATATATAAAAGAGTGGGAAGGTTGCTCAGCTTACTATGGGGCACAAATAGAAAAGTGCATGACAAAGACTATCTGTGGGAAGAGAAACTTGATGGAAAGGCTTACCTTTCCTGGTAGATAGAATTGCCATTAGATAGCAGGAGCTATTAAAGTTGGATGAACTCAACCTCCTGACAAACAGTTTCTCCTGTGAGTAAATGCATAGCTGGAAATTGTCTACACACAGGGTGATACATCATGTGTAGTAGAGAGGATGTGTTAGACCATGAGCTTTAAAAATTGGCCTTTCAATGAATGGATCTCCTTCAGATAACTGCCCATCTACTTAGAAAACCATAAGGTTTGTCCTCTATCTTGTAACTGTTCAAAACAAACAAACAAACAAACAACAGCAAAAAGCCCAAAGTAGATGAGATACCTCAATTCAGATACGACACTAAAACTGTTCGAAAACAACATAATAAATTAATTTCATAAATCTACATTGGGATTTCCTAAATATTAAGTATGAGATGTAGAGAAAGAGTCAAACAAAGGAGCAACTCTTGCATAATTTATGTTAACAAGTATCATGAAAACATCAAATTGTTTGACGTTGAATTCATTCTGGAAGCAGATTTCCTTGGGTTGATTTTTGATTGAATAGATATGTAGTTGTAAGCCTCAATCTCTTCATCTTCAAATGGATTTTCAAGGACGGTGGTACTATGTAAGTCTCATAAACAGAGGGAAAAAGGACAAGTGACAAATGAATACACTGTTGGCAGCACACATGCATGCCATGGAAATACTCTGTAGTCTACCTGCTGTACTTCAGAAGGCTAATGATAATACGCAAACTGAGTGGAAGGAACTGGCAAAACAGCCAAGATAAATGTGTCAAGGAACAATTACAGCTTTTCACCAAACACATTCAAACTATTCAACCGCACTTGCAACTTTATACTACAAACCAAATCCACATAAAATTGGTGAAAATTAAAGAAGTTAACAAAAATCAAATCCTGGCAAGTATACCCTCCCACACAAATATCCTGCTGGTTTTAATTTAAATTGCTACAGCTACCTTGTAAAATAACTGTCCCCCATCTAGAAAGTCAAAAGAGCACACACACAATGGTAATTATTTTCAACAGAATGGCTTGTGAAGGTGTTCCTGTATATTCTTCTAAACACATGCCCATCCACTTGTTTGAGAGATGTTCTTTTGCATTCTTTCATTTTTACTAAAAAAGTTTTAATTGACATTTGCAATAATAGATTTTCATCATGTCATCTCAAAACATAATTTGTTTTTACAGATTTTCTAATGTCTTTTGTCCCCCATTTCCCTGAACCTTGACTATAACTGTCCACTCCCGCCTACTTTCTTCTTTTACATCAATACATGTTATTTTGTACACAACAGTTTTGTTAAACATAAACAAAAGAAGATACAATAACTCCTTTGAATTAGAAGATTGATTAGATTATTCCTGGTTAAAGACATTGTGTTTGAGTTTACTCTACTGCAGCTGCTTTCTTCTCTGCTCTGTTTGTTCCATGGTTCCATGTGTATAGACAGTTGTCTGAAGGAGACAGAGGTTGTCACTCATGTCCAGAGAGACTTAAAACAGGAATGAGAAGGCACTGTAGGTGGTACAGCCCAAAGATGTCCTTTGAGCTACTCTAGCACACGTGTGAATGCACTGGCTATGAGAATATTCAACTGAATATTTCAGTTGAAACATTTTTGAATGCAAGAGCAAAAATTCATGTTTAAATTCATCAATGTGAAACGGCAGGTTCAGTGTTAGATGTTTCGAGGTTAATACTGTCACTTCTGGTTTGCACCTGTGCTGGGAGCAGAGCCTCTGCTCTGTATCCCCCCCACTCAGCCAGCATCCCAGCTGAAGCTCAACCCCTGCAGGTGTTCTGGCACATCCAGGATTACAGGTGAGACCCGAAACCCTGCCCCAGGACCTGGCACAACCTGGACCCTTGAGAACCAGGGACGAAGTTACCATGCCCAGCAAAAGACCCACACTGCTTCTGGTTTGCACCTATGCCTGAAGCAGAGTTTCTGCTCTGGATCCCCATCCACTCAGCCTACACACAGATGTAGTATGACCCCCCAGGGGTTCTGAAACATCCAGAATCACAGATTCACAGCATCACAGAGTAACAGGTTTACAGGCTCACAGGAGGGACAGGCTCCAGTCAGAGACAGAAAGCTCAGTTAATACCAGAGATAATCAGATGGTGAGAGGCAAGCACAAGAACATAAGCAGCTGAAACCAATATTACTTCAGAACAACATCAGTATCAGTTCTCCACCACAGCATGTCCCAACTACTCCAGCACACCTATAAAGCAAGAGTCAGATCTAAATTATCATCTCATAAGGAAGACAGAGGATTTTAAGAAGAACATAAATAACTCCCTTAAAGAAATACAGAAGAACACAGGTAAACAACTAAAAACTCTTAAAATAAATTCCTTAAATACAGGAAAACACAATCAAATAGGTGAAGAAATTGGACAAAACCATCCAGGATCAAAAAATGGAAATAGAAACAGTGAAGAAAACACAAAGAGAGACAACCCTAGAGATGGAAAATCTATGAAAGAGAGATGGAGTCATAGATGCAAGCATCATTAACAGAATACATTACCTAGAAGAGAATCTCAAGTGTAGAAGATACCATAGAAGACATTGACACAACAGTCAAGGAAAATACAAAAAGCAAAAAGCTACTAACTCAAAACATTCAAGAAATCCAGGACACAATGAAAAGACTAAACCTAAGAATAATAGGCATAGAAGGGAGTGAAAATTCCTAACTTAAAGGGCCAGCACACATTTTTAACAAAATTATAGAAGAAAGCTTCCCTAACCTAAAGGAAGAGATACCCATAAACATAAAAGAAGCCTACAAAACACCAAACAGATGGGACCAGAAATTTCTCCTGTCACATAAGAATTAAACACCAAGTGCACGGAACAAAGAAAGAATATTGAAAGTGATAAGGGAAAAAAATCAAGTAACATATAAAGCCAGACCTATCGGAATTATAGCAGAATTCTCAACAGAGATTTTAAAAATCAGAAGATCTTTGACTGATATAATACAGACCTTAAAAGAATAAGAATGTCAGCCCAGGCTACTATACACAGCAAAACTCTCAATTACCATAGATGGAGAAATCAAGATATTCCAAGACAAAACCAAATGTAAACAATATCTTTCCACTTACCCAGCACTATACTACTATAATAGAAGTAAAAGTCCAATGCAAGTTGGGAAAAAGAAAAACCACCCAAGAAAAAGCAAGAATCTTTTTAAAACAAATCCAAAAGAAGAGAAACACACAAACATAATTCCACTTCTAATAACAAACATAAGAGGAACCAACAATCATTGATCTCTAATATCTCTGAACATCAATGGACTCAATTCCTTGATAAAAAGATATAGGTTAACAGACTGGATATGTAAACAGTATCCAGCAATTTTGATGCATAAAGGAAACACACCTCAGTGATAAAGACAGACACTACCTCAAAGTTAAAGGCTGAAAAAATTCCAAGCAAATGATCCCAAGAAACAAGCTGGAGTAGCCATTTTAATATCCAATAAAATGGATTTATCCACCAAAAGTTATCAAAAATGATGGAGAAGGACATATCATGCTCCTCAAAGGAAAAAAAATCCACCAAGGTGAACTCTCAATTCTGAACATCTATCCTCCAAATGCAAGGGCATCCACATTTGTAAAAGAACTGTTACTGAAGCTCAAAGCACAATAACAGTAGGATATTTTAGCACCCCACTCTCACCAATGGACAGATTATGGGAACAGAAACTAAACAGAAACACAGTGAAACTAATAGAAGTTATGAAACATATTTGACAGATATCTATAGAACATTTTACCCTAAAACAAAAGAATATACCTTCTTTTCAGCACCTCATGGTACCTTTTAAAAGTAGACCATATAATCAGGTACAAAGTAAACCTCAAAACAGATACAAGAACATTCCCGAATTAACCCCATGTATTCTATAGGAACACCATGGACTAAGGCTGGTCTTCAATTACAACAAAACCAGCAGAAAGCCCACATACACATAGAAGCAGAACAACACTCTACTCAATGATAACTTGGTAATGAAAGAGACAAAGAAAGAAATTAAAGACTTTATAGAATTTAATGAAAATGAAGATACAACATATTCAAACTTATGGGACCCAATAAAAGCAGTGCTAAGAGGGAAAACTTATAGCCCTGACTGCCTCCATAAAGGCATTGGAGGGATCACACACTAGCAGCTTACCAGCACATGCGAAATCTCTAGAACAGAAGGAAGCAAAAACCCTCAAGACGTGTAGATGGCAGGAAATAAATACAGGCAGGACTGAAATCAACCACATAGAAAAAAAGAGAACAAAGTATCAACAAAAATACAAAGAATCAACAAGACTAGGAGCTGATTCTTTGAGAAAATCAACAAGATAAATAAACCCTTAGCCCAACTAACTAGAAGGTACAGAGACAGCATCCAAATTAACAAAATTAGGAATGAAAAGGGAGACATAAAAAGGGAACCTGAGGAAATTAGCAGAAATAATTGGATGCTACTGCGAAAGTCTATATGCAACAAAACTGAAAAAAATCTACAGGAAATGATGTTTTTTTAGAGAGATACCAGGTGCCAAAGTTAAATAAGGAACAGTTAAACCATTTAAACATTCCCATAATCCCTAAGGAAATAAAAGTAGTCATTAGAAGTCTCTTAAACAAAAACAAAAACAACAAAAAAAAAAAAAAAAACAAAAATCAAAACAAAAACAAACCACTTAGGCCAGATGGTTTTAGTGTAGAATTCTATCAGACCTTTAAAGAAGACCTAATACCAATATTTCTTAAATCATTCCATAAAATAGAAACATAAGCAACACTATCCAATTCTTTATATGAAGCCAGAGATACGGTGACACCTAAACCACAGAAAGACCCAAGAAAGAAAGAGAATTTCACACCAAATTCCCTCATAAATATTGGTGCAAAAATGCATAATAAAATTCTTGCAAACTGAATCAAAGAACACATCAAAAAGATCATTCAACATGATCAAGTAGGCTCCATCCCAGGAATGTAGAGAAAATCCAATATATGAAAATCCATGAATGTAATCCACTATATAAATAAACTCAAAGAAAAAAAACACGTGATTATCTCATTAGATGTTGAAAAGGCTTTTGACAAAACATATCTTCATGTTAAAAGTATTGGAGAAATCAGGAATTCAAGCTTCATACATAAATATAATAAAAGCAATATACAGCAAACCAATAGCCAACATCAAACTAAATGCAGAGAAATTCGAAGCAATCCCAAAAAAATCAGGTACTAGACAAGGCTGCGTATTATCTCTCTATGTATTCACTACAGTACTCAAAGTTCTAGCCAGAGCAACTAGACAACAAAAGATCAAAGAGATACAAATTAGAAAGGAGGAAGTCAAGATATCACTATTAAAAAATGGTATGACAGTATATATAAGCAACCCCCAAAATTCCAGAGAACTCTTAAACATGTTAACAACTTCAGCAAAGTGGCTGGATATAAAATTAACTCAAACAAATCAATAGCCTTCCTCTCTTCAAAGGATAAGCAAGCTGAGAAAGAAATTAGGGAAACGACGCTCTTCACAATAGTCACAAATAACATAAAATACCGTAGTGTGACTTTCACCAAGCAAGTGAAAGATCTGTATGACAAGAACTTTAAGTCTCTGAAGAAAGAAGTAAAAGGTCTCAGAAGATGGAAAGATCTCCCATGCTCATGGATTGGCAGGATTAATATAGTAAAAATGGCCATATTGCTGAAAGCAATCTACAAATTCAATGCAATCCCCATCAAAATTGGAACTCAGTTTTTCATAGAGATAGAAAGAGAAATTTGAAAATTCATTTGGAATAGCAAAAAAACCAGGATAACAAAAACTATCCTCAACAATAAAAGAACTTCTGGGGGAAATCACCATCCCTGACCTCAAGCTGTATTACAGAGCAACTCTGGCAAAAACTATATGCTCTTGGTACAGACACAGGCAGGTAGATCAATGGAATAGAACTGAAGACCCAGAAATGAACCCACAAACCTATGGTCACTTAATCTTTGACTAAAAACCTAAAACCAAGAAGTGGAAAAAAGATGTCATTTTCAACATATGGTGCTGGTTCATCTCAGGTCGCATGTAGAAGTATGTAAATCGACTCATTCTTATGTCCTTGTACAAAGGTTAAATTCAAGTGGATCAAGGTCCTCTCACATAAAACCAGATACACTGAATCTAATAGAAGAGAAAGTGGGAGGGCTTATATCCAAAATATACAAAGAACTGAAGAAGTTAGACCGCAGGGAGACAAATAACCCTATTAAAAAATGGGGTTCAGAGCTAAACAAAGAATTCACAGCTGAGGAATGCCGAATGGCTGAGAAACACCTAAGGAAATGTTCAACATCTTTAGTCATAAGGGAAATGCAAATCAAAACAACCCTGAGATTTCACTTCACACCAGTGAGAATGGCTAAGATCAAAAACTCAGGTGACAGCAAATGCTGGCGAGGATGCGGAGAAAGAGGAACACTCCTCCATTGTTGACTGCAGACTGGTACAACCATTCTGGAAATCAGTCTGGAGGTTCCTCAGAAAATTGGACATTGAACTACCCGAGGACCAAGCTATACCTCTCTTGGGCATATACCCAAAAGATGCCCCAACATATAAGAAAGACACATGCTCCACTATGTTTATAGCAGCCTTATTTATAATAGCCAGAAGCTGGAAAGAACCCAGATGCCCTTCAACAGAGGAATGGATACAGAAAATGTGGTACATCTACACAATGGAATATTACTCAGCTATCAAAAACAATGACTTTATGAAATTCATAGGCAAATGGATGGAACTAGAAAATATCATCCTGAGTGAGGTAATCCAATCACAGAAAAACACACATGGTATGCACTCATTGATAAGTGACTATTAGCCCAAATGTTTGAATTACCCTAGATGCACAGAACACATGAAACTCAAGAAGAATGACCAAAATGCGAATGCTTCACTCCTTCTTTAAAAGGGGAACAAGAAAACCCTTGGCAGGGAATAGGGAGGCAAAGTTTAGAACAGAGGCAGAAGGAACACCCATTCAGAGCCTGCCCTACATGTAGCCCATACATATATAGCCACCAAACTAGATAAGATGGATGAAGCAAAGAAGTGCAGGCTGACAGGAACCGGATGTAGATCTCTCCTGAGAGAGACAGCCAGAATACAGCAAATACATAGGTGAATGCCAGCAGCAAACCACTGAACTGAGAACGGGACCCCAGTTGAAGGAATCAGAGATAGGACTGGAAGAGCTTGAAGGAGCTTGAGACCCCATATGAACAACAATGCCAAGCAACCAGAGCTTCCAGGGACTAAGCCACTACCCAAAGATTATGCATGGACTGACCCTGGGCTCCAACCTCATAGGTAGCAATGAATAGCCTAGTAAGAGCACCAATGGAAGGGGAAGCCCTTGATCCTGCCAAGACTGAACACCTCGTGAATGTGATTGTTGGGGGGAGGGTAGTAATGGGGGGAGGATGGGGAGGGGAAGCCCATATAGAAAGGGAGAGGGAGGGATTAGGGGGATTTGGCCCAGAAACCGGGAAGGGGAATAATAATCAAAATGTAAATAAGAAATACTCAAGTTAATAAAGATTAAAAAAAAAAAGAAAGAAAGAAAGTGGGGAAGAGCCTTGATCACATGGACATGGGAGAAAATTCCGTAAACAGTGCAAATGGCTTATGCTCTAAGATCAAGAATTGACAAATGGGACCTTATAATATTGCAAAGTTTCTGTAAGGCAAAGGACATTGTCAATAGGATAAAGTGGCAACCGACAGATTGAGAAAAGATCTTTACCAATCCTACATCTGATAAAGGGCTAATATCTAATATATACAAAAAACCCAAGAAGTTAGACTCCAGAGAATCGAATAACCCCTGGGTACAGAACTAAACAAAGAATTCTCAGCTGAGGAATTTTGAATGGTTGAGAAGCACTTAAAGAAATGTTCAACATTCTTAGTCATCAGGGAAATGCAAATGAAAATAACCCTGAGATTCCACCTAATACCTGTTAGAATGGCTAAGCTCAAAAATGGCTAAGATAGCAGATGCTGGTGAGGATATGGAGAAAGAACACTCCTCCATTGCTGGTGGGACTGAAAGCTGGGAAAACCACTTTGAAAATCAATGTGGCAGTTTCTCAGAAAATTGGACATATTGCTACCTGAAGACCCATCTATACCACTCCTGGGCATATACCCAAAAGTTGTTCCAACATATAACAAGGACACATGCTTGACTATGTTTATAGCAGCCTTATTTATAAAAACAAGAAGCTGGAAACAATCCAGATGTCCTTCAACAGAGGAATGGATACAGAAAATGTGTTACATTTACATAATGGACTAATACTCAGCTATTAAAAACAATTACTTTAACACATTCAAGGAAAAATCAATGAAACTTGAAGATATCATCCTGAGCAAGGTAACCCAGACACAAGAACACATATACTATGTACTCAGTGATAAGTGGAAATTTGTCCAAAAGCTCATAATTCCCACAGTACAACCTACACACCATATGGAGCTTAGGAGGAAGGGAGACCAGGGAGTTCATGCTTCAATCCAGTATTGAGGGGGGAACAGGGTGATTGGGGGACGCGGAGGAGATAGGTTGGGGAGGAAATATGGGGCAGTATCAGGTACTAGAGGGGACAGGGTCACAAAATGGAATAAAGTCACGTAGCTCTAGGGGACGAGGAACTTTGGACAGCCACTGCAGGGTCTCAGATGCAGGAAAATGAGAGTCTCCCGAGACCCAAAGAGGAAGACTTTAGTCAAAATGAAAAGCTAAGGGGAGATAGAAACTGTAGAGACCAACTCCAGTAGATAGACTTGGCCTCCAGTCAAAGGATGGGGACACTCCCATCTCAGTTTTTATCCCAGAAATGTTCCTGTCCAAAGG
The DNA here is from genome assembly GCF_021556685.1 of Rattus norvegicus. Lineage (NCBI taxonomy): Eukaryota > Metazoa > Chordata > Mammalia > Rodentia > Muridae > Rattus > Rattus norvegicus. Next base: position 29,600,712 of record NC_141549.1, read on the forward strand.
AAAGACAGGGACAAAAAAAATGGAGCAGAGACTGAAAGAAAGGCCATCCAGGGACTACCCCACCTGCGGATCCATTCTGTCTGCAGACAGCAAACCCCTAACTGTTGCTGTTGCCAAGAGGTACTTGCTGACAGGAACCTGGTTTGGCTGTTCCTTGTGAGGTTTGGCTAGCAACTGACCAATGCAGATATGGATGCTTGGAGCCAACCATTAGACTGAGCCCGGGGACTCCAGTGGGGGAACTGGCACAAGTGAGGAGGAATGGAGGGGGGTTGCAACCCCATAAGAAAGACAATGTTGGCTGGCCGGACCATCCAGTGCTTTCAGGGACTAGTCCACCAACCAAGGACTGTACAGAGAGGTATCCATGGCTCCGGATACATACGTAGCAGAGGATGGCCTTGTCTGACATCAATGGGAGGAGAGGCCCTTGGTCCTGTGGAGGTTTGATGCACCAGCATAGGGGGATGCTAGAGCAGTGGGGCTAGAGAGGGTGGGTGTGAGGGGTAACACCCTCATAGAGGCAAAGGGGAGTAGGAGAGGGCAGATGCAGCATGGGGGTTTGTTGAAGGGAAACCAGACAGTGGGATATCACTTGAGATGTAAATGATTGGAATGATTAATAAAACTAAATAAATAAAAGAAAAAGGAAAGAAATGGAAGTATGTACTTATATACTTTTTAAAGAGGGATTAATACTGTCACCAGCAGGAGTCTGTTCTCCTTTATATTAAATTCCAGGATCGTCATGCTTGGCTTTACTTCTAGACTCCACGTAGATAGGAAGACTCAGGTCCAGCCTTCAATTACTCTACCAGGAAACGAAGCCGTTCTCTTTCTCACAATCTCAATTCAGTCCCACTTCTCCTTGGATTGGATCTGTGCTCTGGCCTTTGTTCCTCCCAGATAGTCTGGTTCCTTCCCTTTCACAGCAATGGAGCGCACAGAGCTCCAACAGAAGCAAGATATATCCAAGCTTGAGATCAGTGACTACAGATGGAAAAAAAAATGAAACAAAAACTGCCAGTGCAAACCAGAAACTACCTGATGTGCTAGATGACATCTGTGGGGTTAGATGTCCCGGAATCTAAGGTGAGAACACCATGCCAATAAATAACCGGATAATAACGATGTGCTAACAGAAAGACAATAGGCTGGGGTACCCAGATCACTGGGAAGAACCTGAAGACAAGTTTGTGAGAGTTGATGGTTTCCCTGTGCGGTAGCATTTCCTCCTACCCTGCAAAAGGTCAGTAACTAAACTCCCATAAACAGAATTGCCCCTCTTCCAAACAGCATGTAAAAACGTCCTTTTACAGTTAGGAAAGAACAGGAATTGCTTTTCTCAGAGTCATTGAGACTAGTTTCTGATGTACTGTGATCCAATGCTAGGCCATACAGGAGAGACCTAAAGGAGCCAGACATGGTGGGGGTGGAGTATGGCAAAGGAGACCAGAGGCAAAGGAAGAGGGGCACGAGTCAGAAGGATAAGTTTGAAATTGTGCTGCTAGTCTCTTTCAATTTGGTAAATTTCAACCCTGATTTTGGTAAATTTCAATCCTATCATCATTTGACATTATTTGGAGACACCTGAAAAAACTCAAATTGAATAGGTAGTGTCATCATTATCTAGAGGAGTAGTGGCTAGAGACGCCGATACAGACCCTACTAGTGTAGTAAGAAGGACCCAGGAAGCCCCATACAGCAAAGTTGTACCATACAGCAAAGTTCATTGTGTCAAAAGAACTCCATTAAGAACTATAATTTGTAACCTTATGACCCAGTTTCCAAGTCAACAAAGTAACTGCCCTGGTTGTGGTTTGCCCTGGAGTTATCTGTATTTTGATGCTAATTCCACTGCCCCAAGGACAGCTGCCTAGTCAGTACTCAGTACTCAGGTGGCTTCACCAGAACCACCTCCCCATTGATTTTGTAAAGTACAGGTGAGGGGCAGGTACAGGATAGAAGGAAGCCTGTTATTGGAGGAGAAGGAAGGATGGGCGGGAAGTTTGAAGGAAGAGGAGGAGACTAGAAGATAAAGGGAAGAGACAGAAGAGGAGGAAGCTGTGGCAGGACAGTGAAGGCTGAGTAAAGATCTCGCTCTGTGTATTCACAGGTTGTTATCAATGTTCTTAAGGGATGGATGGCACCGGGCTTTGTATGTTTAAGTGGGCAATTATATCTTATCAATTGGATCTAAGATTATTGTGTTGTGTGTTCTTTTATGTGAGGGTTTGAGTGCAGGAAAGTGTGCGGCGGCTGGAGATACTGGGTGGCCGCGGTGAAGTTGGGATGTGTTTCCGCCAAGATATCTAGCAGATATCTTGGGGCACCGAGGTGCAGGACCTAGCGAGGTAAAAGACAACAATGCTTTTTAAAATTTTTTATATTTTTGCAACAGCCCCTGATACCCTGTAACTGCTGCTAGGTTGGCAGGTGATTAGGCTTTGCTGTCAAAGGTGCTGCTGAGGCTCGTGTTCTATGTATTTAGGTTTTCAAGATGAGCTAATGACTGCACTGTCATTCCACCCAAAACATTATGCTTGGCAGATAGTAGTTGAAATCGATGTGTCCTTGAGCTCTTGGTTTTCTTCAACAAATTAATTCCAGACTAAATGCTACCATTGGATACCAGGGCTTTGCAATGCATTCCACCACCACTGTGGGAAGATTGTGCAGGAAAAGAGACAGAGAGACAGAGGGAGGGACGGAGGGAGGGAGGGAGGGGTGGAGAGAGAGAGAGAGAGAGAGAGAGAGAGAGAGAGAGAGAGAGAGAGAGAGAGAGAGACGCTGTGCATAGATCTAATTTTCCTCTTGTAGGAAAAAGCCTCGGAGGTGAAACAATTTGTTCTGCTGATGCTTGTACCAGACTACTGGGTACCTCAGAAGGAAAATAAACTCTCCCAAATAAATATAAAGTGGTGTCACACAATGTCACAGCGCCACATGATAAGAAAGTGTCAAATGAAGCGAGATAGCACAGAATTTAAACATTGGATGGGAAGGCTGGTGAGGTCAATAAGATGGTGCTGCATGAGAGTTTGCTACAAAACAGAGAAAATTGCATAACAGTACACGGTGACTTCATCAGCTTAAGGAGGTGAAGAGCAAGGCGTATGGTGTATTATCAGGTAAAGCCAAATAACAGCACCTTACCTACTAACCATATATTGATGGCAACCTTGGATTCTTCTTTTATGGGAGTCAAAATAAATTTTACTCTTTTATATAGTCAGACGTTGCCTGTTACACAAATGCTTTGCACTTTGAAGCTACTTGTGCCCTTGGCGCAGCCACTCAAATGCAACTTCATAACAATATTGATGCTATGCTTACAAAACATGCTGTCCTGCAATTTATACTTAAACTATCACAATAGTACCTGCCCTAAGGGCAAACACTAAGAGAGAGTGGGAAAAGAATCCAAGGTCACATAGCTAGTGAAGGAGATGATGGGATGTAAGCCTCTTTGTGCAACTGGTCCTTCAGAATGCTTCAAGTCTGTCAATACAGTTGGTTAACCTTACAATGGGAGTTGGTTTAAAATGAAGTCATTAAAACACTTAAAGAAAAAAAACCTTTGGGATCCCCTGCTCTATCCCACGTTCTCAGAATAATGTGTATTTCATTCAAAGGTCTCATATTGACTTTTTGATTCCTAAGATAAATTTGTCTGGGATTCTGACATTTTGTGATTGTCTGAAAAAAAGCAAACATACTTAAAATGAAAAAATCAAAATCAAGAACAGAGAAACAAAAAAAAAAACAGTTTGTGGGGGGGAAAAACAGAAACGGAGATGATTTTCCAATGGTTTTAAATTTTTGTACCACAGTCATGGCTACCATTATGCTACTTGGTGTTCACTGTGAACTCACAGGATCTGCAACAACATAAAGGAGACATGCCTCTGCTCATACCTGAGAGGGATTAGTTTGCCCCTGAGAACATCTGTCAAGGATGTTTGCCTTTGTGTTCATCTGTGAGGCATTTCTTTGCCACAGGGCACACTTGTAAGGGACTAGTTTACCCCTGGGTATTTCTTTGTGGTATTAGTTTGCCTCTGGGCATCTTGGTGAGGCAAGAGTTTTCCCCTGGGCACACCTGTGAGGGATTATTTTAATTAGGTTAATTAGTGTGTGAAGTCAAAACTACAGACCATGACGTTAGGGGTTCCTGTGCGCTATACTATAGAGTGAGCCTAGCCCTGGCATTCACTGCTGTGGCCTTCCCTACTGTGGGGAAAATAGAAGCAGATGCTGAGAGCTGCTTGCTGTCTTTACTTCCCGGACTTGATGAACCGCATAGCCAATGAGAGCCTTAATAACTTTTCCTTAAGTCACTTTTGTCACTGGAATTTATCATAGGAACCGAAAACGAAAATAAGTAAGCATCTAAAAGTTGGAAAGGAAATGGGCTACTAATCCTCTCTCCTCTTCATGTTGAAGCCTTAAATGGATCCCACTTCAGCTAAAAATGGCATCTGAGAGTCAAAAGGAGTACTTTTCCCATTAAAATAAAAATTTTAATGATAAAAATCTATTTGTAAAGATTACTGAAATCATAAGTTTCTGTCTCCAGAGAGGAATCAATTATATAAACTAGCAAGTATGTAGTAAACTCATTTCCTACTCATTTTCTGAACCTTGAGGGTGGCCTGTGTGACTTTGCCATTCCACATTGTTTCTCCTCTGTCCTGGAACTGTCTTGGGCTCTTATATAATCTTGATATCTAGCCCATGAGGTCTTCATGTAAAGAGATATGAAACACCATGAATCTGAGAGAAAATCATGGGCTTTTATCAAAACATCCTTGCCTATGCATATTTGAATAAACTTTTCCGAAAATATGAGACTGCATTCATGAATGTTAGTCATGTGGACTAGGCTAAATCCAACTTGTCATTTCAATCTTCTGCCTGTGCCCCTTTGGAGCCTGTAATAACGATGTCACTTTCCATAACCCGTGGATGTCTATTTACAGAGAGCTGAAGAAATATAAATGCTCTCTCCTTTGATATTATAAACTGGGGCATAGCAAACATTCGAAAGAAAAAAGTGAAAGGCCTTTGAGAATAAGAATAGAGCTGCCTCCAAAACTAAACTCAGCCTAACTTTGCTGAGAAACAAATATTCTAAATGAGTTGAAGATTCCGTTGGTCAATAACATGGACATTTTCTAATCTAGTTCACATTTACTTCACTAAGTGGCTTTTGAGTGTGTTGGTCTTTTGACCTCCTGACACAGAAATGGCTAAGTAGTTATGTCACCAGGGACTGACACCTTCATGTCTCATTGAGCTCATTAAGTACCATTTGTTCATAACTAAAAGACACAGAATCCCGTCTGTTGTAAGGGTCAAAGTGACAATGAATATTACATTAAGGGAGTCTTTAGAAAGTGATAATAAACTATGAATTACTATGGCTATAAGTCATTTTATTATTCTGATATGATTTTTCACATATATTCATTGAGGTAGGCATGGAAATTTTAGCAAAATATCAGGTCCCCTGATCTCCCTCTTCTTCCCAGCTAGCTTTTCCTATGTCCTTTCACAATCTACTTCCTTTCCCAAATTATAATCCCATTTATTTTGTTTTCATGTTATGCCCCATATCCAAACCAATACTTTCTTTTCTTTTTTTTTTCTGTTTCAAAAAGCTTTATTTTTACTTGGTCCAAGACTTGGGAGAGGCTCCAGGGCGGTTACAAAGCTGCCTAGTGGCTTTAGAGGTTCATTCGGGTGGAGGTGCTGAGGCGGTCGGTGCAGAGCAGAGGAGTACTTTCTTTTCTTATTTGAGTTAATTTATTCTTTTCAATAACTAGAACACTTTCAATCAAATCCAAATATTTTTAGATATTTTCTCTTGACAAGCTAGCCAGCTAAAGCATGAGGGACCTAAAAGGTAGAGGCCAATTGGAGGGGCCACTGCTACTGTCCTCCAATTACAAAGTGGTATCCTCAAACAGAACAATCCGAGTTTGGAGAGGGTTGACTGCCTGCAGGAATTTTCTGTCTGGGCTGAGTCTGAAGTAAGGCAATTTGGGTGGGGTCTACTAACCACACTTCAATTCTAGCTAAAGTAAGCACATGCCATGAGTCAAGAAATATTTTGTAGGAAAGAGTTTGAGGCTCAGGGACTAATTGCATTTGAGATCCAGAGTATGTAGGTGTCCTTTCCACAGTTAATCAGAAATCTGGGAAAAGAAATCATTTTTTTCAGTGTGTATGTTATTATATTATAGTGATAGAAACCTAAATTCCATTTTAACAAATTCTGTGAACATTTTATATCTAGATTAATTGGCAAGCTGCAACTTTTATGAAACAGATGATCAATGCTTTTTCCTTGACACTTTAGACAACTAAAGTGCTTGACTCTGACCTTCTGAAGCTCCCACCTTCAGAGCCTATTTTTTCTCATATCAGTAGTGCTCATATTAAAGTCACTCAATAGCTGGTGAAAGAGCAAGGTTCTCTACGTTGCCTTTCAGTTTATAACACACAATTAAAAGGTTGCTAAGTTCTAGGAAAGACTTCCTCTTTTTAGCAGATCCTTATTTCTAGAATTAACAGTTGGAAAAGCTCTAGAAGCTGGAATTGCTGGATACAGGTCAAAAACCACTGAAGTAAAACAAGTAATAAATTCTATAACTGCCTTTATCCACTTATGTAACCAATATACTTTTAAATGATAATTTTAATAGTCTTTTCTACTCATTTATATCCACTTAACTATTTCTATTTAAGGATAACTTATTAATTTAAATAATGCTGGCTGCTTTTCAAAATATAAGGCTATGAATGATAGATATAGACTGACTTCATTCGTTATTCTTAAGTTATCGAATATAGATTAGAATTATTTGCCAGCAATAAAGAATAAAAATATGATTGCTTGGTAAATTCCTCACCCCTTCCCATGGCATAAGTTCTTTGTTAATTCATAGAAACTTAAATTCAGAAGCCACAGGGTTATTTTGGAAGTTAATACTGTGCACAAGCAGATCATTATCTTATGCCATTGTTTACTATAATCTTCCAAAAGGCACTAATGATTCACCTAAGAGATAGTCAATACTACTCTATATGCTTTTTCTTGATTTGGTCAGTAAATGATTAAAAGCATCTCCAGGTTAATGATCTCATGATGTGATCAATCACTCTAGGCTACAATCTCCTGGTAGGGCTTTTCATTTTGCCGAAAGCCACTGATTCCTAGATAATGATAACAAAAAGACACATCTGTATGCTGGTGAGAAAGTTAATTAAAGTCTGAGTCCATCTGGTGGTCCAGTTGGGAATGTTACTATTTGATTTAATTGGCAGTGAGCTGTAATGAACTTCACATAATCAAAGGCTGTAATGCATGGGCCACACGGAGATGTATGCTGGGTCAGGATTACGCATGTTAATTTAAGCCTTCTTTTAAGGTGTTTCTTTTTTTCTCTGCTATAAGTGTAGAAAAATGGGACACAGAATTTTCCCATGATTCTCTCAACCTAAGAGAGAGAGTTTTTCATTTATAAATAACTGTACTTTTATTCACCTTTCCCCCACATTTCCAGTAGAGTTGCCAATGCTTATGTGAGTATCACTTTGTTAGTTATTCCAAGTGCTCATTTTTTCTGATATCAAGTATATTTAAGGCCTTATTGTTATTGTAAATTAAAGTAAAAACTACCACTAAGCCATTGGCATATAAAAATTGCAGGAGTTTGAATATGCTTGGCCTAGGGAGGGGCACTTAGGATATGTGGCCTTGTTGGAGTAGGTGTGGCTTTGTAGGAGGAAGTGCATCATTGTGGGAGTGGGCTTTAAGACTCTCCTCCTAGCTGCCTGGAAGTCAGACTTTTGTTCACTTTCAGAATAAGATGTAGAACTCTAAGTTCCTCTTGTGACATGCCAGCCTGGATGCTGCCATGATCCTGCCTTGATAATGGACTGAGCCTCTGAATCTGTAAGCTAGTCCCAATTAAATGTTATTCTTGGAAGAGTTACCTAGGTCATGGTGTCTGTTCACAGCAATAACACCCTAACTAAGACAAGAATGTGATCAATTTGCTATCTGACCATCATAAAGATCAAAAAGTGCAAAACAGGTCTCACTGGCTGATATCAAGTTACTAAGATTCTTTGCTTGAGGATGTAAAGAAGAACCCACTTTTCTTACTATTCAACGTTTAATAGGTTTCTCATTGTCCTTCCTGCTTTTCTTTGTTTTGTTTGCTTTTCAAGACAAGGTTTCACTATATTAACAACCATGGATGTTCTAGAATTCTCTCTGTATACTAGGCTGGTCTTGAACTTACAGAGCTCTCCCTGCCTCTGTTGTACACCACCATGCTAGGCTGTCATTCCCATTTCTATTTAAGCAATAGATGGTCCTCGTCTTCCCCTTGATATCATCCCTGGTTCTAGACATGCTCCTTCTTTTTGGCCATTTAAGGACCTCCTGCACTGCTCTGAGCTCATAGAGATTATCCATTATAAACTCCATGTTTCAAAGTCACTTTGTGAACAATCCGAATTCCATTGGAAATCTCAACTCCATCATGTCATATAACAAAAGAGTCTCTACTTGGAGGATTTAGATGCAGACATCTTTGAAGGGGCTGCTATTCATTTTATTCCTATGCCTGCAGAGAGGGTAATGTCCCTACCTCCACTTCAGTGTGACTGGAGAATTTTTCCTCCTGTTAGGCTGATACTGACTCTGATGTACTATGCTAACAACCATCTGTAGCTATAGCTTGGTAAACAGGATTGGAGTTTCCCTCAAGAGATAAAGAAGTAGAGATAAACTTCGAAATAAATGGTATTTCTTTCGACTGTTATTGCAGTGTTGAATTGTCTGCACAGAAAATACAATTTCCTAGTTGAAAAATCAGAACTTATGCTTTAAAACTAATGCAGGAATTCACTTATTTTACAGCATGCCTCTTATTTTTTAAAAGTTTCTCATTTAGTTATTGTACATTAGCCAATACTCTATCTTGTAATTTTACCTTCCTTCTTACTTTTCTTTAAAAAGTAGAGACTCTTTCATCGGGTAAGCATGTTACCACTAAAAATAAACAAATAGGGAGTTAAATTTTACTTTTTGCGACTGTAGCTTCTCAATTATTGGTAACCTAATTCTCAATTCCAGAATCTATGGAGAACATTTAACAGTAATTCTGTGACTTTTCTGCAATTGAAAAACTACTAAATGGGAAAACCATGAAGTATTACTTTTAAAGCATTGACAAGGTAACACCAAAATTATTTGCATTAATAAAGCAGTTACTTAGTTTTATAAATATATCTTACTTTACACACACACATATAAATTATATAACTTTACAATTATACTCAAAATTATAAAAATATACGATTTTGGTAGTGTCAATTGGATGTTTAGCCCATACATACATCTAGTTTTAATCATAATTACAGAGCCTTCAAAATATAGATTAACATATAAGACCTGTTAAACAGATTTAGCCTGACACAGTAAAAGGTAAGCAGATTCTAGTAGTTGTGTGCTCCGTGTTTAAAGTCAGCCAATCAAGAAGTGGGCAGTGGAAGAAGGATGCAGGATACATGGATATAAGAGGACCCAGGTAAGCTGATTTTAAACCTAGGAGAACACAATGGCACCCATTAATCAAACCCTGGCTTTGAAAATGTTGCTGTACTCCAGAAAATGAAGTGCACTAGCATTCAATCTAGAAAGCAGAGGAGCCAAAGAAGAGTTCCATGGAGGCCAGAGCTACCAAATGGGTGAGGTCACATGGCCACCAGGCCAGTGATAACTGGCCTGAGAGAGTGGGAACCACTGACATCCAGCAGCATCAGAGAGTCTCACCGTGATCATTGTAACCAGAAACACAGCGACTAAAATTCCGGGATACATAGTTTAGACACATAGGCACTCACCACACATTATGAGAACATTTATGATCTAACAGAAGGTTATTTTCAGAAATTCTCCAATGAGCAGAGAAATAACCTTGGTGTTCGTTTTTCCCTTCAGCACATTCAATAGGGGTTTTGGGTAAGCTTGTTGGCATACTAAAATAAATGCTATAAAAATTTTGTTCTTCAAGATCATAAAACATTAACCAAATTTATTTATAATTAATTAAATTATAATTAATTTAATATTACTTTACTATAGTAAAGTAATATTACACTATCATAATTTTGGTTATAATAAATTAAGTAAAATTAAAGTTTTTGGAAATTCCCCTTTTCTCTCACAATAAAATGTGCTGGTCTTTCAAAATAAAATAATGACTTATTTTGTTTTGGTAATTGGAAGTGAAGCAGTAGAGAGGAAATTAGGGAAGACTTCATAAAAATACTATAATACCAACTTGATAAACTAATTAGCCAATTAAGGTTCCTCTCTGTTTGATCCCAGGCTCACTTGACAAGCTTGGTGTGTGTGTGTGTGTGCGTGTGTGTGTGTGTGTACGTGCCTGCACATGCCTGTCTCTCATAAATTTTATCCTTCCAAAACAACTATGTTACTTTCCAATCACGTTTTAGAAATTTTAATCATCATTTTGTTTCACATTTGTTTATCAGAGTCAGCTTTAATGAAATTTTATCCTAATAAAGAGTGAAAAGTATGCATTTGCTGGTGTGTGTTTATTTGCCCCACCATGTAATTGTTTCTCGAGAGTTAGTGTGATTACATAGCACAGTAACACCACACATAGCTACCATTTTGACATTAAGTTTTCGCAGTATACTTTCAGGATGTTCGTTATGAATATTGTAATGGAGTGGAGCTGTAGAACTAAAGTGGCTCTTTAGAAGCTTCCTATCGTCTTCTGTTAGTTATAAACGAATCATGTATCTTCCCGTTGCGTGTTAATAACACGGCTCTAATTATATTGAAATAGTCAGAGGACAATATAAAACACAGAAGTAAAGGTCTAGTTGTATGCTATTGAGATCCAAACTGCACGATTTTAACTTTTAAAATATGCATAGTAATAAAATAGAAACCTTAAATTGGGAGGCATTATAGATCCTATTTTACTCTAAATTGGTCAGAACATAGATAGCTCTTTCCTAGGATATGTACTGCAAAAATCTACAGTGCATTTTAACCTTAAAAGTGTGAGGAAGGAAATCAAGTCTGGCCAAGAAGTCCACGGGTAAGGTCAGTGTGCTTAAGATCTGTGCTCTCTCCTTACTTCTACAACCACTATCAGACATTACGCTTATTTTATTTATGAGTACTAATGTGCCCATTTCTTATGTCTGAGGTAGTTATATCTTATTAAGTTTAAATTAATAAGGTCACTTAATAAATTAATAAGATACATTAACTCTCAGGTCAGTATTAATTCATTTATTTATTAAAGTTCACAATGAGTTTCCTTGGAGCAGTGTTTCTCATTCTTCCTAATGCTATGACCCTTTAATACAATTCATGCTCTGGTGATCCCCAACCATAAAATTTTTTTTCAATCCTGTTTCATTACTGTAAGTTTGCTACTGTTATGAGTCGTAATGTAAATTCCTGATGAGCAGGATATCTGATATATGACCCCTGAGAAAAGGTCTTTGGATCCCCAAAGGGGTTATAATCCACAGGTTGAGAACACCTGCTCTGGAACATTGATTTTCCTTTTTAAATCTCCAGATAGTAAAACTTCCTGAAACAACATGCAAAGTTAGGTACTATATATAGTTTCTCAATTTTTTTTTTTCTGGAAAGAATCCAGGTCTTTATAAGACTCCTACTAGAGGATTGATTATAACAACAACAACAAAAAAAAGTAAAAACAATTCTTTTAGAAGGTTTCTGAATAACTTTTAATCTTAGCATTCTATAATTCTCTACATTAGAAAAGGAGCCAGCCAAGAATATTTCAGTGCACACTTCTTGGCATTATCTGGTAGCAAGTTGTCACAGGACACTACATGCTGTGCAAGGAAGGAGGCTAGGATAGGAAGCACACTGGTAACTCAAGTTTTGAATCAATGAGTCATATTAGCATGTAGCAAATGGATTATTTGGTTTTACAACCTGTTCAGTTTCTTTCAGTGTTTATCAACCAAGCATATAAATTAAGTCATAGACAAAAGCATTTAAATTTAACCAAATGTTTCCCAATGTTATAATTACAAGATCAAAAGGCATCAAACAGTATCCCTTACCCTGTATTTTTCCAATTTCCTACTTTAAATTTTTATTGAAGAAATGAAAAAACATTTCAGGTCTCTATTGTGCAGGCATGTACAGAAAAAAATTAAAACTATATATGCCTTTACCAAAAGATGTAAACACACTTAGTTTTTGATCATCTACTTATTTATATTTACTTTTGTCCATGATTAAGTCAATTCACTGAGAGGCTTACTAGGTTTAATACTGTTTTAAAATATTGAGTGCCATGAAGTACATGAAGAAACATTGGATTGTGGTGTGTGTGTGTGTGTGTGTATGTGTGTGTGTGTGTGTGTGTGTAATTGATTCAATAGTAATCTATTAAAATATCCCGGTTCCTGGGAGCCCTGGGGAAACTGATTAGTTGATATTCTTATGGGTTGCAAACCCCTACAGCTCCTTCAATCCTATCTCTAACTTCTCCATCAGGGACTCCGTTCTCAGTTCAGTAGTTGGCTGCTTCTGTATTTGGCTATGCAGACCCTCTTAGGAGACAGCTATATCAAGCTCCTGTCAGCATGCACTTTTTAAAATAATTGGATAGTTTTTTATTTACATTTCAAATGTTATCCCCTTTCCTGGTTTCCTGTCCATAAACCCCCTATCTCATCCCCCCCATCTTCTATGAGAGTGTTCCCTCACCCAACCACCCACCCCTTTCCACCTCCCTGGCATGACATTCCCCCACACCAATGGGAGGGTTTCTCCCATTGGTATTCTCAATATTGTCTGGGCTTGGTGGTTGTATGTATTCGGGATGAAACCCCAGGCGGGGCAGTCTCTGGATGGCCTTTCCCTCAGTCTCTGCTTCATACTTCTCCATATTTCCTCCTGTGAGTATTTTTCCCCCTCTAAGAAGGACTGAAGCATCCACATTTTGGTCTTTCTTCTTGAGCTTCATGTGGTTTGTGAATTGTATTTTAGGTATTCTGAGCTTTTGGGCGAATATCCACTTATCAGTGAGTCATAACATGTGTGTTCTTTTGTGATTGGGTTACCTCACTCAGGATGATATTTTCTAGTTCTATCCATTTGCCTAAGAATTTCATGAAGTCATTGTTTTTAATAGCTGAGTAGTATTCCATTGTGTAGATGTACCACATTTTCTCTGTCCATTCCTCTGTTGAAGGACATCTGGGTTCTTTCCAGCTTCTGGCTATTGTAAATAAGGCTGTTATGAACATAGTGGAGCATGTGTCCTATGTTGGAGCATCATTTGGGTAAATGCCCAGAGCTCCCAGGGACTAAACCACCATGCCAAGAGTACACTGGGATGGACCTCTGTCTCCAGCCACATATGTAGCCTTGTCAGGTATCAATGGGAAAAGAGGCTCTTGGTCCTGTCGAGGCTTGATGACCCAGTGTAGGGGAATGTCAGGGTGGGAAGGTGGGAGGGAGTGGGAGGTTGTGTGTGGGAGCACCCTTATAGAAACCAGAGGAGGGGAGATGGGATAGTGGGTTTCAGAAGGGGAAACTGAGAAAGGGGATAACATTTGAAATGTAAATTAAAAAATATTCAATAAAAATACCAAGCTTGGTAAAAATAAAATAAAATAAAAATTCAATAAAAAATTCCAGTTACTTGTTTTTCTTTTAAGTGTGCACAAATGCAATCTATAAGAAAAAATAATGGTAAAAATACTGCATAGTTTGTGTGCAGCTTACCCAGATACTTCCTCAGATACTTTTGGTGCTAAAATTATTTCTTGCATCAACTGAGGTTATCTAGCTCAGAACTATGTCCTAAGCGCAAGCTGTGGTTTGTTTTTTCTTGCTTTGATGAAATACTGACCAAAAATAATATGGAAGAATAACAGTTTATTTGGCTTACACTTCCACAGTGCAGTCTATCACCATGACAGCCTGGCAGGAGCTGAGGCAGAGAACATGGGGAAACACTGTTTACTGGCTTGCTTTCTGCTTCTGCTCAGTGCTCTCCTAGGTTTACCTGCAGGGGAGGGGTCACTATCCACAGACGGCTGGGTACACATGCATCAATTAGCAATCAAGAAAATGGTCCCATAGACATCCCAATGGCCAATGCAATGGTGGTGTTCTTTAACTGAGACTGGGTTTCCGCAGATTTATCAAGTAGTCAACCAGGGATAGCCATCACAGTGGCTATCCATGTTCCCATTTTGAAGAAACAATGGTATTTACATGCATAAAATAGACATATCAAATTTTCCAGCCAGTCAAGTTTTACTTCAGAAAATTGGTCATTGCATGAAAAAAAAAATCACCCACTGTGACTGTCAAATCCTCCAGAAATACCTTTGTCAGGACACAATGAAGCTTTGGGGTCTTCAATCTCTTTACTGCAGCTATATTAACCATGCAAATGCTATATTAACTGCAAACCCAAGTTGAATTGATATGTTGATTTTTCCTCTATTTAGAGTATATTAAAGTGATTGTTGTTCACTTGTGCCTTTTAAATATCTTTTATTGGAATGTGTTGGCATGATATTATAAACTGGGTTCAATGCCTTCCATGACCTCAGATCAGTGTCTTTTTGGTCTGCAATGATTTGTTAGTTATAGCAACCATTACATTTACTCTCTTTTAATTGTAACTGCTGCCTATAAACCTGAAGCATCATACTGTCCCACGGAAAGAAAAACATAATGGACTGGAATAGCAGTCGACATTGGCCGTCTGCAGTGTATTGCAGGGAAGGACATTGTTTCCTTTCCTTGCTTTTCACTTTATACTGTGCAGTGAATGTCTTTATATGATTAACAAGTTCTCATGTGAATATGCTATCATAATAAGAGCTGATGTCTAGCAATTTCATCTCAAACTATAAAGCAATAAGATTATCCTAATCTCTATATCATAGAAGATGATTTTCTCACCCCAAAGGTGGGTTACATCTGTGAATAATGTCAGCATTCCTCATCTGGAGGAGTCAAAGTGCACAGATGTGTGCTCTGCAGGGAAGTTACGAAGAAAATCAGTTTCACAACGCTTATGTAAATATGGAGGGACTACTCATTTTTCTCAATTCTTTCTTATCTCTTAAAGGCCAAGACTTAGCTTGTAATATGAAAAATAATATAAGTATGTCTTCACAAGAAATCTTTGTTCAAATAATACTCTTATTGCAGACTTAATATGCGGGTCTTATTGCTAGAATATTCTAAAATAAGCTCTGGAGGAAGTTTCTGCCCTTAAAGTTCAGAAAAATCATCCTGATTAAACAACTCTAAAATAAGCTCTGGAGGACATTTCTGCATTTTAAGTTTAGAAAATCAATCTGATTAAACAATTCTGAGTCCAAAGAAGAAAAGGTAGAGTGGACCCCCTTTCCCCCCAAAAGCTCTCAGTCGTTGGAACCCCTGGGTCTCTGGCCGGTCGGACATTGTCTACAGGTCTTTTGTTAGAGTGGAAGTGTCGTGCTGCGTGCTTTCTCTTTAAGCGTCACACTTGAGAATACGTGTAGGAAAACACTGTCTTTTGCTAGCATTATAAACCCACACACTTGTAAGAGGGTTGAGATTTGGGTTGCTCCTATATACCAATGCTAAATACTGGACTCCAAGGTCTGGTTGTCCCCCAGGGACTAGAAAAGTCCTAATGAACACCAAGGGACGCTATGTAACTTCAAAGTACTGGTTGAACAAAGATGTCTACAGCTGATAGGTGGGCAGAAGAGAGGTAGCCAGAGCTTCAGTTCCCAGGTTTGGGGCCTGAGGCAGGGACCGTAGTAGGAAGAGAGGAAGAAGAAGGTGGAGAGAAGAGAAGATGCCATGGGATAAGGGATGAGGAGAATTGGCTATGAGGGCTGGTCAGATGGAGTAAGAGTGGCACAGGAGGAACATGGCAAGTCATATCTTGCGGTTCCTGATAGGGAAGTAGACATAATAACATCAAGATTAGATTCCACCCAGCTCTAGACTTTAAAGGCTTATTATAAATATAAAGGTTGTGTGGCTTTTATCTGAAAATTGAATGAGGAAAAGCAGGGTAGAAACCCCTGAAACTAATTTATACCATAACATTAGAAAAACAAAATACAATCATGCACAAAGATCCTTGGCTTGATTCTTTCTAGCAGGGTGGTGCCAAAGGGAAAATGTCAAAATTACTCTTCTTGACTTTGGAAGATGAAGCAGAGATAAGCAACAGGTGCACTAACTTACCTCTAGGACATTTTTGTCCCCATTAACTAAGACTTGGTGCAAGCTTACTTGCAGAGTTTCCTCACAGTCCTTAACAAAGCTTCCTGGAGCTCTTCGGCTCGCCTAGCCACACTGCATCTGCAGAGAGTGGGCAAGTCCTGTAAGCCTACCTACTAGATGAGAACACCTTTCCTAGCTATGAGGGAGGAGCTGCTTCCTTCCAGGTGGACAGAACAGAACATGGGCCAGCATCCCATTCAGCAATAAGAAGTGGCTCACAGAGATGGCTTCCTTCATTTTCTCAGGGCTGGTGGGTTATTGATCTTTGATGACAAAAGTAAGCCACTTGATTGTTACAGTGTTTTCTTAGTCATGATTTTATGAAACATGAGAGTTTTCTTTGTTATTTATTTTTTGCAGAGATTTTCAAAAACGTATTATTTTCATGCACACACAATCATCAAGATAGAATTTCCTCGATTATTTTTTAATTGTGAAAAGACAACTGAAACGCATACTGTCATTACTGCAGGCAAGATAATACTTACTATATGCAAAACAGTACAATATACATTTTTCATTACTTCACTTAATCCCTATGAAGTTCTTCGGGGTATATGCTGTTCTGTGTTTTTGAAGATACGGGTACTAAGTCATAGGGAGATAAATATCTTACATAGAGGCTTAAAGCCAGTACAAACCACAATCCTGTTGTAGTCTCTAGTCTCCTTCAAAATTTTATTCATTCCTTTTGGGAAGCATAAATCTATTGATGATCTGCACAAAAAAAGCCGTTTTTTTCCTAACTTATGAAAATCTGATTAGTTTTGTTTTGCCTAGTTGCCAACAGAGGACACAGATTACTGAATTTAGCCCCGGTATTGCCATTTTTCAACCTTGCAGCACCATTAAATTCAATGCGACCTGTCCCCCTGCAGACAGTATAATCTACCCCACCTGTAGGTTCGCTTTTATCTACAAGTTGACATAAAATTTGTTTTCAATTCTTTTATTTCAGTTTTTATACTGTATCTTAAAGACTTCATAAACAAATTTTGAAGTCATAGACCATTCAGTCTATAAGTGCCTGCTACAGAGGTATGAGGACCTGAGTCAAGGCCATAAAAAAGCTAACCTTTCTGGTATATGATCATAATCATAGTGCTTGGAAGGTAGAGACAGGGTATCCCTGTGACTGCCTCTGATTTCTAGTTTAGTTGGTAAGCATTTTAGACCAATGAGAGGCATTGTTTCAAGAAGATTTAGACAGCCCTACTGGAGACACTTGAAGTTGTCCTTGGCCTCTATATGTACATAGCACCTGTGCACATGCAACAACATCTACACATACATGTGCTTGCATGTATACACACACACAAATACATATAAATTTACAACTAAAATAGGAAAAATGCTTTTTATTCAGAAACTTACCTGCTGTATTTATTGAGACACTCAAATGTTTAAAATTCAAGTTAGAAGGTCTGATTTTCCTTTTTAAAATATATTGTATACGTGTGCTTGTGCATGTGAACAGTCTTTTTCCTCAGAGGCCAGAAGAAAAAGTCAGATCCCTCGGTGTTGGACGAACAGGTATTTTAGGGAAGCCAGGCTTCTTTTGTGGATGCTGGGATTTTAGATTTTGAGCAATTAGAGTCCTTAACTGCTGAGCCATTTCTCCAGCCCCAGTTTGGTTCCTTTTTGGGAGGTTCTAGCTGAACTAAATGTCTTTCCATGTGTCTAGAGAATTCCTTGACATGAGGAATTTGGGCTGATTTTTTTCTTAATCGCAATATTTTTAATTAATTTGCATTTTGCTTCCAAAGTAAGGTTTCGTCTCCAGCTTGGATAATTCTATTCTGACCCTCAAGTCAGCATCGATACTCAGAGACTCTAAACAAAAAACATCATCTTTTAAAATCTCATCTTCACTATTTTATCAGGATAGGTTTTTTTTCCCCTCTGTTATACAGTGAAAACACCACCATCAAACAAAGCCTGATTTGAGCATGCTTCACCAGCAGTTCTCCAGAATCCCCTGTTCTTTCTCTACATCAAACAAGAGAAACCTTACAGAGATTTTCTTCTACTGAGACAGAAAGCCTTCCAAAATTGACTCATTTTCCCCATCCAGTGCATGTTGACCTGAGAATTCTTGTAAAACCTTTACAGACAGTAGGCAGTTCAATATTTATCTTGAGTACCCCTAGAAAACATCTTAGAATGTTTCAACTGCCCAATTCGTGGATTCAGTAGCTTGGACTTATTATTAGATAGCCCTTTCAACACAATTTAAATGAGTTATGCTAATGGATACTTTTCATTTTCTTTTTGTCTCTTCCTCTTTTGTATGTGTGCATGTGTGCATGAGTACAAGTGAAGACTGTGGTTGAGGCCTGGAATCATTCTTCATTGTTCTCCATTTTTGCTCTGTTTTGAGTCAGTCTCCTCATTGAATCTAGAGCTTACAGAAAGAGCTAGTCTAGCTGGTCAGCTCGCTCCAAGGATTCCCTTTCTCCATTTTTTTAAGGCTGCAATTACACATAGGACCTACAGCCACCCTATGCTTCTGTGTTTGGGTTCTAAATTTCAGTCTTTTTGCTTGTGTTCAAGTGCTTTAACTGCTGCCTTCTCCTCAGACAGACACTCCTCAAACAGACACTCGTGACAGACACTCTGGGTTAGCTTTAGTACATGGTTCCAAGAACACTGTCAATATGATTTAAATAAGAACTAAGTACAGGCTGTTTTATTCTAAGAGGGGGGGGGCGTAGTCTGTCAAACAAGGAAGGTTGTTCAGTTACCCTAAATGAAAAAGTCATGAAGAAAAGGTTTTGAATGTTTTATTAACAGAATGTTCTGCAAAGCTCTGACTTTTTTCCTGAAGAAAAGTGGGTAATTATTAAGTTGCAAGAGCTTGAATGGATTTCAAAAGCTCTGTGAGTCATCTAGAATGCCATGCTTATTAGAGCTTTGTTGAGTGTAACCTTTTGCACTTAGGAGGGTGTTTCTGCAAAATTCATCTCTCTATAAACCCGAATTGAATTTTATTTTTTTTGAATTGAGTTCTGACAGTTAAGTAGCAAACCCAGAGTTGTAAGTCAATAATCATTCTACCTACAGGACTGGCATTATATTTCCAATAGTTTTTCTTGAGGCCATTAGCTATTTGATTGCTATTATATCACTGCGCATTAAATTTATGGACTTCTTAGTCATTATGATAATGATGAGGAAATATACTTTAAACTGCATAGTATGTCATGAAGTCCCTTTACAATAGGTTTTGTTTGTCCATAACAAAGGCCACTATAGAAACCTGCTTCAGCTGTGGTTTTTTAAACAGCAGGGAAAATATTTTAACAAGTGATTTATGAGTATATGCAAGTTCATGCTATATAAATTAGCATGAATAGACAAGAGCAACAACTACAACAAGAAAAGCATCCTCTTCTCTTTAGCCGAGTCATGTAGAATAACAGATAGTACATTTGTAGCTCTTTGCATTAAGTTAAATAAACAGTAACATGGAGTAAAATTACAGTTTGGCCAATGGACCACATATGAGAAGTATCCACATAAGATTAAACTGGAATTGAGTACTTATTGACTAATGATGTCATAAGCATCATTAATATAGTAGTGTAATGAATTACTCAGACACTGGTTGTAATGGTGTTTTAGGACATGTACTACAATTCTGGTTGTAAAGTGTGGCATGTATTCTTATGGCATTATCTAATATCTGATGAATATGACAAGAATAATGGTCCTAGTTTATATGCTTCTTATGTTTTGCTTCTATCCTTTTTTAATTAAAAATGCTATTTTTAATTAAAAGTTTACAATGAGATGGTGTACTGTTTCATGTTGGCAGCAATTTTATACTAGTTATAACCTCTCACCTGGCATCACAAGGCTGTACTGTAGGGGTAAATAGTTTGGGTGAGTCAGCCTTGGGTTAAGCTCAGTCTGTGATGCTTTCAAAATGACACCTCTCAGAATGACTTCTGCCATTACACAATGTATGACTGCAATGGCATGGTTGGTATTGCAGACTACTTTCACTAGTGTGTCTAGAGTCCTTTGCCAAGCACTGGGCTATTCATCATCTCATGTGATCTTCACAGGAAATCCATGAACGTGTCTCATCTCCCTTTAAAAACAGACACTCTAAGAGTCACTTTGCCTGAATAGTGATACATCGTTTGGCTGAAACTTTCATCTATTCCATTCTAAGTGCCATGTTTACTCCCACTCTGTGATGTTACTTCTCTGAATAAAAACTAAGTAATAGGAACTTCCATGAGAATAAATGAACTGATTCTGACCTGTAGAACGTCAATCTTTTTTTCAGAGGACCAGTACTGCTAATGACCTCTGGATTTAAGATGTTTTCCATATCTGGAATAGCTTTGATTTTAAGTAAGGAATTGCCCTGAGGCACATGCAACATCTATTACATTAACAAGCAACGGAAAATAATCCACGGTCAGTACAGTTGTATTTAATATCTCCTTAAATGTTCTCAAACTCATGATGTTACACACCCATTGTGTGGTAAGAAGAAAGAAGTTACCGACAGAAAAGTGTCTACTTTTAGACTGGCTTGACAAATAAATCTGGCCACATAATGTGAGTTCAGAGGAGGTCTGGATGCTAACCCTAAACACAGAACTAGTAAACTAGCTGAAAAATTGAGGATAATTAAAGAAAACTCACAGTCCAATGTTCATGAGAATTATTAGAAGATGAAGAATATAGATCTTTTTCTTTGGAGCTTCTATCAGATAGGGATAGTATTTAAGACAGAACTCTGTCTTAGGATGGCAAGAGTATTAATAAGGGCATCAAGGGATTGAAAAGGACACTATTCCAAAGTTAACATTTAGCTAAGCAATAATCCAAAAAAGTAAAGTGATTCGAGGTAAAAAAATCCCTGCTTAGGTTTCCATTTTAATATAGTGACTGATGCATCTTTTTCTTGCATCAGGTTCTGAAAGTAGCTGGAGATGACCTTAACTTTCCGTCTCCACCTCCCAAGTTCTGGGATGACAGTTGCGCACTGCCACGTCTAGTTTTACTTAGATCCATTTCATTAAGCACATTGAATTATGCTATAACTTTGTAACTTTTTATGCATATAGAACATTATCCCAGGGTACTTGTATAAAGAAAGAACTTTGCTGAAACCTGTTTTAACATTTACACTTTCCACGATTTCTCTCCCAATTAAGCCCAATTTAGTACTGAACTTTAGAGACACAGTTCTCAACCAGTCATGATTTTATTTTCACTTGGCAATGTTTGGAGATATTTTTGGTTGTCACAAACGGGGAGGAGGGTACTACTGGCATCCAGTGAACAAAGCTACCACTAACCATTCTGCAAAGCACAGAGAAGCCTCACAGTACAGAGCTATCCATTCCCAAATGACAGTAGTTCTGAGGGGGAAGAAACAAGCTTTCAAGCAATATAAAACCCAACCAAAATGCTGTCTTAATCTATTCAAACTGCTGCAGCACTATGCATTCTCACTGGCAGACTGGAAAAGCACACTTCCAGTTGAATGTCTGAATGTCTCCAGGGAGAAGTGACATGTGGTTAGAAAACTGAGGTGTAAAGCCCTGCTGTGAATCTAGGCAGCACCATCCAAGGGGTTGGGACCTGGGACAATGAGAAAGCAGAAGGGAGAAGTTGGTGCAGCCTTCTGTTAGTGGGTGTGCTTTTTGTTGTTTCCCTAACTTCTTCAGCCTTCAATGATGGACTTGCATCAGCAACTCTTAAGGGCCTCGGACTGGGACTTCATTATTGGGCTTGTTTTCAGGCTTGGTCTTCTAGTTATTTGGACTCAACCAAATACCTACTTCCCTGGTTCTCTAGTCTGTGGTCGGACAAAGAGAAACCATTTAGCTTTTGATTGCCCTAAGCCAGTCTAATAGTTTGCCTCTTATAATTGTGCATACTTATTTATTCTGTTTAACTATGGAGCCCTGGCTGTTACAACTACATTGGGTATAAGCAACAAGAAGAAGGCCCTGCAGACTCTACCCATTCAGGACTCTAATTTTTTCTTTCAGCTGTGTGTACAGTGGTTTCTGGACACCCTGATGGAGGAAATGGAGGATTCGGGACCACAGCTTGTCTCCAACACTCATACCACAGGTGGTGCCCAGAATATGGGTCCATAGATAGAGGAAGCACACATTCATAACACAAGTGCCCGGACCCTTTTTATTAGGTTCCATTGTCCCCATCTCAGATGCCAAGTTGAGTAACAATAAGTATGTATTCAGGTACTTTCATCAAGTTAAGGACAAAAGAGTATCTAACCTAAGAGTGGTGCTTGAGAACACCATTGTAATAGGGCTAGACATGAAGCTACACATTCCAGCTAAAATATATGAATTGTATGTCCATGTGTAACCTGAGATCAAGTACAAAATGTCTCCTAGAGCTTTGTTAGAATCTGGGTTTTGACTCAGATCTATAGATTCATCATCCACATTTGCCACACAATGTTAATAATTGCATAGGTTCAAATAATCAATCTAAACATTGTGCATAAGTTATCTGGCTTAGAAAGGAATCTTTAGAAATCATTGCAATGGTATTGTGATGTTAATAATATCAACTGGGCAGTGAAGAAAGGCTGATGACAAGAAATAATTTAATGGAAGAAATTTCCAAAAGGAGACAAAGATTGGCTTAAAGTATATTCATTGCCAGTGTCTAGACAACTATTTCTACATTTCATTTAGCAGATCAAAACATTCATTAGTAAGTCAGTGTTTGGTTGGCATGATAGACATGGGAATGTCCAAGATAGGCCAGTTAGCTCATCTGAAAACACTAGAGAAAACTCTACTCCCAATCTCATTCTTCATTGGACAACTACAAGTTCCTTGTGCTGGTAGGTAGGCCTAAGGATCTTGTTTTTTGGAGGCAGTCAGCAGGGGTCACGTGTAGGTACAGATGCCTCTCATATTCTTTTACATGTGTCTCTCTTCTATATTCATAGCAGAGTCATTCAGTAAATCCCGACAGTCCTCTAAGTCACATATTTAGTCACTGGCCAAAGAAAATTGTTTGATCTACATGGGTCATATAAGTGAGCTCCCTTTCTTCTTTTTAAAAACGTGTAAAAAAGATTTATTTTATGTATATGAGTACACTGTAGCTGTCTTCAGACACACCATAAGAGGGCATGGTATCCTATTATAGATGGTTATGTGTTTGTTAGGGATTGAACCCCTGACCTCTGGAACAGCAGTCAGTGTTCTTAACCGCTGAGCCATCTCTCCAGCTCCATATGCCCCCCTTTCTAAGGCCAATTGTCACATTCTGTAATCTCATTATATGTATATAAAATTCATCATGTCAGAAATCTGGAGATTGTACTGGGAGCAGGAAGTCTTGAAGGGTATCATAGATTTCTTTCTCAATGCAAATCTGTTCAACTGGATCCCTGGCCATAAAACAAGGGATGACTAAAGGGAGGTGTGCCGTGAACCATACATCTGGATTTCGAGGACTTCTAGAGATCTCTTTTTCTTTGTTTGTTTGTTTGTCAGGTTTGCATTTAAACTTAAAAATGAACCGGAAGTTTTTAGTCTCAAAAATTTAAACAACTGGGACAGGGGCTCGAGACCCCAAAAGTACAACAATGCCAAGCAACCAGAGCTTCCAGGGACTAAGCCACTACCTAAAGACTATACATGGACTGACCCTGGACTCTGACCCCATAGGTAGCAATGAATATCCTAGTAAGAGCACCAGTGGAAGGGGAAGCCCTGGGTCCTGCTAAGACTGAACCCCCAGTGAACTAGTCTATGGGGGGGGGCGGCAATGGGGGGAGGGTTGGGAGGGGAACACCCATAAGGAAGGGGAGGGAGGAGGGGGATGTTTGCCCGGAAACCGGGAAAGGGAATAACACTCGAAATGTATATAAGAAATACTCAAGTTAATAAAAAAAAAAAAAGATTAGACTCAAAAAAAAAAAAAAAAAGAAACAACTGCTGTGGACACTAGGGGAGAAAGATTAACAGAGAGACAGTGAAAGAAGGTTTGAAGGCCAGTAATGAGACCCCTCGGTAGTGGGACTGCTTCTGGGAGCTAGAGTGTTTTATACAGGGGAAGTGGTCATGGACTACAGTGATCTGATAGAAATGCAGAAAGGCAGAAGGGCTGTTGCTTCCAAGGGCTGTTAGGAATGAGTTCTCCTCCAAGGACAACACTTCTGCAGCAAATTCAAACAAATGTGTGGGGAAAGGTAATGGTATTGATTTTTTTTTACCTTAAAAAGCCAGCATAAAAACTATAACTAAAGGAATGGTAGTTCATGCATAAGGATTTCATGTAGGTGGATGACATCATTTACTTACTTGTCTCTCTGATTTTTTTATAAGTCACAGGAAGATACTATTTTTTTTTATATTTCATGGATTATAAAGCAAAGGCTATTGTTAACTTGGTAACAGTGGAGGCTTTCCCAAGCAAGTTTAATAAGACGTTCAAACAAAAGAGAACCCTGGGTCAATTATTTTATCTTCATTCACATTTTATTGCAGATAAGAGATTGTGAAATATGAGACTGACAAGAACAGTGGGTGACACCTCATCTGTCATAAGTGTCCTGGGTGCAGCAGTAGCCTTGGGAGGACTGCCTTCGTCCTTCACACTTCTTACCCTGATGCACACAGCCCAGAAAAGTGAGAGACAGGCTTTCTGTCTTTTGGATGCCTCACTTCTTAATCTCAGAGCCTGGACTGACAGCATGATGCTTTAGTTTGGTTTAGGCTGATGTTCGACTTGCGGTTACTATAGTGACTTACTGTAGAGACTGTAGAAAAATGTGAAAGAGATTGCTCTAAAGAAATGAATTCTTCTGATCCAAGTGACACCATATCCTTGAATATCAGCTAAAAATAGTTATAACAAGTGGAATTGATGTTCAGAAACATCCATTTTCTTTAGGTTTGAAGTTTTACTATGTGTATGTATGTGAATATATATATATATATATATATTCATGTATGCAAGTCAGCCTCACAGTGTACATGTGAAAGCCAGATACCAATGTTGGTTAGCTTTTTCTATAGTTTTCCACCTTGTATGAGACAGGATCTCTCACTGAATGTGACACTAAACAATTTATCATGCCTGAAAGTCCAAGGATCTCCCTGTGTCTACCTCCCCAACACCAGACTCATAGATATGAACATACACCATAGTTTCTAGATTCTGCATGGGTGCTGGTGACCTGAACTCAGGGTTCCTCACTTGTACAACAAGGACTTTACCAACTGAGCTATTTCCCTAGCCCTGAATTCCATCCACAATACTCATAACAGTCGGTGGTGTAAAGGGATTTTCCCAGGAATGGACAGTCACTTGATCGTTTATTAGAAAGATAGTCAAATGTTCTGTGCACCTGCTTCCCTCAGGACTTCTCATGAGTGTATTTTTACAATTAAAAAAATAGTTAATGCTGTTATGATTGATGCCCCCATGCCCTCAGAAAGAGACCTAGTCTATAATAGGAAATTGGGAGCATATCTCTCTTTCTGTTTTTAAAATGTGTGTTAATTACAGATATTATCTTTGTTTTCTTTTTAAGTTGGTTTAAGAAAGCATATGGGGCACATGACTGAATGGCTATCTTTGGAACCTGTCCATTTCCTCAGAACTTGGATATGATCCCTAGGAAAGAACTACAGAGGAAGACAATGCTAATGAGTGAGAAGCTAATGAAGTGACACTTAGTGCCAGTTTTTAAGAGTTCTCCATGTGTGCATGTCGGTACATCTTCTCATTTTCTCAATGCAGCAAGACGCTATTTGTAAAGGAGGAAGTGAAATCATGTGGGCTTTGGTAGAGCTCAGTACAAATATCACATTTCTAATCACAGTCAGATGCAAAGCTTCCACTAATGAAGCTATAGTATACCACTTCCCTGTCTCCAACACCCTAATGAACCCTCCCTTTTATCCAACATCAAGCAAGATGGTCACTGCTTCCTACAAGGTTAGCCTTCATTTCATGTCTCTAATGCTAGTGACTGAGCATGCACAAGCCAACTCCTACTTGGCAGTGACTGTATTTCTGCTCCCTCTTCCTGAGTTCTGTTCCCACCAATATCAGCATGGCTCGCTGTCTTATCTGGAACCAAATGTGAAATAAATGATTTATAATTTTCATGCTTATCAATTATCATATCATGTGGGTCTTTAATCATTACCCCTTCACCCAGCTTTAGCATTCATTACCACACTTATAAATAGATTAATTTTTGTTGTGTCCCTTGTTCTCTATGCATGAGAACAGAACCTTGTTTAGCTCAGTATGGTGTCCCCTTGTGCTTGACCAGAGCCCATTATTCAGCAATCACCTCAATATTACTGAGCAAGTACATGAATTATTAACATTTTATACAGCAAAGAAACGTACTGTGTGCATTTTGTTATGGTCTTATATCCAATACTTAAAAATTTATTAGGGATTTGTTGCCAATCTTCTTTGAGGTGGACTACCGAGGAGAGATTATTTCCTGGTATAGATAGGTCTAATTTTCCAGATAATAGAGAGCAAGATGTTCAAAGTTCTCCATTTTGGAGGAAGTAATAGAGTTTTAAGAATAAAATACAAAGGGAATTCATGTGCATTAATAGAGAAAAGAGGGGACAGAGGAGGTCAGAAATGTGTGATTGTTGCAGTGCCAGTATTGGGAGGTGCAGGAAGAGGATCTCACGCTCCAACATTTTGCAGTACATATTTTTAACTTAAAAATATTCTTTTAGACTTCATACATATATAGAGTAAAATATTATCAGATCTAACTCATTCCTCTAACCCTGCCCTTCAGTACAGATTTTACTGGTAATATTTTAAGGAAGAATTTCCTTCTTATATGTGATTCACTATGAGCGTAAAGACTAACTAGCTTATGACAAGAGCCGAGCTTAGCTTTCTTCCTTTTCTGATGGAGAAAATCACATAAATATTGAGAAGGCTTGAAACTCCCACTTTAAGTGGAAGGGGGAGACTATATTATAGATAGTTTATGTCTGTTTGAGAGACGAATCAAAAATTTTCCAGCTGTCCATTATAGTTCTACATCCAACAGAAAAAATATATTGCTATTAAAAACAATAAAATATTTTTTTATTTTTTCTTGCCCTGAAGAATTTTCTCAATATAATTCAGGATTTTACTTGTTAATGTGGCTTCTACTGATGCCACAAAAATCAAGGTCATGATATGGTTAGTAATAATTTCAAGTATTAGTCTGTAATCCATGTATTTTCTTGTGACCATGCACCATATGTATCCTTGATACCTTTCTCACTCTCCTATTTGACCAGTGTCACCATAGCCCAAGTCCATAAAGAAGCAGGGTCTCCCCCTGCTTCATCTATAATGATGGAACAACTGATCTGCCGTCACGGCTCTCCAGCTCCACACACGAAACACAATTAGGTGCTTCCTGTCCTTATGTGCTCATGCTTTATAATGAGCTCGCTTGCTGCTAGAAAGCCCTCAAAAATTAGGAATAGCATCTAAATCTTTGTTCTGTCTATGTAATTGAAATTTTCTCAAGTCGCACGTGGTAAAAGAAGAAAAGCATTTCAAAATTGCATTTAAGAAAGTGTGTACAAGACACAGTATTTTTCTTTACTTTTACTCAAATTCATGTCCTTGACCTTTTATGAAGGATATACTTCTGCATTTATTATCGGGTTATGTCCATCAAGCTTAGTGCAAGTCGAAAGGCACTAAGTCACTTGCAGACAGCTGAGCTTTAATAGTCCAGCACTGTCAAAGCTAGATGTTGTCAATGGTATCTAAAATAAAGTGTATCTTTATTATTAATAGTGAAACATATCATTCACACAGACTCATACGGATATTTCATGGAAACACAGGACAAAACATAAAGACCAATGTTACCAAAAATCCTGGCAACACACTACTTCATAGAATATCCAGTTTTTTCACTTTCAGCAATGCATATCTTCTGGGAGCTGTGCCTTGCTTCTGTTGTCCAGCATTTTGAGAATTTATCACATGACTTACTCTAGATTGGATGAAGGCTA
The DNA here is from genome assembly GCF_021556685.1 of Rattus norvegicus. Taxonomy (NCBI): domain Eukaryota; kingdom Metazoa; phylum Chordata; class Mammalia; order Rodentia; family Muridae; genus Rattus; species Rattus norvegicus. The sequence goes on from NC_141549.1 coordinate 29,629,107, forward strand.
ACATCCAAAACCAGGAGTACAGTTAGTACTGAATGTATGTCACTTCGATCCCATCATTAAGTTTGAGAATCTTAGGTGTGGAGGCTGGACTGTACTTGACTGTTCTCATGACTTCCTGGATGCAAGAACTTGTCACACATGAGTGTTCCCTCCACCAGGGGTGCTGCAGTTTTACCTGTATCTCCATGATTACAGCACAGCACAGTGTCTATACATGGAAGGTACTCTAATTGTTTTCAACAATAGATCAAATTATGGAAGAAAGACAATGTGTAGAGGGAGCTAGCAACACTTCTGTACGGTTCTGTGTTAGATATTGAACATGTAATACATAAATATAATATTTCAATTAAAAGCATCCATTCTCTATTTACAAAGAAGTGAAGTAGGTAATTTGACACTACTGCATGAGTTACGTCATTGGTTCTACTCTCACAGTGTGTTGCTTCTGTGCTTTCTCCTTTTCTTCTTTTATAACTTTTACTATTTAATTCCTTTTCAAGATAAATAATTTGTAACTCACATTTAAAGAGGAGAAGATATAAACCTTCAATGCATATGACTCAAGTCAGAGAGAATTTTATGCTTCTCTGTTATGGGTGAAGACGCTAGTTACTCAGATGGTTTGGTCAATGAATCATGTCCAGCTTGCATGCTTTTTTCCATCATGATAAGGCGGTGCCTTCTCTGAAGATGAATGGACGTTTCAAATGGTAGTTGTGCAGCCAGAATTTACCACGAATACAAACTCCCTCAAAAGGTATTTTCTTTTGCTAATGATAGACCATTGACCTCACTCTTTTTAAAATATAATGAATGATTGAACACACAAATAGGAAACACAGGACACAGTTACACATATATTTTTCTCTCAGCTGTCTGTGCAACATTCACATCCCTGTATCCTTTGCAGATGTGCTAGTTAAGGATTAGAACTTTAAAAACCTGCGATTTCATATATGTATATGATGCATGGTAATCAAGCCTACTTCGCTCCCCTCCCAGGACATTTCTATGCCATCCTTCCCACCCATGTCATGCATTTTTTCCCTTTTGTAAGCCTTCTTCTAGGTCTACTTCATGTTGTCTCTATGCACATGGGTGTGAGATCATTATATCCTTGAAAAAAAAATCTGCCTCTACCTCCTTAGAAGGCATCAGTTGGCAATAGCTCTTCAGCTAAGGTCTGAACTTTCTGAGATCTTCCACAACCTACCCCTGGATTGTGACTGGCTTGGTCTTGGGTATGCAGTCCCACATGCTAGGGGTTTGTATCTATAACAATGCTGTCAGGTTATGATGTTTTATATAAAATATGTATTTTATTTAAAATGTGAAAAAATGATTCGTGTGAAGATTGTTCTTCGATCATTTCATGATGTATTCAGGGGGTTCTGAATTTCTGTACATCTCCACTCTCTTTTAGGTCCATTGCCTCATCATTACTGCTATTCCTTATCACATGCTTTTCCCACATTCATGTCTTTTTGTCTAGTGATGCACTAATTGAACTTGTTCTGTGTGACTTGGATTTAGAGCTTTATTGGAACCTACTAGATTCAGCAGTACACAGCTGAGGAAAATGTCTGCTCAAACCCCTTGCTCTGAATCTATCCATAGCCAGAGATGTTCAGCAGAGAGGGCTTGAGTCCTTTGAGCTTCTCCCCCCTCCATGGTTGGCTGTATTGCTGGCCCAGTGCAAGTAACCCTGGCTGCTTACATGATTACATTGGCTGTGTCATGCCTAGGAGCTGGCATTTCACAACTCCCTTTCATATCTTCTGAAACTTGCACTTGTTGATGCACTGGAATTATTATTATAACATATGGCATGTTCTTTTTTGCAAAGTATAGAGAAAATTGTCAGCTGATTCCTCAAGAATATATTTTTTAAGTGTTGTAGTGATAACTCCCAAATCTAAGACTTTGGGATCAAGAGATAAGACTATTAATTTCATTTGGGGCTTATGTATTTGTTTATGATATTTTATATTTTCATTTTTTTGGAAAAAAATTGCAAGAGTATAAGGGAACCAAATACAATAGGAAATCTACCTAATGCATTGAGGTAAACGAAGATCCTTGTATTTAATATTTCATTTCTACAGAGATAAATTCTTAAAGCCTTAATGATATTTAATATTTTTGTAGTGATATCTCTGGAGTGTTTTTAAACGTTAGTTCCCTACTGCTTTTCAGATTGTGGACTGTTTTTTTTCCCGTGTTCCTCCTCAAGAATGTCCTTCTCCCCATAAGGCACTTTTGAATTAGGAGTAGATTGACACCCTGTGCACCTTAGCAAAGCTAACACACAGTGAAGCTGAAGCCTGCCTCTCTATGATAAAATAATATGAACTCGCTATCATTCTCAAACTATTTTAATACGTACCTTTAATCTATATCTTTTTCTTCCTCTTTTACTGATCCGAGCTCACATGAGATTGAAAGATGTTCATGCCCTGAATCATAAAGATTCACTTATGAGTGACTCTTCTTATTTTTGATGCTCAGTACAGAGTAGAGCTGCTACAGAGAAAAGAAAGGAGGGGCTAGGGGCAGGGGAAGCCCCCCAGAGCTGAAGATATTAACTCTGATTTCTCTCAGGATCAGAGACATAAAATGCTACCTCCTGTTAAATAACCATCATTCATGAAAATCAAGTAACAAGAAAATATATCTGGTAGAGAGCTAATATTCAATACATACAAAGAACTCAAGAAGTTAGACTACAGAGAGCCAAATAACCCTATGAAAAATATGGGGTACTGAGATAAACAAACTGAGTAATGTCAAATGGCAGAGAAACACCTAAAGAAATGTTCAACATCTTTAGTCATAAGGGAAATGCAAATCAAAACAACCCTGAGATTCCACCTCACACCAGTCAGAATGGCTGAGATCAAAAATTCAGGTGACAGCAGATGCTGCTGAGGATGTGGAGAAAGAGGAACACTCCTCCATTGTTGGTGGGATTACAAGCTGGTACAACCACTCTGGAAATCAGTCTGGAGGTTCCTCAGAAAATTGGACATTGTACTACCTGAAGACCCAGTTATATTACTCCTGGACATACATACACTTAAAAGGGTTAGGTGCATCCTCTCTTACTGAGTCCAGACCCAGCAGTCCTCTGCTGCATATGTGTTGGGGGTCTCATATCTGTTGTCATATGCTGCCTTGTTGGTTACTCAGTGTCTGAAATATCCTAGGGAGCCAGGTTATTTGAGACCCTTGTCTTCTTCCTATGGGGTCGCCCTCCTCCTTAGATTCTTCCAGCTTTTCCCTAATTCAACCACAGGGGTCACCAACTTCTGCCCATTGGTTAGGTGTAAATATCTGCATCTGACTCTTGCAGCTGCTTTTGGGCTTTCTGGAGGAGACCTATTCCTTTTGCTGAAGTAAGGATGGTTTGTTTTCATTTTGGAGGAATTGAATATGTCTTCTTACCTTAAATATAGGAACCCACAGCTGGAATTCAGTTAATCAGAGATCTTTTCTCTGGTTGTTGGATTGGAGTTTGGTTTATATCCTGTGTTAGTCTAATCAGAGATATACATGGAATTCAAACATATGTTTGGGATCCAAGGTGAGACAGGCACAGGCATCCCTGGTTAAATTTGGTGCCACAAAACCAACAAAATGGCAAATGAAAGAAGGTGACCTGTAGGGAGTATGCAGAGTTGCCAAGAGTGAGGTGGTTGGGGGGTGAAAGAATGTTCTATATAGATGTATGAAATTATGAAGGAATAAATTTAATGGAGTTCAAGAAATTCATTAGAGTTGAATATAAATTCATTATACACATTTCACCTACCGTCATATAAAAGAAGACACATAAAGAGATATGAACTCAATTATTGAGCTCTTATTACTATTACAAAAAGAGTTTCTTGAAGGGTTTGTAGTTGTTTAGCACCTAAGATAAACTTTAGAATTTATGAACCATATCTTCATAAAGTGGGTTGTATAGCCTGGAGCAGGTTATCTTCCCAAGTCTCTTTATCATATGTGGTCATGAGTGGAGATAGGACAGATGGAATTCATTACAGAAAGATATCAATTAACTTATGAAATTACTCTTATCTGGGACATGGATCTTTCTCTGTTTAATGAAATAAGCTGTATTGCTAATCTTTCCCCACATGTATTTACTAATTTTCTGGTTGACATGATTCCTTTAAATGTTTTCATCACTATTTTGAATGCATTGTTGCCTGTACCCAGGATATTAGATAACTATTGTCTCTTTGCTTATGCAGAGACCTTCTTTGCCATCCAAATATGAATACTCATGATTCAAAAGTCCTAGACTTGAAGGGGAAAGGAAGCAAGATGAAAAGAGTTTTCTTTTAAAAGTGGAAAAATTTTGCTTTGATTTTAGTAAGGAATAACTTGTTAGTAGAAGAATGTATTTAAGAAAATCATCTATGAAAACAATGTATGGATAGATTCAGTGAACTGATTCTTTGATTTCCAAGCAAGTGTTTTTAATTTTGGTAACCGTTCTGTTAACTTAATGAAACATTGTTTCTCTAAATAAGACATTTTCTATAAAACAATGGAGTTGTCTTTGCAATGGTTTCCCTGTGAATTTGGCCACTAGGAGTGTGACATCTCATTTCTTATTTGTCATTGTGCTTGTTTAAGGAATGTGTTTGAAGTTGAAACAAGGTTGGTAAGTCTCTTGACTTGTAGAGCTCAAAGGGAGATATCCTTTGCTAATGGGGTCAATTTCATGGTTGAATATAAGTCATTGGGTATTTTAAATCATAAGCTTTTTTTTAAACTGCAGAAAATAGTCTTTATGAAAATCCTGCTAGTCATGCAGCCAGGGTTTGTCTGGTGTTTTCTGTATCTTCATAGAAAGGATTCTTCCAAATCTTACTTCATAGAAAACAAACTTCTACCTAACCGATCCTTTGGATGTCTGCTATTCAAAAATCAGTTATGTAGTCGTAATCTTGTTTATTAGTACAAACAGGCAAAAGTTGTCAAAGGAATTGAGAGGTAGGACTTAAAGTTGAAATGTTGGCAGGGAACTACATTTACTAAAGTAGTAGGGGAGGGAAATAAACAGTAGACATTTGGTGAGTAGAGTGAATTCTACAGATCATATTGTCAAGGTTCAGCCTTTTCTGCTATGGGACTAAGGGACAAGAAATATGGAAAGGAGAAGGGAAAACAGAAAAAGGCCAGAGGCAAAATGATTCCAACTTGGAGAATCCGTGTGTCATTCATATCCAGCCATGGTTGAAGTCAAGTGGTAGATCATGTTTTGTGAAGTTTTCCATCACCGGTGGAAGAAGTCTGCCCAGGGCATTCCAGGGAACTTTTCTTTTCATCTCTCACACAGGTGAAGTCAGCTAAGCCCAGAGCTTTGATCAGCTTCACATTGGATATTTCTCTTCCTCTGGGCTATTTCCTATGAGGTTCACCTTGAGATCAAACAACTACCTGTTATTGCTTCTCTCCTATTAAACCACAGGTTCTTGAGACACTTGTTCAAAGAACTACAAAATATATAGATACAAACATTCAAAGAAAGTTGTTTTGCCATTACTACATACAGGAGATTATTACCACTTAATAATTAATTAAAGGAGGAAACCAATTTTTTTTTTTGGTCAGAGAAGAAGAGTTTCATTTTGACAATGACCCTTGATGAAGTACTAAATAGTCAGGAAATATACAGATGTTCTGATTCAAAGATATATACGACAAACTGTCTGCTAGGGAGTAGTTGTGTGGGGTACATCAGTGGCAAGTTGCTGCAAAGGGCCTTAAGTAGTATGACACTATCTAGAAACTAAGTGACAGGCAGTATGTTGTGGCTAGGAGACAGTTATCACTGGAAAGGTTCTGAAAGCTCCTAGTCAAGTGAGTATATATTAATGGGGATGGAGAATGTGAAAGAATGTATATAATTTAATGATTGGTAAGAGTTAGCGACATCAGGAAGAAGGACAAGGAAATACTGATCCTGAAGTTTAAAACTGTAGAATTCAATGGATTGCAAGGAAAGTGAAGATTTGACTCAGCAGAACTGAGGGACGTAAGAGGCCATCAATGCAAAAGAAAATTATACTAGTAAAACATAATTAAACTGAGACCCAGAGTAATTAAAAATAGTAGTACTAAACAAAAATAGATATAAAGAAACAAAGCTCAGAATCATGGATGATTTAAATTCTGCATTTGATTGACAATATCAACACAGCAGCTAATGGTTGTTTATCTGACGTATGACTTTTGATGTGTTGCTATATTCATGCCATTTAATTTGAAACCCAATGTCATGAAGTAAAAATGACTAGTGACCCTTTGAAGATTGACGTTCAGAATCGGTAACTTTGAAGGCCACGGAGCTCACAAGTCGCGAGTTGAGACTTGTGACCACTGAGTTGTAAGGATTTGGACATCAAAATGTATTTCACTTACTTTCAACATGAGGGCATGGAAGATATTATCTCCCTGGGTCCTTGGAAGGAATAATTAGTTTTAGATACAAGCCAAGTTTATATGACAGATATCAAAAGGAACCAGAGAGCTGACCCAATAATTGAATTGAGGACTTTCCGGAATGTGAGTCACACTTGGAAGTGACTGGAATTCTGCTACTCTGTTCTCCCCAGAAAACTCACTGCCTCAGTCACCAGCTCCATGGGGCCTTATCTTCCAGTTCACTTGGAAGAGAACTCTCAGAAGGACTTCTTCCTTAGAACTAAGAGAGGGGAACTGGAACGAGGGAAGGGAGAAACCTGGGATATAAAAATAAAGGAGGCCTCTCAAGGACAGGCACACATAGGGCCAGCACTTACTGAAAACCTTCTTCTGTTTTCCTCCCAGGATACTGTTTTTCTCACTCCATCTGCTTCACCCTTTGATACTAATGTTGGGAAGAAGAAACAGTTTGATTGATGGGAAGGTGAGAGTTTTGAATTCACCAAAGCATTCCAGGTTTACAGACTGCATTGGGAACCCTACAACTGTTTGTCATGGATCATCAGGTCATTCAGCCAAGGCCAGACTAAAACCTCCCATTATTTATACCTATGACACTCACATGGGACTTTTGAGAATTCTCTTACTGCTCTGTTCTCCATTTCTAGAAAAGTGACTGATGGTGACATGTCACTCGAGCCACTGTGCTCAGTAATCAGGAAGTACCTAAAAATTCTTCAAAGGCACAAATGTAAAATCAAGAGCCATGTTCTCCGAATAATTTTCAAAAGAAATATTTTTTCTTATACTTTAATTTTTTTACACAGAATCTGACTTTTAACAAAATTCATTCCATTTTATATATTCTTGATTCTTGTATCTCTCAATTGTTCTATGAGAAAGTCCTTCAAACACACTGAGATTTCTGTCTGATTTGTAAGCCTTTCAACCTCTTTTGTGTAAACTACTCCATGGTCCCAATCAGTATCCTTTGTCCCAGCCATGTTCTTGGCCGCACAATAGAGAAATGTATTCACAGACATACTGTAATGAAGGACATGTCTTGAGGATAATTCGTGTTAAGTATAAGACTGAAGCAGCTACTTCTAATTATATCATGGAATATATGGGTCTAATGGGCCTAGAAAAAGTGGACTCAGAGATTTGAGAATGTAAATGTGCTAGGACTCACGTGTTTTAACCTGAAGCTTCTTACAGCAACACAAGAAAGATGACATAAGTGTCTAATAGTCCACAACTAAACAATTGATAATTTGAAATTTTCCTCACCATTTTCTTTTTTTTTTTTTAGTCAAGAAAAATGCTATATTTAAAAAATTTCAAAGATGAAACATCCAGGAAATCTGGGACAACAGGAAAAGAACTACCCTAAGAATAATAGGAATAGAAGAAGGTGAAGAGTCCCAGCTCCAAGGCCCTGGAAATATTCTTTTTTTTTTTTTGTCTAATACCCAAAACCTTCTTTTTTTTTATTAACTTGAGTATTTCTTATATACATTTCGAGTGTTATTCCCTTTCCCTGTATCCGGGCAAACATCCCCCTCCCCCTTCCCCTTCCTTATGGGTGTTCCCCTCCCAACCCTCCCCCCATTGCCGCCCTCCCCCCAACAGTCTAGTTCACTGGGGGTTCAGTCTTAGCAGGACCCAGGGCTTCCCCTTCCACTGGTGCTCTTACTAGGATATTCATTGCTACCTATGAGGTCAGAGTCCAGGGTCAGTCCATGTATAGTCTTTAGGTAGTGGCTTAGTCCCTGGAAGCTCTGGTTGCTTGGCATTGTTGTACATATGGGGTCTCGAGCCCCTTCAAGCTCTTCCAGTTCTTTCTCTGATTCCTTCAACGGGAGTCCCGTTCTCAGTTCAGTGGTTTGCTGCTGGCATTCGCCACTGTATTTGCTGTATTCTGGCTGTGTCTCTCAGGAGCGATCTACATCCGGCTCCTGTCGGTCTGCACTTCTTTGCTTCATCCATCTTGTCTAATTGGGTGGCTGTATATGTATGGGCCACATGTGGGGCAGACTCTGAATGGGTGTTCCTTCAGTCTCTGTTTTAATCTTTGCCTCTCTCTTCCCTGCCAAGGGTATTCTTGTTCCCCTTTTAAAGAAGGAGTGAAGCATTCACATTTTGATCATCCGTCTTGAGTTTCATTTGTTCTAGGCATCTAGGGTAATTCAAGCATTTGGGCTAATAGCCACTTATCAATGAGTGCATACCATGTATGTCTTTCTGTGATTGGGTTAGCTCACTCAGGATGATGTTTTCCAGTTCCAACCATTTGCCTACGAATTTCATAAAGTCGTTGTTTTTGATAGCTGAGTAATATTCCATTGTGTAGATGTACCACATTTTCTGTATCCATTCCTCTGTTGAAGGGCATCTGGGTCTTTCCAGCTTCTGGCTATTATAAATAAGGCTGCAATGAACATAGTGGAGCACGTGTCTTTTTTATATGTTGGGGCATCTTTTGGGTATATGCCCAAGAGAGGTATAGCTGGATCCTCAGGCAGTTCAATGTCCAATTTTCTGAGGATCCTCCAGACTGATTTCCAGAATGGTTGTACCAGTTTGCAATCCCACCAACAATGGAGGAGTGTTCCTCTTCCTCCACATCCTCGCCAGCATCTGTTGTCCCCTGAGTTTTTGATCTTAGCCATTCTCACTGGTGTGAGGTGAAATCTCAGGGTTGTTTTGATTTGCATTTCCCATATGACTAAAGATGTTGAACATTTCTTTAGGTGTTTCTCAGCCATTCAGCATTTCTCAGCTGTGAATTCTTTGTTTAGCTCTGAACCCCATTTTTTAATAGGGTTATTTGTTTCCCTGCGGTCTAACTTCTTGAGTTCTTTGTATATTTTGGATATAAGGCCTCTATCTGTTGTAGGATTGGTAAAGATCTTTTCCCAATCTGTTGGTTGCCGTTTTGTCCTAACCACAGTGTCCTTTGCCTTACAGAAGCTTTGCAGTTTTATGAGATCCCATTTGTCGATTCTTGATCTTAGAGCATAAGCCATTGGTGTTTTGTTCAGGAAATTTTTTCCAGTGCCCATGTGTTCCAGATGCTTCCCTAGTTTTTCTTCTATTAGTTTGAGTGTGTCTGGTTTGATGTGGAGGTCCTTGATCCACTTGGACTTAAGCTTTGTACAGGGTGGATAAGCATGGATCGATCTGCATTCTTCTACATGTTGCCCTCCAGTTGAACCAGCACCATTTGCTGAAAATGCTATCTTTTTTCCATTTGATGGTTTCGGCTCCTTTGTCAAAAATCAAGTGACCATAGGTGTGTGGGTTCATTTCTGGGTCTTCAATTCTATTCCATTGGTCTATCTGTCTGTCTCTGTACCAATACCATGCAGTTTTTATCACTATTGCTCTGTAATACTGCTTGAGTTCAGGGATAGTGATTCCCCCTGAAGTCCTTTTATTGTTGAGGATAGCTTTAGCTATCCTGGGTTTTTTGTTATTCCAGATGAATTTGCAAATTGTTCTGTCTAACTCTTTGAAGAATTGGATTGGTATTTTGATGGGGATTGCATTGAATCTGTAGATTGCTTTTGGTAAAATGGCCATTTTTTACTATATTAATCCTGCCAATCCATGAGCATGGGAGATCTTTCCATCTTCTGAGGTCTTCTTCAATTTCCTTCTTCAGTGTCTTGAAGTTCTTATTGTACAGATCTTTTACTTGCTTGGTTAAAGTCACACCGAGGTACTTTATACTATTTGGGTCTATTATGAAGGGTGTCGTTTCCCTAATTTCTTTCTCGGCTTGTTTCTCTTTTGTGTAGAGGAAGGCTACTGATTTATTTGAGTTAATTTTATACCCATCCACTTTGCTGAAGTTGTTTATCATCTTTAGTAGTTCTCTGGTGGAACTTTTGGGATCACTTAAATATACTATCATATCATCTGCAAATAGTGATATTTTGACTTCTTCTTTTCCGATCTGTATCCCCTTGACCTCCTTTTGTTGTCTGATTGCTCTGGCTAGAACTTCAAGAACTATATTGAATAAGTTTTCCTCACCATTTTCAATCCCAGTATCCACAGTTCAATTGTTTGCTTCTAAAACTTGCTCTGATTCCCGGCCTACCACAGTTTAGCTTAAAGTTTTGGTACTTGACACCCTAACACTCATCACAGCTGCAGTGTCTAAAATAATCTGTCAAAAAGCCACCACGTGAGGGAGAAAGGCATTTATTTTGCCTTACAATATACAATCCACCATGGTGGACATGTCAGAATGCAGAAAAGGCACAGTGACAAGAACAGGAGTCCTACTGGTCACACTGCATGTATACTCAGGATGCAGGAAGTGAGGTCAGTTTATAGAACCTTAAGGACCCCTCCCCTACCCCCTTGACTCACTTTTTCCAGTAAGAATCTCTTCCCTAAAGGTTTCCCAACCTTCCTAAACAGTTTCACCAGCTTGGGATCAAGTACTCAAACCGAAGACCTATGAGGACTTTATACATTCAAGCCACAAAAAGAGACCTTTCCTTAGGTAAGTGTCAAATTTTGACATAAATATAGTTCTCATATTCTCATCATGCAAGGTGTAAAATGAAACCAGGACAATACTTTCCAAGTGTAAGAATGTAGGGCAAAACAATACCCAGTAACATCTAGTTGAAAACTCCATCAAGAGATTAATTCTTCTTTACTTTACTAAAAGAAACAGAAAAAAAAACTATTCCAATAATACATCTTAAGTGGTAAGAGGAAAATGTAACCCTCTATTGTCACAGAATATAAAGCCAATGTGACAGAATAATGGTTCCCTAATAATACACACACACTAGTTTCCAACACCCATGGATATTTTACCACTATGGCAAAAATTAAGGATGCTTAGATAGTAGCATTCTGTATTATTAAAATGATTATACTGAGTGAAATATAATTTTTTTATGTGAGGAAGATAGGAGGGTCAAAATTTGGAAAGGAGCTTTAAGAAGGGACTCAGGAAAAAATGACCTGGAGAACAGAGGGAAAAAGAAAGATAAAGAGATAGTGATAAGTAGTCAGAAAGACCGACCGACCGACCGACCGACAGACAGACAGACAAAAGAAAGAGTAGAGAGAAAGATGACATGAAAGATGGAAATGTGCTATCCTATCAAGCTTCTAGAATGAGATCAGTCTTTGATTTTGTAGACTACTAATGCTAAAGAACACAAGATAATACATTAATATTGTTTTGAACCACTGCATTTGTGGTAACTTGATATAGCTCAAAGAGGAAATGAATGGACATTTATGATTACTTTTCAAGCTTGGCATCTTGAAAATATTAATGGAAATTAAAGTAAGCATATTATAATTGATATTGGATTTGGTATAATCAGATTTGAGGTATGTAGATTCTAAAATTATTTTAAAAGGATATTTCAATTTGTGTCAACAACAAACGTATAAATCTCACCTCTCAATATTGCAGAATAATATACAACAAAGATTAAAAAATACGTGATTTTTAAATTTGTTTTGCAAACATTGCTGGTATTAAAATTACCTATTTGGCTTTGATTGATTGGATTTTTTTTGTAGTGATCATCATCCATTACAAAAATATATCCTTGGTTATCCACACCAAAATATAATATACAAACTGAAAAGATGATGTTTCAGAACATATATGTATATGCATATACATGCTAAGTATTTGGCCCAGGAAGGGATATTCAGAGGATTTGGGAGGAAAAAAAGGAAAGGAAGAAAGGGGAAAACTATGACTATATTATAATCTCAAAGATAAAAAGGAAAAACTCTATTTAGTGTGCTGCTACAATTTCATTGAAGATGTATTTCTTGGGGCTGGGGATTTAGCTCAGTGGTAGAGCGCTTGCCTAGGAAGCGCAAGGCCCTGGGTTCGGTCCCCAGCTCCAAACAAAAGAACCAAAAAAAAAAGATGTAGTTTCTTTTCCTATCAAAATGTCTATGACATTTGTTTCAGAAGAGAAACAAATCCTAAAGTTTATATGGCCTCTCAGTGCATCTCAAATTGTTAAAACAAACTTGAGACAGAAATAAAAGTCGTTAGCTTTGCATCAACTTCTAAAATGAACTCCAAAGCAACAGACATAAATACCTTTGGATACTGACATAAAGGCAGATCGATAGCCTGCAGAACCAAATAGACTACATAGGGATGAACTGTTGAGTGTATTGATAATGTATTTAACTTTTATTTATTTTTCTATTTTTTAGGTTATAATATAGTTTCAACATTTCTCCCTCCACTTTTTTCTCCACACTCTCCTGTATATCCCTCCTTGCTCTCTTTAAAATTCATGGTCTCTGTTTTCAGTAACTCATATTATGTGAATATGAATATCTATTTCATATTGACATATGTGTATGTATGTATACATATGTAATTCTGAATATGACTGCTCAGTCTGTATGTTACCTGTATGTATGTTTCAAGGCTGACCATTGGGTACTAAATAAACAATTGGTGTGTTCATTGACCAAATAGTTTTTAATAATGGTTCGAAGATAGCACATAAGAAAAGTATCTCTGATAAATGTGGTGCAAGTAGACTTTGACAGACAGAAGAACTGGTAAGGTTGGGTGAGCCCAACCCCCCTGAAACTCAGAATCAAGTACCATAGGTATAGGGCTGGCTCCCTGCCAAACTACCTGCTCTGGAACATATAACCATGATACCCCACTGAGAGGACCATGGTGGTCAATAATGATGTAGCATAAAAACCTGGAGTTCTCCATGCTAATGAGGCATCTATATAGGCCTTGGGTGTTCAGCCAATGAGCTCCCTTCCTGGGCAAATGAGATGTAATACCTAGCTCACCTTGCATAAGGTGTATGCATTTACGTTTGCCATCAAATTAAAGAGTTTGGACAAGCAAAGGCCATCTCTTTATCATGGATCATTGTGGGGGGTAGGGGATGCCTTCATAGTAAAGATCTGCACCTAAATTTCCAGAAGAAGGGCTTCTCTCTCCCAGCTCCTCTGGGCTCTTTGCACTCACTCAGAACAAACCACAGTTCTGACCTGTCCTGGGCTCTGCCTTCCCCGTCTTACCTGTTGTTTGGATACCTGGAGAGGAAGCATGAACTTAGGACCCTCATTCCTAATTCCCAGCGGTATCCCATCATCATCTGGGTACCTAGGAGACTGGGAGCGACATCAAATATCCCAGATTCTGTTGTTTGCCACCTGAGAAAACATGGACTGAGGATTTTATGGACTGTGTTCTGTCTCCTGTGAGCAGCCTGCCAGAGCTTGGGCATTCCAGTTGGTGAGACAGACCCACAGCTTGGCAGACAAAGTGAGGAATTTGATATCCATGTGCAAACGAATAACATTTACTTTATACAACATGCAAACATTAAATCAAAGTGACCGTATACAATCTAAGATTCAGACTATTTAGCTCTATAAGAAAACATAGAGGGAAATCTTCAGGATGATACAATAGACACGAATTTCTTGGACATGGCATCAAAAGAACAGCATAAGATCAAAAGTAGACATATATCATTATTTAAAACATACAACTTCTGAGCATCAAGGAGATTATCAAGAGAAAAACTTATATAAAAGAAGAGATAATAGCAAATTATAAATCATAATACATGTAATATCCAGGGTATATAGTTTCTGCAGCTTAACAAAACAAGTGCCAAACAATTTAAAAATGGGTAAAGGATACTGCTCTTTTCAGCTTTCATTGTGAACTGACACATCTTAGGGCGTCACAAGAGAGTAGAATCTCCCTTACCCCATTGCTCAGATCAGATTAGGCTCTGGGTTTAACAGTAACTTTGCATTGGTAGGTAATTGATGGAGGACTGTCCCGCCCACTATGCACAGTGACATTCTCTGGCCAGGTTGTTCTGAACTGCATAAGAAAGCTAGACAAGCATGAATTTTTGGGAGAGATCAAGCCAGAAAGCAGCACCGCTCCATCAGTTGTGATGGAAATACCTGCATGAGATTCTGCTCCAACATCCTTTAATAATAAACTACCTGAAAGCGTCAGATAATTCCTTGCCTCCTGAGTTCCTTAGGCCATGGTATGTGTCACAGACACAAAATGAAACTACTACTAGAACACAGAGCTGAAATTGCCTAAAAGATAATGTACGGGCCTCCATCGAACATTTGTAAAGATGTTCAAATTGCTTATCATTTGGGAAACACAAATCAAAACCACAGTGAAATGCCTTACAGGCACATAACAGTGATTTCAGTTTGGGTGACTTCGCTTTCCTGACGACAGATTACTTTTGAATCAATTTGATGTTAAGAGAAGACACAGGCACAGGAGCTAAAGATGGCTGGTCCCTTGGAGCAGAGAGACATCAATGCTGGTGTTCAGCTCATTTCATTCTTTCTATATAACCCAGGATCCTAGAGCAGGAGATGGTGCTACTCAGGGCAGGTGGAAATTCAGCCTCAGTGGTATTCCTTGTCAAGATACACCCCACCCCCACACCACAAAAGTCATAGACCCCTTCTAAATGGTATCAGATTTCATTATGGTGTCAACTGGGATTAAGCATCATAATTTTTATATTTTTTTTAAAAAGTACACAAAGGGGATACCTTTTTTATTTCAGCACCTTGAAGTTTGAGTCAGGACCTTGAGTTAAAGGTCATGTGATATATATATATCCAAACAAACATGTCAGAAAATCACAAGCAAGGATGTGGGATGGTGTGTGGTGGGCACGCTTATTCAGCACTGATATGACTGTAGAATGGTGTACTCATTGAGAAAAATAATATAGAGTTCTGACAAAGACAAACAAAACAGTTATGGGATCCAGCCACCTCACTTCTAGATATACATCCAAAAGAATTTAAAATGAAATCTTAAAGAGCGTTTTTCATCATCATGTTCCTTGAAGGATTATTGACAATAGATGACACAGAGATCCACAGTCTCAAATATCCATGGTAAGTGAGTAGTCAAGGATCATTTAGGAATGTCACTCCATGCAAAACTGGAAGGACATTCTGATACAGACTATGCTAAGGATGAACTTGAAGAACATTATGGTAGGTGACATAAACTAGCCAAAAAATATGGTGTGATTCTACTCATCTGAAGAATCTAAATTACTTAAAATGATAGAGACAGAAAATGGGATGGTTGCTAAGGGGCAGGACCCACGGAGGGGGAATTAGAGTTTAATGGATAGAAATTCACATTTACATAATGCACACCTGTTTCATAACAATGTGACTATACTTGGCACCACTCAATTTCACTCTTAAAAATGTTTAAGGTGACAAAATTAGTGTTATAAAAATGTTCACAGCAATAAAAATATCCTGTTTGAGTTTAAAACGATAAATTTGCAGAGGAGTTGTAGGGCTATAACAAAAATCTAGCCCTGGTATTAGCATTTTAATTAATGATATTTATTAATTTTTAATGGAAAACTTTCCATTAAAAGTTTTTCTGTGCACAATAGCTTCTTTCTCATATCTGATTATAACTTGTACTTATTGTTCAAAATGACACTCCCTCTGGATTTCCCCATGGCTTTCCATAAACTGATAGTTGGCATTATAGGTCACACACACACACACACACACACACACACACACACACACATACACACACAATACACATAAAACAATCAAAATACTATTCAGCTATGAGAAGGAGGCACTTCTGTAATCTGTAACTACATAGAAGGAACTGAAGACCAATATGGAAAATGTACCAAGTCAGCAAGCATAGAAGGACAAATATCACACAGTCTCACATATGAATATAAAAAGTTAGTTTCTCTGAAATTCAGAGGAGAAAAATGGTTAACCTCATATTTTAGAACATGAATATAATATAGAAGTGTGAACAGTCTCAAAACACTTTTGAAAAATAATGGAAATAATTAGAGAGTTTTCCATTAAAAATTACATTGCAGAATCAAAAAGGGAATAAAAGATTTGTGGCCTATTCTGCATATATCATGAATTAAATCATCTATGAGAATTGAGTAGTTACTATGACTATGAGGTTTGAAGCCACAGTCGTCCCAATCTGGCCTAGAATGTCTTAAGAATTCTTGGAGCCTCCCTCATCTTCAGTGTATGTTGGAAGTCTGAAGAAGCTGGTTGTCCTATCTCAGGCGTTTATAAAAAGATAAAGACGGGGTGGGTATGTTTTGGTGGATGTATGGTGTGGTGTGGGACGCGGCAAAGGGGTGGAAGTGCCTTGGCAAGCTCATGCTGAGGCATCCCTTCCCCCTGAGAGACCAGTCACACTGCAGTATAGTATAGAAAGAGTTTATTCAGGGCACCGGGAGGGGGAGTCAAGAGGGTAGTAGAGGCAGAGAAAAAGATAGGGGGTGGAGGGAAGAGAGGGGAAGAGAGAGGAGGGGAGGGAGGGGAGGGGAGGGAAGGGAAGGGAAGGGAAGAGAAGAGAAGAGAAGAGAAGAGAAGAGAAGAGAAGAGAAGAGAAGAGAAGTAGATGAGTAATGAGTATGTGGAGAGAGAGAGGGGAGAAGAGAATATGGAGAGGGGGGGAAGGAGCAAGAGGACAAGGAGGGAGAAAGAAGGCAAGAGCAAGAGCAAGAGAGAGAGAAGGGGACAAACAGTCCCTTTTATAGTGTCAGGCATACCTGGCTGTTGCTAGGTAACTGTGGGGTGGAGCTTAGACAAAATGCTAACACTATCAATGAAGGAAACAACAGCAGCAGCAGCAACAGCAGCAGGAGGAGGAGGATAGACAGAACTGCCAGTTAGAGTGAAGACAAAACAAACAAAGAGCAGAAAGCTTTCCTTCTGCCATGCTCTTATACCTGGGCTGCTAACAGAAGATGCCGCCCACATTTAGTATTGGTCTTTCTACATCAAGATAGGACAATGCCCCACAGTGTACCTACAGATTGGTTACATGGAGATAATCCCTTACTGAGGCTCTCTTCTTGGTTGATCCTGGAGTCTGTCAAGTTATAGGTGATCAAAGCAGTTGCCACAGGATGCCATGGTGGATAGAGAGGACCAAGTCCCGAAAGCAGTCCCCAGACTACCATACATACTCTGTGGCATATGAGCACCTCTACCCATACATATACCACAATAATAATAAAAATTGAAATATAAAAGTAAAAATGTATAATAAATGCTACTCAGTGTGTTGAAGAACGAAACTTAAGAATACTAGACTACAACTTGATGCGTTTTTAAAGCTCTTGTTTAATTTTTATTCCAAAAATGCTATAAATTCATTTACTACTACAATTTGCAAACTCAAATGTCTTTGGCTTTGAACAGTCAGACAGTAATGGGTCTTTAAAAGTATGTAACAGTATAGGAAGAAATGAGTCATGCGACAGAAGGGAGATACTAGAGGATGAAACAACAGGACACACGGGGTCTAAAGAAGGCAGTATTTTGCTTGTTTTTGTTTTGTTTGTTTCATTTTCTTTTGTTTTGAGACAGGGTTTCTCTGTGTAGTCCTGGCTGTCCTGGAACTCGCTCCATAGACCAGTCTTAAACTCACAGAGATTTGCCTGCCGCTGCCTCCTGAGTTCCGGGATTAAAGGCATGTGTCACTACTGCCTGCCTGAAGGGCAGTCTTTTATATTAGAAAATACTGTACGTATAAGACCGGAAATTTTCATGAGGTCCCAGAGGCAGAATATTTCGTCTATCTACACGCATTTCACTTAGATGCTAATGCCTTGTCCGCTGTAAAAGACGGGAAATAGGAAAGGCCCATGTTTCAGAGCAAATAACTTTTATCTTATCTAACACACTAGTAGGTTGAAAGAGGAGTTCTTGAAATTAGACCCAGAGAAAACATGAACCCTAACTACAGGGTAGCGCAGCCATCAAACCAAGAGGGAAAGGCTCCTGTGATGTAAGCGGAGGGCTACCTTGAAATAAGAAAGCAATAGAAATACAAAGCTACACTCTCAATTTTGGCATGATGCATGAAAATCATTAGGTGACTTTGCGACTTGAGGTGAAGGTGTTGACATACAAAGGATGTAAAGAAGAGGGTTTTTTTGTTGGTTTTTTTTTTTTTTTTGAGACAAGATTTCTCTGTGTAGCCTTGGTTGTCCTGAAACTCTATCTGTAGACCAGGCTGGCCTCGATCTCACAGAGATCTGCCTGCCTCTGCCTCCTGAATGCTGGGATTAAAGGCATGGGCCATGACTGCCTGGCTGAAGGGCACTATTTTTACTAGAAAATTTGCTCATTAAATACTTCCCATCAATGCGCAGACAGTCTATTTTCAGTTTTCTTCAATTTCTTTCTGAAGAAAGTGTGAAGAGAATTATGCATGTGTAGTCTTCTTTGGTTTAACATGGGCATGGGGCTGGCGCTGTTCTGAAGCTCGGTTGGGAACACAGTATGAAGAAGAGAGCACCCTTAGCTCTTAAGGCACGGTGAAGAATGACTTGTGCACCAGCAGATCCTGCCTGCTTCCATTGCACTGTGCCTCTCCCCACCAGGAGAGGACCCCAATAAAATCGTTGAAGTCCAAAGACGCTCAGGGCACACATGCTATGGGTTATAGTTTTATTTTAAGATGAATATACATGACTCATCGTATCTGAACAGTTTCGTGCTCTGAATATTATAAATATTCATACTAACATTTT
Organism: Rattus norvegicus; assembly: GCF_021556685.1. Classification (NCBI taxonomy): domain Eukaryota; kingdom Metazoa; phylum Chordata; class Mammalia; order Rodentia; family Muridae; genus Rattus; species Rattus norvegicus. The sequence continues at coordinate 29,648,162 of NC_141549.1, forward strand.
TGGAGTAATTTGTCAATCAAACATGTTTTTTTTTTTTATGGTAGAATCTGGCACCCTACCAACTCAGAACCACTGCTGATTGACAAGAATGGTTATTATAGGACAGTAGAAGGAAACTGAGGTGTAGCTCCCATTAAAAAGCAGCCTGACTGTTTTTATGAGGCAAATCTGTCCACTGAGGCACACCCCATCCCCATCTCACTTGCATCCCTGTCCCTTTTCCACTCTCCTGTTGCATTGCCAGACAGCATCCTACTGTTGATGTCTTTCTGAGCACCTGTGAGAAAATTAGATCTTCCGTTTCTTTCATATCCCTTACCATTGTATTTCTCTGTCTATCTCTCCCACGTTTAGAATAGGCACCCCTGAATCTCAGCGACCACATCTCATTTGTCTATGGAACTTTCATATTCATCTCATTTGTTTACAAGTGTCACAAAACACCTCACATCCAAAGGACAACGTTCCTCAACCTCTCCAAAGAATAAACATTGCGGAGGCCCATTCTTGCTGGAAATCAGCAAGAAAATAAGTGAATATGGCATTTATGGCACTGACAGAGCTGTGTCGCCCATTAGGCATCCACTGTGTTGCTCAGGCATCAAAGACAGGGTCACCGAAACGATCATTGATTTCTTCCTGCACTTGATGCCAATGTCTTTAATTAAAGGCATATTATCATCATAAGACTGTTTAATGAGCTTATGTCTGTCACAAAGCCATTTTCTTTTATACTAATCTTCATGCTCTTTAATGGGAGAAAAATTCTTATAGTTAAATATAAAGGAAATAGCATCTAAACTATAATTTTACATAGTATTTAGAGTCCAAATAAGACTTGTTTTGTTAGCTTCTTTTTCTATTTTGGCTTTTTTTTGTTGTTTTATTGTACTTTGTTGTGTGATGTTTTTCAATTTTGCTTTTTAAATTTTTTTGAGAGATGATCTTGGGTGAGTAGCAAGGTAGAGAGTTTCTGGTAGGAGTTGGGAAATGGGAAGTATAAAACATGATTAAGAAATATTGTTCAATGATGCAGAGATGAGATACTCCTAAGTATGAGATATGAATTCAGAGTAATTCATGGCGATAAAGAGCACATTTGCACAAAATATGCATTAAATAAAATTAGAAATTAAAAATGACAAGAGAGATAGTGTTAAATATTAAAATAAGAAAGAGCATAGCTTCTGATTTTATTTTAAATACTGGCTCTTCTTTATTATTTCCCAATCTGTTAGCTATTATTTTTCCCTATCAATTTTAGACCCATTTTAATCAATTCTCAGAATAATCTTTCGATAGGAACTGAGTTATACCTATAAATGAAAATACACAAAAATATCAGTTTGTACCATTGTCTTTCCTACCCTACACATTTAGGCTATCAACCTTTTTAACAGAAAGTTATAATTTGCTGAATTATTTCATATTTCTACTTGGGTTAATGCAAGACATTTTATGATATTTTTAGATTTTACTTGCTCTGAAATGCTGTCTCATTGAAACGCTCACATTAAATTGCTTTGGTCATGTATAACCAAGTTATCTTTTCTTGAACAGTTCCTGATAGAAATGTGTTAAATGTTTGCCTCTGTGGCAGGAGCTTATCAATTATTTCGAGTTAGTCTGTCAACCTTGAGTTATTTAAGATATGTATGCCTGCTGTGATCACGCTCTCTCGGGAAGTGGGAGCTTTTATCAGCATGTATAGTCTAGTTTATCTTCAATAGTAAATATTGTCAGAGTCCAATTGCTATGTCATTGCTGCAGCTGTGCGAGGAGTTCTGGGCGTGAGCTTAGGAACAGCGTTGGAGCACGACTTGACATACACACTTTATCTTTTTTCTTTCTAATATTATCTTTTTTATTTAATTTTTATATAGTGTATTTTGATCATGCTTTTACCTTCCTCCAACTTCTCCCAAACTCTCCCTCTCACCTTCCCACATACTCTTCTCTCTCTCTCTCTCTCTCTCTGTCTCTGTCTCTCTCTCTCTCTCTCTGTCTCTCTCTCTCTCTCTCTCTTTCTCCTCAAAAACACAAAATGAAAGTAAGACAAATAAACTAATAAAAGAAAAATGCCAAATAAAAGCCAAGTAAACCAAGACTCTCCTTGAAACACACACATACACAGACCCCCCACACACACACAAACACACACCAAAACCAAAACCAAAGGACAATAACAACAACAGCAACAACTGAAGTCTGCCTTGTGTTGAGCAAGCTTTTCTGGCCACAGTGCCTATGCAGTGACACTCCACCAGAGAAAACCGATCTTTCCTTTGCCAGAAGATAGCAGTTGTAAATAACTTCTCTGCTAGGCATGAGACCTTTGTGTCCACTTCTCCCTCTCACTGTTGAGACCCTGTCTGGCTTCAAGCTCTTCAGGTCTTGTGACACTTACACTCATAGAGTAGAGCAAATTGCATTAGTCTGAAAATTTGTAGGTTGAAATCCTAATCCTTAGCGGTAATGGATTTTGAAAAGGTTTCTTATTGATAATAAAGCTTTAATAAAGTCATATGGGCATATCCCTAAGAAGCAGAATAAGACAATCTTTCCTTCCCTGACTCCACAGAGGTAAAGATACAGAAAGAAGCCAAATGACTACAAACTAGCGGCAGATTTCTCACCAGAAATTAGTCACAGTGGTGTGTGTGTTTCGAACCATTTTGATTTCAGAACCAAAGTGAATATCTGAATTCCTGTGGTTTTTGAGCTTCTCTGGCTTTAACTTTTTTATAACACACATAGCCAACTGAGAATGGATCCTTACTGATACCATATACTGCGTGAAAGTTGATTATGATTTTGAGGTAGTTTTTTGGATGGCTCTCCATGATGCATGACATGAAATTATAAGTACAAGTTCTTAGAGGGTGTTTTTCTCTCAATTAAACAAGCTTATTCCTGGGCCATATGCTCTGAATAGGGTGTTTTGAGAATCAGACTTAACAGCTGATGGTTTTTCCCCTTGTAAATGCAAGAAAGAAAACTGGAAAATTAAAGTTAACCTAAGGTAATACCACAAGAAGACAAAGAGAGGAAAGGGAGAAACTTAGTAGATAAACAAAGCTTGGACAGGAAAGATTCTTAAAAACTTGTAAAAGGAGTCAGCAAACCCCTAGGAGCAGGAATCGTGAGTGGATGTTGAGCCTACTGAGGGCAGGTAAAGGAAGTTCTGACAGATGTCTATGTAGTCGCTTTCAGCACACAGGCTATTGGGTAAATGTTGGTCCATTTAACATTTTTGAAAAATGATGCTCTCGGGAAAATATTGTTGCCTTTTCTAAAATCACACTGTAAAGCATGAAAATCACTAGTAATAATGTGGCTATCAAAACTTAAATTAGCAACAAACATAATCAAAACCACTATATGGTTGAATTTAAGCCTCACTCATCAAGTTGAAACTCATACCTGGCACCATTACCAGGCCAAGAACTTGTGAATAGACGGGCTATAGGATCTATGACTCTGATAAGTGGGCACAGAATTAAACAACTCTTAATGGCTTATCTTTATGCCTATGGGTTTGGGAATCTCACAGCTAAGATCAGAGAAATGTCTATGTGCAGCAGATCTTGATTGACAGAGACCCACAACTGGTGAAGTTGTAGAGGAAAAAAAGACCACAGAATACTCAGACATAAATGGACATCGAAATCATGCCTGTCCCTCAAAAGCACAGGGATAATTGTGGAACAGGATGTGGAATGATTATATTTCTGTAAAATCTTTTTGGAGCTTACAAATAATACACCGACCTTATCTTATAATATATCAACGTTATCTGTTTTAATGCAGAATTAAGCTAAGAAACTCAGCTATCAGAACTGAGATTTTATATTTATTCTAATTTTAATTATGTATTTTTTCATTATAAAGCAGTACTTTTCTCATTCAGTTGCCACATGTGCTGTCTTCTAAACAATTTTCCCTTTGTTGTGCTGTACCACAAACACTCGCATCCTGTAATCCATATGGGTGTCATCTATCATAATATCCAAAATAAAAATTAAGTCATTCAAGAGAGTATAATATAAATTCCTATAATCTCCTCTCTATAGTTTTATGCCCAGAGATTTCTCATGATTATAAAACTATATAAATGTAAGTCTAGCCTAATTTGGTAAAGGAATATATTTGACTTCATTTGAGCAAAAGGCAGGAAAATATTGCAAAATATAGAGGTTTCAGAAAAATTATTACTGATGAGTTACATTGGTCACAGTTTATACTATCTTTTTCAGAGAGAAAAATCTTCAGACTTCCCGAAGCATCAACAATCATCATTAGGTGAAGTTGCAAATCTTTTAAATGAAAATATCATCCCAGATGTTCCATCAGGGAAAGAGGTTGGCAAAAAATCTTCTTGGTCGCTATAAACTCCAGAGAGTTGGAGCAATTCTCACAGTAGCCAATAAAGAAATGAAAACTTAGGAGTTCAAGGTATGTCTGAAATCAATTATTTTTCTTTTAAACCTTGTAGGTAATGTCTGAGCTCTGAACTTAAATGTTATGGGAAAGAACACAGGCATTAAAACTGCTCATGTGTATGACTGGCAATGATGGAAGACTACGTGTAGCTTCTACAGCCTTTTTTCCATTTTTTTTTCGGAGCTGGGGGCAGAACCCAGGGCCTTGTGCTTGCTAGGCAAGTGCTCTACCACTGAGCTAAATCCCCAACCCCTACATCCTTTTTTGTTAGCAGTTCCAAGTGGTCTTCTAATTGCCTCACCATGGTACTTGGTAACTGGTTATAGAACACAGCCCAAATGGTTTGTTGCTTAAAAAATACTTTGTTTCACTCCATAAAAGTGTACCTACAACATTTCTATTTTGCTAGTTTATTTTTCCATAAGATTTCTAAATTTTCTGGTTCTAGTCAAAGACAATCTATGACTTGGGAGGATAGCATGTATATCATTAAGAGGCATCCTAAAGCCATAGAGACTGGATGGCCTTTCCTTCAGTCTGTGCTCCACATTTTGTCTCTGTATTTCCTCCTGTGAGTATTTTGTTCCCCCTCCTAAGAAGGACTGAAGTATCCATACTTTGGTCTTCCTTCTTCTTGAGCTTCATGTGGTCTGTGAATTATATCTTGGGTATTCCAAGCTTTCAGGCTAATATCCACTTAACAGTGAGTATATGCCATATGTGTTCTTTTTGATTGGGTCACCATACTCAGAATGATATTACGTAGTTCCATCCATTTGCCTATGAATTTCATGAAGTCATTGTATTTAATAGATGAGTAGTACTCCATTGTGTAGATGTGCCACATTTTCTGTATCCATTCCTCTGCTGAAGGACATCTGGGTTCTTTTCCACTTCTGGTTATTATAAATAAGGCTGCTATGAACATAGTGGAGCATGTATCCTTGTTATATGTTGGGGAATTCATCCCATATACAATCATCAAACCCAGAAACAATTGCAGATGCCAAGAAGTACATGCAGGCTACAGGAGTCTAATACAGTTGTCTCCTTAGAGGCGCTGCCAGAGCCTGACAAATATAGAGGTGGATGCTCACAGCCTGTCACTGGACTGAGAAGAGGGTCCCCAATGGAGGAGATAGAGAAAGGACTGAAGGAGTTGAAGAGGTTTACGATCCCACAGGAAGAACAACAATATCAACTAACAACCCCTACCCCCACCCCAGAGTTCCCAGGGATTAAACCACCAACCAAAGAATACACATGGAGTGACCCATGGCTCCAGCCACATATATATATAAGACGATGGCCTTGTCGGACATCAATGGGAGGAGAAGCTCTTGGTCCTGTGAAGGCTCTATGCCCCAGTGTAGGGGAAGGCGGAGGGAGTGGGTCAGTGGGGGAGCACCCTCATAGAAGCATTGGAAGGGGGCACGGGGTAGGGATTTTTCAGAAGGGAAACCGAGGAGAGAAAGGGAATAACATTGACAAATAACCCTATTAAAAAATGGGGTTCAGAGCTAAACAAAGAATTCACAGCTGAGGAATGCCGAATGGCTGAGAAACACCTAAAGAAATGTTCAACATCTTTAGTCATAAGGGAAATGCAAATCAAAACAACCCTGAGATTTCACCTCACACCAGTGAGAATGGCTAAGATCAAAAACTCAGGTGACAGCAGATGCTGGCGAGGATGTGGAGAAAGAGGAACACTCCTCCATTGTTGGTGGGATTGCAGACTGGTAAAACCATTCTGGAAATCAGTCTGGAGGTTCCTCAGAAAATTGGACATTGAACTGCCTGAGGATCCAGCTATACCTCTCTTGGGCATATACCCAAAAGATGCCTCAACATATAAAAGAGACACGTGCTCCACTATGTTCATCGCAGCCTTATTTATAATAGCCAGAAAATGGAAAGAACCGAGATGCCCTTCAACAGAGGAATGGATACAGAAAATGTGGTACATCTACACAATGGAATATTACTCAGCTATCAAAAACAACGAGTCTATGAAATTCGTAGGCAAATGGTTGGAACTGGAAAATATCATCCTGAGTGAGCTAACCCAATCACAGAAAGACATACATGGTATGCACTCATTGATAAGTGGCTATTAGCCCAAATGCTTGAATTACCCTAGATCCCTAGAACAAACGAAACTCAAGACGGATGATCAAAATGTGAATGCTTCACTCCTTCTTTAAATGAGGAAAAAGAATACCCTTGGCTGGGAAGGGAGAGGCAAAGATTAAAACAGAGACTGAAGGAACACCCATTCAGAACCTGCCCCACAGGTGGCCCATACATATACAGCCACCCAATTGGACAAGATGGATGAAGCAAAGAAGTGCAGACCGACAGGAGCCGGATGTAGATCGCTCCTGAGAGACACAGCCAGAATACAGCAAATACAGAGGCGAATGCCAGCAGCAAACCACTGAACTGAGAATAGGACCCCCATTGAAGGAATCAGAGAAAGGGCTGAAAGAGCTTGAAGGGGCTCGAGACCCCAAAAGTACAACAATGCCAAGCAACCAGAGCTTCCAGGGACTAAGCCACTACCTAAAGACTATATATGGACTGACCCTGGACTCTGACCCCATAGGTAGCAATGAATATCCTAGTAAGAGCACCAGTGGAAGGGGAAGCCCTGGGTCCTGCTAAGACTGAACCCCCAGTGAACTAGACTATGGGGGGAGGGCGGCAATGGGGGGAGGGTTGGGAGGGGAACACCCATAAGGAAGGGGAGGGGGGAGGGGGATTTTGCCCGGAAACCGGGAAAGGGAATAACACTTGAAATGTATATAAGAAATACTCAAGTTAATAAAAAAAAAAAGAAATGTAAATAAAAAATACGCAAGAAAAGAAAAGACAAAAGAAGTCACAGAAACTGAACATATTCAACAGTTCCTGAAAAATGTCTTCCAGGAACATCTACCTATAAGATTTTCAAATATGTTCTCGCTTTTGCTTTATTTAAGAAGTATTATATATCTGACCTGCTTACATAATACTAGGAATATAACTTACTATGATGCAATTATTTTTTCATTTAAAATATTTTGCTTGCATATATGTATGTGTATTGTGTGTGTGCTTTTGCTTCAAATAGAGCTACAGAAGGTTATGAGCTAGTATGTCAGTTTTGGAAATCCACCTGGGTCCTTTGCAAGAACAGCAAGCTCTCTAAATAAGCTTGCTTATGATCTTGTTACGTTATATTTTCGATAACTTACAAAAACCAGTGATGTGTACTGAACCCTGATGAACTGAACTGAGGTATACTGCTGTATGATGAACACTGCGAACAGCCCAGTGTATTTTACAATTATATATATTCATATATATATGAATATATGAATCTGGGTCAATAGCAGCCTCACTACTTTAACACACTGGGTATTTTCTCTTTCAGGCAATTTCTCTTCCTACAATGTAACAAGTAATCAGTCTTTTATAAAATTTTCCAGTCTAGATTTTTTTTGTTTTGTTTTGTTTTTCTGTTTTAACTTCAAAGACATCAACTGACAAATATGTGTTTCTTGGTCAGGTGTCCTCCATTGACCATCATTGGGAAGTAATCCACCTGATTGTAGCTGTAAGTCCATTTTATTTCAGGCCATTCCAAGGTGCAGGCTCTGAAAGATTCAAGTAAAATTTTGACTAATCATTTTACACTGATAAATAAGTGTGCAATACTTCTAGTAAAATTATATACATGCTAATCAGATGGAGGTGTGTGTGTGTGTGTGTGTGTGTGTGTGTGTGTGTGTGTAGGAGTATATGCATTAATGGCACAGGTCAGTCTTGACTACTGTTCCTTCATAGCTGTCTACTTTGCAGTCTGAGACAGGGTCTCTCCTTAGGACCTGGAGCTAATCATTTATACTGAGCTCTTTATTCCAGTAAGTTTTAGGAATCCACCTGTCTCCCTTGAGATAGCAAGAGCTTGTCACTCATTGCACTTATTATGTGAGGAGAAGGTCCTGATACTTGCATGGCAAGTTCCTTCCCGAAAATCTATTGTCTCAGTCTCCTCATTTTAAATCCAAGAGATCACTTTTTAGTTTTGCATTGTGGATTATTTGGTTTGTTCTTGATGGTCAACTTGATTAGATCAACAGAGGCCTAGAAGATAGATAACGCTGCTGCTGCTGCATTTCTTCCTCCTCTTCCTCCTCCTCCTTCTCCTCCTCTTCCTCCTCCTCCTCCTCCTTCTCTCTGCTTCTTGGCTATGATGATGGGAATTACATTGTTCAACTGTTCAATTCCTCCTCCTTGCTATAATGAACTCTCCCTAGAATCATCAGACGAAGGACATCTAACCTGTCCTAAAGTTTCCTCTGCTGTTTGTTCACAGTGTGGAGAAAGTTCAACCAGAACACTGAGTAAATGTGTGTGGTGTGCTCTCTGAATCAGGAAACCTCATAGACTAACGAATTGACAGATCTTGGTCTGATTATTCAGATATAAATGTCAGTAGTCATTTGCAGAGCTTCCGAAACCTCATCTACTTGCATTTAGCAGGCTACCTTTATATTTTCCTCAGAAACTAAAGAATCAGCTCCTAATACCTAGAAACATTTATAAGAAACAACCAGTGTCCACACACAACAAGATCTCAGAAGCAACATAGGCATCAGAACCAGAGAAGGCAATAGAAACTAAGGAATGAAACAGTCATGCAACAAAGACAAGAGCAGATATTAGCATCTGCAATTAAAATCATCCCAAATCCACATAGAGATGACAGGGCACAAACATCGTCAATAACACCCAGGGCAAGAGTCCAGAAATTCAACTACAGTAGGATTCAAAAGTTCAATATAGGTGAAGTGTAAAATAAGGACTTCAAAAATAACCTCTATGACAATGTCCTTAAAGAGAACATGAATGAATCTATTAATGAAATCTATGAAAACACAAATGTATAGTGGAATAAAATGAAGAAAACATTTCAAACATAAAACTAGGAATAGAATCAATCAAGAAAATCTAAACTGAGGAAAAAATTAAAAGTAAAAAATTTAGGAAAGCCAAAAAGTATCTCAGGTGCAAACAATACCAATAGGATACAAAAGGTAGAAGAAGGAATCTTAGGAATTGAAGACAAGAGAAATGAAATAGATACTCTGATCAAAGAAAACACTAAAAATAAGTGCAAGCACAAAAACATCCAGGAAATCTGGGACATTATGAAAAGACCAAATTTGAAAATAGTATGAATAAAAGAAGTAGAAAAAACCCAGGTCAAAGATACAGAATACTAAATTGACTAGACTAGAAAATAAATTCTCCATAGTACATAATAATCAAAACAAACTTACAGAACAAAGAATAGTTAGAGCTGCTATACCAAAGAAAAATTAGCATATAAAAGCAGAGCTATTAGGATAACACCTGACTTCTCAATGGAAAATCTCAATTCTGGAAAGGCCTGGACAGATGTGCATCAGACTCTAAGAGATCATACATGTCGACCCAGACTACATTACCCAGAAGAGTTTCAATCATAATAGATGGAGAAAGAAAAGCAATACATGGTAAAAAGGCTGTATCTATGAATCCAGTCTTACAGAAGATCCTAGAAGGAAAACTTTTGGTTAACTTGAAAATGTTAACCACACCCACAGGGAATAAAAAATATTAGATCAGAAAATCAAAAGGACCCAGCTGGGTTTGGGCGGTACACACACCAGCACTACCAAATAATAGAAATTAACAGACACTGTTTTTGCTTTTAAGAAGCAAGTTAGTGTATCCATTTTAATATTTAACACAATAAATTTCAAAGCAAAACTAATCAGAAGAGAAAAGGAAAGATACTACATATTCATCAAAGGAAAAATTAACCAAAAGGACATTGCAATTCTTAACATCAATGCACCAAATTCAGAAAAACAAAAGACAAAACAGTATAACAAACCCCCTCTCCAAAACACTACCAACAGCTTAAATCACATATCTCCCTTCACACAACGATAGTGGGTAACTTTAATACACCACTCTTACCAGTGGGAAGGCCATCTAGGCAAAAACAAAACAAGAAAATACTAGAGGTTACAGGTGTAATAAACATATATTTAGAATATTTTTAACCTAAACACAGACAAAAAAAATATATCTTCTTCTCAACAGATTATGGGACTTGCTCCAAAGTTGACAAAATCACATGACCTTCCCATTAAATGTAGAAATGGCATTTGACAATACCCAATACCTCTTCATGGTAAAAATCCTGGAGAAACTAAAGATACAAGGTATATACCTCAACATAAAAAAAGATAGTTTACAGCAAGCCAATAGCCAACTAAAAGCTAAAACTCAAAGCATTTCCACTAAAATCGCGAACAAGACAAGGGTATCAACTGCCTCCATACTTGTTTAGAATAGTTCCTAAAGACCTAGCTAGAATAATTAGAAAACTGAAGGAGATCAAGGGGGAAGAAGTCCAAGTAGCTCTATTTTCAGATAATATAACAGAATACACAAGTAACCCTGAAAATTCCATCAGGAAACTTCTACAGATGATTAAAACTTTCCTCAAAGTGGCTGGATTCAAAACCAATACACCAAGAATCAGTAACCCTGCTATATACAAATGAAAGACTGTTGTGGATTTGACTTAATGCTTGTATTATGTTAATTGGGTTCCCAAAATTGCACTAGAATCCCACATATAAGATGCTGAAAGTCCCTGCCCCTAGTTGGTTCTCATTTGTAAAGTTGCAGCCAATGGCTGGGCAGAGAGACAGAGGCAGGACTTTAGGATTAGTGGGAGAAGGAGTTAGAATCACCATTCGGGAAAATGACTAAGATCCAGGCTTGAGAGCTGCAGAAAAGAGACCGTGCCAATCATGTAAGAGCTAGGGAAGAGCAACCCCAGCCCCCACAGCCCCCACTGGGTCTTGGGTAGCAAAGATAGCATATAGATTTTAGTAAGTAATAACTCAGGAGTATCAGAGAGGAGGCGATAACAATTGGGAGTGTCCCAGTCATTGAACAGTTTAAGACATATTTAAATATAAGACTGCATGAGCACGTGTTTCTCTCTCTCTCCCTCCCTCCCTCCCCCCCCCTCCCTCCCTCCCTCTCTCTCTCTCTCTCTCTCTCTCTCTCTCTCTCTCTCTCTCTCTCTGTGTGTGTGTGTGTGTGTGTGTGTGTGCGCGCGCGTGTGTGTATTTCATTCGGGAATCCAGAACATTGGATCAGGTAGTCAGGAACTTGTGCCAGGGCCTCCACCAACGCGATTTGAGTAGCGTTAATTGAATATAGCAATAACAGACTGAGAAAGAAATTAAGAGAACAACACTTTATACAATAACCTCAAAAATATAAACTATCCAATGGAAAAAAGATAGCATTTTCAGCAAATGGTGCTGGTTCAACTGGAGGGCAACATGTAGAAGAATGCAGATCGATCCATGCTTATCACCCTGTACAAAGCTTAAGTCCAAGTGGATCAAGGACCTCCACATCAAACCAGACACACTCAAACTAATAGAAGAAAAACTAGGGAAACATCTGGAACACATGGGCACTGGAAAAAATTTCCTGAACAAAACACCAATGGCTTATGCTCTAAGATCAAGAATCGACAAATGGGATCTCATAAAACTGCAAAGCTTCTGTAAGGCAAAGGACACTGTGGTTAGGACAAAACGGCAACCAACAGATTGGGAAAAGATCTTTACCAATCCTACAACAGATAGAGGCCTTATATCCAAAATATACAAAGAACTCAAGAAGTTAGACCACAGGGAAACAAATAACCCTATTAAAAATGGGGTTCAGAGCTAAACAAAGAATTCACAGCTGAGGAATGCCGAATGGCTGAGAAACACCTAAAGAAATGTTCAACATCTTTAGTCATAAGGGAAATGCAAATCAAAACAACCCTGAGATTTCACCTCACACCAGTGCGATTGGCTAAGATCAAAAACTCAGGTGACAGCAGATGCTGGCGAGGATGTGGAGAAAGAGGAACACTCCTCCATTGTTGGTGGGATTGCAGACTGGTAAAACCATTCTGGAAATCAGTCTGGAGGTTCCTCAGAAAATTGGACATTGAGCTGCCTGAGGATCCAGCTATACCTCTCTTGGGCATATACCCAAAAGATGCCTCAACATATAAAAGAGACACGTGCTCCACTATGTTCATCGCAGCCTTATTTATAATAGCTAGAAACTGGAAAGAACCCAGATGCCCTTCAACAGAGGAATGGATACAGAAAATGTGGTACATCTACACAATGGAATATTACTCAGCTATCAAAAACAACGAGTTTATGAAATTCGTAGGCAAATGCTTGGAACTGGAAAATATCATCCTGAGTGAGCTAACCCAATCACAGAAAGACATACATGGTATGCACTCATTGATAAGTGGCTATTAGCCCAAATGCTTGAATTACCCTAGATCCCTAGAACAAACGAAACTCAAGACGGATGATCAAAATGTGAATGCTTCACTCCTTCTTTAAATGAGGAAAAAGAATACCCTTGGCAGGGAAGGGAGAGGCAAAGATTAAAACAGAGACTTAAGGAACACCCACTCAGAGCCTGCCCCACATGTGGCCCATACATATACAGCCACCCAATTAGACAAGATGGATGAAGCAAAGAAGTGCAGACCGACAGGAGCCGGATGTAGATCGCTCCTGAGAGACACAGCCAGAATACAGCAAATACAGAGGCGAATGCCAGCAGCAAACCACTGAACTGAGAATAGGTCCCCTATTGAAGGAATCAGAGAAAGAACTGGAAGAGCTTGAAGGGGCTCGAGACCCCAAAAGTACAACAATGCCAAGCAACCAGAGCTTCCAGGGACTAAGCCACTACCTTAATACTATACATGGACTGACCCTGGACTCTGACCCCATAGGTAGCAATGAATATCCTAGTAAGAGCACCAGTGGAAGGGGAAGCCCTGGGTCCTGCTAAGACTGAACCCCCAGTGAACTAGTCTATGGGGGGAGGGCGGCAATGGGGGGAGGGTTGGGAGGGGAACACCCATAAGGAAGGGGAGGGGGGAGGGGGATGTTTGCCCGGAGACCGGGAAAGGGAATAACACTCGAAATGTATATAAGAAATACTCAAGTTAATAAAAAAAATATAAACTATCATGGAGTAACTGTAAATATGAAAGTGAATAATTTATATGATAAATACTTTAGGACATTAAAGAAATTGAAAATGATATCAGAAGATGGAAAGACCTCCCATTCAGGAATCAGTATGATTAATATAGTAAAGATGGCCTTACTGCCAAAAGAAATCTCCATAAACATTCCAACCCAATTCTTCATGGAATTTGAAACAATAATTTTCAGTTTCAAATTAAATCAAACAAAAACCAACAAAACAAAACAAAACTAAAGATAGCTAAGTGCCATTAAATAATAAAAGAACTGCAGGAGGTGATAACAACCCCAGTCTCAAATTGTTCTACTGAAATATAAAAGGTGCTTGTTATTGGCATAAACCAGACATGATCAATAGAATAGAAAACTCAGAAATTAGTCCAAACATCTATGGATGTCTGATTTTAATAAATCAGACCATAAATACACTCTGGAAAACCACAACATCTTCTATAAATGCTGATCAAACTGGGTATCTACATGTAGAAGAATGCAAATAGGTCCATGTTACCCTGCACACAACTCAATTCCAAATGGACCCAGGACCTAAACATAAGACTATGTCTACAATATATGATAGAATAGAAAATGGGAAAGATTCTTTGCACAGGAGACAACTTTTTAAAAAGAACACAGGCCAATAAATAGCACAGGCACTAAGATCAACAATTCACAAATGATCCATCATGAAACTGACCAGCCTCTGTGTATCAGAAGACACCATTATCTATAGGATGGGAAAAGATTTTTTTATACCAGCTACACATCTGACGGAGGGATAATATCCAAAATATATAAAGAAATCATGAAACAAGACATCAAGAAAACAAATAACCCAAATAAAAATGGGGTGCAGATGTAAACAGATAATTCTCAGTAGAAGAACCTCAAATGGCCGAGAAACACCTAAAGAAATGTTCAATATGCTTAATCGTCAGGGGCATGTGAATGAAAACAACTCTGAGACTCCATCTTATATCTGTCAGGGGAACACTCTCCCATTGCTGGTGGGAGGTGCAAACCTGTAGTCCACTATGGAAATCATTGTGGTATTTTTGTTTCAGGAAGATGGGACTTGATCTGCCTCAAGATTCAGCTGTACCACTCTTGGACAAATACCCAAAGTATATTTACTCCTACCACGAGGACACTTGTCTGATCAAGTGTTCATTGCTATTTTCATAATAGCCAGAAATTGAAACCAATCTAGATATCCATGAACAGATGGATGCATGAAGAAAATGTGGTACATTGTACAACAAAATATCACTAAGCTATTAAAAAATGAATCATGAAATTCATAGGTAAATGGATGAAGCTAATAAAATAAAATAAAATCATCCTGAGTGAGGTAACCCAGACCCAGAAAGACAAACATGTTACACACACACACACACACACACACACACACACACACACACACACACGAACTGTTAAGACATTGATAATGAAGCTACTATCCATATAATCATAGATGTTAGGTACAGAGTAAGAGACTGGGGTTGAGGGATGAATGTCCTTTAGAAGGTGAAATAGAATAGTTATGGATGGGGGATGGGGATGGGGAGGGGGAAATAACAGCTAAAACTGTGCAATTTGAGGGCTTCTATGGAAATAATACAATAGAAACTTCCTAAAATACATACATTCATGAAGATGATTGAAATGAAATCACTAAATAATGGGGACCAAGGACAGAGTCCCTAATGAACATCTTTCATTACAAAATGAAACGTCCAGTACTGGGAATTGGTTACATCCTATTGAGTTGTTGGAGAAAGGGCTCTCATGGGACCCCTCGAACAATCTAGGCTATTGCCCAATATATGAGTTGCTTTGTACAAACTGAGAGTGAAGCCTCATTGCTGAAGACCATGCATACATAACTCATTGAGCACAGAGAGTTTCAGCTCGAGCCTGTAATATTGCTACAGACTAATTAGTATTCATGGTACAGGAAGGTACTCTGCTGTCTACAGAAGGAGAAAGGTAAATACCACCCAGCTACAAACCCTTTCATCTGAAATAGTTACCAGGCTGTAAGAGACACGGGTGCAATAGTACCACAAGGTTTGTGAGAATAACTAACAGATATGATTTGATGCAGGCCCACTCTATTGATGGGAGCATCTCCAACCTCTTTGGGTGGTTGTTGGGAGTGATGCTCTTAAAACCCTCCATTATTGATGTTAATAGTGTAGTTAGAGTTAAGTATGACTGGGTTCATGGAAAACCCGCAGCCAGATGCAGAAGACTAATAGAAATCTAGTAGTCAGGATAAATAATGATATGATAAAGTTGTAACCTTGCTGAGAAATACATCTGATGTCAAGATGCCCAATGTGATGACCTGTAACCTTTGTGAAAAACCAACATCCTGCTGACTAATGATATGACAAACCTGTGACCTTTCTGACATCCTGTTGATATTAGCCGATTGCCTGACCACAAGAGCTGTGTCCCTGGCCTGCGTAAATGTTTCCGACTTCCCCCATCTCTGTTACCCATGTTATAGTATAAATTCAGCCTTAGGAAAAAATAAAATTGTTGTCTTGATCAGACTCTTGTCTTGGCATCCTTCTTCACGTCTCTTGTCCCCCATTCTCTTCCAGGTACCCTCTACACGCTTGTTGACTGTCCTGCAGGACGAGAAAGGTGGCCAAGAACCTAAAACTGGATAGGCCAGGGACCTAGGGGAAAATAATGCTGCTATTTCTAAAGACAGCCTGCTGTTCTCAAACATTGGTGCCTTGCTCAGTTATCATCAGAGAAGCTTCCTCAGGGAACAGAGGTGGGAACTAATACAGGGCTTACATCTGGAACACTCAGCCCTAAATAGGGTATCTCTCTTTCCTCCCCTCAGGGCTCAGGGAATCCTTTGGTAGAGAAGGCATATAGAGTGCAAGAGCCATAGAGTTGGAGGGCATAAGGAAAGTCTTATAAACACAGCATAGTGGCACACATATGAATTCACAGGAGCTGTGGCAGAATGCATAGTGCCTCTAGAGGTCTGCAGTAGATGGAGTCCCAGAGTTAAGAAGATGAGGGAATCCATGTTCCATCCCTAACTTAGAAGCTAGGTTCAATTGATAACCATTTTTAAAGGTAAAGTTAGTTTTCTCTAATGGAATCTCACTGGGGAAAGAAACCATACTAAAGCTTTTACAAGTGGGGTACAAGTTCAGTAGTAGGTTGCTGTGATAAAACGAACTCAACAGCATCTTTGGAAATTGTCTTATAATGTGACAGAGTATTTTCTTTTTTCTTTCTCTTTTCTCTCTCATCTTTCTCTATTTCCTTTCTTTCTTTCTTGACCCCCCCTCTACCTTACCGGTCCTTTTCAAATATATTAAGGCTTCCAGTTTTGTATCATCAACATTTGTTTGTCTTTCCTGTGCTTTTTCTTTGCCTCCTCCTCCTCTTCCTCCTCCTCCTCCTCCTCCTCCTCCTCCTCCTCCTCCTCCTACTCCTCTTCCTCATCTTCCTCCTCTTCCTCCTCTTCCTCCTCCTCCTTCTTTGGTCTGTCTTGTTCAGTTCTGACTTATTTGACTTTGTTTTATCCTGTTTTAAAATTTTTCTTGTATTATTATTCCTTAGATGCTTGTTTATTTTCTTAGGAGAGACAGAAATGAGGATAGGGGTGAGGATTGTATGTGGTGTGTGGATCCAGTTGGGAAGCAAGGTGAGAGAAACTAGGAGAAGTTGGGAGAAGAGAAACCATAATCAGATTATATGGTATTAAACATATATCTTCAATAAAAAAAACAAAAAAAGGAAAACATAGCGTTTTGGGGAAATGTTAATGATTCCAATTTTGAAATGAAACTAGAGTAAAGTTATTCATCCTTAAAACTTAAGAATTAGCCAGTGGTGGTGGCACATGCCTTTAATCCCAGCACTTAGGAGGCAGAACCAGGCAAATGTTTGAGTCCGAGGCCAGCCTGGTCTACAAAGTGAGTTTGAGGACAGCCAGAGCAATACAAAGAAACGTTGCTTTATTTTTCCAAAGGATAACGCTCCAGATCCACAGTAAATACATGCAATTCTACAAACATTATATGCAAATATTTACATTTATAAGTATCCAATGAATTTATAACTAATAAATAATAAATCATATTTTATAAACTATTTAAACACAAGCAACATTATGCTCAAGGGTAATGATGTTGAAATCAATATTGGCAATAACAATTTTAAGTAGAATCATAGAATTAGATTTTCTATTATATACTGATGGAATCAGGGAAAGAATACCTTCTCAGTGCCAATGTGACTTTCCTAAATGACAGTGAACATGTAAGGATAGTAGTCTCTGTAGAAAAGTGACTAGGCTCAGTGACAGTTTGACTAGATTTTTCCCCTCTAAGTTCCTGTAGAACAGAGGAAACGTCTTCGATGCAGCAGCGTTGGTAGGAGGGAACTAGTGTGAGGTTGCTATGGCCAGTGAGCTGACGCCTTAGGAATGGTTTATGACTATAGTCACTACAAAGTGGGTTGCTGTCACATAGCAGAACCATTCCCTATGGATGGCTCTTCAATGTGTCCTCTTGCCATTCCGTTTGTGCCTTGATGATACATATGGTCCACTGAGAAGTGGATGCCTTTCTGCCTTCAGAACCATGGGTGAATTAACCTTTTTTGTTTGTTTCTTGTTTGCTTGTTTACAAACAAGGTTACCCTGTCTCTAGTACTCTCTTCTACCAACAGGAAGTTGATGAACACAAGGGTGAATTTTTTCTTATGCTACAGACAACACAGGTTTGAAGTTTTGGACTTTACTGTCCCATTAAAAATCCAGTCATAAGTTATCTTGTTTCTGCATAGTGATTGATAATGGTAGAGTAAGGATGATTGCTGGTGTGGAGAAATGGACATAATATCCACACAGACACGTGGAGTTTTCAAGACCTTTGTCTTATTCTTGTGGGTGATAAAGATATTTGGCATGGACCAAGAAGGCTAGTGCTAGAGATGTGAGTAGAGGGCTTTGACACTTGGTGTCTAGAGAGCCCCAAATCAAATAGTTAATTAATTCCTCCTTGCAGAGTGTCACTTTCACATGGATTTCATAGAACTAAGACCTTGAGGTGGGAGGCCTTATACTTTGGCTTCACTAGCTTGCCTCTCGGTAGGCTTGCTTGGTTACTTCCACGTGGCCTGAGTGTGTGCCTATACCTACCTGTATGTGTGTGGCCTGGGCACTGGGTGACTGTGAGGAGAGGATTTCTTATCTATGATTTCTCTCATGCCACCTACTATGGCCTTCCTTGCTTTCCATGTGTGGGAACTTGGACCTCACATACTTTCACTGTCTTCATTCCTTCTATCATCCTTTCTATAAAACTGTACTAACGAAGTAATTAAAAATTAACAAATATCTTATTGCCAATGGTGTTTGTAGGAACAACGAAGTAGAAGCTATCTGGATGCCTCACAGTGGCACTTTTATCAATAAAGTTGGGACATATTTATTTAAAAATAAGACTAGTTATTACAACACAAGCAATAAAGATGGCCAATGAATTCAATCTGGGTGTGGTGGCACAAACCTTGATCCCAACACTCAGGAGCCTGAGGCATTTGGATCTCTGAGTTTGATGCCGGCCTGGTCTACGTAGTAAGTTCTAGGACAGCCAAGACTGTTGTAGAGAAAGACCTTGTGTAAAAAACAAGCAAACAAACAAACAACAACAACAATGTATTCATCCCAACAATTCTATTTCAATTTAAAGAGCAAATGAGAGAGCTTTGCATAAAGGACTTTGCCAGCTCAATAGAAGGATATAGAAGATTTAGTGGAAATTAATTAGCCAAAAGTTTTTTGGCAGTGAAATTGGAGATCAGTTTTTATGGTTGCTTTAAGTTTAATATGTCCTATATTTTTAAATTACATTATTTACTTTTATTTTTAAGTTTTTATTTGAATTTTTTTATGTTTAATGTTTTTCTACTATTATCTTTGAAACTCTTTGTTGCACAATGACAGAATTGGCTTAAATGACTCTTGGAAATTACAGTAAATGCCATGTTCTTTCTTTGTCCTCTCTTCCTTCTTCCCAACATATATTTCCTGTACTGTTAGGCACCAGTCTTCCTGGTATTTTTTTCCACACAGAATCTTGAGAGGAAGAAAATGACATGTACAGATACGAAGTAATATTAGTTTCTTTCCGACTGGGTAATGTAATTATCACAGAACCCAGGGCTCACCCAAACCAGTATTAACTGCCATCCACATAAATCAAGCATCCATCTTCCTAATCACACACACACATCTGAAGCATTCCTTCTCCATGGCAACTCCCTGTTTTCCCTAGATAAGCATTTCTTACTCAAGTCCACAGTTGGTGGTGCTGTCCCATTTTGACTGACCCAGTTGGATGCAGCCCAAATTGAAATGCTTCACCTGAAGTAAAATTTCAATTAAACAGACTTATAAATACTTTGTCCATGTGTATTTTTGAAATGACATTGGCTCACAAACATGTATTTAAGACAGTGGTGAAGGGAAGAGCACACAAAAAAATGTGTGTCAAATCAATTCTCCTGTTTGGAGGGAAATAAGGTAAGTTGCTTGGTGAGAACATACTCTGTAATCCAGGTGCTTGAGAGCTGAGGTTTTAAAACTGGTTCCACCACTGTGACCTCATCCTAGATACACCACCAGTGTCTCCTCAGAGAGGACATGAAATGTTACTGTATAATTCTTGGAATTTCCCTACCAGAACCTTTTATGATCTTTAAAAATATTAATCTATAACTCAGTAGTAATGTCAAAAATTATCAGTAGGAAATGCATTTTATAATATTAATACTATTTTGAGGTTTCACTTGGTGTTTTTTTTTTATTTCGTTTGCTTGCTTGCTTAACAACATCATTTATAAGGTACTAACACAAAATTTTATCTGAGCTTCTTTCCGAAGTGATTATTGGGTGAATTTTTTACTGACCTCCAGATTATTAAGTTTTCCATGGCTGCCTGACCCATGAAAGTCTTCATATTTTATTCAAATGAAAAATAATTTTATATTGGCATAAAGAAAATTAGAAATAAAAATAAAATTAAAGCTTTCTTCCTAAAAAACTATAAAGTACTATATGAATTTAAATATGATTAAAAATATTGGAGGTGTTCATGTTTTGATATCTTTCACCGTGTTCTGAGAATATCAACATAACATAGGAAACAGTTGTATAATAATGTCACTGATAATTAAGAAGTCATTTTTCAGAAATCTTCCTCCACTTCAGAAAGCCTCTGTCAACTTTCAGGACATAGTGACTTGGTACAGCTCAATGCGATGGAGTGGTGGTAAACATCACTCTTTAAATCAGCTTTATAGACTAAATATTTCAGGTTGGCTCAGGGAGAAAAAGCCATTGTGGTTCATGGACAATGGATTTTATTAACATCAGGGATTGTGGAGTCAGCAATTGCAGACTTACCAATGCATACAGCTACATAGATTAGTCATTGAAGGGTTTTGCTTTCAACACAGCTGAGGTGGTTTCTAGGACCCGGTCCTTGCTGCTACTTTCAGATGAAAAGCATCCACAGACTGTAGCTTCTTAGTGAACTGATGGTTGTTTCTGTAACCTTGAGTTAACTCAAAGAACTTTCCTAGTGGTGAAGTGTGATCTTACTGAATGCCTTCAAGTACTGCTTAACAACATGAAAGGTTCAGGGCACACAGATACAATGCAAGTGTTTGTCTGGTCAGCTCCTTAGCTGTTCCTGTGTTTGTCTGACTCCCACCAATTCGATCCACTCTCAGACTCTTAATTTCTTTGTATGTTGATATCGTCTTCTATTTCTGCTCAGTTACTTTATTATTCTTGTTGGACACATGCAGATAAGAATTGTCCATAAACTCTCTGTTAGTATTCCTACTCTTGTAGAAGGATGTGTAGAGGAACTTTAACTAACACAACTAAAAGTAAGTGTACAAGTTCTACAAACTTTCTTTTAGTTGTTTAAAAGATACAGAAACTAAAATTAAATTGTAACCACTTACAAATGAACACAGTTCCTTTATTTAATTTCTATATGGAAGGTTCTAAATATTAAGCACGTTCATCAAAAGTAAACACATGTGCTAACTAAATTTATTACAAAGAACTTGTTTCCTAGCAGCCAACAAGTAACGAAGTTGAAACCCAGTCACTACTGCTGATGCCAAGAAGTGCTTGTTAACAGGAGCCAGATATAGTGTCTCCTGAGAGGCTCTGCCAGAGCCCTACTGATACAGATGAGGATGCTTGCAGCTAACCTTTGGCTGAGAACTGCAACCTCAATGGAGGAGTTAGAGAAAGGACTGAAGGAGCTGAAGGGGTTTGCAACCCCATAGGAAGAACAACAATATCAACCAATCAGACCCTCTAGAGCTCCCAGGAACTAAACCACCAACCAATGACTCCAGCCACATATGTAGCAGAGGATGGCATTATCGGGCATCAATAGGAGGAGAAGTCCTTGGTTCCATGAAGGTTCATTTCCCCAATGTAGGGGAATGACAGGGCATTGAGGTGGGAGTGTGTTCGTGGGAGAGGGAGTATCCTCGTAGAAGCAGGGAAGGGGGACAGGGTTTTGGGAGGGGAGAAAGAGGATAACATTTGAAATATAAATACATAAAATATCCAGGAAAAATAAAATTAAAAAAGAAAATATACTATAGCATAGCTACATGTGTATAGCTGCATCTTATCTAGAATAACAAAAGTTTGTTATGTAATCGAAATCACAACAGATTCAAAAAGTCTGAAAACAGGGGTTGGGGATTTAGCTCAGTGGTAGAGCGCTTGCCTAGGAAGCGCAAGGCCCTGGGTTCGATCCCCAGCTCTGAAAAAAAGAACCAAAAAAAAAAGTCTGAAAACACAGGATCTGTCAATGTGCAAAACATGTGTGAGTTGGCATAGCTGTATTATTTACTGTCCAGTCTTCTTATGTGTCAAATCCTGTTATTACAACAGGTGCTAGTGATATTGACATTACTGCATGAATTATATTATCTTAAATCTTATAATAGCATAAACTGACATATCACTTTAGAAATGTATTATTCATTGTTTATACTTGAGATAATTTATAAGAACTGAAGATCTTTTCCTTTCTCATTGATGCTTGAAGTAAGTATAAGTGTGTTTATGTTAAATTTTATTTTCCAATTTACAAAAGAAAGAGTTACTAACTTGATACACATTTAAAAGAGCAAAAATGTCTTTGGCTTATTTGCCCAGAGAGTAGCAATGAGAATACAAGGAAAGGATAATTGAAATTTTATCTTAAATAAGTTCAGAAATTTACTCTTATTATTACATTATAAGTGTCCATTCAAAGACTTAACATCTTCTTTCCCAGACCCAAGTAACAACAGATGCATGCATCATTTACAAATAAAACCTTACTTTATTCGTAAGTGAAACAATAAATATTTGAAAACAGCCCCTTTTGTGGATGAAGAAAATCACCACATAAAATGAAAGTTAAAGAATTGGTGATGGGTGTCTGTTATGTTCTACGTCCTGCCCTGGGTAAGCCACTCACACAATTCCTTTAAATTCATAAGGCAAACCTTGATAGATTCTGCTTGCCCTGCTTTATAAGCCTAGTGAATAGAATTGCTCTGGTGTTTCACATAGCCACCCACAGAGGGCCTGGAATTCCAGCCCTGGTGCTCAAGGTACAGATCAAATACACATTCTGCCTAGATGGCTTTTGCATTTTTTCATTATATACAGTAAGAATCTTCTTCAAAGGCATCAAAATCTTTAGGAAAAATCTACATTTCCAAGGGTTTCAATATGTTTAATCCCTAATTTATGCAGTGTCTCCAAAAACATTGAGATATTTAAAGAAATGATCTCAAAAGTAGTTGTGCTTTCCTCCCAGAGAAATTATAGCAGCTAAACATTTAGTAATTAATTTTAAAACATGTGGGGAAGCTAGCGAATGGTATGGGCATAAAGCATCTTATCTCTACTTCAAAGATGTTGACTTCCTGTATTTCCCATTTTTGTGGTTGGAAAACAATAAGCATAACTCCAAGAATCATGCTAAAGAGGCAGGCACATGTATTTACCAAGAATAAAGTACTAAACATTATCTCACTGGGTGGCCACATAAGAGGATATCCCAGCTACCAGACTGCACTCAGAGCAGCCTCATCTTGGCTAAATGAACAATCAAACAGTATTTCTAAAAAGAGTGTCTGCAGCTTGGGCAATAACTGTAAAATTAAGAAGTCAGTGGGACCAGATGTTTGTAATTACATTGAAACTGCATAGAAGGCACTGAATATTTGTTTGAGAAAGGGAATAAGGCCAGAGGCTGATCAATAGGCAGATTATTTTCCAGACGGTCATAGATGATTTTCTTTTAGGGAAATCGTTATCATGAATTACATTGATTTTTTCAAGAAAGCATATATGCCATTTCAGATAAGTGAAATGATACTTTAATATAGCTTTTAAAATAGCATGTAGTTAAGTAAAACTCCGTATTTCTACCCATTTCCCTTTCTTCACTGGATACCGTTCTAGCATCCTGAGTGCTCCTCATAATAATAAGTGTTATTACTAACCTATCTCAGAATTAATTTATGTAAGTGTTTTATGGGTATTCCTTCTGCATTGAGCTGAAATCTAAGAGGAATGCATTTATGTAATTCAAGCAATGGCCCCGTGAGATATGCCTACTGTTACCACATCTCCATGTAAGAGCAATATTGGCTGTCAAGAGATGTGTGGAATACACAGATTCTTACAGCTTTTATGTAACAGAGCTTGATCGGAACCCAGAACCCAGAATGTGCCTACCAAGTTACTCCCTACCAAACACACATAAACACACACACACACACACACACACACACACACACACACACACACACACACACATACATACATATCCTAACCTCTACAAGAGCATGAAAAGTTCTTTGATGTTGAGAAATTGTGCCAGACTATCTACATACTTCCTGCTAAGCTTCCTGGAAGCCAGGATGGTATCTATGTGACAAATGTAAAGACAGAATAGGACACCGTCCCGAATTCAATCAAGGTCACAGTGACTGTGCTAAACACTGACTGTGATCCTACTTTCATGAATCTGATTTCATCAACTATATATGTCTTGCATTGACACTTTTTTCTGTATATTTTCTTTTTATTCTTTTTCTTTCCTTTTTGTTTTTACAGGGTTTTGTTGTATAGTTTAGGCTGGCCCAAAACTCAATTGGTAACCCAGTCTAGTTCCAAACTCAAAGTAATCTTTCTGCCTCCTTCCTAAGTAGTAGAATTATAAATATGAGCACCTCCCCTTCTGCTACTTGAACTTTCTCTCTTATTTCACACTAGCTATATGATATCAAATGCCAGAATATTTGATAATATAGGAAATAATAGATAAAACTTTAATAAGTACAGTCACTCAAAAATCATCACAAAATCATGTTAGCGGTAGCATGTATACTTTGGTACCCTTTGGCATAGGTTATGTTCCCGACCTCACAGTTTTATATACTTACCCACTGTTGAATTGTCCCTAAATTCAATAGTAACTTTCATGACACAATTTTATACCATGCTTCATAAGCTACTGTGCTGAAGGGCATTTTTAGTAGAACAGTATCTGTATGTGCATTCCAAATAATAAAATGTACGGCTGGAGAGTTTGGCTCAGAGGTTAAAAGCACTTGAAATTTTGCCAAAGGATCTGGATTCAGTAAACAACATTTCATGAGGTGAATCCCAGCAGTTTTGAGGATCCAGACCCACCCTGAACTCCTGGGCACTGAGCACCTGTATATAAACAGAAACCAACATAAACGCTTAAAATAAAAATCCTAGGAAATGGAGAAGCTTCGCAGTAAGTGACACATTTCTGTACAAGCATAGGAGCCTGAGTTCAGATCCCAGAGTCACATCAACTTTCAGATGTGTTAGGTCCCACCTGAGATCCAGGATTCAGTGGGCAGTGGCGGGACTTGCTAGCCAAAATGTCAAGCTGAGCTGGTGAACTCCAGATACAGTGAGAGATCCTGTCTTAAGAAATGACATGGAGATTGGCTGGAAGAGATGCTTAACATCAACTCCTGGCCTCCACATGTATGTGTGTATATGTGAACATGCATCATACACACACACACACACACACACACACACACACACACACACACACACACACAAGCCAGAACTAAACATTTAATAAGCCAGCAGGTGAAGCTATATACATCCTTCATTGGTCACTGGCTTCAAATGGACAAGACTTGTGAGATAACCACAATATTGATAGATAAAATCAGTAAAGTGGTAACGTTTCATGAAATTTCATGGAAGTGGCAGGGATAGGTGGCCTTTATTACATTTTGCAACCATGTCCTTAACCTAAAAGTTCTTAGGAATAAATGATTGGTCTCTCATAGATACATGGTTTGCAGTGCCTTTTATGAACAACCTTCTCTGTGTTGGATCACATGATGAATTTATTTCAGGAAGATGTAGCCCTTCTTTGCTCTCCTAAAAATCATTGTCCCAACAATTTCTAGTACTCTGCTACATGCATACGCAACTGTGGAAGTGGAAGAGCCATAGAAACCCTGTTATATTTTGCACTCTAGGTACCTGTCAACTGCCATGAACTGACTCTGAAATCTTCTGCACACACTGATGTGTTGGAACAGTGTTTTTTTTCCTCATTCTTGAACCTTTGAAACCCGTGCTTAAACTAGCAGAAGTAGGTCACTGGAGATAGACCTTGAAGGTTATGTCTATCCCTAGGGCCAGCATGAACGACCTGTCAAGATGGGAGCAAGCTGCGCTATAAGCTCCTACCGGCATGCCCTCGTCACTCTGGTGGACTGTTACCTGAGATCCATGCCAACCAAGAATCCTTCCCAACTGTTCTGTTATATCTTCCACACTGGCAAGAAGTGTATTATTTCATGTAGCCACTGTAAGAGGTATTACGTTTGAATCCAGGTTTGGGTATGGAGTCGTAGATGTTATAGAACATGGAACTGAACCTGTGACTACTTCACAACCAATTCTATAGGAAACCTCAAGGGATCTCTGGTGCCAGGAGCCTTAGCCTTAACTGTGGTTTCTGCCAAGTCCCCAATGGAAGTGGTAGCGTTTAAGATGGACACACCTTCACAGTGTTCCCTTTCCATTCATAAACACTGTAAAGTCCTCAGTGCTCACAACACAAATCTTGTTATGTGTTCTGTTTAGTTTCAAGCCTCTTGTGCTAACACCTATTGCAAAAACTGTTAGAATTTTAGCCTAGCAAAAGTCAGAGCGGTAAGAGGAATTTTCTCCATATTTCACACTTTTTCATATTTCCATATTTTAACTTACAACTCCAATCTCCATATTAATTTACAGTCATATTATGGGTTAGATAAATAATTATAACTTCAATTACTTTGTTGGGTATTTTATATGGCACATTTCACAGCTATCCCAGCAAGGGAACTGTTGGATGCTTTAATAGATGAAGACCCAGTAGCTGAGAGTTTAAATGGTGCAGACCAACCAGGTAGTTGACACCTAGCTGAATGAATCTTCACTCATATCTAATTGCCTCTAACTACCCTGTTCTACTTGAATTCATTGTACTAGCAGACAAATTGTTAATGGGGATTTTCATTGCTGCTTTCTGTACCCAAGGCTCAGTCTCAAACACACCAGGGTTCAAAGATAATAAAAGTAAAAAACCTTTAGAAGGTTATTGAATTACAAACACTCTGGCCTCATCAATAGAGTAAATCTACTTACAAGTTATCATTTAATGGGTTTGAGGATGAATTTGTCATAAACATGAGCATCCCCTTTCTGCTTGCCTGCTCACCTGTGGTACATAGCCTCTGCACATGTTTCTACCACTTTGATGTCCTGCTTCAACATGGGCCTCAAATATTTTACTATGGCAGGAGCAACATTGGACTGAAAGTTTGAAAATGAGGAGCTAAAATAACTTTTTCCTGATAGTGGTTTGAATAGGTTTGGCCCCCATAGACTCATGCGTTTGAATACGCTTGGCTCAGACACTATGAGGAGGTCTGGCCTTTTTGGAGTAGTCATGAACTTGTTGAAGAAAGTGTGTCACTGTAGGGGAGGGCTTTGAGACTCTCTTCCTAGCTGCCTGGAAGATAGTCTTCTCCTGATTGTCTTTTAAACAAGATGTAGAACTCTCAGTTCTTTCTTCAGCATCATGTCTACCCACAGGTCACCATGCTTCCTGCCATGATGATAATGGACTAACCCTCTAAGACTGTAAGCCAGCCCCAATTAGATGTTTGCCTTGGTCATGGTGTCCCTTCATAGCAATGGAAACCCTAACTAAGACAATCCCCATATTAAATTGTTTACCTCATGTTGTCACAGCAGACAACAAAAAGCTGACTTCCTTGCCTAGGATACACTAGGAGATTTAAGCTAGTAATTGTCATTCAAAAGCCAGGCAAAATCGGCTTTGCAACCAAATTCAGGTTATCATTACCTAGAAACCATTACTGTTGTTTTAGCAACCTAATAATCAATGGGCATGAAGTCAGTCTCAGAAGATTAATAAGCTGACCATCTTCCCTCCCCATTCTCTGTTCCATTAGTAACACGGTCAGAGTCTAAGTGTAGGTAAAACATAATGATCAACCAGACACTTGAAGCATTCCAAAAGGAAGTAACACAGATAAACTCCTTGATGAGAGTAACAATTCCAATTAAGCCTTGAGGAAAATTACATTTTGTTTTCCAAAATTTAATAAAATCACAACCAACAAAATATGTACAGTATTTTACTTGGAGGTAAAATATTTTAAACTATTTCCATGAATTATAGCAATAGAAAGTGAGAAAAGAAATGAAGCCAAGTTGGAGACAATAGGAAAGATGACATCCTAGAAAATTTTATGAGAACAGAATCCTTTCAGGTAGTTCTTTTTTTTCAATTTCATAGTCTCATGAAGAAGAAAAATAGAATCAACCAATAATTTGAAAGGATGGGAGAAAATGAAGCCCGAAACAAACCATTTTGTTTAACTAAATTAGTGCATTTAGTCCAATCTTGGTAATTCTAATAAACTTCATAACATCATTACTCAGTACTCGGAGATATTAAGATTCTGATGTGTAGGAGTAGGAACAAGGCTCAGTGGATAAAGTTCTTGCATGTTCAAGCATATCGCTGAATTGGGCTCATGTCTAATGTTGGTTTCTTTTTCTTCCTTGTTTTTATATTTATTATCAATTTTATTTCTTCATGCAGTGTGTTTTGATCATATTCTTTCTCCTCTCCCAAGTCTTCACAGATCTTCCCAACCCACCCAACTTCATGTTTCTCCTATCAAAAAATACAATAAACAACAACAAACCCAAGAGGGGGAGGAGGACATAAAGACAAACCCCACCAAACCATGGGAAAAGCAGCAGCAGCAGCAGCAGCAGCAGCAGCAGCAGCAGCAGCAGCAGCAGCAGCAGCAGCAGCAACAACAACAACAACAACAAAAGGCACACAAAAAACTATGGCATCTGTTTTGTGTGGGCCAACTACTCCTGAACATTGACTGCCCTAAAATGTGGTTGACATACCCAGTAACACTCCATTGAAGAAGACAGATTTTTCTCTCTCACAGCAAAATATGGATTGCAAATAGCTTCTTTTTTTTCTTTTTTTTTCTTTTTTTCCAGAGCTGGGGACCGAACCCAGGGCCTTGCGCGTGCTAGGCAAGCGCTCTACCACTGAGCTAAATCCCCAACCCTGCAAATAGCTTCTTGGTTGGAGGTGGTCTTGGTGCTCTCTTCCCATCCTCTGGCCTGGATTTTTGTCTGGCTTGAATTTGTGCAGCTTCTGTGCATGCTGTCATAGTCTCGGAACGTTCACATGCACATTGGCCCTATTGAGTCTGAAAGAGGTTGTTTCCTTAGTTTCCCACCACCTCTGACTCTTGCAATCTTTCTACCTCCTCTTCTGCATCACATCCTGAGCCTTGGAGGGAAGGGTTTGATAAAGACATCGCATTTAGTATGGAATGCTCCAAAGTCGTCTACTCTCTGCACCTTGTCCACTCATGGGTCTCTGCATTATTTACTATCTATTATGAGAAGCCTCTCTGATGAAGGTTGAGTAATGCCTTGATCTATGGGTGTAGCGTTGCGTCATGAGTTGTTTTATTGCTATGTTCCCTTAGCAGAATAGTAATGGGTTCTATGTAAATTTTAGAACAATCTTGTATTTTTTCTTCCATCTTTATTAAATTGGGTATTTCTTATTTACATTTCAAATGTTATTCCAGGCCAAAATCCCCCTAGCCCCTCCCCCTCCCCTTCTATATAGTTGTTCTCCTCCCCATTCATCTTCCATTACCACCCCCTAACAATCCCGTTCACTGGGTGTTCAGCCTTGGCAGGGCCAAGGGCTTCCTCTTCCACTGGTGCCCTTACTAGGCTATTCATTGCTACCTGTGAGGTCAGAGTCCAGGGTCAGTCCATGTATAGTCTTTGGGTAGTGGCTTAGTCCCTGGAAGCTCTGGTTGGTTGGCATTGTTGTTCATATGGGGGTCTCAAGAGCCTTCAGCTCTTTCAGTCCTTTCTCTGATTCCTTCAACGGGGGTCCCATTCTCAGTTCAGTGGTTTGCTGCTGGCATTTGCCTGTGTAATTGCCATACTCTGGCTGTGTCTCTCAGGAGAGATCTACATCCTGCTCCTGTCAGTCTGCACTTCTTTGCTTCATCCATCTTATCTAATTTGGTATCTGTATATTTATGGGTCATATATGGGGCAGGCTCTGAATGGCTGTTCCTTCAGTCTCTGTTCCAAACTTTGCCTCCCTATCTCCTCTTAAGAGTATTCTTGTTCCCCTTTTAAAGAAGGAGTGAAGCATCTGCATTTTGGTCATCCTTCTCAAGTTTCATGTGGTCTGTGCATCTTGGGTAATTCGAGCATTTGGGCTAATACCCACTTATCAATGAGTACATACCCTGTGTGTTTTTCTGTGATTGGGTTACCTCACTCAGGATGATATTTTCTAGTTCCATTCATTTGCCTATGAATTTCATGAAGTCATTGTTTTTGATAGCTGAGTAATATTCCATTGTGTAGATGTACCTTATTTTCTGAATCCATTCCTCTGTTGAACAGCATCTGGGTTCTTTCCAGCTTCTGGCTATTATGAATAAGGCTGCTATGAACATAGTGGAGCACGTGTCTTTGTTATATGTTGGGGCATCTTTTGGGTATATGCCCAAGAGAGGTATGGCTGGGTCCTCAGGTAGTTCAATGTCCAATTTTCTGAGGAACCTCCAGACTGATTTCCAGAATGGTTGTACCAGTCTACAATCCCACCAACAATGGAGGAGTGTTCCCCTTTCTCCACATCCTCGCCAGCATCTGCTGTTGCCCTAGTTTTTGATCTTAGCCATTCTGACTGGTGTGAGGTGAAATCTCAGGGTTGTTTTGATTTGTATTTCCCTTATGACTAAAGATGTTGAACATTTCTTTAGGTGCTTCTCTGCCATTCGATATTCCTCAGCTGTGAATTCTTTGTTTAGCTCTGTACCCCATTTTCATAGGGTTATTTGTCTCCCTGCAGTCTAACTTCGTGAGTTCTTTGTATATTTTGGTTATTAGCCCTCTATCAGTTGTAGGATTGGTAAGTAAGAGACACTGTATCAAGAAGCAAGAGAGAAGCCTCCTGAGTAATTATGGTCAAGTTTGAACTCTTACCTAATCACAGGCACATGCTTATTTTCACTCACCACACAAACATAGTACTTTGATATATCAATAATATTTATTTTTTAGCAAATCCTGTTTTTCTTTATCCCTTTCCCCTTGTAGTCACAAACCTATCTTTGCTTTCATGATAAATACAATGGGACATTATTCATTCTGTGATTGACTTATTTATACTTAATGCAATGTCCTAAGTTCTTCTCTCATATTATTTTCTTCTTTTTGAAAGTCTCAATACTTTTCTATTACATATATATGTAATATATATAAAATGGAATTTTAAAATGTATTATTATTAATTATTTTGATTATAATAATCATTTTTATTATTATTTGTGTGTGTTTGAGAAACAGACATACCCAGTGGGAGAGAGAGAAATAGAGAGAGAGAGAGAGAGAGAGAGAGAGAGAGAGAGAGAGAGAGAGAGAACGTACCCAAATTCCAAAGCTGCAGTAAGTGTGTGATGGTCAGAAGACAACTTTCAGAAGTACCTTCTCCTCATCCATTATGGGTTCTGGTATTGACCACAGGTCATTCTGCTAGGGGGACATGCACTTTTACCCACAGTGCTCCATGTCAGCTCCTATATACTGTATATTTAATTGACTAACCCTGTTATAAGACATTGTGCCGGGTCTAGTTTTAACCACTCTTTTAAAATAATTGTTTCTAACTTTATAAATTCAATGTGAGTGATATGGGCAAAAGAAAACGATGCTGGAAACCTAACGGTCTTGATATTCAATTGGTTTTTATGCCTATTGATATCATTTGTGTGCTTTTCCTTCACTTGTTGGTAAAACCCATGCTATCACTCATTATGGACATCAGTTATGCATCTATTATTCTTTTCTACCCATAAAATGTAATGTAGCTGAAAAAACCCATTAATAGGAAATAAAATATTTTATTTGAGGTTCCCTCTTTCCAGCTGACTCTAGGTTCTGTGAAGTTAACAATAAAAACTAAGCAACACTCTTATGTTTTATATAGACATTTCTCAAGCCCCAGAAATGATTTAGGAAGAAAAAAGCATTGGTTGGTAATCAGTTGTTGGTAATAAAACATGATTTTAATTTCTCCCTCAGCTCCAAACACTGGATTCTTCAACCCATTTTCATATTATATAAACTTAACAGAAGGAAATGATTTTGAAATGTGCTAGAGGTTCTAGTGGTTCTAGCTATTTTTGAAGATAACTTAATTTGGAATTCTTATGACTCCTACATTTGCACTGCTTTTAAATGGAAGTGGAAGGTAGTCTGGAAATTTTAGACAAAGAGCGTAGAGCCACTTGTGCCATGCATCAAAGCAAGGCCCCCTTTTCTGCTAAGGTCATTCTCTTCAAATGAGCAAACAGGTCCAGAAGAGGAGGGCTGAGCAGCTAAACCAGCCCTAGTGAACAACAGTTATTGTAGCCAGAACTCACCCATGCCTAGAAGTGGAATTAGGTCTCAAAACTATATACAGAGATTTAGTCATGATTCATGGTCATTATACACACAGTCCCTTACTATGCTTATACAGGACTGATCTCTTATGCATTTTACTAGGAAATACTCATAACAATTTCTGAAATAATGCCTCATCTTCACAGTGACTTGAAGGGATAGGATTTGTAGAAAGGTTTAAATTAAGGGGTGGAGTTTAAACATACTTGTTTTGATGCACAAAGAAAAAGAAGGACAGAATGATCGATGGTAGTGATAATAATATAAAAACCCAAATTAATTGGTTGTCATCTCAAGTGTCAAATCAGATGTGTGATTATAGACACCATAATGTGGCACCAGCATATTGGTCATTGTACATTTTTTTGTGATTTATGCAATTTTATGTGTCAATTGAAGTTACCAAGAGAGCAAAACTTTACATATATAAGGGCATTGCCAAATCTCCTTACTTCCATTTCAGCATTACAGTGGAATTCTCCCCTGAATCTTTAGAGAGTTGCATAAAGGCCCACAATAATGAGATAAAGGTAATAAATTGTATCACATTTTTAGCTACATAAAAGAAATAAAAATAACATTGCCATTCATAGACACTAATTTTCCTAGCACTACTTCAGCAATTCCATTTTACATGGCAAATTCACATTACATATGCTGACTGAGTGAATGCGAACATCTATGTTTATGTGTAAATTAATTAGGCAAACAATTGCATCAGAGACTCCAGTGTACACAAGCAATACGTCTTTCCTCCTTCCAGCAGACAGGTTAATAGCTTGGCCCTGCCTGGCTTCCCACTTTGCTTGAACTAATTTCAAACAGCAGATAGATTGTATTTGGGAAGTACAGCTTTCAGTTCTGTTTCTACAACGTATTATGTAGAGCTCAGAGCAATATAGAACTGTGAAGATTTGGAGGTGAAGTATACATCTGAAAATTTTAATTAAAACCTCTAAAATCCTAATGCAAATAAGATTGATCATTTTTTCTATGGGACTTGAATGATGCTTTTCTTACCTTATTGTCTGTTTTATTCTTTATAAATAAATACAAAAATGATCAAACAAATATCTCCTTAATATGAACGTTTTCATAGGTTATCTAAGAAACTGTTCATCTAACCATCTAACTTTTCTCTTACTTCACACACACACACACACACACACACACACACACGCACACGCACGCACACATACACACGCACGTGTGAACTTATAGTACACATTAAATATACATTTCTAAATTTGATTGTAATCATGGTATATTGATGGTCAGGCTCCATTATAAGGAGAAATTCTACTTGAACAACAGTTTCACTGGGAGTAGAAAGAAATTTTGAGCTCTTGGGAGAGAAGAACAGGATCTAGGGTTGGGAACCCTACCTAGCCCTGTCGAGTTCTAGCCCTCCCTCCTTCCAGATTCAGAGTTAAAACTTTTTTTTTTTGACAGGGAGAAATGGTCAGGATTCTAGATTCAAATTAAACTCTTTCACATGAATCTTGCCATTCATTGCTTGTGTGGAAGTTTAAAAACGTCAGATTCCAGCAACAAGGCTGGTGCACCTGAAGTCTAGTAAATACTAAAGGCAGTTCTGATAGATATGAGGTCTTGTTCCAAGCCAGGACTTTCGGATGATCTAAGTATGTTCATGCTGGGTATGTTGGTCTAATTTCATTCCAACACTTCTTCTAACCATCCAAGGGTTAAATTCTCTGCTTTCCTGGTCCTAATGTCATTTGTTTCCTTCATTGGACTCTGAGTGATAAAGAGAATAAATCTGAAAACTATTACATTTCTCATTCTTAGACCAAACCCAATTT
Source organism: Rattus norvegicus (assembly GCF_021556685.1). NCBI lineage: Eukaryota > Metazoa > Chordata > Mammalia > Rodentia > Muridae > Rattus > Rattus norvegicus. The sequence goes on from NC_141549.1 coordinate 29,682,760, forward strand.
TCTGGATACAATATTGAAAGAAATTGTCAAATCTGAAGTACAAGGTTGGTCTATTTGTCGATTACAAATCTTGAGTCCGACTGCTATATCAAAGTTGTTAGAGGAAAGGAAATGTTCCAGAACCATGTTGGAAAGGCTCACAAAAGGCCTAAAGGAACTAGTCAGCCAGCATTGTGGTTTGATTATGAAGACTCACCCATACGTTCATGAGTTTAGGCGCTTGGTCCTAAACAGATTGAACCTCCTGGAAAGTCATGAAGCCTTCGGAAGGTGAAACCTTGCTAAAAGAAGTGGACCATTGAGGATGGGCTTTGAAGTTTCTTAGTTCAGCCACTTCCTGTCCTTCTTATGTGACTACAATGTGACTAGCTCCCTAACACTCCTGCAGCTGCGTATTCCCTGACAACAGTGAACTATAACCCCTAGACCATGAGTCAACCTGAACCCTTCCTTCTTTAATTTTCTCTTGCCTAGTATTTCTGTCATAGCAGTGAGAAAATGAACAAATACAGCCAGTATTCCAATAACAAGACTGCAAATGTTCATTGCTTTTGGTCTAACAATTAAGAATCTTGTCTTCATTTTTTCAACCATTCTGATAAGCAATGACGGGTTTGGCTCTGCATTATATAATTATCAATAGTATCCCTCAGTCTTTTAGCATCTCTTACTTATCTAGTATAGGTAATAATATCTCCTCAGATGAGATTTTTTTAAAAAAGAACTAATGAGACAGGGATATAAAAAATTACATTTTTTCTTTGTTGGTATGTAATTCATGTGGCAAAATCAGAAAGATTTATTTTAAGACTCCCAAGAAAAATTAAAATAAAAATGGTCTGAACGTGCAGAATCCATGTAGGAAGAGTGGCAGTGGGCAAGTGAACGCCCTGGAGACAGACCACTGTCTGCTCAGCTGTGATGAATGAACACAGATGGGGCTTCGCAACCCCAGAGATTTCATCTCAGGATTGCTTCTCCTTACTAACGTGCATTCTCATGTTTGTCATTGCCATACTCCTCCTTTATTTGGCTTCTTGTGAGTGGACACAGGGAGATCCTCGCTGCCTAGATTCTGGTGGGATTACTTCCTGGGCAATAGCCCACCGTGTTGGACAAGTTTCTTGCAAGTCAACATGAGGATGAGAGTTCTTGAGATAATACTGTCCAGATGAATGAATGATTTCATGGAATATCTGACTTGATTTATGTAGTTTTAGGAAGTTACCTTGTAATTTGTGGATGTTATGGTAATTGCTAGAAAATATGAAGTTAGGAAATTAGGACAACTGATAGAAAGTTTTAAGTTCGAATCAAGAGAAAATGGGCCCTTTCCTGATAGAATAGCAAAATCAACTTGAGTTACAGGAAGTACAGTGAGAATTCATGCCTTTTTTTAAAAAAAAATTAAAACTTTTTATTGGTTATTTTATTTACTTACATTTGAAATGTTACCCCGTTCTCTCTGCTCACATACCCCTCTCTCTACTTCTGTGAAGATGCTCCCACTCCTTCCCACCCACTCCCAACTCAACACCTTGGCATTCCCCTACACTGAGGAAATGAGCCTTCACAGGAACAAGGGTTTCTCTTTCTACTGATGCCAGACAATGCCATCCTCTGGTACATATGTGGCTGGAGCCATGGGCCAAAGTACTCTGGTTCATGGTTTAGTCCCTGGGAGCTTTGGGAGGGGTCTTCTTATTGGTTGATATTCTTGTTCTTCCTATTGAAAATCAATTCAGCTCCTTCAGTCCTTCCCCTAAACCTCCCTTGGGGTACCTGTTCTCAGCCCAATGGTAGCTGCAAGCATCCACATCTGTATCAGTAAGGCTCTGGCAGAGCACTCATGCTTTATAAGCATGCAGTTGTAGAGGCAAGAACAGTATGCTTGGGACATGCTAATGATAAAGTAAGCGTACACTCTAGGTTGGGTGTGAGTTCTTCAATCTTGTGATTTAGGGATGAGGTAACAGGTTTTTGGTGTACACCAGGACACAGTAAGTTATAATAAAGAATGAATAATTCTATCGTGCGTCTAAGAATAAGAAAACAAAGGTTTAGCCAGTTTAGCCACTTCAAAAATAAGACATGAAAAGATGGATGACCTACTTCTGTCAACCAAGCATAGGGGGAAACTGGCTACTATAGACTTGGCCTACTTAAACTTTGTTAATCAGTGACTAAGATGTTACTGCTTTGAAGTCAAATGGAAAGAAAGACAGATGGCAATTGATTAGTTAGATATGCTTCATATAAGAAATACGCAACCAATATCCTGTTGTAATCTCCCTTTGTTTAATGATTTTAATATGGTTTTGAAGAATATGTTCTTATGGTGAATATCTCTGGCAAATTTGTAACTTGTGGCTATGAGGTAATTTTCTTCTTACTATTAAAAAACTGTCTAAAAGGGTATCAAAAGGAACCCCTTTAAGGTATAAATGGTTGGAGTTTCTCTTGGCTTTAACCATAGTCTCTCTGTGAGTGTTTGATTCTCCCGTTCTCTTCTCTAACCACTGGTTGAAATAGGCAGCAGCCCCCATCAGTATCTGGACTGACACCCATAGGTAGCTCTAAGAATTGGCCCTATTGGCTGTCTGCCTCACTTTACCCTGACATGTCAAAGCTGGTCTTTGATATTCAGCCATCTAGTTAAATTTAAAGTTAGACTCGACACATTACTGTTTCCTCTCTGCATACACATTCTCTTGGTGACTTCTGTATGAACAATAGAAATAAAAAGGGAAACATATGGTGTAAGGTATGTTACTTTATTGAGAAAAGCAACTGAATAAAGTTAAAGCAATTTAGGTATTTCAGTGGAAATAGAACAACTATCTAGAAATGACGTGTTTCACTTAGCTGCACATAGCCCTGGGGGCCATCAATCAAACCTTTCCTGAAGTGATTATGGAAAGGGGAACACAGTGAACTACAATTTCATCATCTCGTCCATGTCTGGCAAATGACCAGGTACAGCAATCGACAATCTCATCTTCATTTTTCATCTCTTCTCATAAGAAATAAACGCAACGAACATTTGCAGCTCTATTATACTCAAGGACAGCTGTGTTATACTTTTCAATCCTTTGTTTTCCAGAAGACAGAAACACCGTGCGACACTATGTATTCTACCAAGAAGAAAGCAAAACAGAAACCTGTACTTTTGAATCTGTTTAACTGAGTTAATTTGAGTAAGTTCTACATTTGCCCTGAAACAAAGGTGCCTGAAAAAGAGGCTGGCTTTAGAATTATTGTTGTAAGGATAATGGCAGTAAGAATGGGTACCTGGTAAGAGTCCTTCAATATCTTTCACAATTGTGAAATTCTGCAGACTGCTTCCTCCTTTCTGAATAAATTTGATAATGTCTTTGAAACAGGATGTATGCAATTTGTATTGCTTGCTATTTGTTTTGAGGAAATAAAACTGTTTTCACTTATTAAACCTTAAGTCAATGTCTTTATAGCTACCCTTGCCTTATAGCTATGCACTCAAATCAGTACTGAGATTTATTGAGAGGTTCATGTACTTACTACTATAGATTTTAATTGGTAGGTCATAGATATATAAACACAGTTAATACTTATATTAATTACATTTCTAAAGTAACTTATTATGATACCTAATGTTATTTTTATCATATTGCATAAATACATAGGAACAGATTCTAAGCTTTGGCAGAATTAATCTAAAAGTCTTTCTAGACATGCATTTAAATGAATAATGAAACCCACACATACACAGGTTGGTACATGTGAAACTGGAGAATTTCATTTGCATTTTACAGTAATTGAATAACCAGTTTAGTGGACAAAACTAGGATTAGTTTATGTTCTGACATGAGAAGTGTGCTTGCAATGTTTTCATCCGAGTTCCTCCATCTCTAGGTGGGAAAGCCATGTAGCAATTGCCTCCTGTAGAGAAACCTAAGAGAAATGGTCTTTTAGCACAGTTCCTCCAAGCTCAGTCTGGTGAATAGCAATAGATGGATTGAGACTGTTTCTTCTCTTTCTGATTTCTGGCAATGTTATTCAGGACTGTGCAATGTTACCAAAGAAATTCTCCATGTAATTGGTAGTGAGGTTTATGAAGACCAGTCTTCACATTGGTGACAGCATGACAGTTACACTTTGTTGTCTGACAAATACTTTTTCTAGTCATCTGTTTTGGTGATTGTGAAAAGATGAGTCTGAAAATTTCATCTTTGGGGTAGGTAAAGAAAGAAGAGAGTCGCTTAGATCCTCAGCAGTGGAAACGGTGCCCCCACCCAAGCAGACAGAATAAGTGGACCACTGGCAACATAAACCTTCACAGAGTAACTGGAAAAGAGTTTGAAGAAGATTAATCTCAGATGGCCAGATTCAAACTAAGTCGGCGAAATGTGAGTTTTCATGCTTGCTCTGCATGTACCACAGAACTATTTTGGAGAGTGGAGCATGTATTAGATAGAGAATTAGTGCACTGCAACCTTAAATTCAAGACAGTTACACTGAGAAGAACCTGACATGCGCGAGGCTTCCCTGCATGACAGGTTTAGTAGTAGACTCATAGGTGGCATTCTTATGGATCACAGTGAAGAGTGGCAGCAAATGACTGGAGTGCACAGGCTCTGTGAACTTGTTCAAACATTCTTCTTTGTTCATTATTGTTCAAGTACAAAGAGGAAGAAATTTGTTCAACTGGAGATAACTAGCAATAGGGAAGCAGCGTGCAGAAATGATAACCAGGTAGACATTTCTCACACGCCTGTCTAGAAAAACTTTTGACTTTAATACTCAAAAACTCTGAATCTCGTCTTACATGTTCCAATGTTATTATGAGACATGATAAAATGACTTTAGGTATATTGAATGTTTTTACACTAAACTCAAATTGATGTATCAAAGGTTTTCAACAAGCCTAAGTCTTAAAAAGCATATTTAATAATGACAAAAACAGAAAAATGATAAAAACAGAAAAGTGATAAAAGGACAGAAACAATATTTTATGCAGTTAACAATATTACTTAAAATTATTAAAAACAAAATTAAAATGAATCTATAATCATACTTGATGGCATATCTTGCTATTACTCCTGACATATGTAAATAATAAAGCATTAAAGGCATGTGATGCAAAAATATGAAATATTTTCCTAATAATTGAAAATTTTATAATTTCTTTTATTAGACATGAAAAAAGTCACCAGAATCATTATTTGGTGAGGTATAAATCAATTTGAACAAATTTCAAATGATATAAATCAATATGAAAATGATAATTATTAACTTTTTTAGAACAGTCTCAAAGCAGAAAGGGGTTGATTAGAGAGATGTCTCACTGGTCAGGAACACCTGGTGTTGCTCTCTAGAGAACTTGAATTTGGTTTCCAGCACCTACATGAGGTGGCTGTCACCTTGATGTCAATCAGATTCTGTGCTCTCTTCTGGTCTCTACATGCATATGATGCACACACGTATACTGAGGCTCACACACATGCAACATAAAATAAAACTAAGAAAAAGTCTCTTAGGAAGGACAAAGCTATTTGAATCAAATGGTAACAAATCCGATCTTAACTATAAAGCACATACATTGTAATAAACTGATATCCAATGACCTGTGAGACTTCTTCAAGAAGTTAGAAAATAAACAAAAGAATTCATGCATAGTTAATTGATGATGGAAAATAATAAGCCAAGGAAAGAATACAGTTAAAATAAAAGCAAATGTATAAACTAGGTGATTGAATCAATTGCCATTCTGGTTAATGCTTGATGGAGGTAGGGTACCTGGGTTGCATGCAGAAGAGTGAATTTAGATTTCTTTTTACTGTGCCTAAAGAATGATTCAAAACATGTCAGTGGTCTAAATGTCGAAATGTAAGTTAAAACTCTTGAATTCAGCAGAAAGCATAGGAATAAATCCTCATGGTCTTCAGTCGGTAGTGATTTCTTAGATGCAGCCCAGGCCTCACAGGTAATAATGGGGAGGTTGATAATTTAGACTTCATCAAGATAAAACTCTTTCTTCTTTAGAGAACTTGATCAATAAAGTAATTGGACAACCCACACATCAAGGGGGAACCATTTGCAGTTCTTAGGTATAATGGGGGATTTGTGTCTAGAATGTAAAAGAACTCTTACGATTCAATGATAAAAGTTGAAAAGATGTTTCTGAAAAGAAGGCATATGATGGCTTTTAAACATATGGAAAGTGCCTGCTGTCATTATTGATATTCAAATCATGATAAGATTCTACTTCAAGATCATTAGCACAGCTGTAAACAAAGAGCTAGTTAACACTGTTGGCGAACACAGCAATAAATAAATATGTGTACGCTTTTTGTGGGAATTATAATGGCTCATCCACTGTGAAAGCATTTGGAATGTGCTTGACTTGTAATCATAGACAATGTGATTACTCATATCAACTCTTAAGATACAGACACATATTCATTTAAAAATTACATTTGAGTTTTCAAAGCCATTTGACTAATAATACCCAGAAGTGTAAACAACTCCTATTGGGAGATTAATAGAAACTGATATGTCATTCACAGAATATCGACAATAAATTGGGGTAAGTTACTAACACATGCTACAATATGGCTAGACCTCCAAAATATTGGTGAAATATTAGCTATCATTACCCAAGGTTTTAGTGTTCTAGTTAGATTAAAAGTTCAGAAAATAAAAATCTGGAGAGATTAGTCAGAATAGAAGTTATCCACACAACTACAGAAACTACTGGTTACTGGTTGCCAGAGAGCTGGGCAGAAGCTGATAACGGGCATGTTTCTTTGAGCAATGCTGGGATTTATTAAAATTACTAAATGCTGATTCTTGCACAATTAAATATGCACACTAAAACATAGAATTGTAGATTTCAATAGATTAAATTCGTGCATTTCAGACATATCCTCAAGTGAGCTGCCAAGAATAACAAATATTCAATAAAATCCTAATAAAAAATAAACTTTCCATTTTGGAAAATACTCATCATGTCTGAAAGGAAATGGTGACATTATTATAAATGTTATAGACATTTAGAGAAACCAATGATCAACTTAATGTTAGTAAGTTTTTTATCTAGTTATCACATGTTCAAAGTAGAATCCAAAAATATCTTAAATCTGATGACACAGTTGAGTAAAATTCATATTTCTGAGTTGTGCTGAACCCTTTGTTCATATTTATTGTTTTTATTCCTCCTTGAAGTTACATGTAATTCCTTTGATATCTCAGAAACTGCATGTACATTTTCAAACTAGCACCGAGAAAATGGCCAGTTATAGAGAAGGACAACTATTTAGGGAAAAACTAATGACCGGAAGTACACACGAAGCATGAATACAATGAAAGAAAAGCACTTTTTTCTTTTCAAAACGTGAGTTAGAATGAAAGCATGATCTTATGTCTCTGTGGACTCCCACAGAGCTAGATCCTAAAGTAGGGAGCAGAGTGGTGGCTGCTTGGGATGGGGCATGGGGGAGAAGAGGAGGGATGATTGCAGTATAGATGCAGTTAGTAGATGTGTGTAATTTGAACCTTTAAAGCATTCATTATCACTACAGTTGGTGATTTTATTATATGTGAGGAGTTTGCTTCAATGATTAGTATTACGCATTGCTCCATCACGCTGTGGTAGCAATTGGAGCAGTGAGATGATAAATATATGTTAGCTTGACTATGGCAGTCATTTGACAATGTCATGTATCAAATCTATACTGTGAACCTTACAAAATATATAGTAAATAAAGCCAGATGACGTAATACAATAACAATCCAAAGACTACTAAACACATTGTGTGAAGAATATTTAAAATCGTTTTATACAGAGTCATGTACAAGGTTTAAGTATGCCTCTATGAAAGAATTGATGTATATGTGTGAGGGCTGAGGGAGGGAAGAACAACCAGGGTACAGAATGTTGCCAGGACTAGTGAAACACTGTTATGGTAGAAACAGCGCATTGTAAATTTGTTCAAACCCAATGAACACTCACTATTTGGACTGAACCCTAGTATGAACCATGGACCATGGGTATTATGAAAATATGGGCTCCTGTATTGTACCAAATGCTGCACTCGGTTAGAAGATGTTGATTGTTGGGGGTATGTATACTTGTGTTGGAGCCAGGAAGATACAGGAACATCTTTATTTCCACTTACTACTTCTATGTGTAGCAGACTTTAGCAGAATTGTCTTTGGCATGAATCTGGAGTGATGGCACCTAAACTTTGAAGTAGCTTTTGTCATTGATTGTTATCTGAGGTTTTATGGTGTTGTTCTTTTGAAGAATTTTCAGAGCCCTTTTATAACTTAGTCCAGAGATATGCCTGACAAACCAGAAAGTCTCCTATGGTTGAGAATGACTTACACGATCAGTCCTTCAAGGCATCAACTAGGTCAGCGAAGAAGTTTTGGGATTCTGAAATTGACTTGCTAAAAGTGCCTTTTGTGTAGCAATAAAAGGAATTTCTAGGAAGCTGTCAGTGTTCAGTCCTTTAAAGACTAATTCCCCTATTGCTGAGAAGCCTAAATTTGTCTTTTATCAACTGTCCTGTCTAACCCAGAACCCGAACATCTATGAACCCCAAACTAAAAATAAAATCTATTTTTAAGGAATTAAAATCAGCAAATAGCAATGGTGTTAAATCATTACAGATGGGGTGACAATACTTTGGGAATATTGTAGGATCAGCCCAAACCACTACAATATTGTAAATATCACTGTGACAATCATCTATAAATATTTTGGGATCCTGGTGATATGAATTATGCTTATATTCTACTGTAGCCTGTTAAATGTGGAAAAACATTATATCAAAAATGTGCATCAGAATATTTTTACCGGAAAAAAAAAAGATCAAACAACAGCAAAACCAAACATCCCAGTCTTCACTGTGCCACCGTCTTTCAGTTGTGGCTCTGTCGCCTCATGGTTGATAGCTTCTGATTCAGTAGAGTGGAGCAGCTTGAAAGTTGAGGATGCTGGTACTTTAAAACAGGGGAGTATATTTTATCGGTAGACATTTGCTGGGATGGACTCCTCTGCAGCACATGACTCTGATTTCAGTCTGTCAAGTAGAACTTTCAGTACTGGGTTAGCATCTCAGACCTTGAGATTGGTTTATCATTTAAATGTGTGCTGATAAACAGTGCTGTTACTTCCACAGTACTTTACAGCATCGTCATCTGGAAAACTCTTCTGTCCCAAGAAGACACTTCGTATATTTCTATTTTTTTTTTCATGAATTTGCAGTGACTGGACTTAACATATTCAGCAATCTATGATTGAAAGAGGTGTGCTGGTCATTTGGGTTTTGCTATCCCATTTGGAGAGTGAGGGCAGAATAGATTAAGTATAATTTTAATCCTAAAGCCACTAGGACATCCAGAATGGTACATGCATATTGATATCAACTGAAAATTATCAGTTGCCTTAGCTAATGAATCAACCTGCTGGACACTAACTCTCCCTTCAAACTCTTGAGTGTCACTGCTTTTCAAGGATGCTTTCTTTAAATTGAAAATCTGTAGTGAATTCCTGCCTTTATTTATGACTCTATTTAGATGTTTTGGACAATGTGATACAGCTTTGATATCAGTGTGGTCATTTCTTCTTGATCTATATTGTTGTAGAGATGACTTCTTTCATTCAGCCTTGCAGAAGCAACCTCTTCAAACTTCAAACTTCTTATGTGGTTTCCTCATGTCTCTCTCCCTTTATTGAATTCCAGATGAATGGAGACTTTCTATGGATTAAGTTTCAGCTTAAGGGAGTGAATACCTAGTTTGATTTTCTTTCCAGAACAGTAAAACAGTCTCATTAATAATAAGGCTGCTTTGCTCGCATTTTCTTTGTGTGTTCATGGGAGCAGCAACTTCATTTCCTCCGAGACCTTTCTTTGCTAGCTGTTTTGAGACTGGAATTCAATTGGCGGCATCTCTGGGACTAGCTGGAGACCTGTGACTGAGAGGATCCTTGGAGTCTATGTGGGTGACCCTAGCCTGAGATTCCTACCAGTGGGAGATATGGAAACAGAAGGCAAGACTTCCAACGGAAGGAGAGGGTTATCAACCCACACACATAACCTTTAATCAAAATTTGTCCTGCTTAGAAGATGTGTGAGGATAAAGATAGAGCAGAGATGGACCTGAGTGAACAGCAAACCAATGACTGCCCCAACTTCAAAGCCATGCCATGTAAGAGAGACAATCCCGGACATTATTAATGATATTCGGCTATGCTTGCAGACAGGAACTTAGCATAACTGTCTCCTGAGAGGATTCATCTAGCAGTAGATGGAGACAGATGTAGAGACTCACAGAAAAACATCAGGCGGAGCTCAGAGAACTTTGTGGAAAAGTGAGGTATAGAATTGAGAAAGCCATTGGGGTAAAGAACACTACAAGAGGACCTACAGACTCAACCACCCTAGGGCCATGGGGATTGGACCTAGGCTTCCTGCTCATCTGGAGCAGATATACAGCTTGTCCTTTACCTAACAATTGGATTCCCTAACAATTGGAGTGGGGGCTGTCTCTGACTTTGTTGCCAGCCATTGACTTCCCTTCTCATAACTGGACTGCTTTGTTGGGTTCCAGTGGGAGAGATGTGCAGAGTCCTGCTGGGACTGGATGGCCCAGGATAAAGTAGTTCCCAAGGGGGTCTTCCCCTTCTCTGCGGAGAAGAGAAGAGGGTAACTTGAGAAGAGATTTTAAGGATGGGAATGGGAGGAGAGGAGAGAATGGGATTATGAATAGGATTTCAATTAAAAATCCTAAATTAATTAATTAATGGAAAAGAAGCCAGCCTTGCTTTTCGTCATCTTCTTCAATAAGCTTAATAATTTCTAATTCTCATTTGAAAGTGAGCAAAGTGGAGTTTTTGTTTCTATTTGAACATTTAGAGGCTATTGTTAGTTTATCTGTTGGTTTAACATCAATGTCTTATGTCGGGGAATAGAGAAGACAACAGAATGTCAGTGAGGCAGTCAGAGTGCAGGCTTTAGCACTTAAGCTTGCTGGTTTAGATGGGCATGGCTTGTGGCAATCTAAAATACAAGACTCCCAGCAGTGATTTCCAGAGCATGCTAAGATATCTCATACTAATGTAACTTTGGAACATTATAAAGATTATCAAAATTTGATACAGAGACGTGAAGCAAACCTTTTTCTCATGGATAAGTGGCATGCCAGACTGCTCCTGTGCTGAGACACCAGTCAAATGCCCATCAGCAAACAATGTCAGGTTCATAAAGCACAGTAAAGTAACAAAGAAGAGATGTGCTCTTATAGAATAGAAGTAAAGCCAGGGATTCCATGAGCTGGTATCATGTGTGTCAGCACACTAATCGAAGCTTATACACATTGAGAGTCAGTAACAACATCTTCAGTGCTTGTGCCTACTGAGTAGTGCTTGGATTTCTTATTTCACAGGTGAAATTACCCAACCCATGTAAATGAAAGAAGCATATTTTGTTTGTAGTCCCATTGCAATATGTATAATAAAATTTGGTTAGCATGACAATGTGTCTATGTAAGTTGACAGGTTGGTAACTGTGGTGTGAAAGCTATTTCTTTTTTTATCTTTAAGGAATTACTGGAATGTTAAATTAAATTTTTTTTCCTGTAGGCTGCATCAGACACATAGAAACAAGGTGTCTAAATGCTCATTCTGTGTTTGAGTTGCTGGGTTTCTTAATGTGGAATCAGTAAGCTGCACTCGTGTTTTATTTCACTTAATAATTATAGTTGGCAATTACTATGGAGATACAAAAAAGTAATTTAACAGGTCATCAACTCGGAGATTTTTGTTTTTTAAACCCAAGGAATTTGCTTCATATGCCAATCATATTTTGCTAGAGGACATTGCATTAACAGTTGAAGCAAATTAATCCTATATAATGCTATCTATTAAATAATTTACCACTTCCAGAAATATAATGGATAATTATTACCATACTGAGAAGTAATTAACCGTCCATCAGATTTATATGCCGACTAGTTATATACATGCCTATCAATTTTTTGACCTGCAAAAATGTTCATTTTATTGAAAATGAATTCTTCTTTTATAAAATACATCCTGACCATCATTTCCTTTCCTTCTACTCCTCCCAAGCCTCTCAACAAAAGAGCAGGCCTCCAAGAGACAACACAACACACACACGAATGGAAGCTAGACAGTTCAGAGTAGGATGGCCTAGGATAGAGCAAGAACTGCTGGAAAGTAATGCTATTCTGCTGTATTCATAGATCAGCGTCTTGTCCAGTCACCATCAGCGAGCCTTCCTCCAGCAGCAGATAAGAGTGAGTACTGAGAACCACAGCCAGACATTATGCAGAGAGAATCTAAATTGAAGGTCTCCATTCCTTCCCTTGAAGCTCAGGTAACCCCACAAAGAGGGGAAGGAAAGACGGGAAAAGTCATAGGGCATGGGGGACATCAAGAGAACATAACTCACTGATGCAATTAAGCAAGGTTTGCATGGCCTCGGAGACTGAATAGGCAAGCACGATACTTGCAAGGATCTGCACCAGGCCCTCTGCAAATATTCTATTGTTGTTAGCTTGGCCTCCTGTGGAACTAATAGTGGGACTGAGCTACCTACCAAGTTTAATTTTATATTTATATAGCTAAGCTAGCTGACATATATTAAATTACCTAGAACTTAGTTTCCACCTGTAAAATAGGAAAAGTGACCTCTACAGTTGAGAGGTATGTATCTCTAAGATGCACATAATAATCTTAGGGAACATTATTGAATTATACATTTTAAGATTTAGAATTAAACATACTGCTAATAAGATAAAAAATTGTCATTTTTTGGTTATATTTTCTTTTTTTTCTATTGAAGTGTTTCTTAGAACATGTCTCTAGAATCAAATTTCTTTGAAGGGTAGTCATACACCATTTATTCTTTAATCTACAAAACAGGACTTGTTCAATTTTCCTAATGATGCAGTGAAGACTAAATAAATTATTGAACAATCTGGTGTTCATGGTTGCACCATGCATTCAGCACACTCAAGCATTTGTTGTACTACTTCTCTCTCCCTGTTGAGTAAGCAAATATCAATAGAATGGAATATTTTTCCTCCCCCAAGCAATGTATTTTAAAAACATCATTATTTCATGTATTCATGTGTACCTGCATGTGCATGCTTATGTGTTAAGATTCATGTGTATATGGTCCTGAGGAGGCCAGAGAATAACATTAGCTGTTATTCTTCAGGTGATATATCCTTTGTCTTCTGGCTTAGACAGGGTGTTTCTTCAGGTAGGCACTTGACAGGCATCCTCGGATGGTCACAGCCCCCAGAAAATGACATTTCCATCACCCTACTCCCTAACATTGGGATTACAAATGCATGCTATGTAAGACTGGTCTTTCTAAAAATATGGCTTTTGAAGATTAAATTTTGATCACTGTGCTCAGAAGGCAAGCACTTTACCTACTGGGCTGTCACACAGACTGCCAAACAATGTATTTTACACATTGTCTTTTTACAATATATTTTCACACATTGTCAGCGTTCAACTGGCTAGCTCTATCACTCTCACTGCAATCAATACATTGTCACGTATTGGTTGAGGTTCCATATTGTAAGACAATACAACAAATGACTGAATAAATTCAAACTGCATTGTTTGCTTTAGAACATTTGTATTATTTTGTTCCACAAGATAGTTCTTTCTACATAACAATAGGAAATGAGTAAGATGTCTTTCACTGGGAAAAGAATCAGCCCAGAACTCCATTTTGTGCACACAATGGGTCATGCAAAGTCCTTCCTCTCACCATTTCCTTTTTAGTCCTCTGAGATCTTTAGTCTCAGGCAGCACATGAAACCTCACAGCTGGGTTCAGTGCTTTTTGGGGGAGGGGGATTCTAAACACTCAAAAACCTACTGTTTAATGTTCATTTCATTCTTAAACCATCACTTGTACATTTTCCTATTTCCAAATTATCCCTGAGAATAGCTACTCAGTTCGGCAGTTACCTAAACATCAATAAATAGTAGTTAAAAATAAATTTAAAAAATTAGAAAGTCTCTCTCTTTCACTTTCTGTCTCTCTGTCTCTGTCTCTCGGTCTCTGTCACTCTCTCTCTCTCTCTCTCTCTCTCTCTTTCTCTCTCTGTGTGTATAGGTTGTGTGGGTATACTCTTGTGCATGTGGATGGACTTGCACATGTGTATGAATTCACATGATGATATGAAGTTTATTTTCTTACTTTCTGTGTTGTCATTTTTTTTAAAGACAGATTCTCGCACTGAACCCAAATTTTTTCTATGAAAGACCTAGGATGAGAAAGACTTAGAATTTGGGATTCCTATTCTGAGATTTCTCTAATCCTCTGAATTCCCATGATTGGAGAACCAAACAGCAATAGGTATTTCAGAATTATCATATCATTTAGTTAGAGAATTATAAATATTAATGTATCACATACTTGCATGCTTTGTTATTGTGGAATTATTGATTTTTGAGATATCGATTTATATGAAAACCAAATTGTATTCATCCTACTCAACTTTTGAAGATGATTGCCGCACAAAAATACCGCCCCCCAGGTTTTAGCATGTTCTTAAACACTGGTTCCACTTATTTCTACCTATAATTTTTATCGTGAGACAAAACGAAGCTCAGTGAACTAATATTCTGCCAGTTATCCCTGCATTGTCTTTGCCTACGAAGCTAAGCTAAACACATTATCACAGGTCAAGGGTCACTCCGTCATTAGTGTCATCTGTCAGTAGAACTAGTGAATGCACTCCAATTCCACATCAAAACATTGTACTTTGTTCATTGGTGTTTAGGTAATGAAGTAGTTCTAAATCAGAGTGTTCTAAATGCTGTATAGATAAAAGTATTAGCTACCAAGACTCAAGACATTTTTCCTGAGTTGCTCACAATTTAATTTGTATCTAAATTAAGCAGACAGATGTGTCACATTTTGATATGGAAGAGTTGTGAATGTGATCTTGTGACTTTATTCCTTAGAGGAAAAGATTTCTCATGTGACAAACATTTTAGATCAATTATTACTATTGTGAGTAATCATGTTTTGACATTGTTCAGTAACTATACAATTAAAGTTAATATACTACTTTAAGCAGCTTGGCAAATGCAATTTCCTTCATTGTGTAATATTTAAAACATCAGTCTCCCCTTTATGATCTTCAATTCAATCTGTTTCCATAACAACCACCGGGATACATTTTCAATGGTTTTACAGCCTTAACAAGAATCAAAGCTCTCAAAAAGCATTGTGTCTTTTATTTAATTTTCCTCATTTACTTTGGATAGTTACTCTGATAAAAATTTAGATATCATGCACCAGTGCCTTTGGCCATATTCAGTAAAGAGTTTGTGATAGTGATTACAAAAATAATTGATGCACGATTAAATAACAATTAAAAGTGGAAAGAAAAAAAAAGAAGTCAAAAGGAAATCTGGAGAAGCTATCTGCGTTAACCTAATTTATTTTCAGAATGTTACAGGCCATTGTCGAAAAAGGAAGTAAGTGTGAGTCTGTTGAAAACAGGTCAACAGGGGTAATGAAAAATTTCACATGCTAAAACTCTCCTTTCTGTTTCTTTCTATTTGATTTTCAGGGAGCATCACATTTGGAAAAGGCACTGTTTCTTTTGCTACAGGCAGATGTATGACTAAAACAGAGGAATGGTTGTGCAGACAGTGGAGAAAGATGTTATTGGTAAGACCCTAGCTGTTGGGCATGTTTTCTTTGAAAGGACAATTTTTCTTTCATTATTTTGTGCTTTGGGAAAATAATCCGCAGTATTTAACTGTGTAGTTTGGCCCTAGAAACTATAATGGCATTATTTGAATCTCCAGTTTAATTCCTCTATTTCTTAAATCAGATGGTATTTCCAATAAACAGAAGGAATTTAATACTTGAGCCTACTGCACTTAGGGGAACTTTATAACCAGAAAACAATCTTGCTTTTGCTCAGTTCATGCTCTCTGCTGAAGTTGTTTGTTTATTCTACAAATTTTATTAAATTCCTATTATCCTCCAGATGTTGAGAATATAAAGGTAAACAGAACAGATCTTCTTTTCCTCTTTGTAAATTTTATTCTGGTGGAGAAATGGAAAATAAACAAATATGCATCCACGTATTTATAAATATCTTTCAATAAAGATGATAGAAAATGAGCTGGCCAGGAGGATGAGCCACTGGGGCACAGGTGGGCAGAAAGTTGGAAACAAGTCTGGTGGAAGTTAGCAAGGAATAAATCCTGAGTTTTGCTGAAGCAACTAGCCATACGAAGATGTGGAGAAACAAAGCTTTTGAAACCTGTTATAGCTCTGCCTCGTGATGTCCTGACCGAGATATGATATGAAGTAACTGTAGAGAGGAAGAGATACCATCATGGCGGGGAAGGCACAGTGGCAGGCATGACTCCTAGTTGTGTCCACAGATGAATCAAGCTGTTTTCCAATGTTTTGAAAGACGAGGAAACAGAGAAAAAGACAGGCAGCCATTCAGATGACTCTCTTCTTTACTGCCTTATGCTCAGATTGGGTACCCATTCCTATGGGATGATGTAACATACATCCAAGGTGGGCCTTCCTTCCTAAATTAATTATTTTCCAAAAGCACCCATACATACACTCAAAAATATATCTCTGGTAGCCCCTAAATCCCATCAAGCTGACAACAGTATGCAATCACTATGGTATCTGATATAGTTCTATTAATGCATAAATGCTCTTCCTGGCTAGCACCTTCATGTAGAGAACTAACATCATCTCCATATGTCTAAAATCTTGTTAACCCCTCTGCATTCATATCTATTATCATTTATTTAGTTTCATTGATCAAAAGGGTAGAACTAGGTATCAATATTGGATTTAGTTGATTATAGTCAATTGGGTCAGATCTAATTGCTGACTGTTAGAAATAAAAGGAATATATTTAGACATATTTGCTAACTGTTAATGTCAATCACTTTAATCTCCTAGATTTGCAGATGACTATTTGTAATGAAACATAACATCTGCTCCATCTCATCTTACAAATTTCAGTAAAATGACTAGATGTTTTTCCTCATCTTTGCATAGTCAAAGCTGTGCTTGACTATCTTGCCTGTCTTAAGATTTCATTAAATTTTGTTTTTTTTTCTGATATTATTTTAAACACTTGATGAATTCTATGCAACTACTTAGGTTAATGTGAATACATAAACTGGAGTAACTACAAAAGTCAGGCAAGGGAAAAGAGACGATGGTTGGAGTGAGGAGGCAGATAAGCAACAGAGAGGAATGTAGGGTGCAGTATTCTTAATGAAAGAATGGAACTGGAGAGGATTCTCATTAAGAAGCAGGCTGGGAGAAAATACAGACGAACAGAGGAGTAAGAATGTCTGAAAAATGGGCTGGGGATTTAGCTCAGTGGTAGAGCGCTTACGTAGGAAGCGCAAGGCCCCGGGTTCGGTCCCCAGCTCCGAAAAAAAGAACCAAAAAAAAAAAAAAAAAGAATGTCTGAAAAATCATGAACTTATATAATTAACTTCTACCCTAAAAACCTCCATAATCTACCTAAATCTGTTTGCAAATATATATACATATATATATATATATATATATATATATATATATATATATATAGTTTAAATGAAAATTTACCACCTGATCTCATAATGCTTACTCCAAAAGCTCAAAACTACCTAACTAAACCCTTACCACCAGGCATGAAAAGCCCTATGATCATAATTCTTGGTCAGGATTGTCCAAGAAACCTTCAAAACATATAGGATATTGCTTTTTCCCTCAAAGGTGGGAGGTGAGTCTTTATTGCTAACACATTGCACACTTCAGCGTCAGGCCCTAAAGGTTCCTTATCAGGAACTGATATGAAAAAGTCCTCTCTGAAGTCAAGGTTTACATAGTACCAGAAGGTACCATGTACTCTTCTAAAAGAGACAAAGAGCTAATAGTACTTGATGCCCAGCACTCAAGGATAACCCTAAGGGTGCAGTAGTGACAAGCATATCGGTAGCTCTCCAAATGGATGTAAGTCACAATCAACAAGAGGAAAATCATACCTGAGATGGGAAACAGCCAGCTACCCGGGGTAAAGAAGTATTGGATCTTGGAGGAGCCCACAAAACCACCACTTTGGGAACATACAGGTAACATTGTATAGACTACATGGGATGTATTTAGAAATATATATGGCTACACACACACACACACACACACACACACACACACGCACGCACACAGAGTACAATCTTAACTATACTTTAAATATTTGTTCTTTTACCACCGGATAAGTCTTAGTAGTCCTACTTCTCATATAAAAAATTACTCTTGGGGCAAATAGAACCCATTACATAAAACCATAACCAACCAAAGGCAGGGTTGTAGAGCCCAGTCCCAACTGATACATTTATAGTACAACCTATGTAAGTAGGTTAACAGTCATTTACATGTGGGTGTATTATATAAGAGGTTGTTTGTGTCTCACACAAGAGGTGAGTCTGTCTACTGATAATGTCAAAAACTAGACCCTTAATATGTAGCTAAGATGACTGAGCTGGACAAGGACAGCAATAGACAGAACCTCACACAAACAGCTGTTGTTAACTAAGGAATGCTGAGAGTACGAGAAATAGTCTTCCTCAGAGTCTATCACACTTATTGGTTATCCAATACCAAATGGTCATCTCTGTAAAGATACAGACAGGTAACACTATATATATTAAGCAGTTTGTATTTAGAGACTATATCACACACACAGACACACACACACACACAGACACACACACAGACATACACACACACAGACACACACACACAGACACACACACACTACAACCCTAAACTACACTGTAAATATTTGTCATTACAGAAGAGGGTATATTATACAAGGCACTATTTGTGTCTTACACAAGAGATGAGTCTGTGTATACTAATAAAGTCAGCAACAAGGCTGGTAAAATCTCAGAAGAGTGTGTGTGTGTATGTGTGTGTGTATGTGTGTGTGTGTGTATGTGTGTGTGTGTGTGTGTAAAATAACAGTCAATGTAAAAAGAGACCATGAATGTAAGAGATTAGATGTAGAAGAAGGACAGGAGTATTGGTATAATTTCCTTTGAACAGGAGCAATTCTGGGTTAAAAATTTGGCAATGAGTGAGTGGCCCCATTCCCCAACCTGGGGCCTTGCTAACCTCTGCATGTGGTCTCTGCAGGTTCTTAGTCCCCTTTGTTGGGCATTGCAGCTAATCTCACCCCCATTGGGTCTTGGGAGCCTCTTGCTTTCCTGGCATCTGGGACTTTAGGGTGCTTACCTCACTTCCCCATTGCTACACACCTCTGTTCAAATTCCTGACCCTCTGTACATCATCCCCTCCCATACCTGATTGTGCTCCCCCCATTTTTCTCTTCCCCTCCCCTCTTCCCTCCAAGTCCCTCTCACCTAAAGGAAACACAGGGACAAAGTGTGCAGCAGAGACTGAAGGAAAGGCCATTCAGAGACTGCCCCACCTGGGGATCCATCCCATATGCGACACCAAACCCAGATACTACTTTGGATACCCAGAAGTGCTTGCTGATAGAAGCCTGATATAACTGTCTCCAAAGAAGCTCTGCCAGAGCCTGAGAGTTGAGTGGTCACAGTCAACCATTGGGATGAACACGGGGACCTCAATGGAGGAGTTAGGAAAAGGAATGATGGAGCTGAAGGGGTTTGGAACCCCATAGGAAGAACAACAGTATCAACCAACAAGACCTCCAGCTACATATGTAGCACAGGATGGCCTTGTAGAGCATCAATGGGAGGAGAGGGTCCTATGAAGAGTTGATGACCCAGTAGAGGAATACCAGGGTAGTGAGTTGGGAGTAGGTGGGTGAGTGGGTGAGCACCTTCACAGAAGCAGGGGAAGGGGTGATGGCATAGAGGGTTTGCAGAGGGGAAACCAGGAAAGCTGCTTGATACGCAGCTGGAACCATGGGTCTCTCCATGTGTACACCTCCATTGGTTGGTGGTTTAGTCCTGGGATCTCGGGGGCAAGGGGAGGGTGTCTTGTTGGTTGACATTGTTGTTCTTCCTATGGAATTGCAAACCCCTTCAGTCCTTCTTTGAAACTCCCAATATCATAAAATCTTGGTCCTTGTGATTTGGAGAGAGAATTATATAAATCTTTACATAACAATATCTCAATTTCAGTACCCGTTTAGACAGTTAACTACTTTGAAGATTTTAAACTTAAGAAACAATATGTATTGTTTTTTAAATGAGTGACATTTAAGACTCATGTTTATATATTTTTCCTATTTTTGAGACTGGATCTCAATATCTATTTCAAACTTGCAATTGTGTCTTAACTTCCTAAGTACTGGCATTATGGATATAAGTCACTACTTCTGTCTCTCCTTAAGAGCATTTTTCTAATCTTTCCTGTTTTTTAGTGTTTTCCAGAAAACTTCATATCTCCAAACTCTATAATGGTTTGATTGAAAATTATTCTATTCTGTGATGGTAAGACAGTAATAAGCACTAGCAAAAAACATCCTAATACTTTTATATTTCAATATATTCCAAATTTGTGACACATAGGACAGCAATCACTTTGGATGCTTGTACCCTAGTACTGAATCATGGCTTCCAGTCAGCATATGACAACCAGGCTCAACTGAGGTCATCCAACATGTATCATGTTGCTAAATTATGGTGGTCACCAAGTAGGTATATTAAGCACAATTTCCCTTAACATTTTAAATTTAAGATTGGTTTATAGGGCAAAAATTGCCCCACAGTTTGTCAGAAGCCATCTGACAATAGTAGACTAGAAAATGTGGTCTGACATGATGAGAGTGTTTGGAAGCAGGAGGTCACCTTTATTCTGGACTGACACCTTCTGTTTTTTCTAACGACAGTCTATTTATAACCTCAAAGAATAAACATTGATTAGAAAAGAGTCATTTTCTCTGGAGTCATTGCTGGCCATCTGAAGTGACAGTTTTTAATCTTCCTACATTGACTTCCATAGATTTTCTTTTTTCAATTTCAGTCCCCATAAAAGCATTCACCACCTTATTCCCGATTCCCTTGATCTTCACTCTTGTTTTTAAATTTAATATTAGAATTCTGAGTTGATTTGCTAAATTGCTTAAGGGTATAGTTGGTATAAGACATTTTTTGTTTGTGACAAATGAAATTGTGGCACAATAAAGTTAAAAGCGTTCTTCTTCCTGTCCACCATATAACAAATCTCCTCTTCTGACTTGCGGTGAATTTGATAAACACAATCTCCCAAGTCCCTCAAGGTTTTTATTCTTTTTGAGAAATTTTAAACACAATTAATATGCTCTGAATTTTAAGAGCAGGTAATCTGAATGCTTCACAGTTGCTTCTTGCAAGGTGAAAAGAGTAAAACCTGCCTTTTGCAACCACACACCAGTTATTGAGAATGCAAGGAGGAAAATGGCTACAAAATTAACCCTATTCATATGTCAATCAGTACAGAGAGAGGATTAATCTAATGGACACATATAGTGTTAAAAGAAATATCCATCTTATCTTTATGCCACACTGTAATGATTTATTTTCTCATTGCTGTTTTCTTCTTTTTGTGTGAATGCGTCATACATTTGTATAATAACTTTCAGTATTTATTCTTCTCTCTCATCCCCTCCTTATTCCACTGAAGCATCTCCTTCCAGCAAGTTCCTCTTATGCTTTCCTGTCTTCTCGTTTAATGTGATCTTTGAGTTCAATTAGAATTTCTGGCCTCGGCATAAGCTTGAACAGGGTGTGACATTTATTGAAGCAAGGGCAACCTAGCATTGGCTACACTACTGACGAAAAATGATATACTCTCCATGAACAAACATGAACTTTCAATAGTCCCTCAAGGAGACCTTGTAGTCTTCTTTTGAAGCCAAGTATTTATAAATTAAATGTGGGATGATATCACAGGTGAGGCAGATACAAGATAGAAGGAGGCCTGTCATTGGATGAGAAGGAAGGATGGGTGGGAGAAAAGTTTGAAGGAAGAAGAGGTGACTGGAACAAAGAGAGAGACTGGGGAGAAGGAGAGAGGCAGGCAGGCTGATGGAGGTTGATATAAAGATTCCGCTCTGTGTATTTACAGGTTGTTATCAATGTTCCTAAGGGATGGATGGTACTGGGCTTTGTATGTTTAACTGGGCAATTATATCTCACCAATTGGATCTAAGATTATTGTGTTGCACGTTCTTTTATGTGATGGTTTGAGTGTAAGAAAGTGTGTGGCGGCAGGAGACACTGGGCCGCTGAAGAGTTGGGATGTGTTTCTGCCAAGATATCTAGCATATTTCTTGGGACACTGTGGTGCAGACTAGCAAGGTAAAAGACACCTATACTTTTTTTAAATTTTTTTATAATTTTACAACAACAATTAAATAATGTCTACAACCTTCCTGCAACTTGAAAAAAACATGATGGAATGCTTTCTAGGTTTAGAAATCAAGTTTTGTTAGGAGTTCAATTCTATCTGTTATATTTAGATCACTTAGGTAGAAAGATTCATAAATTCATAGTTGTTTCAGTTTCCCTATCATAAAATAATAACACTGATCATATCTACCCTATCTCAGTTTTGTGAATATTAAAAACTAGAACACGTGTAAAAAGCTTAGAAAAGCTTCAGGGATATAATAACCAACCATTATCAATACCATCTTTATGTGATGGATAATTTTCACAAAAAGTCCCAAATACTCTGTATGATAGAAGAGAATAACAAAATCTTAGTTATACATAATAGAAAGATCAAAATATCCACTTCCCAAGGAAGAAATACATTTATGATATACACTGATGAAATAATTTGACCTTCCCTTGCTAGTTCACGTGGGAAAGCTATGCCTGCAAACTTACTCTTAAATCCAATTGTTCATGACATCAAGTTCTAGACAAAATCAGGATATCAAGATAGAAGCAATGTGCATCATTTTCATACTTATTTATACAACTTCATCATCAACCACTAATACTCTGATCCTTCTTCAGGAAATGCAAAAGCTATACTTTCAACATGGTGACAGCATAGCATGCAAGGGATATAAAAGCCTGATGTATTCGTGGTAGTGGTGGTGGTGGTGGTAGAGATAGGTAAAATCACCTACACCAGACTGAGTCACGAGTAGAAGTGAACATTATGAAGATAAGGATTTGGATTTTAAGAGTTTATTGAATGAAGTTCCATCCTTACTTGTCCATGTGGACTACTAAATAAATACCTCGCAGTTCTAAACCCATTGTAAAATGTACCTCAAGATACTAGGGCAGGAAAACTTCCGATGGCCTTTGTCTTTATCACTACCATTTCCGGAAGAGTCTCTATTGCTAGTGCTAGTGGTATCTAGAACGTGAGGTGAGAAACAACTCCTGACTTCATGCCTATCTCATTTCTATCGGTGTCACTGATCATTGCTTGAGTCAGCAAAAGGAGGGAGGTCCAGTTTCTGAGATTTTTCTCACATTGCCTGAACAATCATTATTGAGTCAGTATAGCCCTTTCCTGTATTAATATACAAGGGCAGAGAGGGCGTCACCTTCAAATATCTTGGTACTAGATCTGTAAGACCCTTCTCTTATCCTTCTCAAAAGGGCCTGACCTCCCAACCTAGAGAGGTTTGGAAAGACAGAGCTGAGGGTATCTCTGTATTTGCTGGTTCCGCTCTTGCTCCCTCCATTTTCATCTTCCACATGAGTGAATTCTACTTCTTATAGTTGCCAACTTTATATGTGCCTGATGTTCTCAGCATTTTAATATCAGATTCAATAACTTTTGTATTATTTTCAGGTAAAATTGCTGCTGTGATTATTGTTTTTCTAACTAGGCTGCAGCCTTTATTCTACCCAGGTACCTGTATTAGTGACCAAACCCATGCTCCATAACACACACCCGAAGGTTGATGGCTCGTCAATAGGTGATAAAGACACTGATCTCAAAGGGAAAACCCAGCTAATTGCATGGAGTTTTCACAAAAACTTCTGGTGACGCCATGACCAAAAAGCAGGATGTAGAGGAGATAGTTTATTTAGCTTGCATTCACACATCCCTGTTCATCATCAAAGGGAGTCAGGACAGGAACTCAAACAAGGCTAGAGCCTGGAGGCGAAGCTGATGGAGAAGCCATGGAGACGTGCTGCTTACTGACTGCTCCTCCTGACTTTCTCAGCCTTTTCTTTTCTTTTCTTTTCTTTAAATTTTATTGTCTAGAACCTAGAACCACCAGCCCAGGGATAGTACCACTCACAAGGGGCTGGGCCCTCCTCCATCAATCACTAATTAGGAAAATGGTTAACAGGTTTCCCTAAAATCCAGTCTTACAGAATATTTTCTTAATTCAGGTTTCTTCCTTTCAATGACTTCATGTTTCAAGTTGACGTAAAAGCATCCAGCAGAGCAGGGAATGTATCTCAGCCGTCTAATACATATTGATTGGAAAGTAAAACCTTATGATACATGATAATTATCACTGACTACATGTTGCAACAGAACTATCAGCTCAGGAGTTAACTGGCCAGGATGAGGAAAATGTGCATACAGATGAAGAGAATTCAGAAGACTCCCAAACTTAAGAAAAATAAAAAATGTTACTTTTCTCAAACCTCATATGGTTGGCTGCTACATTGACTGAATTAAACAGCACGACACTCAATAACTCGAACAATAAAGGCATAATAAAGATTTCAAATACAGTAAGTCAAAGCAAATATGGACTGATTGACAGCCCAGAGCCCAGTAAAGTTTCTGGCTAAATAAAGCATTTCTGGACAATGACTGTATTAAGGTTTAATCCTTCCATCTATTTTTCAAGACACTTCAATATAAATGAAACAAGGAAGAAGAGGAGAAGGACATTTAAGAATAAACTTTTCTAGGAATAGAGACTACTGAGAAGCAAACATCAAAACTCTAATATGATTTCGGCGAATGGTAGAAGAAAAAAGGCTTGATTCCAGAAATATAAAACTTAAAATACTTAATAGTACTCTTGATCTCTTTGAAATGGAAAAGCATTCTAGTCTTACATATTGGTTATGAAATGTAGTGACCTGTAAAGTGCAAATAATTTGGTCACAGTCAGCATTGTCCTAATCAAATAAGGAGGACAATGAATGATCAAAGACAATGAACTTTAAGTGCGTACTGACAATCAAAGAATCCTGAGCTATTTTTCTAGACAGTAGCCTTCTCCCCCTGTGACAGAATGGAATACACCATGAGTATTTGTTCACCAGAGAAATGGTCTATGGTAGAGATGAACTGAGTGCCCAGTAACTCCATCTCCTTTTCTAGTGACATGAGGGGACACGTCACCTTCTGTCATAGTTTAATTGTGTCTGACATTAAGGTCCATACATTCAAAGCTGCTCCACAGTAGCTACCCTGCACGGTAGTTCAGTCTTCTCATTTTGATGAGTGACCAAGTAGGCTCTGCATTGTAAGGCAGCATCCAAGACAGGCGGAGCCTCTCCATTCAATTGCTTCTTTGACAGTTTACATACAATGAGAACAACCCAAGATATGCCATGCTCCAAGAGTAAGAAAAACATTTTATTTCTATATATTACCAAAGTGATTTGAGGGTAAAATGTTATATTGCTTAGAGGTAATTGCCTGATATAATATATCTTTAACTCCTGGGCTTTATTAGCAATTGAGTATATTTTTCCTTGACTGGGAGATCCAGACACTTGTAACGCTCTTCTTGCTTACCAGCTGTAGAAGTCAATTAACATATTTGAACTATCACATCTCTCTATGAAATAAAGCCACTAGGACACAAGGAGAATACTATGACAAGAATTTGCTCAAGATACTCTGTGAGTTTGACTCATGAGTCTCCAAAGAAGACGTTAAATACTCAAAACCACTTCAATGAAAATACAAAAAAAGTAATTTTTCATTCAGAATTTTTTATACTCTGAAACAAGACAAAATCTATCTTTGTATATAAAGATTGTATGTAGTGTGACTAGTTGGTCTCAGCCTGTGATGTGAATTTGGTCCAAACACATCATATGCATGTATAAAATTCTAAAACAGTAAAAATGATTAAAAACATGAAAGTGAGAAGAGAGGGTGGTGATAGTTTCACAGGGTTGATTTCAAAGGACTCTAAGTGTCTTATCTCTTCACAACCTCAGCCTGCAGCAAAATATGTGAAAGAGAATGGAAACACCAGTCGGACATACTTGCTATACTTGCTCTACTTGGGATGGTTTTTCTGGGCAACATTCACTAATAATTATTCAGGGTCACCATTTCTATGTCAGTGCTGTTATCTGAATGTTTGAATTCTCTCTAAATCTCTCTAAACCCAGAATAACAGAACCAGGACAAAGAGCCTTGGGTTGATAGACCATGAAGATAGTGCTCCATTTGGTCATGGTCCTCATTGGGATCAGCCAATGGGATCGGCACTCCACTGGTAAGGCCTGAGAGCTTGCTTGTATCTTCCACCATAGGAGGCACCTTTTATCATTTTTATAAACCAAAAAATGAGCCTTTGTCAAATCTAAATATGGCAGCACTTTTCGGTCTTCAAAAACTTTAAAAGTGGGAGAAATAAGCTTCTTTTGCTTATAACTTACAAGTTTCTGACATTTTTCTCACACCTCAAAAAGACTAAGCTAGTAAAATATTTTATAAATCCAAATAATACCAAAATAAAAAGGAATGTGTCTAAAAAAATTGTTCTATGTAGTTAACTAACAAGATAGTCTAATAAAAGAACTACTAATCTTACAAAATGGTAAACTAATCAATTATGCACATGCAACTAATGGTTTAAATAAAATGAGATAGAAAATTTTCTTCTTTAAATTAAAATAAGAACACTATGGCTAAATTCTAAGCAAAGAATATTTAAAACTCCCGTTTAAAAATGAATTAGCTTGTTCTTCTCGCTGAAAACTCCTGGTTAGGGAAAAGCAGGCATTTAGACTTAGAGCCCAAACAAACTTTTATGAAGTACATTATTGACTCAGTCCTCAAACAGTTCTGACAGAAAATTATCATTATTGAGATATTTTAAGAAAATACCCAACACAGAGTCTGGTTCCATTCTTTGCTCACATGTGCCTAATTTATATTTAATGTATATATCTTCCTCCAATAATTCCATTACATGGAAAGAACTCAACAACTCTTTCTCTCAGGTCACTACCATGACCACAGTGAGCAAGACTAAGACACACAAAAATAATAAGCTGCTTAATTTGATTAAGTTTGACATATGAGATGTCTTTGATTTATATAAATGACAAGATAATTTGGGGAATTAAAGTGAATCTACTAGAAGAAAACACAGTAAAGGTAAAGGCTACTGTAAACGAGAATGCTCACTTAGCAAGCCTATGTCCCTCATTGTCTAAGCAACCCATCTATGTGCAAGCTACTTTGAGGTAAAATGACTTTCCACTCACCAGCGTGGAGGTTTGGGAGGCATCCGCCACATCCCCTGAAGTCTCTGGTGTCCGTGTGGCGTTTGGGATTCTGTGAGGGTTGCGGGCTATCGCTTCACACCAGCCCAGCATTGTTTCCTTCCTCTTTTCCCCTTTCAATTCCTGAAATTCTGAAAATAATTTACATTCCCTGAAACACATCATTTCTCATAGTTATGCTCTGGAAAATACATATAATTGAAATGTTTTAATCCCCAAATTTGAATGAAATACTAATGGAGAGGTTTTACTTTAACTAGAAATCATGGAGAAGAAATAAGGATTACCAATTATTAATAATCTTGTCCCAGAGCCACTGCATAGTGTAAAAAGTGCATCTTTTCAAAGCATACATTGTTAACATACAAAAAGAGTTTCCTACACCAGATTCTAGGAGGCTTTTTCCTTTCTTTCTAGTGTTGATTAAAAACAATTCTTAACCTGGGAGCTGAAAACAGACTCAGATCCTGAGGATAACCATATACAATCACGCGAGACTTGACAATAGGAATGCATTTTAAACAGTGAATGAGACAACTTCATTGTAAATGTTGTTTTGTAAGAAAGAAAGAAAGAAAGAAAGAAAGAAAGAAAGAAAGAAAGAAAGAAAGGGAGGAAGAAAGAGAGGAAGAAAGGAAGAAAGAGGAAGAAAGAAAGACAGACAGAGACAGACAGACAGAGATAGACAGAGACAGACTGACAGACAGAAAGAAAAGAAGTAAGAAAGACAGACAGACAGACACTAACAATTCCTTATGCTACATCACAAATTGTACATAATTATATGTTGTGTATTTATATGAGTGGTAGTATAATAGATTTGTTGTTGATAGCATTACCATATTATTATATATCCATATATGTTATATATGGTAATGCTATATATATGCATATATGAAATATGCTACATATGATATTACGATATCAATATTGTCACTAGGCAATAGGGAGGGCCCAACCATATCAGCTCATTTGACTTCTTATAAAACCACATACACACACACACACACACACACACACACACACACATACTCTCTCTCTCTCACACACACACACACACACATATGCACACTTATACATATATTATATTATTTTATAATACATTATTAACCAAAACATTGTTGTGATCTATATGGCATATGCCAATAACAAATAAAATTTGCACAGGTTTCAGTTAAACATCTTACAGAAGCAGAATACATGGAGCAAAGACCAATGACAGACCAATCATCATCTTAGTGGCGTCATTATATTTCTTTTTTTTTAAAAAAGATTTGTTTATTTATTATATATACAGTGTTTTGCCTGCATGTATGCCTATGGGTGAGAAGAGGGCATCAGATCCCATTACAGATGGTTGTGAGCCACCATTTGGTTGCTGGGAATTGAACTCAGAACCTCTGGAAGGACAGTTAATGCTCTTAACCTCTGAGCCATCCCTCCAGCCCCATTATATTTCTTTTAAAGGTCTAATAAGAGAAGGGAAATTGAAGTTAAAACATATTAAACTTAGCAGCTGATTTTTATCAAAAGCTTGATCTATTAAAAACAATAATCCTAAAATAAATTCCTATTTTCTTGTGACTAGAAATGCACTCAAACTCTTCCTAGTTTTCTAGAGTTCTCTGAAAATTGGATGGAATTTTGTGTCTTGAAAAGTCATATGGGCAAGGACTTTGAACATAATGGAGAAACATTGTTTCCCTTGTAAAGTTTTACAACCTACTTTTCCAGGCCACTACCTTCAGTAATTAGAAATAGTTTACTGCGGGTCTTTAGTTAAATGCATTGCACTGTCAATTAAATATCAAAAATAATGTGGAGTAATTATTTTTCACAGCATCCAAAGCAATTAGCAATCTGGTGGTTTATAACATTTCAGGATTCAACACAGCACATTTCAGAGCTCCCAGAAAGGAACACAAAGAAAGGTTAGGTGTGGAGGGATGAGTTATTACTTTTGTGGCAAAATACTCAACTAAATGGATTCAAAACAACATAAACAGGAATGTAATAAATTGTTTCCTAAAATTAGGTTGAAGGTATGCAATGAAATAGCACTGATAATGGAGACTGTGGTCTAATGCGAGTGAGTCATTTGTGGCACAGGAAGGGAAGGCTGAGGGAGACTGGATGGAAATGGTTTGACTGAGAGCGCATCATTGATTCTGTCTGTTTTGAGCACACCGCTTGAGATTTTGAAAGAAACTGATTCACTTAATAAGAAATATGTGCACCCAACAGTTTGCTCTCTTTAGAGTGAATATTTCCACATTTTCAGTACATTCTGCCCCAGGCAATCTTCGGTCCTTAGTTGCATTTCTTGAAGTGTGCTAAGTGTCAATGAAATGAGTATCGTTTTTTCAAAAATAGAATGAAATGAAATCTGTGGCCAGTTTAATCAGCAATGAACAAATGTTTCACTGATTTGCTATTTGTTAAAAAAAATCAAATTTCTCACTTTTAATGCTTTACATTTTTTATTTTTAAGATTTTAAAATAAGTGCATGAGTTAATAACATTTTAGTACTCATGATGAAATATAGAATTCTTACCTAATGAATAGTATAATAGTGTGAGCCATAAAGTTCTGGTACCATTTGTTTCTTTTGTGGAGTGTTTGTAAGGATACCTGAGTTCTTATTTTATCCCCAGAGGGTGATAACTTAATTGGAAAACATAATTTGTTGTGTTTTCCACTGTAGTTGTTACAACGCCCTATTCAGTCCACCTTTATTGTCAAATATTATCAACCTTCTGCTCATACTGTAGATACTGGAGGAGGTCAAGAATAGTTCATAAGAAGACTACATTCATCTTTTATTTGAGTTGGATTTTCCCAAAATCTATTCTAAAGAATTTTAAAGTCAGACTTTTCCAGTTTCTAGTTTGTAGGATTTTCTTAAGGTCACCATCCATTCGTACTAAACTTTCAGGTCTTACCTGAAATTGGCTTATAAAAATTGAATTTTCTGACCCACTATCAACAGGCATGACAAAAGCTGTTTATAATTTGGCTATATCTGCCAAAACACATAATGCAGCAAAGAGTCAATTATATTCTCTTTTTCTGCTACAGTAAGTAACAGTCATCCTAATTTCAGGATGATTAGGATAAAAAAAAATTCAAAAAGCAGACGTATATACTTTTTGTACACAATGTGTTAATAATCAATTTAATTGTCATGGGTTCTGTACTGAGCTGCGCAAGCAGAAAAGGCAATATGACAGATGACAGGCGACTGGAAAGCTTACAGCTTAAGTTTGACAGAATCATTCAAAACAAATGCTAAATCTGTGCAATGGCGGAGGACAGGAAGGCTGTGGCTGTAGGAAAATCTTAATAAGGAAGAACGCACATGACGAGAAAGGGGCCTATGGTGGTTAAGAGTGAAGGCCTTACTTGGCATCAATGGGAGGAGAGGCCCCTGGTCCTGAGAAAGCTCCATGGCCCAGGATAGGGGAATGCTGAGGTGGTGAGGTGGGAGTGGGTGGGTGAGGGAGCACCCTCACAGAAGCAGGCATGGGAGGGTGGGATAGAAGGTTTACAGAGGGGATATGGCTGTGAAAGGGGATAACATTGGAAATGTAAATAAATAAAAAACCAATTAAAAAAGAAAAGGGCACAAAAACAAACCAAAAAAGAATGCTGCACCTGTATTCCTATATGACAGAAACTAGGCGTTAACTCATGGTGAGATTGCTGTCTACCTCAGAATGAAAGCATGGCCTTATGGGGGAATTTCATCTCTCTAGGATCTTAAGAGAAGCACATCAATATTGAAGTAAATAATGAAGGGAGAAGAAGCAGTCTTTGAGGGTGAGGAACTGTTACAAATTCACACAACAAAATGATCTTTACTGCTATTTTAAAATGTTCAAGTATTACATCACAGTTAAAACAATTTTCTTTTTTTCATTCTTTTTTTTAAAGATTCATTTAGTTATTATGTGTAAGTGCACTGCAGCTGTCTTCAGACACACCAGAAGAGAGCATCAGATCCCATTACAGATGGTCATGAGCCACCATGTGGTTGCTGGGATTTGAACTTGGGACTTCTGGAAGAGCAGTCAGTGCTCTTAACCACTGAGCCATCTCTTCAACATTGATATTAATGTAGAGATTCTAGAACTATCATGGGTGAATTGAGAGCGTTGACAGGTAAGCGATCCATGGTGAGCGCCTGTGGTCCCCCGTTCCTCGTGTGCAGCTCTGGAGCACACAGCAAGTCCCAAGGTCTAAGAATGGACTGCAAGTCAGGAGAGGAGGCAAATTATCCACATTTATAATTAACCCCAAAGCACTTTAAACTGTAAGCATCATTACTGATATATATCAGAATGGGGAAGTGATCATTAAGCTTTCGTGTTAATTACGATTTACCCATTGAACCAAGGTAATATGAGGAGCAGTAGTGAACAACATATATAATGATTGCAGGAAATTGGGATTTAACTAAGTTTAATTTTTAATATGCCACTTCAAGCAGATATTTAATTTAATAAATGAGAGAATAACGCATTCTCGGTGGATTAAATTGACAACAAATTAAAATTGAGAAAAAAATAGACAAGGCAATTGGGTGTATCTTATAGAGAATAATTTATTTTTAATTTACAAAACATTTACTGAGCACTTTCTCTCTGCAGACTGTTCTTAGAACCATGATATAGAAATAGAAGATAACTGGGTTTAGCATAAGGAGCTGAATATACAAGTGTACGGCCCTCATAAGCCAGCATGATAAAAGACACCTGAGGAGAACATGGAATAATATGCCAATTTTAAAGAAGGACATTTAAAGTAGTATTAGTGTAAGGGAAGGTAGACCTGAGGAGATCCTTTAAAGAAACAAGATGAGTCTTGATTTCATGGAAACTAAAATAATCATTATTCTAAAATCTTCTGGAAATCAGTCTGGATTCAACTCTGGATGGCACCATGCATGCTGGAGTCCATTCAAATGCCATTGTGTGACAACATTGCTGTTTGAATTAAATACTGTGTGTGTGGTGGACCTGTTCAACCTGGACTATAGCCTAGCCTCCCCTCACTTTATCCCAGTCTAATGCAGTTTAAACATAAAAGCAGAATCTTGTTTCATTGGGAAAACAGAGTTGCCTGAAGCTATTTACGTCTCATCTTATCAGTTATTTTCTTCCTTAAATTTGCCCATTTTGTCTTCTTTGCATTAAAGTACAGTTGTGGCTTATGTAAGTCTTTTACCTGTTTTCACTACATAACTGTAATGGAGAGTGCCCCTTATCCTTGAATTTGAGAATTGGACATGGGTCTTGTCTAAGAATTTGAAGAATTTTTTTTCAATTTAAGTTTTATGATATTTGATTCCATAGTTTAGATAATGTGCTCTCAAGAACTATTTCTTTGTTTGGTGAGATGACTGAGTTGTTAAATGCACAAGCCTGACACCTGAGTTTAGTCACTGGAATTCACAGCAAAAGTAGAAAATTGACTACCTAAAGTCTCCATTTTGTCTTCCATATATGCCTGTGTTCTATCTCTCCCACATAACCACAAAATTATTAAAAAAAAGTTTTAAAAGATCAAGAATTACTATCAATTATTGGGTATGACCTCCTCTCTCCCAAATGATAACATTTGATTTCTACAGTAAAAGAAACAGCTTTTGACTGGAAGGCATCAACAGTTAGCAACATAGTGTCTTTTCTCAGTGGATTGTCCGAGTCTGAGAATTCATTCTTAATCCTTGGAACTATTTGAAGAGTTGCTCTCTGGATAGGAAATAATAGCACAGCGCTTTAACTCACGCCAGCTGTTTCACTGAGAGAGACTGTGGACACAAAAACGGAAACTTCAAGAGAAATGGAAAAAAGAACAGTGGCCAAATGTAGAGAAAAATTGTATCATAGAAAATGAAAACTCAGTGGCCACATCTACAACCAAGGCACAGAGAACATTGCAGGAGAGAGGGGAAGAAAGACCTAGAAGGATGCTAATGGCTTATTTCACCCGGAAATGACACGGAAGCTATACCCATGATATCTGGGTATAGCTCGACAATATGGATGCCTAAACAGGACCCAAACTATGATAACACCAATAATTATGTTATTCTAGAAGTGGCTCTTACCCCTACATAAAGAAGTACAAGCAAGCACTTCTGATAGAGGAAGAATTAGTTGTCCCCAGGAATGAGTCACCTAATCCATTATCCAATATATGTGGTCAGCCCTGAAATCATATACATACAAGCAACATGGATTATCTTAGCAGGCTGTATATTTATGCATTTACACATATATGTAACAATAACAAAGAAAAAGAGGCCATGGGAATGACAAAGGGAAGTGGGAAAGTAAGTTCATTATATTTTAATTTGGAAATATGAAAAATACACTTAATAAAAAAAGAGAACAAATGGAGAAGAAAAATAACAACGCAGAACTGAAGACTTAGAGTTCTTACTTTGTCAGATCTTTCCAATTTGTTTTTGATCCTTTACCAACTGAGCTTTATGTATTAAAAACAAAACAAAACAAAACACTCTAAAGGTAAAGCTTAAGGCTTACACTTTTAAAAATAAAATTTATTTCAAAATAGATCATAGAAGTAAATGTTGAAGCAAGACTATCAAATTTATATAAGAAAACAGAAAAAAACTGAGGATAGCTCTGTGTGGCTCTGTATTGCCTGGAACATTGAAGCCATGATATCTGAAAGCAAAAAGAGTTGATAAGTTTGAGTTTATTTTTTAAAGATTTATTTTTATTTATAGGAAAACTCTGTAGTTGTCTTCAGACACACCAGAAGAGGGCATTGGATCCATTGCAGATGGTTGTGAGCCACCATGTGGTTGCTGGGAATAGAACTCAAGACCTCTGGAAGAGCAGTCAGTGCTCTTAATCTCCTAGTCATCTCTCCAGCCCCATGTTTGAGTTTATTAAAATTATAAA
The DNA here is from genome assembly GCF_021556685.1 of Rattus norvegicus. Lineage (NCBI taxonomy): Eukaryota > Metazoa > Chordata > Mammalia > Rodentia > Muridae > Rattus > Rattus norvegicus. Next base: position 29,717,167 of record NC_141549.1, read on the forward strand.
TATCTGCTTTATGAAATACTTGTGAAATAATAAAAAGACAAGCTAAAGACTGGGTGAATAATTTTGTAAATTGTATTTGAAATCTAGACTAGCACTTTAAAATATACGGACCATTATTAAATCTTAACAATGAGAAAAGCGTTTTAAAGAAGCAAGTGACATAAACAGATATCAACAAAGAACCCATGACATACCTGTGAGTTAAGCTGCAACCAGATACCAGTGTGTACTAAGCAAGACTGCCAGTCCTTTAAATTGTTTATTCTGGTGCTAACACTGAATGTAAAGCAACAGGGATACCTTTTCACTTTAAAAATGTGTGGCTAGAAGCGGTGCACCTCATGTCTGAGGAGGTCGGAAGCATTTTCCTTCTAAAATCTGGGGTCTGGGAAGGAACTCAGGCTATCAGGACTGATGCCATGTGCCTGGACCTGGTGAACCATTTCACAGACTCCCTAAGTAGAGGTTCGTATGCGGGCAAAAGTCCACATATTTCAAACTCTCTTACAAAGATCAATGTAGTTACACATATAATCCAGTCACTGACTTCATTACTGTTTATACAAGTGATTTGAAATTTATGTTACACAAGAGTCTGCATACTTATATTGCCAGAGATGACCATACACAAATATCATCACCAAAGTCAGAAGCAGTGACAGCATCCATCAGTAGGCGAATGAATGAACAATTGGCGGTAGACTCACATAACAATACAATGTCCCTAAATAGCCATTAAGAGGCGCATATGCATATCAAATGCAGATTGCTTTGTTAAAGAGCCCTGTTTGTATTCAATACAGTGCCTCGATGCAATCAGTGATCAGGCACTGAAACTTTTCTGGATGATACTGTGACATTGGATGGTATATGCTACAAGTGAAAATTTCTAGAATTTCACAGCTCAAAGTTGTAACCTTCATGTACGCATACTAACACATTGAGGAAGGTGGCGATCCTAGGGGAAAAGGCAGGCTAAAAAGCAGGAGCTGGTAATATTATAAGTGTACAGAAAAAGGCTCGTTAAAAAAGGTGGGAGAAAATTATCCTACTTAAGCAGATTTAGAAATGAGCTGAGCGGGTAAGTTTAAAGGAAAAGGATATTATACATGAATAGTGTCCCAGTTCACACAGTTCTTCCTTGTGGAGATGTGGGTCAGTGACATTAATACAATTTTAAGTATATAGTAGAACTGAATATTTAAGTAAATATTTAATAATATGAACCATGCTTTCTAGTGTTGGAGAGGCGGGTTACAGATCCTTAATCGAAGCAGAAAAGGCATACACAGCGTAGTAATAAAAGATGTGCCCTAAAAACTGCACTATAAGATTACCTTTAGCTCATTCGTATCACAAATACATTTGATTTTACATTAAGTTATTTATGAATATACATATAAACATAGGTTAGTATATACACATATTATCTTTTGTCTTTTTGTTAGTTGACAAATCAGAGATGTAATATGACTTTGTAATAAAAGGACATGAGGCTCCTTAGATCAGTATTTGTTTGATTTCTCAGAGCAGGTGGGCAAGAGGAACACAAGATGAACCTGGAAAAACTCCCAGTGTTTGAAGATAAGGATGAGTTGAAAATAAAACGACACAATTATACATCATTTTGAATCTAAGAGGACAGGACAATAAAACAAAAATTGCTGCTGCTGGCCAAAGCAGGGCATGTGAGCAGAGTGGATCAAATTCATATTGTAACTCATAGTCAGAGAAACCTACCCAGTCCAGCTACACAATAAAGGGCAATCAAGGGAAGGTAATAAGCAAACACTTTTTGCAGAATTATGAACAATTTTTGTAGAAAATCCATTTTAAAGGCCAGAAGAGAACATGACATTTCACGTCACTGCGTACTGCGCCTAGCAACTTGCTTATAGAATGAGAAATATCAGATGATATAAAGGCGAAAAAGACTAGGTTGGTAAAACATACCATCCCCTCACCTAGGGGAGCAAGAATAGGAAGCTGAGTTACAGTGTGCTGACGTCATCCATCCCCCAACTCTAGCTCCAACCTAGTTATTAGACAAATAAATAAGAAATCTTAAGATAGGACATGTCTGTAAGGCACTGACCAGTAATTCTCAAATAGTTAGGGTCATTGACAAAAGGTCTAATAAATCTATAAAAGTTAAGCGGAGTTTCAGGAAATATCACCAAATGCGATGTATCCTGATGGGATATTATTATAACAAGATATTGGGAAAAATAGAAGATTCATGAATCCAGTATGAATTCAGTGACAACATGCAAATATTCATTTAGTCAGTATAAGAGAGCTACAATACTAAAATAAAAAATAAGAAAGGGAAGATGAATGAGAATGTTTTATATTCAATTTGCAGTTATTTTCTATAGTGTTCAACTGTTCTAAAATAAAACAGTACTTTAATTATGAAACTCAGAGTCTAGGGATACATTTTTACTTAAGCAAACTAGTTAAATTAGTTAAATACATGAAGGAGCCATTAGAGGGATGCGAGTGTTCATCAAAAGGCAAATAATGATTTAATAACTTTAATAAATTGTTCAAAAATATGATTGAGACATTTATTGAGGGAAAAGGTAATAGACAAAGTTGGAAATTTTGAATAAAGATGTTTTTGGTCTTCTGGAGAGAAATAAATAATCCCAGAAGTCTGCCAGAAGAGTTTGTATATATCTAGATTCAAGATGTGTCAAATTGATATTTTATTCAAACTTTGCAAAAACCCTTTACTTTTCTATGGAGAATAAACCACTTTTCACTCTTGCCTTTCTAAAAAAAATGCAGGTGTTTGGTGAAGCATAGAAAGTTATAGAATTTAAATACAGTACTTTTGAAAGATACTCTTGCTGCATGCATGAAATACATGCCCTTCCATGATATTCTATTTGACAGGGGCATGAAACTATGAATGTGGAAAAAGGCATATAAAATATAGGCAATTGATTTTTTTTAAGTCTTTCCTTAGAAACACACTGGAAGATCCTGGAATAAAATAAGAGTATCCATTTTTCCTTTGTGAAACACTTTTTTTTATGTTAAAGTCATTTATCAAGACTGTAATATTAAATGTATTTTATACAGATTTATTAAGGCACATAGTGCTGCACAGAAGTTCTAATGGTAGTAAATTTGATCTTAGGGTTTTATGTTTTGCATTTTTAAAATAACTGGAGTGTCGAGATTTTTGTATAAATCTTTATAATTACACAGTTTACCAATCATGGGTAACTTGGAAAATCCCAAGGTGCTTCAGTTTCCTTTTTCTGAGAGTGATAAAACATTGTGAACAAAAGTAACTTGAGGGTGAAAAGGGTTTCCATGGCTTCTACTTTAGGTCGCAGGCCATCATGGAGGCAAGAACTCAACGGAACTGAAACAGATGACATGGAGGAAGATATTTGCTGGCCCCTTCCAGGTTCACATTTACCTAGCTTCGCTGTACAGCCTAAGACTGAAGACCACCTGCCCATGCTACAGAGCTGCCCACCATGGGGACATCTTCTTACATTAATTAACAAGTCAATCTCCCACAGGCATTTCCGTAAGTCACACTGACCTGCTGGGCCAGCCTTCTCATGATACTAAGCTTCATCCTTTTGACCATTAAAGTGAAATAGGACACTGATGAAGATGGTTTCTTCCTTTTTTGTTTTTTTCTGATTAATTAATTTATTTTCCACTTTACACCCTGATCACAGTCCCCTTCTTCCAAGTTCCCCGTCACACATCCCCTACCCCATTTCCTCATTCACTTTTCCTCTGGGAAGGGGGAGCCTCCTTGGGTACCAGCCCACACTGGCAATCAAGTCACTGGTTCCTTCTTGACTATTGTGTTTGTGTCTCTCAATGACCATGGGGCATTTATGAAAGGCAACAAATGGGACTGACAATTTTCCATCAAGTATTTTACACATCTTTCATTAGTCCAGTTGAAAGGTGACTTCCATGGGACTGAACTGTTGTAGAAATGTGAGGTCGATGTAGACAACACCTTCAAATGTCAGCAATGGCAAGTAATCAGCTGCTTGAATATCTAGCTATACTTTGAGACCTTTTAAGTCACACCAGTGACGTTCTTCTCTGATGACTTGTGAGATAATTCAAACCATCATATATTGATTTCTCTGATTTACTCAGGGTAAGAAAATAAGTCCCTCAATGTCTTCCACTCTTGATATTATTTTTTGAAATTTCTACTGAATTTCTCTGTTGAAAAAATTTAGATGAATTTTTAAGTTATCATATAAAGGCCAGGCCGGCATTACAGTGTTCTCATACTTTGCGTCTTTGCACTGTATTCTAATTTGGTCCCTTCTCTGCTTCCCTCATCTGTTCAGCCTGCTCCCTTTCGCTTGTCCCTCTTTCTTTTTTCTCCAAGCACTCCCTCTTGCCTCATTAATGTTCACATCACTTCTGTTCCATTGTCCTTTCCCCTGTAAGACTGGTTCCTCAACTTCCTGTCTTTTCTATTTTCCTCTTCTCCCTTTTTCTCCCTTTTCTCTCTCCCTCCCTCCCTCCCTCCCTCTCTCTCTCTCTCTCTCTCTCTCTCTCTCTCTCTCTCTCTCTCTCTCTCTCTCTCCCCCTTCTCTATTTTCCATTTATCTCTTACACACAGACACATGCACGCACACATATACATACACACACAATTAAAACTCTTTATGTCTCATGAGCTTATTATCATCTCCAGTTGAATTTATTTTCTTAAAAACATCTAATTTTCATTTTTCCTTAAAAATAAATAAAATTCCATAGTATATGTGAACCAGGACTCCTTTATTAACTCATGAGTTGATGAACATCTAAGCAGTTTGCATGACCTGCCCTTGTGAACAATGGAGCCATTAATATGAGTATACAAATATCTCCATGGCATGTTGTTTGCGCATTCTTCAAGTATATACCCACTAATGGCATACCTGGCTCTTATTGGTGTGGACATTATATCTGAATAATGGCTAGGATATTTACTTCCAAGATAATTCGGGATTTTTGTCCCCTAGTGCTCTTTTTCCATTCCAGAAGTGGCTTTATACTAATTTCTAAATATTGACAAAGATCTTGGTCACTAACTACATTCAAAACTTTGACCAGAGTGATGAGAATTTTATTACTGTTCAGTGACTTCCTGTTTTTTTATTTTTTCAGACAAAAGCTGATCCTCTGGCAAGTCACTTTCTAGTCTTTTCTCCTGAATTCATGTCCCTGATCTCTAGTCTTGTCGTGAGTACTGGGCTATTCCATCAATAGCTCTGTACCTGGCCTCTCACTCTGCCCTCTGTGTCTGAACAAACTACCTTGCTTGTCTCACCTCCTGTGTCCAGTAGGAATGGCACAATCTTTGTCCCAGTCCACTTCCTTCTGCTCTGAATACTCTAAGAAAACCCAGGGAATATCTTCAAATGCATATCTCAGTCCCCAGTACCAAAAGATGACATGACTTTTGTCTGAAGCTTCAAATAACAGCATAGAAGTTAAAACAAAAAACAAAAAAGCTTTTTGTATCCAGAGAAAAACTAGTGGGAGTGGACAGTTTAGTTCCGAGTTTACACATTGGACATTTATGTATTATGTTTTATTCCTCCAGGTGCAATCTAAGTCTATGAAAACTGGGATTTGTGAAAACTTAAATTTAGCTTTTGAGTGATTAGGAACAAATAGTAAGCTGGGTTTTTTTTTATGAAGCGGTTACAGAGATGTTCTGTGACATTGATCATGTTAAATCCCAGTAAGGGAGCAATCCACTGGCTTGGTCAGATGCTGGGCAGACTCAATGCTACACATCTAAAAGGTTGAAAACAAACCCTGACCTGGAAGGGATGCAATTCCAAACAGGTAACAAATCTACCTCTAGGCCATCAACTTTTGCTTTTCTGACCTACAACTTCACTATTGAATAAAAACACAAAGCCTATATATTTTGCTATTGTTGAAACAATCCTGCCCACACGGTGTCTGCTAGACAAACCAAGAGATGTAGGAATGTGCTCGAATCAGAGATACCTTTAAAAGTTGTTTACCGGGGTTGGGGATTTAGCTCAGTGGTAGAGCACTTGCCTAGCAACCGCAAGGCCCTGGGTTCTGTCCCCAGCTCCGAAAAAAAGAAAAAAGAAAAAAAAAGTTGTTTACCTACTAAGGACATTATACATCTCAATGAGTAAAACTCTAGAGCCAGTGATATGATAAAGGCACGTGCCTCTCAGGTCCAGTGACATGAACTCCTGTGTTGTAACCCATGTAAATGTGGAAGGAGAGAACTGAATCTATAAAGTTATCAGGTGCTTACCATACATGTTCTACTGTTCCTGTACCAACACATACACATATACATACATAATGTGCTCATGCAAATATCATTGATAGTAGTAATAATAAATTAAAAGAAACTGAGAGCAAGAAAACACTGAAGCTGTGACTATTTTGCATTACAAGATGTTCCAAATCTATATTGTTAAAAATCTATATGTGGATCATGTCATGCTTCAGGTCTAGTTGATGTAATGCCTTGTAAACATTTCTGTCATCGTCCACAACTCAACGTGCACCAAAATCTCAAAATCTTCTATTTCAGACAACAAACAAAACAGGCTAGTGGAAATAATATTGGTATGTCACATCTTTCAGGATAGTGAACTCCTCTGAGATTAAAGAAATACAAGGCGTAAGATACTTACATATTTAAACATTAATCATGTTATAGGAATTTGGAACTTAGTGTTGTTATAAAGCCATAGATCTGAAACCTAGTGCTTCGCACTCTTTAATGGTTAATTCTCTGGCTAAACAAGATTTCGATGTGGTTCATTTACAATAATGTAAATAAGAAAAGTAATGATTCAGAAAGAATTATTAGTCAATTACTTAATAAATTTCTATATTGTATTTAAAGTGCCAATTTATTGTAAATTACTATTGCCATTTAGTGATTTGTGGGGTACTTTTTATTTGAAAATCTACATTATTTAAGCCAATCCATTTTTCCACTTTTCTTGCTTTTGTTCAAATACATTTCAGATATTGACAACAGAGAAGAGAATTACTGTATTTCTTTTTTATGGGTCTCTCTTTTTAAAAATTAGTTTTTTATTTACTTACATTTCAAATGTTATCCCTTTCCTGTTTTACCCTCTGCAAACTCCCTATCCCATCCTCTCTTCCATTTGCTTCTATGAGAATGCTCCCCTACCCAGTCCAACATCACTGCCTTAGCATTCTGTTGATGCTTTAGCCCTACTTAGAGGGAGGAACAAAATAGTCATGGAAGGTAGAGAAGGGAAGGGACCTGGGAGGGAAAGAGTAGGGGGAGGGCAAGGGGCAGAGCAGAATCAGGTGTGGGAGGAGACAGCAGGGGAAGAAAAACAGAGGGTCAGGAAATTGAATTACTGTATTTCTCCTGAAGAACTGTATGGCAAAGTGTTCTCGCAAAAGCACGTCAATTTTAAAGTGTCTGCTATGCCTCACAGTTCCAGGGTGCTGCCTATCAGAGCAGGCAAGCCGTGGTAGCAGAACCTTGAGGCAGATGAACACACTGCATGCCCATCAGGAGATGAAGGAGGATGGATGCTAGGACTCCTTTCCCTTTCCCCTAGTTTGTAGTCCAGAACCCAAGCCGAGGAAATGATGTTGCCTCTTGGGATTAATCGTAGCACCTGAATTAACCCAATCAAGACAGGTATAGCCCCAAATGAACCTAGCCTAGATATTCCATCAGGACTATGCCTTGAAGCCTCTCATGGAGGGAGCTCTGGATCTTGTCAAACTTCCAAGGTTTTGTCTTGGTGTGTCTCTGTTGTCATGTTAGGAAGAGAATTTTATATAATGCAAAGTGGAAGGGAACTTAAAATTGATTAAGATATGAAAAAGGATATGAAGTATATCTCTTCTATGATCACTGTCACAGTTACCCAATGACATTGTGAAGGAAACAGAGATCAAGCAAGAGGGACAGCCAGGCTAGAGTTGCTGAATTTGTGTTGTAGGTCAGAGAAAGATTAAGACAAAACTACATAAGGCAATCAATGGGACATGGTCATGATATTCTTTAAGTGTCACTGGGTGATTTTTTCCTTTGAATTATGCTGTGATTCTTTTTCACACTCATATTTGAAGTATTGCTGTAATGAAGCAATGTTTTCTGTGGTCATGCACAGCTTGGGTGTTGTGAAATGTCAAACCAAGGTAAGAACAAATGGTCTCGTTAGGATATAAATACATACATTGCATTATATCTAGGTCAATCAAGCCTGTGCTTGTTAAGAACTCTCTTGCTTATGGTCAATGCGGGGCTTATTCAAAGAACTGTGTTCTGTACCCACTAAAGGACTTTCACAGTTGAAGCAAACAAGGTAAACAGTTAGGTTTGAAGAGTTGGTATGTAGCAGAAGATGTCATTATCCGGCAACAATGGGAGGAAAAGCCCTTGGTCCTGCGAAGGCTTGTTTCCCCAATGTAGGGTAATGCTAGGGTATTGAGATTGGAGTGGGTGGGTGGGAATGAGAGCATCCTCATAGAAGCAGGGGGAGGGGGTATAGGGTAAGGGAGGAAAGAGGATAACATTTGAAATGTAAATACTTAAAATATACAAGAAAAATAAAAATTATTTAAAATAAGAAAGGCAATCATACTTTCAATTAAAAAAAGAGTTGATTGACTTTCAGAAATCACAAATTCTTTAAAGTAAATATACTTGGTATATATGCTAAATGTTTATATATGTCTCTGATAGATATTGAAAATATCAATCACAGGAAGGATATGCATTTAGTATCTACATTTTTATGTATGAAAATTACATGTTATTATTATATTATTATGTATTTCTGTATAAGACATCATTGTTAACCTTGAGTCTAAGATTCCTAGTTCATAAGTAAGCCAAAGTTAAGAGCCAAGAAATTTTTCAGAGTTTGTTGGAATTACTAATCTCATGATTTGTAATGTTGAAAATAGTACAGTTTTGTTAAGGAATGAACCATCATCAACACTGGAACTATTGGTTAATTTAGCAAAGAAGTACATCAAAGCACTTAAGAAAACTGAAAAAAGAAAATTTAAAGAGATATTAATGAAGTCAACAACTAGAGCCAGATATGTTACTAGTCACAGTAGAGTGAGTTCAGAGCAACTGGGAGGCAGACGTCTACCCAGAATACTAAAGTCTGCATTATTGATCTGATTCATCAGAAGTAGCAAAGTGTAGTCCTAAGCATAGCAGGGGGATCCTATGAATGAATATGGATAATAAAAGTCAAACTGTTAAAATGTTTTCAAAAAATTCATAATTCTTTATTTTTATTTAAGGAATTCAAACTAAAACTCAGTGTATGATTTTAATTAATATAATAGGAATTAAGTGAATCTCACAATTACTTCAACTGTCAATGAATGAAGTACAAAGTGTGTGTCTCTCTGTGTGCCCTCTTTTTAGCTATTCTCACCAAATATTGAAAATCCCATAAAGACATCAACAAAAGCATATCTGAGTGACTGAGATATTTTTTAACAAGCCACAGAGTCATACAGTCACAACATTGTATTCTGCACTCCACCAATGTAAGGCTGTTAGCCACTCACTATCAAAGTGCCCATCTTTTGGTAGCATCAATAAATGGAGTTTAAAAGTTAAACCAACACAATTTATATAAAAACGGTGTGGCTACTGTTATGTGTGGTAAACATGGGTTATATTACAGAAATACTCAGTGGGAAATGTGGCTTTGAGGAGATGATTAGAATGTATTCTCATTGTAGACCAAGCTCCACTGTTGATATATGTGACACTAATATGATACTTAGGCTTGCTTCACAAAACTTTATGAAAAAAAATGCTACACACATGCAAATATAATTATTAAATTCCTACCCTAATCAAACATTTTCAAGCTCTGTATACATGGTTTATGATATTTTAGTCTTCTTTCAGGGAAAGGTTTCTGCCTGGGCCTCTAGAAATAGATTCTAATTTATATGAAAAAAGCACATGTCATACACACCCTGATAATTGTTCTTCAACCACAGAGACGTATGTCCTCTTTCATCAAGTGTGCTTTAATCCCCACTCTCCAACGCCAGTCAGGCAAGACCAGCTCATATTTGCTGGATTCTTTCTGGATTGGTTTCCCCACTTACAAGCACCTGGTGATTTTTTTTTTTATTTCAAATGTCTGCGATTTGTTATACACAGGAATGTTGCTGTTAAAAACAAATAAATAAACATTTCTTCAGTTTTCTTACGTGAATGTGTTCAGATAATTTCATGACGTGAAAAACTGATTTCTCTGGAAGTTTCAAGATTTTGAATTTTTTTTTAAAAAACTATTTCATTTCTAGGAATTAATTGGTGTGGAATGAACTTAGTGAGTTCCAGAAATGAGATAGACTTTGCCTAAAATAAAAAGCCAAAAAATCCCTTCAAAAATATTTAAAATTGGTACTGATTAAAATAACAATGTGAAAGACAATTACTCTCTTCATTTTATTCTTCATCACAACACGTACCTGAGAATATCTCACAAATTCCATCGTGCCAATGTCCAAATAGAAACAGGACTCATGAATCTTCTCCTTGGGTTTAAATAAAACATTAGGCTTGTTGAGCCCTTTATTCCAAGTATTTAGGTGTGAAAAGTCAATTTCTTTTTTTCTGTTTTGATTCAAGCTGTATAAAACTTCTACTTACATGATTTTTCTAATTAGTAATTTTTAAGTTGTTGGACTTTTGTCCAAATAAGTCAAGTCCATTCTTTTTGTTCAATAGAGTATTTGTGGGATACAGAAAAAAAATTAGATAAATGCGATCAGGTGGATAAGAAGAGAAAACTGAGCAAAGAAGTAATTTTTAGAAAACAAACAAAAGTACATTCCACAATGGTAGAGAAATGGAGAATGTTCAACTATAAAGACATGTGTATCCTAAGAACACAAAGGCAAGCAAACATTAAAATTATAGTAACATTCCTTACTAGGTTATTAAGCATATATTTTCTTCATATTGCTCTAAAAGTGGAGTCTGAATAAACTCCACATAAGCAAAAGTACGTGCTAGAATGCATCAAATTCAGTAATGATGTCTCAACTTTTTTTTCTAATTCCAAATTTTATTTTCACCAGTTCATAGACGAATGCTCAGAGTTATTTATTCTCTATACTTATCATTTGAGTCTCTGAAAAAAGATGATTCTTTGACCAAGTTGAGAGCAACACAGTAACTAGGGTTATACGAATGTCTATCAATGAATAGGGACATAAATATAGAATGCAATTCAACCACATGGCCATTTAGTAAACAACAACACTACATTTTGCCCATGTGCATATGACCTCCCATTCCTGAACATTTGAGTGGTTTTACAATACATTCTTGTAGACCTTGTATTCAAGTACAAGGTGATTATTTATCTTCATATCCTCAGTGACACTATTGTACTTGTCTGCAAATCTTGTAACCTGGTCACTGTTGCAGCTTCCAGCACTGGGTAAGACCATTGATGTGTCCTGTGATCAGCTGCTTGAATAGCACCTCTTGGCATCATGTAAGCTAACATGTAAAAGTTTCAGATGACCAGAGTCTTCGGCAACAGAGTCATACATAGTTACAGTGGGCAACTAAGAGCGATGACAATAGTCTGTGTTGTTTTGACTGCCTTTGAGGCCTCCCTGGAAAAATAATCTCCTGAGGAAGAAGATTAGATAGACTTTCCAAGTTCCAATAAAATAAAAGAGCATTCCTAACTGAGACTATGCAAAAATAGCTAGTGATTAATCAGGTATGACAAAATTGATTGTTTCATGGGTGAAATATATATCTCTATCATCTTTAATTAGCACCAAATTAATTCATGGGGAGGTAATCTGTGTCAATAACCCATGTCTTTCAGAGCAGCATTGTTCAACCATGTAGATACTTCTATTCAGATTTCCTTTAAATAGTATTATAAGATTTAGATTACAAACTAAGAATCTGCATTTTGCTACTTCCTATATATGTACCTCATTCATCACCATATTTCTAGTCCACCACTAGAATATATTCAAAACCAAACAAAACCAAACAAAATCCAAGTCCAGTATGCACTAATCCACAGTTCTCTGTCTCTCTGTCTCTGTCTCTGTCTCTCTGTTTCTCTCTCTCTCTCTCTCTCTCTCTCTCTCTCTCTCTCTCTCTCTCTTTGTGTGTGTGTGTGTGTGTGTGTGTGTGTGTGTGTGTGTGTGTGTGTGTGTGTGAATTTCATTTGGATTACTAAAACAACTTCCCAACTGGTTTTCTGTTCAGCACATGAGAAATCAGTAAAGGTTTTATGCAGACATACTCAGTGAGAATTTTGAATTATTCAAGTGAAACACAATTGAACTTAAGGATAGAGTTATAAATGTAGTGGCAATTAGCATAGGAGTAATGCAGATATTTGAAAATCATGATAAGCGTGAAAGAAAGAGGCTGAAAAGTGACAAGGGATTGATAACGATGAGGCAATGTCCTATTTCTCTGCAATGGACTAAGGATATTCTAAACACAATCTGTTATGTAGACATGGAACATTTTCACTAATTCACTAGTTAAGTAAAAAATAAAGTTTAACTACAACTTTCCAAGTTCTAATTTAAAAAGAAATACTGCTGCTAGCTGAGGCTATGCAAAACAAAGAAAAATTTGCTTATCTAATAATAGCTAGTAATTAATCAGCCACGACAAAACAGATTGCTTTATGAACACAGTATATATTTATGTCAAATCCTGCCTTAATTAGTCCCAAATTTTGCAAATTTTAGGAAGCATAGAGACAATTAAAGTTAAAGGTCATTTGAGGGATTATATGGAAACCTAATACAGTCAAAACTTTCTAAAATATACACATAGGTGAAAGCTATCTAAATGAAATCACCAAATAATGGGGGAGACACAGACATAACTGGCCCTCTCTTATTTACCAAATAAAGCTTCCAGCACTGGGATGGAGTTACATCTAATTGAGTTGTTGGCAAAGAGGGTTTGATGGAAAACCCCAAACCACCCATGTTGTTGTCAACGCTATAGGGTACTCTTCACAAAATGATGGCAAGGTCCCATTGCTGAAAATAATTCATACACAATTCACTGAACATAGAGAAGTTGAGATGTTTAGTATATAGAGCCTTCATCTTCTTGTTCTTGCTTTTTTTTTTTTTTGGTACAGGAAGGTACTCTGAAGGCTATCAAAAGAGCTACCCGAAAAACCAATCAAGTAACAAACTCTTTGATATACAATGGTGTCCCACCTGCAAGATATACTAGGGCAGTGGTAACCCAGGGCTTGTGGGAGTAACCAGCAAATAAATTATTTAACTTAAAGCCCACTCTACAAGATGGAATCCATACTTGATACTGTTTGGATGACCAACAACCTGAGACTAGATAATCTAAGAACCTAAGGTAAAACCAAATACTACTGTTTAAAAAATACTCATACAATGACTCCTAATGACATTCTGCTTTACTCCTAGATCAGTCCCTTTCCCAGCCATCATCAGAGACACTTTCTCCTGTAACAGATGGTAACAAATCCACAGCCAGACATTAAACAGAGTGAGAGACTTTGGAACAGCCATCCCTAAATGGCGTATCCTCATGAAATCCTTCACTTCAGAGCTCAGGGAAAACTACAGAAGAAGTGGAAAGATGGTAAGAGGCAGAAGGAATCAACGACATCAAGAAAACAAGGCCTTCTATATCAAAATATTAAAATAATACATGAACTCACAGACTGAGGGAGCATCCACAGGGCCTACACAGCTCTGCACTGGATCCTCTGTGGATATATTATGGCTTCCAGCGTATGGTTTTAATGGATTCCCGGGAGTGTAAATGAGTGGGTCTCTGATTATTATTCCTCCTCTTGGTTTCCTACTTCTGTTTTTTGTTTGCTTGTTTTGCTTATTTTGATTTTGTTTTGTTTTATCCAATTTTAATGCATTAGTTTGTGTTTTATTTTATTTTATCATTATCCTATTTTGAAAAAAGAAATATTTGAACCCACATATCAGCTGAAAGAGCAAGCAGAGACTTGGGAGGATGAACCTTGAAAACTATTTGTATTCGGTTCACCTACATTATAAATATTCTTTTTAATTGACAGCTCTCCCCTGTCTGGGCAATTAAAAACAGGAAGTCAGAAACATGCTGAAAATATTTCCAGTCTTTGGAGTATGCATTTTCTAACAGTATTTTTGATGAAGAAAACAATGGATGGTGAATGTATAGTATCTTTTCTTTTATTGTCATTCCTAAGCTATAAAATGTAATATATTCCTATGTCACCAAGATATTTTACTATGACTTATTGTAGAAGTATTATTGTTTTGCTTTCAAGTCTCAGTGGAAAAAACTAAGTGTATGTGATGTGAAACAGCTATTGAAGTCCACTGTCTCCAAATGAGTATCTATGGGTCCAAGTGGTCTTCTTCCCCATTGGTACTTTCATTAAAAATCAATTGGCTTTTAAAAAATATGTTAGCCAAGATGTATTTAAAAGATCCACAGGTCTCTGAATGACTGCTGTCATGCTTTGCTCTACAGAGCCTGTGTGAAGAACGCTGCTGCTGTAAGTGGTAATGTGACCCTTATATTATGTGGTCCTCTGATGTGTCATCACTTAGGGTCTCAAGATCAGTTATTTTGATGGCTACAGAAAGGTGACCAATTAAATCTCTAAAGAATCCAAGCATCTGTGATTTAATCTCAATATGCTTCTTGTTGATCTTTTTCTTTGTACATGAAAGGGACTAATTCTCTATTCAACAATGTTTCTAAGCCCTTGTTGACTATACCAGTCAATTGGAGAGGTCTCAAGAAGTCAGGTTTTCCTCAATAATTTCCATGACTCTTTTAGTCCATGAGTTTGTGCTTACTTGTGAGCATTGCTATTTTATTTTTCAAGTGAACAGAGAATCATTGACTACCCTTTCTCTTGTTGCCTTGAAAACCATGGGGCTGGAGAGATGGCTCAGCGCTTAAGAGCACCCGACTACTCTTCCAGAGGTTCTGGGTTCAATTCCCAGCAACCACATGGTGGCTCACAACCATCTGTAAAGAGATCCGATGCCCTCTTCTGGTGTGTCTGAAGACAGCTACAGTGTACTTACATATAATAAATGAATAAATCTTTTTAAAAAAAGTCTTAAAAAAAAAAGAAAACCATGTGTATGTACTCTCTCAAATTTTATCTTCCACTTAAGCTTCCCTTTTTCCAATCTATACATTAAATACTCTAGCTCACATTTCAACCTAAACAGACAAAATAAACTGGGACTTCCTTTCATAATCTTGCTCCCAACTTCAGTCCCTTGCTTACATTTTGGGCTCCTACAATAAACTTCTCACAGAAAAGTCAGCCTGCCCTTTAAAAGGGGTAAAATAGACGCTGCTTAAAAATTTCTCCAATGACTCAGTTATCCATATGTGTGCATGCGTGTGTGTGTGTGTGGTTGTGTGGTGTGTGTGTGTGTGTGTGTGTGGTTGTGTGGTGTGTGTGTGTGTGTGTGTGTGTGTGTGTGTTTGCTTGGTGTCTACCTGCTGAAGAATATCTGTTTAAGTGTGCAAGTATAAAAGTGGAGGAGAGAGAGCAGAAGATGGTGTGTGGAATCATGGAGAAGTTTGTGTAAGTTGATGTTTTTTTCTTCTTTCCTTGCTGCCCTCTTTTGCCTAAAAATCTCTTTCTTCTTGATGCTGTTTGTCAAGCATTTGCTGGAACATCACACTTTCTCCGCAGACACTTTCTACACACTGACTTGCTTCTGCATAAGCAGCTTTCTTACTCTGGGCAGGAAAGCAGCAGTGTGGATACACAGAAGATGGGCAGGGCAGTAGTGTAGACAAAGTGTGAACCTGTCATTGTTCTGATTGGCAAGCACACTGAATGCGTACCCTGACGTTTAGCCAGGAAAACACTGTTTAGGGCTTGTGTGGAGAGGGGATTTGAGAGATACTTAGGATTTAGTGAAACACCTTTATTGTCCCAGGGTCTTTCCCAGTGCATTATTTGGGAGGTCCTTAGAACCTCTCCCATCAATTTAGCCCATTGCATCATTTTGTCTTGGAAGTTTAGGTTGGGCTTGAGTGTATGACCTTGTGCCTGGCAGATCTGGTGTATGTGTGTGTCTGTTGATGTTTTGGATGCTGAAGGTGACAGGGATTTCTGAGTGACTCTTCCCTTAAAGCTCTCAAATGAACCCTTCAGAAGTTCAGTACTTGCACCACATGCAAATTGAAATAAAAATTATAGGAAATATTAACCGAGTTTCTTCATACCACCAACTGCAGCAGGGTAAGTAGATAAGTTTCCTTTAGGTATTACCTGAATGCATCGTTTTCATCTAGGACAAGGCCATGTTTCTAATTCTATGTGAAGATGAGTGGTTCTATTTGCATGCAAGTGTATAATGTAGAGACATAAGAACCTAAAACAAGCTAGAAGGAGAAAGGTCCCCCCACAAGACCATATTAGGCATTAAATCAATAGCAATTCTAACTTTCGATTTATACTAAAGAGGCTTTTTAAGAAAGTAAACTTATCTTTCAGGTGATTTGTGTGAAGCTGTAATAACGGGAAAACTTTGTTAAGATTTCATGTCACTTAAACATATAGGGACAGACTTCTTAAAAAGTCTATTACAAAAGATGCATATGATCCCAGAGCACAGGCTCGACACCTACGGCAAAGGTGGAAGACCTTGGCATACTGGCTCTCAGAATGTCAGCATCACTGCAAAGTACTTAAGTCACTGCCTACACCAATACGACTTGGACATGCCGGCATCCTTTACAATTATGATAATTAAAAGATCGTGCATGGGATAAAACTGAATCAATTTTACTTTAAGACTGAAGAGAAAACTTTTCCCTACCGATCTCTGAGATCTCTCAAACTCCATTCTTTAATGTGAAAAGAAGTTGTATAGGATAACAGATAATACTCTTTACATTCAAATGACAGTGGGCACTCATGTGCACATGTGTGTATGCCTGTCACGCAGACTAAGAATCCGGCAAGACTCATATAGAACATTTTGTAAGTACTGGAGGAGAAGATTGTAGCCAGGACATTAGTAGCGATGACAAGATTATCATAGTCTACTTCATGAAACACGTTATTCGAGTTTATACAATGTGCATGTATTGCTTCACTTGGTGGTTTAAAGTCATAAATTAGTGGATTTGGAAATATGTGTATGTAGGTCTGATCAGTTTTAAAAATGAAAATGTTGAGAGATAAAGAGCATTTATCACACACCACCTAATTGCCAGTTCTTCACTGTTTAGGTTTAATTCACAGAACTTGATCCAAAGAATAAGTAGCAGAACGGTTGAAATGATTGTCCATGCAGCAGAGAAAATGTTTGCTAAACTAGTTGGAAACTGTACAAATACAGAAACCTGTAAAATTTAGAAAACTTTTATGTAATACACAGACTTTATGAGTAAAATTTAGAATTTGAAAAATTAGTTCTTAAATTTATATATAGAAATTATGACATAAGAAATGAAACCCAAAAATGATGAGTACATTGACAGGTATATGGTTGAAATACTTTTAATCTTATCAAGCTACTGAGCATGGTTTAAATAACTCTTTAGAAAAATTTTAAAATATTGCTTCTAACTTGGTTTTTAAATTTTGGTGTCTTATGTACATAATTTGCTTCTCCGTTATAGTAAATAACCTTGAACAATTAGAAAAGATTGATTCAGTAAGAAAATAAAAATAATTCACATTGCTTCATATTTAGTTGATATTATCACAATATATTTGAGTGTTCTATGAGTTTAATATAATCATATTTTAGTCTTAAATTGCTACTACTACTGGATTCTTAATTGTGTGAAAACTATTGATTATAAAATTAGTAGTTCGTTAAAAGTAATTTTCTTGAATTAATATATGATAATATGTGGGCAAAGGTTTCGTTTTCTTGCATCATTCAGCCAAACAGTTGCCCATTTTAAAGAAATCTACAAAAAAAATCTGTGAGTAGGTGTGCATAATTAAATGTTAAAAATTTTAAACAAGAAATCTACATGAGCAACAGTAACTAACTTATCTCTGAAATTATATCAAATCATACCTATAGAAAGACACAGATTTATACTTTCATTAGACCATGTATTATGTGAAATTCTTTGTCTTTGATATAAAAAGACAGAGACTATTTATTTAAAATGCACAATTTTGATGTAAAATTTGGTATTTGACATCTACTCTTTGAGTTTCCATTGGAATCTTGGCTGCATGTACACTCTTCATACTCCCGTTATGAGCAGCCGTCATTCCCCCTGACAGAATCACCTGAGGAAGAGAGAAGTCTGTGGATCTGTATGAACTAGGAATAGTGATAAAGAGAGGTGTGAAGAGACTGTCACACTAACATCCTGACAGGTGGCACAGTAGAAGAGACAGGGGACTGCCATCACCATCACTGGAGCTCTGCAGTCTGAGATTCATCACTTGCAAATGCACATTCTAACACATTTCTGGTTTGCATTGGGAAACACAGGGTAAAGTCACCCACAAAATGTATATTTGGCACACACTCAGTGCTGTTCCTTCTGCTGAGCATCGGGGAGGTGCCAAATGTATGTCATTTTTACGTGATCTTGTGCACAAAATAATTGAATGCACATTAAGAGAAAGAAGAAGAGAAATAATAAAGCAAACAGAACCAAGGTTTGGCGCAGATGTAGAGAGAAGAAAAAGAATGTGTGAAATTTATTAAAGAACACTATCTAAGAATCTGTGGACAGATTTAACAACAGCAGAAAGACATCTGTGACCTTTACTTGGGTGTCACCTCAGTGACAACAGTCAACAATGTGTGACTGGGACTGTTGATTTGAGCAGAGAGGTGTCTGAATGTGACCTCTTGTACATGGGCAGGCGTGTAGCCTAATGTTTCTTGACTGCTGTTCTCCTCAAGGAAATGTCGTGAAAATGAAATATTGTGGTTACAAGGCTTTCTCCATGGAAAATTTCTACAAATAAAATCAGAAAGTTATTTGTCATTCTGTGAAGAGAGCAACACAAGAGTGAATAGTGCACACTGTCTGGAGCACCAACACACAGTGATTTCCTTTCATTTCATCCAGCTGAGAGACTGGCCTCTAATTTTATATTTTAGAAATATAGCCCATCACAGAGCAGAGATGAAACAGTGAGTTTCTCGATGTCTGACTTTCAAAGTGCATTTAAAAGACTCTACAACTATAGGAAACGTGTGTCATTGAAATAAACAAATGTGTCTCTGAGACTTCGTGATAAATGAACCAGTGAACTCATTCTACTGCCACAGCAGAGGCAACACATTGAGGCTTATCTTACCCAGGAGGAGAGAAGCTTCCAAGCTATTTAGCCTGGACTCTACCCTTTAGGTGATGATATCTAATTTTATCCTCTAAGCACTTAAAATATTACTAAGGGAATACAGAATTGCAATTTCCCTGTGTTTAGGTTTCACAATTTCATAGACATAAGATGAAATTATTCTCTATACTTGGATTAGCCTCTCTTAGGACTTCTCCCAAAACAAAAACCATCATTAGTTCACATTCTCACAGGTATTCTGTTCTTTCTCACGATGATTCTAGATTTCCACTGTTGATAGCACATTAAAATATTAAAACCTAATTCATGCATGCAGTTTTAGCTTGTGGAGGGTATTAAATATGTATAAATCACCACCCAGGAGCTGGCAATGCAGAAAGCAGTCCCATGGCAATGTTGTTTCACATTTTGCTTATTTCTGTGTGCTCTAAGAGATACCTCCTTTTCTAATAAAACATTTCCCTACCTATACAACTCATTACTGACATAAATCAGCAGATAATAGTTAGAAAGTAGCCAGAATAAGAGAGGACACCATCAATCTTGGATCATTCAGAGAAATCAAGATGCCCCGAGATGAAAGCAAGGAAGAACATGCAGTAGTTGGTGTGGTTATAATTTATCCATTAAATCGCAGCTTGAAGTAACCTGCTCATATGAAAGCCTAGCTCCAATCTGCCTTTTCTTTGACTCCAACACGTGAGTTAAATGCCTGCCAAAAGCTGACACATCCATGGCACTCCTTTGAGTAACATGCTCTTCCTTTCGTTTTTCAGAGTCCTCCAGAGCTGGCTTCCTCTATCCAACCCCTCTGAAATATATCTGGAGATTCCCACGGGAAGAGAGATAGGACAGGCCTTATAGGAATTCAGAATATGTCAAATTTAACACATACAACACTGAAGCCTATTAGGATGCTTCGGCAAGATATAAGTGTGAGACTGTGTGATGGCAACGGCCATATCACAGGAATTATACGCCAGTATAGAAACATGAGAATTTCATTGTGTCCTAAAATGTTGTCTTCTTTGAGATATGAGATAACGAAAGGAATTCAAATGCTAATGTTTTATTTGCTTATCTTTTGCATGGACAATAGCACTCCTGATTCTATTTGCAAACATAAATTCTATTTAACTAAATTCATTGACCCTCACTAAACATCTAAGAATTGTAAAGGAAGGTACAGAAGTGGAAAGGCAAAGGTTCATCATCACGCACGAGTTAGAGGATCCTTAGTGCCTTTCATTTGTCTTTAGGGCTTGCTCTTCTGTAACAGGAGGAGACATGACATTTAACTAAGGAGTCTTAAGACTTGCTATAATAACTCACGAGATAATACACTACGTGATTAAAGAATACCGAGTGCCAGCACATCAGATTGTAGCAGAATTCTCGCTGGAATCTATTTTTCCTAAGGCTTGCAAACAAAGTTATCAGATTAAATACAAGGTGCCCATTTGAATTCCAAATTGTCATTGAATATTATTAATATTCAGATGTCCCAAATATCTCCTGAAATTTATATATTTAAGTTCATTTATTATTTATTTTAAACTGATATTTAGCAAGATACCCTATGTGGATATTTTGCTTAAACTAACAGTCCTATCACATTTTACTGAGGGCGAACATCCAGCCTGTATATTGACATGCTAACCCGTTGCTTTACCTACCCTGAAGTCAATCTAAAAGTACATTAATGTATCTATCATAGAAGAGGTAATTGATGTTGCTAGATATCTGCTTTACAGATGGATATTCAAGTCACTGTGACACTGGGTTTCCTGGTACCATACTCAAGAGGGTCACTGCTTCATTGAACAATTCAGTCTGAGTCTATACATTAACATCCATTTGCATAGATGGGTCCTAATAAGTGGAGTCCACTCCTAAGCCACAGCCAATTCTTGGTGTGCCTCTTAAAGTATATTCTTAGCTAATAAGGTTGAGGATCAGATAGACAGCTGACAATTCACAAAGACAAAGTCCTCTAAAGGTTCCCTGGCAGGGAGACAGAGTTCCTTTTCTTAGACAGTGTAACATCACTCTTAATCTTCTACTCTGTTGCATGCGGCAAACAGTATCTGATTGTGTTTGGGTAAAATTTAATTTATGTTCTAGATACTTGGTGCTTTACTGGATGCTGAGAATGCAAACCCATCCATCCAGGACGGTCTTTGGGAACCGGATGCATATGTCTAGGTAAATCTAGTAGCACTGATTAAATATCATGATATGCTAAAAGTATTATTTGAGCCATGGATAGACACATTAGTTGATTTCAGCTAGGGGCTACAGTTAAAATGAAGAGGAAAAGAATTTCAAATGAAAAGAAGACAAAGACAATAGTAATTAAAGGTAGGTAGTTGATATAATATGGCACACACACAATAACATTTATAGAGTTCATAATTATGCATATTTAAAGTATGTAATCAATACCAAAGTATTTCATATTTTTAACAATATATTATATATATTATTTTGCATGATATTAATTATTTATCCCTAGTTTTATTTTTTGCATCACCATGGATTCAGTGTAAAGCCTTGAGAATGTGAAACCAAGCGTTCTCCTGCTGAGATACATCCCCAACCCCATCTTCCCTCTTCTAGGGATGAGATTCTAAGGAATGGAAAAATTAAACACTGCTTCTCAGAGTCACACAGTATCAGTTTTGGGAGAGGCCCCAGAGATGACAACTCTTACCTCATTAATATGGTAATTGATATGTTAATTTAAAGCATTTCTAATAAGTTATAAATACTTTTCAGTTAGGGACGGCATTTTATTCTTTGCAGCAGTACACCACTATGGAGGTGGTCAAGCATTTTCATAAATATGGCCATGATAAGAAAATAATTGAAGGTAATAAAGAAAAGGAGGGGCAAATGACCCTGCTTGCATCCTGTTCTGAGTCTCAGGATTGCCTCAGTGTCCCCTAAGCAAGTGGTGTATTCAGCTCTAATGCAAAGTAAGGATCCTCATTTTATTTCGCTTTCCTCCAAACATTTCCAGAGTAGAAGCTACCGAGCCCTGACCTGCCTCCTTTCACCACAGTCACTCCCTTACTCCATTTCTGTGGAATCCTTCTAATAAGTATCCCAAGGACTATTTTTGGCAAATCACTATCAGCAAATCAAAAAACTACTTCATTACAATAAGCAATTCTGTGAGTTTTTAAATGTAGAATTATAACACAATCGTTAGATGGAATGTATTTCCTGGGCTTACAATATATGATATTTTAAGTATTCCAAGGTTTTAAAATGCACTTCTTCCCATTCTATTTGTTTCATTTTTTACTTTTATATGTATTTTAAAGTACAATAAAATATTAAAAGCAAGAATGTGGACACATTCTTAAGACACATTAAGAGAAAGAATAGGGTGTGATCCTAGCCCTGGTCTCCCCATTAACTTGGGATCCTTTATTGATCTTTCTGAACTTGTTTCTTCACCTATAAAATGAAAAATTATGGGATCCACCATATTTTGTTCCAAAGGTCAAGTGGATTGCTACATATAAAGTTTTAAGAACTATGCTTGTCAAATAGCAAGAATGATTTGAACCTAAATATTTTGCTCATCCTGAAGTATAACTATATCATTCTTTCATTCTTTTTTAAAAATAATTTTATTTTATTTTATATGCATTGGTCTTTTGCCTGAATGTATATCTGTGTGAGGTCAGAACCCCTAGAATGGGAGTTACAGACCGTTATAAAGTTGCAGTGTCAGTGCTGGGAATTGAACCAAGTTCTTCTGGAAAATAATCAGTGCTCTTAATTGCTAAGCCATCTCACCACCCTGTCTTCTTCTCTTAAGAAACACATGCTAGGGACCTACTATGTGCTAGATATGCTGTAATGATAAACATAACAGGAGACAATATGTCTGGCTTTAAGTAGCCTTTATTCTATTATAAACCATGATGCTAAACTGATGAACCAGTCAACATGATAGTCATAACATGAGGTTGGTGTATACAAAAGTCAAAAGTCCCTTTTGTATACTTTAATTGTTTAGTAAATTAATTTTAATTAATACATGAAAATAACTATTTGTATTTATGAAGATTCCTAGGTTAGAATATATGCATATATTGTATAATATTTAGATCGTGGCAAGTATATTTCCTTCAGTTGGTTGTAACTTCCTTTTGGTGAAAATGTCTAAAATATTTCCTTCGAGTTTTATGAACTAGATAAGGCATTGTCAATATCTGTAGGCACCCTCCTATGTACCACATGTGTCCCTGCTACTATTTACTTAATAACTGAGGACCACCTTCCCTTCTACACTTCTGGGGACTATCACCCTACTTCCAACATCTGTAAGATTACTATTCTGCACAATCTAGTTTCAATAGGTACAATATAAGTTTGAGAAACAATTTATATGGCTAGGCATTTTGTGTTCTGTTTCCCAAATTTGGACTTCTTGTCCATAAGAAATCACACTTACTCTCGATTCTCTCAGAAGAAAGAAGTCTAAGCCTTGTATCTGCAATTCCCAGGTTCTGGGGTCAGTCTTACTATTCATCCAATTGGTCTTCTCCAGAGACTGACACAGAAGATGACCTGAAGAGCAACAGTGTTTTCCACACTCCATACCCTCTTTGACAGGTCACAATGTTTCCAGCATCTATAAGGTGACTCCAACTCCTGTCCCTCCTGGCCTCCGTGGGCTGCAGTCTCCCTTACTCCTAACTTCTTACTTGACTTTTTGTTCTCTGCTTGCCACATCATCAGTCTTATTACTTGAACATTTCACTCTTTGCTGTCTACTCTGTTTAAGTGAATGTTCAGAGGATTTTCTATTGCACTGAATGGAAAGATACATTCTTATTTACTTACAGCACTTATCTATGATTCAGTTTTTTATTTATCCTGGACATATGATGTAGGAACTATGTGAGCCAGTAACTTTTTATTTTATCTCTGAATTTTTTAATTTATATTACTTAATTTCTAAATTTTTTAAGTCAGCATCGCAGATACATTTTTTTTGCTGGTCTCAAATTAAATACCACAGATGACTAGAGAATTGTGTCAAGCAAATTTGAAATATATTACTAACATTTATATTGATTTTCCTCCAACTTATTATGAATTAGTATAATTAGCCTATAATTCAAATACCAGAAACAAAAGCAATGTCTGAATTCAAGAGATGCCATGTGAACAGAGAAAAGGTCACAAAATCATGTCAAGTCACAATGTTGAGAACACTATTGTATGTTTTAGTAATTATTTTAGTATTTTTATATGTGCAGAATATAACAGTCATATTTTCACTTGGAGAAGGTCAGCACTTCTCTTCCTGATTCCTCCCTTAGGCTCGACAGGGATAATTGGCATTCCTAGCTAATAGAATGAAAAATTTTCACATGGGAATTTGTAACAGGAAACCTCAGAACAAAAGGTGTTAGCTACAGAATGCAGAATGCATATCGCAAACTAACCACACTTTGCTTTGTGTTAAACAGAGCATTCCTAGGAGTTATAGATACATGTCACTTTTTTCCTAAAATATGTTTAATAAATGATCACTTCTCCCTGTAGAATGTATGGACACTGGGCTCACAGGAAATGAGAGAAAACAAGATGGGGGTAGGAGGGGAAAGTGGTCACCCCTTTAGAGAGCGAGCAGAAGCTTTCCAAATGATTCAGTAATGCAATATATTCCTCCCCCACCAGGATCTGAAATCTGAATGGCCATCACTATAAAGTAGCAGGGCATAGATTGCTTCTCTCTTCCAAAGTTGAATACAGATGCAGCCAATACAGATGACTGTGGAGATCATGACAACACAGACCTGGGCTTTACTATCTCATCTCTGGTGTTGATTCTTTGAGGTTCATTTTCTTGGAGGTTCTGCATGACATATAATGGGCCTTTCAAAAGAAACCAGTAACTGTGGTCCAGGAATGCTTTCCACTTTGTATTCTATGTTCATTGAATTAATCTACAGGACATTTACTTATTCCTTTTAATGAATCACTCCAGCATCTTAATAGATTTTTAAATACAAAACTAAGAGAAAAGAAACCTCGGCTCTTTGACATTTGTGTTGGACCTCTTTGGGTTGCTATTACTAAATACTACTGAGTGAGTAGTTTATGAGATAAAAATAGTTTATGATTTTGGAAATCCAAGAACATGACATAGGTGTCATCTCGGCCTCAAGAGAGGCTTTTCTTTCTAGCTGTTGATATGCCAGATTTCACAGGCAATAGCAAGGACAAGCATCCAGAGCATCCACTTTATAACAAAACCATTCCTACCATAACCCATGGATGAATCCATTGACCCTTAATAAAGTCAATCCATTTGCAGAAGAATGAGCCTTCATGGCTAAACTGCTACTAAAGTTTCCACCTAGGCCTACTTGAAACTTCAAAATAGGGTTTTAAGTTCTAAAGTTCTGAAATAGTGAAATAGTGTGTGTGTACGTGTGTGTGTGTGTGTGTGTGTGTGTGTGTGTGTGTGTGTGTACACGTGTGCACGTGTGCCACAGCGCTTGGAAATCAGAGGATGACCTGTGATGTTTGTCCTTTCCTTCCAAGCTTATTGAACACAGTCTCTTGTTCACTGCTGCATATGACGAGCTAGCTAGACTGTGACTTCCAGGAGGAATTCTCCTATACTCCACTTCCGTCTCATAGTTCAGCTACCTGGCCAGCAGACGTATTCTACTGTATCTGTATGTACATGAGTTTTGAAAGTCTGAAACGAGGCCCTTATACTTGTGCAGCAAATCTTTTTGCTCACTGAGCCATCTCCTCTGCCCTGGACATGAACTTTGATAGTGATATTTAAACCACAGCAATAGTATGACAAGTTTGTATTAAATATGCAGAACACTTAAGAATGAGACACCAGGATGGCTTTATCTATCTGCTCTGATCTGTTCACATTTTAAGCTTTCAAAAAGGAAGGAGTCAAATAATGGATGGCACTTCCTACCCAGTTCTCTATTGGCTGCAAAACCCTTTCATGAAAAGTCATGATTTGAGCATTTTAGGTTTTCATCATTTAAATCACTCACTCATGTATTCATTTCTTTGATTGGTTCCCCAAATATTAGTTAGGGCTCTAATGCTTAGAATGTATATGTAAATGTACCTGCTCTGTTTGAAATGAAAGGGTCAACTTCTATCATGTTTGTCACGATCACACCAGATGGGGCTCTGATATTTTGATTAAAAACAAATCCCTAGGAAGCTGCATCTTCAGTCAATGATGTTATAGTTGTTATTGTGAAGTCAAAACTGTCATAAGCACCATAAATATGAGAAAATGAATAGAAAATACATAAAGAAAAATACAGTTCTAAAAAGTAAGATTGCATTTAGATACTAATTCTTGTGTTAGTTACTATAAAAAAACTAAGATCACAAAAGGAAAGATATTTAAAAGTATACTAATCATAATCAGGGAAGATTCAAGAGCTTATATGGTGATTGAGATACTGCGGGTACTAAGAACTTTCAGAGTATCATGGTCAGTAACAGAATATATGAGACATTTAGATGTAAATGTCAATAGTATTTCATAGAAATAGTAGTAACTAAGGGATTTGCATTTGTTTTTAATCTGCATTCCTACAAGGCACTGAGAGCTGGGGGTTATTATCAGGTTTGGTGACCAAAATAAAGAGACAGAAATTCAGAGCTTAGAGAAATCATATCTTTTATAAGAGACAGTAAGAATGTTTGACCTTTGCCATGGTCAAAACAATTTTCTTTATTATGCAGATGGTAAAGCTTATTGCCTAAATTCCTCTACTCTCTACTGTCTTTTACTAAAATACTCTTGTAACGAAAGTTAACAGCAATGGCTAGAGAGATGGCTCAGCAGTTAAGACCTCCTACTCTTTGTGTAGGACCCAAGTTCAATCCCTAGCTTCCACCTCAGAACTACTTACAGCTCTAGATCCAGGGCATCTGATATCCTCTTTTCTCCTGGCTTCTGAGTGTACCTGCACTCAAGTGTACCTACCCCAACGCCCAACACAGGCATGCTCATGTGTGCATACACAGATACAGACACAGACATGAACATACAAACACACATACACACACACACACACACACACATACACACACACATACACACACACACATACACACACACGGAATTAAAAATAAGACAAATCTTAAAAACTATTTTTAAAAGTATTTATGAACAAAGATGGCCAGTCATTCTTATCACAGCACATGCAGAACATAAGACACCGAAAAGCCACTGGCTGTCAACAAACTAGAAGGGGATTTGAATAAATGCTCATAAAATCTTGAATATTTTCTATAGTTTTTGAGTAGTTAATTATTACGTCTAAAACTGACCCTGCAATCACATTAAGTAGCTGGGTTCTTGACATACAAAACCAACAGCAGCAATAACACCAACAGCTTATAACATGTACATTGAATATACACCCAGCAAACATCTGTGTGTGCCATTAAACATTGCGTCTGTTACTGTGACATACACCTCAAACGAACAATATGCACACGTTCTTGATATGGGGTGGAGGGAGTCCTAGGTTTTAACTGTGTGGGGTTTCAAAAAGACAAGATGGGGAAAATGAGAGAACAGGGAGATCAATGTGTTTTCCTTAATTCTGTCTATATTCATATATTCACGAAGACCAAAAGAGAGGTTAGCATGGTGAGGGAGTGAGAGAAGAGAGGAATGTGGAACACTCTTAATTCTACATGGCCAAAAAGTATGAAAGAAACTAGTTTCATAGTAGGAGAAATTATTTTAAAAACAATGGTAGAAGAGAATGATGCAAAGGAGAGAGAAACAAAAGGGCACCAACCTAGGATTAGGGGGACCCATGGCAAAGGAATGGAAAGGGGTCTCATGCCGGTATGAGCATCTGCTTGCTTCTCTCTTCAGCCATAATGTGGTAGACTTGGGTCTGGTCATTCTGCCTCCACTGGATCTCCCACCCCTAGTGAGGCAGTCCTTCCCTCCCTCCATTTATTGAGTGCTAGCTCTCTCCAGGATCCTACAGTCTGGTCTCGGTTCTTTTTAGGCACTGGAAGTTTCAAGTGACTCAGTTATTGAGATAAATGAGTAAACACTTTTTCTTTTAGGTCAAGTTGAATTTCTTCATCTAAAAGTCACCTAAGTGTCATTAAAGCATGAGAAAGTGAGCCACCATCCCACTATATGTCAAGCAGCTGGACACCCACCCCATCAAAACATGCACAGTGGCAGACAAGAAACTTTACCTACTCAAGATGCCATCACTGGTGAATTAGCACAGAAACGCAAATCATGTTCCTCAATAAATTGGATTAATTCTAAATTCTGGTGCCTCAATTAGATTTTTTTCCTTCCCCTCATTTTCCGTCTGTGATCACAGTAAATGAAGCAGCATGAGATACTAATTTAGCATCATAAAGGCTGCTGGAGGCCAGATACAAAATAATGTCATTTCCTATGAGAAACGGCTGTCTAATTTTTGTCTCCCTCCAATATCCTGCTACCTGTGAGAAGAGATCTTTCGCCAAAGTTCGAGGCCTGACACTCTCTCTCTGTCACTGTATCATCCTCAGTAGGGCACCGATCACATCACACTGTGCTCTGCTTAATAGTCTAAATATCTACATTATGTTACAAGGGAAAAAAATGGTGAGCCGCAGTCATGCCTATCTACACAATGCTTAAAGCAAACTCATATAGATTCAAAAAAGCATGTATAAAACTCACAGCACAGTAATCAGCAAAAAATACATAACCTTGCTTTCCTGTGTCTAAAAGAATAAAGATGACATCACATATGTACATTCACGCACATACAAGAACGCAAAAAGGAAGAAGGAGTACATGAATAAACACACATATACATTACACAATGCCTGGAAAAGTTTTCAGCACTAAATTTTACAGCAGTTTCAAGGACTAAACCTATGCAATGAGTACAACTTGGAATATATATATATATATATATATATATATATCCATATATTCATATTTTTTTCAAAGTGACAGTTCTCAACCCTCCCCAACTCTGAACAGGAATGAATCATTGCACCACTTTCTTGGGGCGGCTGCCCTTTCCAGCTGCTTGATAAATGAGTTGAGGAGTTTAGCAGAGGTGCCGGGCCGATGGTAAGTGCTGTATTTTGCTCTGGAAGCGACTACCTAAGACTCAACCTGACACTGCCAGCTGAACAGGAAGAAAGGCTAAACAAAGTTCCCTACATTTAACCATCGTGGCAGTTGGCCTGAAGTTCTTTGAAAATCAGTGCTGCATCACCTGCTTGGAGTCAGAAATGTCATGTAATGTGCTTGGGCATCTTTGTCATGTAAATTCAAACCTTTATCTCAAAGACAAAGCGAAGTCTGACTGATACAATAAAAGGGGGGGCTCTATTCTTGTCAGGGTTCCTCTGGAAGACTGCAGAGGATAAAACATTTCTTTATCTTCGGAGTTTCCTGATCAATAGGTAGAGACTTTTGTTGCTTGCGTTGCCAGTGGGCATGCTCAGTGAGTGCCTGACCCTTCACTTAGAGTGAGCTAATGCACAATGCCCTTGCTTCCCTCAGGAATTATCCACGATTCTTCACTTCACCGTCACTGCTCAACCATGTGGTAAACATGACCCCTTGCAACTGAAACTGGGAAATCCAGTTACCAGCAGAAGTAAGTCCCTCAGTATTCTGTGAACAGCACTGAGGGCAGCGTCAAGTTTGCTTTTGCGTTACATACTAGTGACGTTCTAACCCATTTATAACACATATTCTATGCAGGTGCACTGGAGATGGGACCAAGAAGAATCAAGTTGTGGGGGATGGAGGGAGAGAGTGAGGGGAGACACGGCTAGAACTGAGGAGTACTTTGAGGCAATGTGGAAACTTAGTTCAGTGGAAACTTTCTGCAATCTATGAGGGTGACCCTAGTGAGGGTTCCTAGTAACAGAGGCTATGAAGTCTGAACTGGCCATCTTTTATAGCCAGATTAGGCTTTTTTTCCATCTTTATTAAATTGGGTATTTCTTATTTACATTTCGATTGTTATTCCCTTTCCTGGTTTCCTGGCCAACATCCCCCTAACGTCTCCCCTTCGCCTTCTATATGGGTGTTCCCCTACCTGTCCTCCCCCCATTACCACCCTCCCCCCAACAATCCCGTTCACTGGGGGTTCAGTCTTGGCATGACCCAGGGCTTCCCCTTCTACTGGTGCCCTTACAAGGCTATTCATTGCTACCTATGAGGTTGGAGCCCAGGGTCAGTCCATGTATAGTCTTTGGGTAGTGGCTTAGTCCCTGGAAGCTCTGGTTGGTTGGCATTGTTGTTCATATGGGGTCTTGAACCCCTTCAAGCTCTTTCAGTCCTTTCTCTAATTCCTTCAGCAAGGGTCTCATTCTCAGTTCAGTGGTTCGCTGCTGGCATTCGCCTATGTATTTGCCCTATACTGGCTGTGTCTCTCAGGAGAGATCTACATCCAGTTCCTGTCAGCCTGCACTTCTTTGCTTCATCCATCTTATCTAGTTTGGTGGCTTTATGTGTATGGGCCACATGTGGGGCAGGCTCTGTTCTACACTTTGCCTCCCTATTCCCTCCCGAGGGTATTCTTGTTCCCCTTTTAAAGAAGGAGTGAAGGAATTTATTCACATTTTGGTCATCCTTCTTGAGTTGCATATGTTCTGTGCATCTAGGGTAATTCGAGCATTTGGGCTAATATCCACTTATCAATGAGTTCATACCATGTGTGTTTTTCTGTGATTGGGTTACCTCACTCAGGATGATATTTTCCAGTTCCATCCATTTGCCTATGTCATGCTCCACTATGTTCATAGCAGCCTTATTTATAATAGCCAGAAGCTGGAAAGAACCCAGATGCCCTTCAACAGAGAAATGGATACAGAAAATGTAGTCCATCTACACAATGGAATACTACTCCGCTATTAGATTAGGGTTTTAATGGTGGGATTGTGTTGCATTCCTTTGAGTTGCTGAGGGAGTCCAGTGTAGAACCTGAAACAACTGAGGCGGATGCAAGGACAGAGGGTTGCTGCCTGAAAACTGACAATGGAGCTGCATTGCTGAGGAAAACAGTCACTCTGCTCATTGATTGTAGAGAGGTCTAGCTGGAGCCTGCATGAAGACTTCATCTCTACCTTCTATAATCTCTTTGGTGCCTGAAGATATTCTGAAGACTATGGAAAGAGAAACATGGACACCAGCCCAGACACAGAAGCTTTGGTCTACCACTCACCTATTCTGCCTGCAAGACACATGGAGCAATGGTGGCATACAGGTTGAGTGACGAACCAATGCTTGGTTTCACTCAAGGGCTACCCCATAAGAGATAACCTATACACTACACTGCTCAGGATCTGGAGACTAGATAGTCCAGAGACATGGGTACAGCCAAACACAACTGGCATGATGATGATGATGATGATGATGATGATGACGACGACGACGACAATGGCAAGGACGATGAATTGAACTCTAATGTTATTCTGCTATACTCATAGATGAGTACCTTCTCTAGCTCCCTCCCCTTAAGGCCAAGGAACATTGAGGAAGAGAGGAAGGGAAATTGTAGTAGTCAGAGGGGATAGAGGACATCAGGAGAACATGGCACCCTGAATTAATGAATGAGGGCTCGAATGGGTTCACAGACTGAAGCAGTAAGCACGGGGCCTGCAAGGGTCTGCACCAGGTCCTCTGCAGATATGCATGGCTGTTATCTTGGATTTTTTCTTTTCTTTTCTTTTTTCTTTTGAGAAACCGCTAACAATGGGAGCAAGTGTTTCTCTGACTCTTTTGCTTGCTTTTGGGACTCTCTTCCTCCTTTTGGGTTGTCCATACTCAACATAAGGGCTTCAGCCTTATATTATTGCATATCGTTTTGTTCTGTTTAGCTGTTATCTTTTGGAGACCTGCTCTTTTCTAAAGAGGAAATGGAAGTGGAGTGGATCTGGCCAAGAGGAGAAATGGGAGTAGATGGGAGGAGTGGAAGAAGGAGAAACTGTGCTTGGAATGGATTGTATGAGAGAATTTATTTGCAATTTAAAAATGTCTAAACATTTCTCTCTGAATATGCTTTCATAATTTTCCTTGATCATGCCATATGACCTTAAAGTTATCTTCAGTACATACTATGTGGAGAAGATTAAAAGTTAGCTCCTTGTTCTATACAAGTTAGAGATTATTAGCATTTAATTGCCTATAATAATAACAGTAGAGGTGAAGAGAAGACTTAAACAAAATTATCATTTTCTTATATCTGTGGACAATGATGTCTTATCTCATATCCATTTTATCATAGGGCTGAGTTTTATGGGTTTCTTAAACCTCAAATATGTTTTTTATTAATTTCACATATGTATTCTTTAAAACATCTCAGTATGAAAATTTGTGTCAATAAATATATTACATATGTTAATGCAATTGTAATCAACTCAACCTTGTTCCTCTTTCCTCTTCTATTTCTTGAACATTCACAGTATTGTTTTATTGGTCAATTCCACTGAAAAATTATTGATGATTTAAATATATATTAGTTCTTTCATATAATGTGTGTGTGTATATATATATACCATATATATATATGATAATTTTCCAGGATATTCCTAGTTATTATCAGTGACAACATCACATGCTTAGTCATAAGATCGAACATCTTACTTATTGACCAATTCTTTCTACCTTCACAGCTTATTCCTTTAAATATATCATGTCAAAAATTCTTCAGCTGAATTTGAACATATAACTAGTAAATTTACTGTCATTTCCTACTCCTTGTTTGTCTTCCCTTAGCATATTGGTCCGTTTCTCACTTAGACTCCATGCCTGCAAGTATCTTTTTTAAGTCATTCTCATGTTCCTTGCATTCTGATAACATTTCCTGACTGGAAAATCATTTAAATTAGTTCTTTCATCTTGATGGCCACTCAGAAATATCCTTCCTGAGCAAGTTGTTAAAACAAGAGATAATCTTGCTCTCAGGTCTCTGTTTAAATGAAGACCTCTTACTGCCAGTGGAGCCAAGAATTTCAGTGAATGTTCCATCCCCATATCTCTGATGCTTCCTCCCTATCCATGTAGTGGATAATAACTTGGCTGTTCCTAATAGCAGATAAGCAGTGTGTGTGTGTGTGTGTGTGTGTGTGTGTGTGTGTGTGTGTGTGTGTGTGTGTATACTGCTTATATATTCATATATAATATATATTATTATATTCATCCTTCCCTGTACCCAGTGATCTTAAACTACATCTCTAGCATCTATTTCCTCACTTTAAGATGAATAGATAGGTCCTCTCAGTTCCCAAATAAACTTCTCTCTGCTAGTTCTCTCCACAGCAACTAAGAGAAGTTCTCCACATACATGTATCCCCCAGCAGATTTTAGTTACCTTACTCCTTCTCCACCATTTTCCTGTCTTCTTCATGATTCCTATCTGAACACAATCATGTTTTGTTTTTAATAATAAAGTAAACCATGTCCCGGAAGCTACTCCATTTCATTGATTGTCTACTCCTCCCAACTTTGTTCACACACCACTTACTCAAATTGTTCACTCACCTCACCTAATCATCTAACTCTTGTATTAAAGATACTTCTTCCACTTACTAATACTCCTTTTGCCCCAATCACTAATGACTCTACACTGTTAGATTTAAAATTAGCTTGCCATCTTTTCTAATACTAGTGACACTGTAAAAATCGATTTCTCATTTTAAAATGCATTCCTCACTTGGTTTCTATGGCACAGTGCTCTTGTCATTCACCTCTAACTCCTTCTTGGTATTTGCATCACCTCCACTGGCCCTATTTTATTTTCTACTTGACTTTCCCACAAGAATAGTTCATCGATGTAACCTCAGACTTCTTTTATTAGGCTTAGTTCTAAGCTGTTATCATTTTTGTTGCTATAAAGAACATCAAAATGTTGTTTATCCTCAAAATTCCATGCCCCGGGCCACTGTCCTGATCTCTAGATTTATGTTCAACGTTGAATTTTAAGTTTTCATTTGAAACATGTAGTGGTGAATCTCAGATGTTAACTTGAGATCAAGAACAACCTGGAAGACAGGGCTCTAGGTGACCCTGTGAGGGATTATCTTGATTAGCTTAATTGAAGTTGGAATATCTGCTCACTGTGAGTGGTAGAATTCTTTGGAATTGAAAGCTCTATGTTATAAAAAGGGAAGGAGAGTGAAGCATATATTCATTACATTTTGATTACTGAGTATAGCTGAAATGTGACCAGCTGCCTACCACCATGCCTTCTGTGACTGAGGCTATGTCTTTGCTGCAGTGGCCAACTGTATTCCTCTAAAATTATGAGCCAAAACAAACCATTTTCACATTGCATTGCTTTAATAAGGATATTTTATCACTGCAGTGATGAATAACCATAGCAAATATAAGCAACACACACACACACATACACACACACAGACACACACACACAAGACACACACACTTTTCCATATCTTATATCTTTTTCCTTAGTATATAGCAACAAAGTAAGTTTTATAGTAATCCAAGCTAAGATCTCTCTCTCTCTCTCTCTCTCTCTCTCTCTCTCTCTCTCTCTCCCTCCCTCCCTCTCTCATTTCACTTTATTTTTAATCCAGGGATGTTTACAGGTCAGGCTGTTGAATTGACCAACCTTCAGTCTTGACATTTGCTTCAGCCTTGACATCTGATATTAATGTAGCTTGTTCCTTAGAATTGTTGTCTTTGCTCAAAAGTCTTCAGTGATAGCCTTCCCAGGAAGCCTCTGTGCCTTTCCTCATTATTTGTATCCAGTCCCTTGACTGATATTTTACTTACAGTCCTTTACTTACCATCTTTCTCAATGATGACTTTTGTTGCTATTTTCTCCCTTTGCTATGAGCTCCATGAGATCATGGGCCCCTGAATCCCACTTACAGACTGTGTGTAACTCAAGGAATGACGAGCACGCTACTCAACTCAATGCACCGCTTTATGAGGAAGAACTGGCAAACAGTGAGTATTATATATTAATGCTCAGAGCATAGCTTTTATTTAGAAATGGTTCTATACCTGTGTTTTCATACAGAGGCCATTTTGACTTTTCAATCAATCCTGCTTTGTCCTAAGAAATGCAATGGCCACACAATTCCTGACATAACAGTATTTACAAGTTCATCCTTTGCTGCCAATATGCTCAAGGCATAAAATGATAAAGAAAGATTAAAGATTTTTCTTTAATCTAGTTTAATTACTCTTGATGTAAATCTATTCAGTAACACACTTTTGGCATGACTGCCGTCCACTTCTTGGACAGAGTCAATCAAGAATTGCTGTGGATATCAGAATCAACTTTACTATTGATGAACTAAAGATGCTCCACTACAATTGTTTATGTTTAGTTTAAGAGCATACATCATTAAGAATTCCTGTGTTTGATATGTGGTAGTCATTGCAGGAATATACAAATCATAGTTCTTGTGAAATACTTATTAGATATTATGGGAATAAATTTTTCCAACCTATTTTAAAAAGCATTGAACCTATTCTCTAGCCCACCACCCACCAGAGGTGGTGGAAGAAAAACGTTCTTAGGACAAGGGGAAGTAGATGTGTTCAGAAATAGATCGTTGTGGGTAAGCCCGATGTTTTTGACAGCACAGCAGTCCAGTCCAGTAGCAAACACCAAATACAAGTCAGCAGCTGTAGTCCAGTCTTTTTGGACTACACATGAAGAAGCAGCAGGTTCAGTCTGGTCTTCCTGGCAGTCACCACACAGGAAACAGCATGGGTAGTTCCAGCCAGAAGAAACTGAAAGGCTTGCCAACTGGCCCAAGGCCACCGTAGAAGTAGCAAGGAGTCAGAGAAACCTCACGAGAAGTTCTTTGGTGAGTTTCTTTGGCAGTGAGGCAGAGCAAAGCAAACCAATGCTCGAGCTCTCCCTGTATGTGGGATCATATTTACATTCCCTTTAAACAGTATTCATTCTCCTATGTGTCTGCTTTAGCAAAACATCCTTTACCTGTGTGCCTCAGCAAAACATCATCTGACATAACTGGATTTCCAAGGAAATCATGTTTCCACTTCAAGATAAGGGTATCCATGGATCAATGATGTAGTGTTCTGCCAGGAACAAGTGACCACCAAGGAGCCATTTTTGAAGTAATCACACTAGGGTCTCCTTATTATAAACTCAAGAGTTTGGGCTTACTCACCACTGACTCACAGGAAAGTTTGGTGAAGCAGCCTCTGAACTCTCACTGGGACAAGGTTTCATAGAAAATGAAAGTGAGAAGGTGTTTAGGCTGGCAAGCATCTAATTGAATGTCTATTGTAAGCCAACAGGTGGGTGCTCTGAAGCAAGATTATAGACAATCATAAATAGTTTGAAAGTACATCTGAAACAATCAGACTAATCTTTGACTAACTGGTGCTAAGAATTAGCTAGGCAGAAACTCTGGCCAAGGACAACCCATGGCATCCTTCCTATTATGTGAGAGTGGCTTGAGTTCTGTTGTAGGTCAAGTTATCAGGCATTTTTTCTTTTTTTCTTTTCTCTCTCTCTCTCTCTCTCTCTCTCTCTCTCTCTCTCTCTCTCTCTCTCTCGATGAAGAAGGCTGGTCCCAAGATGGAGTAGGTTTGGTCTCTCAGTAGTAAATATTTATATTGTGACTTGACAAATATTACAGTCAAATATTTGCAGTGTTTCAAGACAACAGTAATTGATCAATTTGTGAAATTTCAAGTCTTTTTTTTTTCAAGTCTTTCTGGGCTGCCTCCCACAAAACGAGTGATACAACTTTGCTATTCTTTAGCCATTTCACAATTTTGTACACATTTGCCCAGAAACACTCAAATGTGTAGTTCAAATTTATTGATAGTAAGTACTTTACACTGTCCAAACATTATAGAAATGCTAATGAACAATGTAGGTTCAAATCCAGGTTTGATGATTAAAGTAGTCAAGTAACCTTTTAAGCCCAGAATATTTCTCAAAGTTTATCTTGCTTTTCTTTCACCTGATAATTTTAGGTGATCTTGGGGTAGAATGATAAGAATTTACTAAAATAATAGAAATAAATCACCTACTAAGCAGATATTAATGTACTTAGCTTATGACCTATTCTTAAGTACTACAAACTTCCCAATCTGATGTCACACTTCTCATTCTGTCTCCTTTATGAATGCCAGTACCTTTATTAGTATTTGGCTACCCGTCTTAAACATTTAAGCCTTTCACTTCCTTGTGGCTATCATTAGATTTACTCCTGCAGGGATAGGGCCAGCCTTCTCTTTTCCCACAGCCCCTTAGAGAATTCAGTGCAGCATACCTACTGCACACAGAGAGTTTTAATAAGTTTTCAACCCTGGGGATATTTTTTCAGAGTTAAAATTGTTATAGAAAGGCACAGAGTGAAAAATGGGCTGCAAAGGCTTGGGCAGTAAAGATTTACAGAGGTACTAGCATTTCTCTTCCCAATGGAGCAATCACCGTGTCCTATTTCAGATAACCAGACTCTGGTAAATTTATGTGAGCATCAAAACCATCCACAGCTCCCCCTTAATCCAAGCTACCAAAACCTATGCTTCAGGAACTGCCAGGTAAATGATGTCAACATAGAACTAGGTCGAGTGCTTGACTTCCTGCTCTTTGGAATCAGTATCAAACTCTAAGTCATGCAAGACGTAGAATTGCATCATATCATTTAAGTGAGTGATTCTGCTACAAAACTGTCAGGTGCCTAGGAAAGTGCTGCCAGTGGGAGACAGACCCTGTCATTAGCACTTTCCATATTGTCTCCTATCTCTTCCAGAAAGCATAATGAAGGAATTGAGGAAGGACAGAAACACAATAAGAAGCACTGTTAGACACGGCAGGCAATTCTGCATACAATATCACAACAGATTACCATGGCGAATATAAAGCATACATTTAGGTCTCACAGGGGTCTCAGTTTGCTCTGGCAGCTGTACTATGTCTAAATTTCCATTAAAGAACGCTTATTTTAAAATACAATTAAGCAGTAGGAAAACAACGAACATCCTTTCTAGTGGTTTGATACTACGATAACAGGCAGTTGATCACAGGGAAAAAGAAAATGTTATCAATGGCTCACAGAGCACCTGAAGTGCCAAGAGGAAAGTGAATGTATCAACTCAAAGAGATGAAGTGCTGTGCATTTGCTGATTGTTGGCCCTCTCTTAATGAGAAACATCTCTGAGACACAATTTCTATCATCACGCAATTTGCATACATTTGTTGAAATCACCTACTGCATCTTTAATGCCTTTTCCCCCCAAACAAAAACAGTAAACTAGGAAATTCTGGTACTGGTCCCAGAACACCTCCATTCTCAGGACACATGTTTCCTGTCATAATCAGGATTGAATGTGTTTCTATAACTCTATCTACTACTAAATATAATAAACAGAGACATATATTACAATATGCCATCCTCTGAACATCGTATGTCTTAATTTTAAGGCATACTTACAGCTCAATTCCTCACATCTATTGCAAATTTCACATCATTACCATAGTGTGGCTTCAGGGTTGCCTGTACTTCTCTAATGCATCTCTCATTTGGCTGAAATATTCTCTTTTGCCCTTCCCCTCTGCCTTCTTTTGAACCTTCCAAATACCCATCTTCCCTCATTCTACATAGTCTGTTCGCAAGAACATCCATTTCTAAAATGACCCCAAATAACAGTCAGTTCTTCAAACTAGACTCTAGAG
The DNA here is from genome assembly GCF_021556685.1 of Rattus norvegicus. Lineage (NCBI taxonomy): Eukaryota > Metazoa > Chordata > Mammalia > Rodentia > Muridae > Rattus > Rattus norvegicus. The sequence goes on from NC_141549.1 coordinate 29,756,246, forward strand.
CCACACATTTGAAATTATTGTCATTTCTGAGAAATCCTCTAATCTTGCAAATTTACTTGGCAAGCTTGAAAAATGGTCAGAATACTTAACTTTTGTGTAAGCACAGTCATTTCTGGTTTTGAATTTATACCTTATATAATCTTACATGTCTGTGTGTCCCTCTCTCTCTGTGCATTCATGTGTACATGCACATGTGTGTGTGTGTGTGTGTGTGTTCACATTCAAGGTGTGTGCTATCTTTACTTCTTAGTGTAGTTCAGTCTTGATAACTATAATTCTATTAATTGCAGGATATTGCTATGTAAAATGAGTAGAGATAGTTCAGCTGGTTATGATTCCTAAATGTCTATTTGACTTATTTAAGCTACAGTAGATAAACATAATATTATGCTGTGGTAGTTGAAAACCTGACCAATATTCAAAATATGCTGTACCTTTAAAAATCAACATTAAGTTCTGAATATAAGTTTATAGAGAGAATTTTTATTCTACACTGTGTTCTACAAACTTTTATATACTTTTTATATGCTTTTATTCTAACATGTTCTACAAACTTCTTTTTAAATTCTGTATAATAAAATTAATAAAATCTTCCTAGCAATTCAAATTATTTAGACTACATTAAACAGATAAAATTCATTTATAAAGTATGAGTATTAATAATATGAAGGACACAACCTCAGGCACATATGTATTTTCTTTATATTTGAATGCTTTTTAAAAATTATTTTGCATTTTAAATTATGTGTCTGTGTCTGTGTATGTAAGTGTGGGTGTATGCATGTGTGTGGACTTGTGCAAATGAGTACAGGTACCAATGGTGGCCAGAAAAGCACATTGGATCTCATGTAGATGGGATTATAGGTGACCATGAGCTGTCCAATATGGGTACTTTGATCCAAATATGTGTCCAGTATAAAAGAAATACATTATCTTAATTGATGGACTGGACTCTGCTGGCCCAGTATTTGAAATATTTATAAAAATACTTTCCACTGTACCCAAATCCCATGGGGGAGAGAGCTGAACTCCCAGAAGTGCAGACAATCCTGAGACCTCAGAACAGGCCGCCACTTCCACACACTTCTTCCCACATTCCTGGCCCAAGAGGAAACTGCATAGTGCCTCTGCATACAGGAATATAGGAGAAGTCAGCAGCAGGAAATGGCTGTTTTCCTGTGCCCCAAACTGAACTGAACCAGTACCACAACTCACTGCACCCAAATCCCATGGGGAAGAGAGCTGGACCCTCAGAAGTGCGGAGACTCCTGAGAACTCAGAGGAAACAACTACTATCTGCCCATATTCCTGACTCAAGAAGAAATCTTAGTGTCACCTGTGCCCTTTGGGCAGGGACCTAGGAGCAGTCAGGGGCAGGATTCTCCTGGTTTCTGCCTGCACCGAGAGTTGAAAACCAGTTGCCAGGAGCGACTACACACTTGAGAGAAGAGCTCTCTGTTCCTAGATCTGGCTGAAAGAAAACAGGTCTATGGAGTGCTGGCACACAGGGCTACAGGGAGTTCAAGCAACTTTCAGAGATAGCAAGACAAGCTAACACCAGAGACAATATGATGGACAGAGGCAAGCGTAGGAACCTAAGCAGCAGAAACCAAGACTACTTGGCAACATCAGAGTCAAGTTGTCCCACCAAAGGAAATACTGAATTTCCAAACACACTGGAAAAGCAAGATTTGGATGTAAAATCACATTTTATGATGATGATGGGGGACTTAAATAAGGACATAAGTAACGTTTTTAAGGAAGTATGGGACAAGTAAACAAATAGAAGCCTTTAAAGAGGAAACACAAAACTCCCTGAAAGAACCCCTTAAAGAATTACAGGAAAACACAACCAAAAAGGTGAAGGAAATGGACAAAACCATCCAGGATTTAAAAACAGAAATAGAAACAATAAAGAAAGCACAAAGGGAGACAACCCTGGAGATAGAAAACTTAGGGAAGAGATCCCGAGGCATAGATGCGAGGATCACCAACAGAATACAATAGATACAAGAGAGAATCTCAGGGGCAGAAGATACCATAGAAAATATTGACATAACCATCAAAGATAATGTAAAATGCAAAAAAAAAAAAAACTCATAACAGAAAACATTCAGGAAATCCAGGACACGATAAGCAGATCAAACCTACGGATACTAGGTATAGAAGAGAATGAAGACTCCCAACTTAAAGGGCCAGTAATTAACTTCAACAAAATTATAGAAGAAAACTTTCCTAACCTAAAGAGATGACCATTAACATACCAGAGGCCTACAGAACTCCAAATAGATTGGATCAGAATAGAAATTCCTCCTGTCACATAATAGTCAAAACATCAAATGCACAAAACAAAACAAAAAAAAAAAGAAAGAAAGAAAAGAATTTTAAAAGTAGTAAGGGAAAAGGTCAAATAACATATAAAGGTTGATCTACCATAATTACACCAGACTTCTCACCAGAGACTATGAAAGCCAGAAGATCCTGGACAGATGTCACACAGACCTTAAGAGAACACAAATGCCAGCCCAGGTTACTGTATCTAGCAAATCTCTCAATAAACATTGATGGAGAAACCAACTTATTTCATGACAAAACCAAATTTACACAATATCTTTCTATAAATCCAGTGCTACAAAGGATAATAGATGGAATACTCCAACACAAGGAGGGAAACTATACCCTAGAAAAAGCAAGAAAGTAATCTCCTTGCAATGAAACCAAAAAAAGAGAGATACACAAAGAACCATAATTCAAACTCTAACAACAAAAATTACAGGAAGCAACAATCATTATTCCTTAATAGCTCTTAAAATCAATGGACTCAATTCCCTAATAAAAAGACATAGATTAACAGAGTAGAGACTTAAAGAGGATCCAACATTTTGCTGCATACAGGAAACACCTCAGAGACAAAGATAGACACTACCCAAGAGTAAAAGTCTGGAAAACAACTCTCAAGCAAATGATCTGAAGAAATAAGCTGGAGTAGCCATTCTAATATTGAATAAAATCGACTTTCAATCAAAAGTCATCAAAAAGATAAGGAAGGACACTTCATATTCATCAAAGGAAAAATCCACCAAGACGAACTCTCAATCCTAAATATCTATGATCCAAATAAAAGCGTACCTACATTCATAAAAGAAGCCTTACTAAAGCTCAAAGCACACATTGCACCTCAAACAATAATAGTAGGAGATTTCAACACCCCACTCTCATTAATGGACAGATCATGGAAACAGAAATTAAGCAGAGACATAGAAAAACTAATGAAGTTATGGACCAAATGGATTTAACAATTATTTACAGAACATTTCATCCTAAAACAAAAGAATATGCTTTCTTCTCTGCACCTCATAGTACCTACTCAAAAATTGACCACATAATCGGTCACAAAACAGGCCTCAACAGGACTGAAATAATCCCATGCATCCTATTTGATCACCAAGGAATAAGGCTGATCTTCAATAACAACAAAAACGACAGAAAGCCCACGTATACATGGAAGTTGAACAACACTTTACTCAATGGTAACTTTGTAAAGGAAGAAATGAAGAAGGAAATTAAAGACTTTTTAGAGTTCAATGAAAATCAAGGTACAACATACCCAAACTTATGGGACACAATGAAAGCTGTGCTAAGAGGAAAATAATCATAGCTCTGAGTGCCTCCAAAAAGAAACAGGGGAGAACATACATTAGCAGCTTGACAGCACACCTAAAAGCTCTAGAACAAAAAGAAGCAGATACACCCAAGAGCAGTAGAAGGCAGGAAATAATCCAATTCATGGCTGAAATCAACCAAGTAGAAAGAAAAGGGACTGTATAAAGAATCAACAAAGCCAGGAGCTGGTTTTTTGAGAAAATCAAGAAGATAGGTAAACCCTTATGCAGACTACAATATTGAAATTAACAAAATCAGAAATGAAAAGGGAGACATAACAACAGAATCAGAGGATATTAGCCCCAAAGCTCGAATTACCCAAGATACAATCCACAGACCACATGAAGCTCAAGAAGGAGGATGATCAATGTGTGGATGCTTCACTCCTTCTCAAAAGGGGGGAACAAAAATATTCACAGGAGGGGATATGGAGGCAGAGTTTGGAGCAGAGACTGAAGGAATGGCCATTCAGAATCTGTCCCACATATAATATATATATGAAATCTCCACCAAAACTAGATAAGATGGATGAAGCCAAGAAGTGCATGCTGACAAGAGCCGGATATAGCTGTCTCCTGGGAGACACAGCCAGATCACCAGATCATGTCAAATACAGAGGTGAATGCTAACAGCAAACCATTGAACTGAGAATTGGACCCACATTGGAGGAATTAGAGAAAGGATTCAAAGAGTGGAAGGGGTTTGCAACCCCATAAGAACAACAATACCAACCAGAGCTTCCAGGGAGTAAACCACTAACCAAAGACTGACTATCTATCTATCTATCTATCTATCTATCTATCTATCTATCTATCTATCTATCTATCTATCTATCTATCTAGACTGACCCATGGCTCCAGCTGCATATGTAGCAAAGGGTGACCTTGTTGGGCACCAAAATAAGGAGAAGCCCTTGGTTCTGCCAAATTTGGACCCCCAGGGTAAAGGAATGTTGGGGGTGGGGGCGGGAAGGTGGGGTGGATTGGGAGGGGAACACCCTTATCGAAGAAGGTGAGCGGGAAGGGATAGGGGGCTTATAGACAGGAACGTCAGAAAGAGAATAGCATTTGAAATGTAAATATAAAAATCCAAAATGTAAAGCTTTCCAATTTTAATTTGTCTACTTCCTGTTTAAAATACATATGAAAACTTTGAGGTAAACATTCCTATATAATCCTTTATAATATGACTTTTTTTCATCTTAAAGAAGCAGGTGTAGGATGAGCGAAAAGAGAAGTATAGTATAGCCAGCAATGTTGTCAACTACAAGGCCAGGAGTCAGGAGAGTCCAAGCAAGGAGATGGACAGTGAATAATTAGCATCATCAGTGGACATCTGTTCTTATGGGAGGAAGTCCTCAGCAGGGCGAATTTTGGGGAATCGCAATCAGTAGCAAGTTCTTATTTATTTGTTTACTTATTTGTTTGTTTATTTATCAATCATAGGACTAGATCCCAGTCCTTGGGGTTCTTCTTTGAAGAAATACATGTTTTCTTTTTTCAGGATGGCTTTCAAGACCATGTGTATGGACTAGCACTTTTTATATCATTTTGAAGCCCCTCATTCTGAATATTTTGCCTCAATTTTAATAGTGCAGCTATTCAGCAGCACAGTCATGCAGTAAAAGATTACATATGATCTTAAGTTTTATTTCACATTGATTAAGAAAACAGTGTTCCAACTTGATAAATAAAAAAATTATTTGTATTGTGCTTCACAACAAACTTTTCCAATATTTTATTTAATTTACAATTATTAAAAGTATATTTCATTTTCTAGACCAGCTAATTCAAACCTATTGGGAAGGAACTTCTAAAGTATCAATAAAATGATTATTACTGAAGTATCAATTCTTGACATTGAAACTTTGATAGCTGCAATCAACCACTGGGAAAACTAAATGTTTCTAGTGCTACAGATAAAGAAACTGTGGCATGTTAGACATTGTACTTTAATTCTGACTCAAGATAATAGCATAAAATTATTGTATGTATAAGTGTATTATAATTTTCAACAACTGTCTATTGAGCACACAACATGACCACTCATCAGCACACCTAGTGATCTTCGGAGCTATCTAATGATTCCAGAGCAGATTATCTGCTCTTTCAAAATTTCTTCAAATCCCTGTCTTATAAATAAAGACTTAAACTTTCAAAACACACCGTGACGTACCCAAACATGAGCTAACTTTAGTCTCATGGTTATTTTGCATACATTTTCTTGAATCTGTACTAGGGAATATATCTTGGCAAGGAAGGAAGAGTTCATTTAAACATTGTCTGTTAAAGGTAGAGGCAGCAATAATTGCTAAGTAAATGTAAAACTCAAAATCATTGAATGTATTACCCTAGTGGTTGGTGTTGTGCAAACCATATTTAGAAAGTCTATATTGCTGGTTTATCTCTGAATATCTGACACCAACTGTGACTTATTGGAGAACATAAGTAACTTCCAAATTTTATTTTATTTTTATTTATTCTTTGAGAAATTTATACAGTATATTTTATTATATTTCTTCCTATACATTAACCTCTCCCTTCATGCTACTTTTGTTTCTTAAATAAAAATAAAAGATTCAAGTCACCAAAACCTATGGAATCTGATTTTGTTGAGGAAGGGGCCTACCTTATATTGTGGTTGATATACCCAGTAAAGAAAGCAAATTTCTGTCCTCCTGCAGCTATGGGGTATTATGCCTACTTCCCCTTGACTGTGCTGGGATTTGGTCAGGCTCAAACTTGTTCAGGTCTTCGGCTTGCTGACACAGAGTCTCTGTGTTTACAGGTGCACTACCCTGCTACTCTTGGAAAATGCGCAAACAAATGTTTACTACATCTGTCATAAATGTCCCTGCATCAGTGCCTCCTTCCCCATCTCTTTCCACCCCTAAAAACCAGGTGATCACATGTCTTTTTATTCCAATAGTATTATCCTTGTCCATCTAACCTGTTACTACATAAACATCCATTATTGGATCTTCTAAACTATGTGAAAAGTGTCTGTGTAAGCACCTATCTGATAGTACACATAGCTTCATAATTTAGAACAACCATATGTCTCTTGGTAGGAAAGGTAAAGATGCTAAGTTCCTGGTACTCTGAGCAGTTAAATTTATATAACAAACAAATGGCATAAAATCCTTATATATTACCCCTGAAACAATATACTAGATCAATTTTAAAATGCCAATAAATGCATTTTTGATGCTTTCTTTTAAACAGATGTTCTTTCTCAAACATTTTGTGTTTACTCCTCTTTTCCCTTCAGCCTCTCCTCATAGAGAGCAAAGCATTTCCTTGTACGTCATGGCTAGTGGGGAAAATAAATGGGGTACTGAAGGAGTGTCTGAGAAGTGCCGAGGCTCAAAACCTTGCAGAGGCTACAATACTGCTCACCTTGAAGAGGAAAATAGGCCTCCCATAAAGGCACAGAAGAGAAAAAAGAGGTGTCTTCAGTAGAGTTCAAATCATCATATGCTCTTTGATCATTTAAAGCCCAATAATTAAAAATTTTATTTTATCAACATTTATTTTTTAAATTTATGTGTGGGTGTCTTTTCTAAAATACTGTGTGTGTGTGTGTGTGTGTGTGTGTGTGTGTGTGTGTGTGTGTGTGTGTGCTCTAAAAGCATGTGCACCCACATACCAGAAGATGGCATCAGATCCCATTACAGATGGTTGTGAGTCACCATGTAGTTGCTGGGAATTGAACTCAGGACCTCTTGAAGAACAGCCAGAACTTTTAACTGCAGAACCATCTCTCCAGCCCATCGTGGGTGTCTTTGTACATGTATGTAAATATCTGTAGGTATCCACACAGGCTGGGAGAGATTGGTGGAGCCTCTGGAACTGAAGTTACAGCACGTGTGAGACTCCCGGTGTGAATGTGGTAAAGCAATTCCTGGTTCTTTTAAGGAACAGAAAGGGCTTTAACCACTCTGCCATATCCCTAGCTCTAATTTCTTTATTTCATTTTTTATTTTTGATGTCCAAAAAGCTTTATGTATTTGGATGTCATTATATACAAGTGAAGCACGACCTACACAATCTATGCCATTTACTGGTTTCTCTACTCCTTTATCTACACTGTAGAAGGCTGGGGTATTGTTTAAAACCAAGTCTATACCATCACAGGACCAAGGGCCTCCCCTCCCATTGATGCCCAGCATAGGGGAATACTATGGCAATGAGGTGGGAGTGAGTAGGTACGTGGGGGAGCACCCTCAGAAGCATGGAGGAGAACGAGGGAGGGGTTAGGGGGTTTGCAGAGGGGAAACCGGGAAGGGGATAACAGTTGAAATGTAAATAAATAAAATAACTGATAAAACAAACAAGCAAAAATCAAACCAAAATGAACACCCTAACTATGTTTGTATCTCAGATACAATAGGAAGTTTAACTACAAATTGAAAATCATCCAGAAACTGTCAAGATTCTAGGCAACAATATCAATATTTAATGTGAACATGTTAAGGGTTATGTTGTATCTTGACTTTTATAGAGACATTATCTAAGGGTTGATCTAAGTGTCACAGAAAATACACAATTGTATATTGTCTGACTCCTCTCTCCCTCTCTCTGTCTCTGCCTCTTCTTTCTTTCCTCTCAAATAACCAGCAGACCTTTATTTAGTTACTGCTTTGACAATGCTTGAAAATCGATAGATATGTTTATAAAGAGTATTTTTGCATCTTTTACAAATCCCAATTATTATCATTGGGTTTAACTCATGCTGTAGAGCTATATAATACTTTTTAATTTTAGATACTAAGTTCTAAACATTAACATTTTTCAATAAAATGTACATTATATGATCTAATATGAATCACCTAATAGTTCATTTAAATGTTTTCCTTACTTTCACTGTATCATATTTAATATGTGCTATTATGTAAACTGAGGTTTTAATTATATTTTTATATATCGTCATTTTTGTTTTATATGATTTGGATTATATGCATATATTGTAAGATTTTTATTCTCTAAATTTAAAAAATCAAACAGTATTTAGCAATATAGGAATAATTTTGGTTGTAGCTGAAGGTATTTTCATGTGTTTAAAACATTATTTATAATATACTTTTTCATTATTATGTGGTATTATATTAGTTGTAGTAGTATTTAAAAACTTTGTTTAACAAAGATTAAGACATATTTAGGGGTTGGGGATTTAGTTCAGTAGTAGAGCGCTTGCCTAGCAAGAGCAAGGCCCTGGGTTCGGTCCCTAGTTCTGAAAAAAAAAACATACAGAAAAGACATATTTAAGTGAGAAATGATTTCTAAAAGTAATAATTGTTTCCAATACAAATGTAGTAATGTATGGAAGCAAAATATATACGTAAGGACAATTTGGTTATCTAATTTTCTCTATTGTTTATTTTCCATCTAAGCAAAGTACACAAGTCATACCAGAGAAAAATGATTTTATGTCAATAAAACATATATTTGTACAGTTTGTAAAACTCTAACATAAACAACTTTTAAATTTTGTTTCCAATCAAATAAAATTCTAATGGTATATAACAATAAGTGTGCAGGTGAGTCAACTCAATGAAATAAATGTAGGTACTAATTTCTTATTTATTTGTTCAGCCTGCAATAGCCACTTTGATCTTTTAGTTTCTGTTTGACATTAAGTAAGACAGAACTATGTCAGTTACTAAGAAACTCGATGCTTACATAAGTTCACCAGGGTTAATTAATTCAGAATACCAGGGAGAAGCGGATACAAGCCCCCCTAGAACATACTTCACTCGATGTACCTCAACACTTACAGAATGAAGTAGGAGATGAATTGAGAATAAGGTAATTAAATGTTTCTATTGGGATACACTTGTCACACTTCTGTAATAGTCTCAACCCACTCAACTGCTTATCACATGCTGCTCTCAATGCTTTTGTTCAAGTAACGCTCCTTCACTGGCATACATAGAGGGCACACAGTGAGCGGTCTTGTCTCAAGGTATTAATTTAGCCATGTAGTTGAAGAGTAACAGGTTGAAAAAGTTGAAACCCTATTTGATCTCCTGATCACACAAAAGATTTTAATCACCACGCAATGTGAAACTCTACAATCATTTCCTGAAAACATTAAAATGCAAATACATCTAGCTGAAGATACTATGTGAAATGTTTATTGCATACATTAACAATGTTAGAGAATAAAGACCTAGGTACTTTATTCTAGGACCTAGAATAAAGAAAGAGATTTATTATACTAGGTCATATCTTCAGAGATTTGCAAACTGATTAATAATAACATACTTGGAATTATATTTTCATGGAGAACTACAAGTAAAATTCTTAGTTCATTCCATAGTGAATATGTTAAATGAGTTTTGGGCTATGTAGATATATTCAGTAGACAGAAATTATTGTGCTACATTTTTTGAGGAGATAAAAATATGAAGTAGAATATGGTAATCTGAGAAAGATAGTATTATAGGAGTTTTCCTTTGCATTGTGTAACAATTTTATTAAGATTTAACTCACCGGGCTGGAAAGATGGCTCAGTGGTTAAGAGCACTGACTGCTCTTCCGGAAGTCCTGAGTTCAATTCCTCAGCAACCACATGGTGGCTCACAACCATCTGTAACGTAATCTGATGCCATCTTCTAGCATTCAGATGTACATAGAGCACTCACATACATAAAATAAATAAAATTTTAAAAAAGATTTAGCTCGTAACACTTTGCCTTTACTTACATAAAGGATACAATGCAAGAGTTTGGTAATTAACAACTGTGCAAGCAGGAAGACAGAGACTGGTGTTTTAAACTGTAATGCCGAAACCAAGACATCCTTTAAAGAAGAAACCAATAGATATCACTTACCCATCACCTAACAAGTAACCACACACGAATCTGGTAGAACAGACTAACAAGGAGGCCCAGACATACAGGCTACAGATCATGAAGTAATTCACCGGGAATCACCACATTAAGTCATGGGAGACAAGAGGTCACCATTTTCAAATTCTTGCACATGGGAAATGGGTTTCATGAAGTGACTATCTAGAGTTAATTGACAAGTGTGTTGAGTCATCTACCTTAACAGTATCATATTGATGACTGGGGAAATTATCAGAACATGAGACTTTCATTAATAAAATTAGAAGACTTGAAGATATCTGCTTAATTGTGATAAATAATCTCTAATGAGCATATTTTATATACTTTGTGCTTATATTTCTGTATTATGTCATTTCTATTTGAATGATGTAATTATTGCTTAGATTTTAGCACAAGCTAAGTAAAAAAAATTACAACAGTTTATAGAGAACACAAAATCAATGGATCAATAAATTGTGTGGAAGTTGGCCATGATAAAACACCAGGAATAGGAAAATCAGTGTTGTACTGTTTCTTTTTGAGGTTTTCAAGACACGATTTCTCTCTGTAGTCCTGGCTGTCCTGGAACTCACTCTGTAGACCAGGCTGCCTTTAAACTCAGAGATTCACCTGCTTTTCCTCTCAAGTGCTGGGACTAGAGGCAAGCACCACCACTGCCTAGTATGTTTTATCTCCTCACAGTTGTCCCAATAATGTAATTTCTTATGGGTACGTTAGACTTAAAATTATTTTTCATATTGGTAATTGGTTCACTGGAGTATAATATATTCCTCTTAACAGCCCATCTTGGATTAAGTTATTTAAGCTTCTGAATAATGTAATTAAGAAGGGAAGTGGTTGACTGAAAAGCTACCTGAAATAACAGAGACAGTAAGTGTCTGTATGTAAGATAATAGCGAACCCTCACAGCACCCCGGGTTTGACTTCAGAGGCTAGCAGTATCTTTCATGTGCATAAACAGAAGCATTTCTGTCAATGCAAGCTCATGAATCACATCCCACTGTGGTAAATATAAATGATCCTTAGCGGCATGTTAAATCTACACTCATGCCATAATTACTATGAAACACTACAAAATAATGTCAAGGGAAAGAGAATGGGTCCCGGGCCCTAAAACTGCAAAGGTTTTCTGTCTTCAAGGACGACAATAGGACAGTGGGGAAAGGGGCATGCTTCGCAGCATAGTACTAGCTAAACCTCCTTTCGCTTTCATTAGGCAACCAGAAGTTTTGAACAGACAATAAAATAATATAACCAAATACATTACATTACACACTGACCTCTGGCCTCTGAATCTTGAAGTACTAAAGAGATTTCAGTTCATGTAAAATAAAACAGATTGCTCTAGATTGAGTTACTTAAGACCCTTTAAAGTCAGGCACTAGAAAGACAGAGTACCTGCATATAAATATATATGTGAGCCAAGGCACAGTGGTGAAAAACCACCTCACACAATATACTAGGAGAGCATTTTACCATCTACTCTGCTCAGTCATAGTTTTATAAATTAATTTAGTTTTGACAATTTTATATATGAGTACTCTATATGTATCATTCCTCCTTCCTATTGGCCCTCCGATTTCTTCCATGCTTCCAAAACTTAGGGATATATTTGTGTGTGTGTGTGTGTGTGTGTGTGTGTGTGTGTGTGTTTGTGTGTGTGTGTGTATGTTTATATACTTATAGTTATAAATTTAAGAATCAGACCTCCTGAATTTATTTAGTATTGCTTATATGTATGGGTGTTTTAGGACTGATCACTTGGGGTTTGGAGAATGCCTTTTTCAAGGATGAGCCTCCAGATAGATTATTCAATCTGAGTTTTAAATATCAACACATATTTCTCATTACAGTGTTCCGAAAACAAAGCTTTCTAATTGAATCTCCACTTGTTCACTCATTCTTAGCCTAGTTAAAGAGAAATCATAATTTTCTGAGCATAGCAGACCTTTGGTATAGGTTGAATTCACTCATCCGGATCTGAATTAATACTTCTTTTTTTCCAAGTCACTGAATTGTGTGTGAAGAATTAAACATGATAATTTAATATTTTCTTATGCTGGAGATCAAACCCAGGTTCTCATTTATGCTAAACAAGAGCTCTCACAATGATTAAAATCTTTAGCTTGAAAACTCTGTATTTAAAGAAGAAACCATAGCTCACCGATGGAATGCTTGATCAACATTCACAGGACTTGAGTTCAATCCCCAGCACCACAGTAGAAATGAAAAGGGGAAATTAATTGTACAGTTTTCAGCCATTTCACTGGGCTTTCTTCCATGCCCAGAACAACACATACTTTTAGAAGTATGAGCATTTGGGACGGTAAACATTTTCAGGGCGATCTCATTGATACAGTCTCGTGTTTGTTGATTTGGCACAAAATGGGTATAAACATTAAATGAACTACATGTTGTAGTAAAAAGTACATGCAGCAAATAGGCAGCTGGCTGGATATGACACACAACCATATTTTGCCAACCTTACGTCTATGCCTGCAAATGAACTTTCAGAGAATGACTCATTACCGGAGTCTTTGGCCTTTCCTTGAAGGTTCATCCTCTCTACCCTCTGCTTTGTGACCTGTTCTTGTCATACATCCTCTCATATGTTCCAGATTTTACTGTTTTCCAGATAGTAATCCTTTAAAGGTCCTAGTGATTAGTCTCTCTTAATAAGGAACAATTGGAGTAATCAGTAATAGCTTTGGAAATTTTATGTGCTATGCACACAACTTCTTGCAGGTAATACTGCCAGTCTTTAGCAGAGAGCTAAGTGTAAAACAACACGAAGAAATACCAATTCTAACACCTCCCGTTCAGCAGTTCTTCATGGAATATAAGCCAGTTTTAGAAGGTAGTTTTTCTTTGAGGCATACCGACTTAGTCTAGCACTGGACGAGCCCCTTCCTGAAGTCTTCAGGAGTGCAGGAGCCCTCCATGTTTCCATGCAAAGGGGTACATCATGAAGAAATGAGAGAGAACGCTAGGGAAAGAGAAACAGACTGAAAGACAGAGACAAGAGAACCTTTTTATCCAAGCATTTTTATTTCAATGCTGCGGTAGATGGTGAATAACGAGGTGACTCATAATTGCCAGAGGGACAAAGAAGAGTCTAAAGCATACCCAGCCCTAAATAGAGTGTCTGCATCAGAGACCCTCCTCCGAAGGACTTAAAATCATTGTTAAGTCCCAAGGCTTACAGATTATTGAAGAAGAGGGACCAGTGTGATTGTAAGAACCAGAAGCAGTGGATGCCTAGCAAGGAAACTAGGTTTTCTGGTCACAACACAGCAGTTGCACACCTGAACTGACAGCACTGTAACTGTAACTGTATGCAGAAAACCTGTGCAAAGGCAAGGTAAACCAAGTCCAAAAACAGACAGGAAATGGACACTAAGTCCCGCTCCTAGCTGAGGGACCACTGGACTGTAGCTTCTAGGAGAGGGACAGTAGGTTTTCTTCAAGGGTCTGGCCCCTGACAGAGCCACCATGATCCAGTGCATGGTCACAGACCCAAGAAAATATAGGCATCCAAATTAGACTAAAATTGAGGTCTAAGTGCATGAGAACAAAAAGTCGTCTGAGTGGAAAGAGGGATGATTATGAGTTTCAAGAGAGGACTGAAAGGCATCAAAGCGTTGTATGAAAATTTCAACGAATTAAGAGTTAAAAATTTTAGCTTTAAAAATAACCAGTCCAGAACTTTTTCTTTTTTTTCGGAGCTGGGGACCAAACCGAGGGCCTTGCCCTTGCTAGGCAAGCACTCTACCACTGAGCTAAATCCCCAACCCAGCTAAATCCCCAACCCTATAATTTTATAATAACTTATGACTTAATAAAAAATAACATATACATCTGCTCCTATAACCATTGGAAGACTTTAGGTAATGCAGTGAGTCAGGCAGACAGTGAGGAATTAAGTCATGTGGGCAGGCGAATTTCTTCCATTTTGTAGGAAGTGGAGACTGTATACATATATTGATAGGCAAAGAAGTATTCCTCATTAGGGTCTGCAGGAAGAAGAGGGAGAAACAACTGCCTCCTAAAGAGAAGCAGGTTTTCTTGTTCTCTTTTATCTTTTTGCTGTTGTTTTGTTTACATGTTTTGTTGCCAGACAGAGTTTGTTTCTTGTTTTTGATTTTTTGTCTTTGTTTGTTTGTTTTTCTGTGTGATTTTGGCTGTCCTAGAACTCACTCTGTAGACCAGACTGGCCTTGAACTCAGAGATGTGCAGGTTGCTTACAAAAGACACATGTGAATGAGAAAACAGTGTAGGAAGGGCAGACTATTGTAAGTGGACTAAGCTGTGGTTTGGACAGGCTTTAAGCATGACTCATTTGATTAATTTTCCTGGTCATTACCTTCTGCTCTCTCTACTTACTCACATGGCACTCAATTGCCACCCATTCTTGTTTGGTCAAATAAGCAAAGCATAGCAAGAAACACAAAACTGACGGCATGAGAAGTATTTTCAAGATTATCAAGTGGCTTCCCACTTGTGTCTGACTTCCTGCAAAGCAAAACGTAAGAAACTATTTAGAGATCAGAGAAGATGAACTCACAGGAATTAGGGTTTCTTTGACAAAATTGATGAACTATGTAAGTAGAAAGGCACACTTGGATAATTCAAGAGACTCATTCTTCTGAAAAATGAAATAAAATCTCTTACATAGACGATGAGCAATACAAATAAAATACTCTATTATGATTTTGTGGTACTCAATTTCTTGATTATTTCTTGAGTATTTGAAGAGATAGTAAAAGAATAAGCCTTTTATTTTATTGGTTAGGAAGTTATAGAACATTAATGGATGTTAGTTCATTCTACTCTACTAGCCAAAGCTTGTCACAAGGCTTTACAGCCTTAATATTTTTGAGTTTCCCTTGAGAGTATATGCTGTGACAGTTTTGTCTTTACACAGTCTGGAATCACCTGAGAAAGGGGTCCCTGAGAATGCACAAAGGGGACATTCTTGATTGCTTTGGTGGAGGTGGGGAATCCTTCCTACAGTGGGTAACACCGTTCTCTGGGAAGGAATGGGATCCCGGTTAGTGTTAAGAGTGGAGAAAATGAATTGTGTACAAACATGAAGGCATTGCCTCATTTCTCTCAGCTCTGGATTGTGGATGTACTCCTGTGATGAGCTGCTTGAGGTATTATCTTGACTTCTGGGTAATAATAGACTGGAACCTTGACTAGAAGTCAAATAAATCTGCTCTCCCTTAAACTGCATTTCTCACAGCCACATGGAGGGAAACCCAGCTGTAGCATGTGAGGTCAGCATGAGTGCTTAATAAATCTGCATTTTCAACTATCATAGTTACTTGATTGGAGTTTACATTTCATCAGAAATGGATTGTTAGGTTTTTAATTTATAAAAAGCTGTCATGGTCCCTCAATTTTAGTTGTTACACAGAACAGCACTTGCTGGGATCCTATAGTCGAATTCGAGTGTCTAAACCCCACTTCCCTGATCTTTGAAATTCCTATAGTCTGTTTTATTTGCACGTTTCTCACAATTCCACTACCGCTCTAGGAGAAAATTCCCTTGATTCTTACTCACAAATTGCACTTAAAAATAGGGTACTGGCACTGGGGATGTAATTAGGATGTAGACTGTCTAACTAGCATACATAAGGACTGGAGTCCCATCCCCAGGGCAGGGACTCATGGAGTCTAGGTCTCCGAAGTGCTTACTAGTACTATTCAGTATTGAGGACGGTTTTGAAACAGAGACAGAATGAAGAAGAAATAGACTTTTATCCAGAAGAGCCACTTACAGTCAGAGACAAAGCTGCCCAAACACCAGCACCTCTGCTGTAGACACTGTCACACTGAGGTCTTCCCTTGTGACATTTTCTATTGTCACATATTGTTACTGTCACCAGAGCTGAAGTGCATAAACCCAGCTTATCTCCGGCTTAATAAATGTTAATTGACTAGTCTCCTGGCTTTAACCACAGCAGGAGCTGGGTGTTTATTTAACATTTGCACTGCAGGGGACAGAAGGCTTAAAAAACAGCCCTGAGGTTGTTGGTGTTAACAACTCCACGCAAGCGATCTCTGCCTTTGATTTGTTCTCTGTTACACAGTTGTTTTTCAAGTTTTATGAAACAGTGTATGGAATTATGCGGAGTCTTTTCTCATTTAGCAAAAAAGGGTACCCAAATTTATAAATGTGTCAATTAGCAATGGCTTTTTACAGCCTCTCTATGCAGCAACAAAATTGGTTTTAATTGTGGGCTAATTTTATTTCTACAAACATTTTGGTAAAAATTTCTAGACAATATAATTTAATGAAAATAGCAATCACTTTTATATAATCAATACAATTAAGACAAACCTTTTAAAATAGTCTTTCTTTTATCTAGCAGTGCCTCAGCTGAAGACCTGTTTTAAAATTCTTTGAAAAAAGTAACTTGGGGTTGGGGATTTAGCTCAGCCACAGAGCGCTTGCCTAGCAGGCGCAAGGCCCTGGGTTCGATCCCCAGCTCCGGAAAAAAAAAAAGAAAAAGAAAAAAGTAACTTGACAGAAATAACATGACTGTTATGAATGTTTTCATTCAACAATGTATATGAGAGAATATGCCTATAAACAGGTATAAAATGTTTTAATTCTCCCTTCACTGCTAAGCACATGCATGTAATAAAATGTCAGGTAAAAATGAGTTTTTTTTTAAAGATGGCTGCTAAATTTGGGACTCTGAGTATCAGATATAGACCGGATGTCAATATCTGATTAAAAGTCTTTTTTTTAAATTATTAATGGTCTGACTGGTGAATTTCTAAACAACCCCAGACATTTGGGAACTCATCCAGGATTTGGGTATTCAGCAAGGTCTCCCATCTTTTTCTAGCTCTCTCTTGGGACCCTGGAGACTTCCAGTATATTATGACCAGAGAACCTGGAGGCAGTCACCAGCAGGTTCTCAACGCTTAGATTTCGAGAAACCTCTAGAGGTATATGGAGCCTTTTTTATTGCTTTTGTGAGACTTGTGGAAGTGCTGGATACAGTGCCACTATCAAGTCTGAGAGACCACCACGGCACTGCTGGCTGTCATTTGTTTTTGTAGACTATCGTCTGTTCTGTGTTGGGTAGATTGTGTTTGGTGTTGAATCTTCTTTTCTTTTTTAAAGGACTAGGCTAACTGTGGCATGTAACTCCCTTCCCCCAACTCGTCTTGTCTCTGACTGGTGCATATGTAAGCTCTCTTCTGCAGCATCCATACCTACTGCCAGGGCTCAATTTCTTATCTCTAAAGCTTCGCTGTTATCAGCTTACTCTGTGCCCTCACCTTGATCACTGGGTACAGTTTTACAGAAATTCGGGTGGCTTTCAGGTGTGGGTAATAATAAATTGTTTTATGCTGTTCCACTTCAATGAAAATCTGACTCTGGGTTTGGTTAAGGTTCCCCTTCTTCTGGTAATAAACATGATTCTTTAAAGGTTTCCCCAAAATCTGTTCCATGTCAGGTGAGCAAACTGACTATGTGACAGGGAAAGAAGAGGAAGACAGGACAAAGGGCTCAACTAATCCCAATGGAAATTATTGCTGCTTATCTCTGTAGAGTAAGAGGGCAGTAGAAAAACACTCTGTTGCTGGTCTGTCCCTAAACCTGGACTTGGAAATCCCTACTCCCATAACTCACAGTTAATAGCCAAGCAATTCTTCCTACCGTGCTGTACTTTTCCTCTGCCCACTGAATATGTATTACTGGTTCACTGCATGCTCACTCTGAAGACCCCACAAAAACCTGCCCCTCTTCTAAGCCCATGCCATCATTGTTCCCACTCAGAGACAGCCACCATTCTGTTTCTATTCAACAAATCTTGTTGCATGTAACTTTTTTTTTTGTAGTATTTTTTTTTTTATTAACTTGAGTATTTCTTATATACATTTCAAGTGTTATTCCCTTTCCCGGTTTCCGGGCAAAATCCCCCTCCCCCCTCCCCTTCCTTATGGGTGTTCCCCTCCCAACCCTCCCCCCATTGCCGCCCTCCCCCCATAGTCTAGTTCACTGGGGGTTCAGTCTTAGCAGGACCCAGGGCTTCCCCTTGCACTGGTGCTCTTACTAGGATATTCATTGCTACCTATGGGGTCAGAGTCCAGGGTCAGTCCATATATAGTCTTTAGGTAGTGGCTTAGTCCCTGGAAGCTCTGGTTGCTTGACATTGTTGTACTTTTGGGGTCTCGAGCCCCTTCAAGCTCTTCCAGTTCTTTCTCTGATTCCTTCAATGGGGGACCTATTCTCAGCTCAGTGGTTTGCTGCTGGCATTCGCCTCTGTATTTGCTGTATTCTGGCTGTGTCTCTCAGGAGCGATCTACATCCGGCTCCTGTTGGTCTGCACTTCTTTGCTTCATCCATCTTGTCCAATTGGGTGGCTGTATATGTATGGGCCACCTGTGGGGCAGGCTCTGAATGGGTGTTCCTTCAGTCTCTGTTTTAATCTTTGCCTCTCCCTTCCCAGCCAAGGGTATTCTTTTTCCTCATTTAAAGAAGGAGTGAAGCATTCACATTTTGATCATCCGTCTTGAGTTTCGTTTGTTCTAGGGATCTAGGGTAATTCAAGCATTTGGGCTAATAGCCACTTATCAATGAGTGCATACCATGTATGTCTTTCTGTGATTGGGTTAGCTCACTCAGGATGATATTTTCCAGTTCCAACCATTTGCCTACGAATTTCATAAACTCGTTGTTTTTGATAGCTGAGTAATATTCCATTGTGTAGATGTACCACATTTTCTGTATCCATTCCTCTGTTGAAGGGCATCTGGGTTCTTTCCAGCTTCTGGCTATTATAAATAAGGCTGCGATGAACATAGTGGAGCACGTGTCTCTTTTATATGTTGAGGCATCTTTTGGGTATATGCCCAAGAGAGGTATAGCTGGATCCTCAGGCAGTTCAATGTCCAATTTTCTGAGGAACCTCCAGACTGATTTCCAGAATGGTTTTACCAGTCTGCAATCCCACCAACAATGGAGGAGTGTTCCTCTTTCTCCACATCCTCGCCAGCATCTGCTGTCACCTGAGTTTTTGATCTTAGCCATTCTCACTGGTGTGAGGTGAAATCTCAGGGTTGTTTTGATTTGCATTTCCCTTATGACTAAAGATGTTGAACATTTCTTTAGGTGTTTCTCAGCCATTCGGCATTCCTCAGCTGTGAATTCTTTGTTTAGCTCTGAACCCCATTTTTTAATAGGGTTATTTGTTTCCCTGCGGTCTAACTTCTTGAGTTCTTTGTATATTTTGGATATAAGGCCTCTATCTGTTGTAGGATTGGTAAAGATCTTTTCCCAATCTGTTGGTTGCCGTTTTGTCCTAACCACCGTGTCCTTTGCCTTACAGAAGCTTTGCAGTTTTATGAGATCCCATTTGTCGATTCTTGATCTTAGAGCATAAGCCATTGGTGTTTTGTTCAGGAAATTTTTTCCAGTGCCCATGTGTTTCAGATGCTTCCCTAGTTTTTCTTCTATTAGTTTGAGTGTGTCTGGTTTGATGTGGAGGTCCTTGATCCACTTGGACTTAAGCTTTGTACAGGGTGATAAGCATGGATCGATCTGCATTCTTCTACATGTTGCCCTCCAGTTGAACCAGCACCATTTGCTGAAAATGCTATCTTTTTTCCATTGGATGGTTTTGGCTCCTTTGTCAAAAATCAAGTGACCATAGGTGTGTGGGTTCATTTCTGGGTCTTCAATTCTATTCCATTGGTCTATCTGTCTGTCTCTGTACCAATACCATGCAGTTTTTATCAGTATTGCTCTGTAATACTGCTTGAGTTCAGGGATAGTGATTCCCCCTGAAGTCCTTTTATTGTTGAGGATAGCTTTAGCTATCCTGGGTTTTTTGTTATTCCAGATGAATTTGCAAATTGTTCTGTCTAACTCTTTGAAGAATTGGATTGGTATTTTGATGGGGATTGCATTGAATCTGTAGATTGCTTTTGGTAAAATGGCCATTTTTACTATATTAATCCTGCCAATCCATGAGCATGGGAGATCTTTCCATCTTCTGAGGTCTTCTTCAATTTCTTTCCTCAGTGTCTTGAAGTTCTTATTGTACAGATCTTTTTGCTACCACTCTTTAGCTCAGGGAAGTGGCCATGCTACCAGCCCCCTCCCAGCTTCCCTTGAATCCATGGATGAAAAACATACATAGTTGTTCCTTTTCAACTTGCCTTCATGGCACAATTGCTGAGTGCTACTATCTCCCACCTGGAGAAGCATGCCTTTATCATTAGTCTTAGCGCCACACTTCCTGCCTGTGCTGAACTTTAGAAGCTAGTCCCATCTAGTGTATGCCTTCAACCCAGCAACTGGCCCATGGCTTTCTTAACTGACAGTTCAAGAACCAATTGGAGAACAGGATGTTAACATCAGCACTGCCTTTAGAAAATCTGTTGTGTGAGGTTTGTACATGGTGAGATTTTTTGTGATACCTCTTGGCTCCCAATTACCATGATACCCTTGTGCCATAAAACTCTTTCCATGAAGCTGTGACACAGATAGGCTCTCCTGGTGACTGTGCTCCCCCTTGGGTGGGGCAGAACCTTACCAGGACACTGTCCTTCATCCTCAGTTTACCAGTGAAAGGCTCATCTATTACTTGGCACCTCATCTACTAGCTGCAATTTTATAAGTTTCCCTCTTGGTTGGTGTAGAGACTTCTCGGACTTAAAAGAAGTAGCAACTGAGCATTCAGAGTTCCTCTCATACTCTTGACCCTTTCCTGTGGATGAGACCTCATTACTGAGCTCCCGTGTGTTTTGCTCTCTGGCTTCATTAAAAGCTATGCCAACAAGTCTCTTCAGGCTATTAGTTCTAATCCACATTAAGTGTGGTGATAACTTACTCAGTCTTCTCTCAGTCCTCTTTGAGTTTGACGTCACCCTTTTCTTCAGATCTCTCTCTCTCTCTCTCTCTCTCTCTCTCTCTGTGTGTGTGTGTGTGTGTGCGTGTGTGTGTGCGTGTGTGTGTGCGTGTGTGTGTGTGTGCGTGTGTCTTCCTTGGGGATGATATTATCCATCATCTCTCATTTCCTCTTGTGATGCTTTTTAGAAAACCTCTAACCCATCCAACTAGTACATGTCCTAAGGGTCCCTGAATTTATTTACTTTTGCAATCAAATCTGGCTCCAATATTCCAATAACTAATCCAAATGGCCACAAGACATCTGAAATCTTAATATTATTCAGGACTTTCACAACTATTGCAAATGATCAAGGAAATGAAAAGAGATTCCCTGTATTCAAATTTTCTTTTCTCTCTGCTCTGAGCCTTGTTTGTTTTGTCTGCCCCACCCCACCACCCTACAACACATTTTGTGACTGTTTTGTCCATTGAAGTTGCTATCGATAGATCTGTAAGTTTGTTAAGGGTGCGAGCCTCTGACAGAGCAGGGACTGAAGAGACTGAAGGAGTAGGTCAGCTGCAGACTACTCACATTCTCTCAGGTCCCTCATGCAGCATCCTCTATAGTCATGGTTCAAAATGTTCCTTTCTCTAAACCTTCTTTGTTCTCAGCTTGCTGGATTAAGTTTTACAGCTATTAGGGTATCTTATAGGTATGGGTTATATTCTGCTCCAATTCAGTGAAAAGTTGGCTATGGGGTTGGGTTATGGCCCCCCACTCCAATAGATCCAAGCGTGCTTGTTTAAAGGTTTCCTCAAAAAATCTTTATCCTGTGTCAGGTGGGCCACCTGACTGTTTGACAGAGAAGGGGAGCAAAATAATAATGTTGGACTATTATGTAAACTTTCTATATCTCAAGATTTGTTAAGTATATTGGACATGGTTTAAAAAACCTGTAAAATCTATATTTTACAGACTATTTAGGATTAACTTAAAACTCCTAACATGGGAGATTGGTAGTTAAAAGCCTATGCATAAATAATATTACAGGAAGCACGAGCGTGGTGCCATTTTGGCAGACAAGCAACACATGGTTTGCTTACATCTTAGCTGCTGTCCCCACTGGGATGAGGACAGCTACATGGCTGCAACCATCTGCGGATCTTATATCTAAATGTTCTGCCTCTCCTGTGTTTCTTCTCATATACCTGACCCGGACAGCTCTTACATGCAGATGTTTAATGTACAATCCACCCACCCCTCTAACCAGCAGTCTGTCCCAACAGGGCCAGCTCTATTTCAGGCTGCCAAAGCCTGACCTATTTCCCTATAACTCCCTTATCCACATTTCCTCCACCAGGACTTATCTCCATCCCTGTTCTCTCTATGACCAAAGGAAAGATTGCTGGAAAAAGTGGCCAGAAACTTACAGAGGTTGACCATAATGGTTCTGCCACTACAATGAAACAAATCTGGGCTGTCCTAACTCTCCCTCTAATCTCTACATTCAAGACCCATGGATACCAAATGAGAGGATGATGTCACTAGAGAACCGTATTATGACCTGCTAAGCAAGCATCTAGAGGGCATGATCAAAATATAAAGAGGATACCTGGATACTTCCCAGTCTTTCAACATCTAGGTACAGAAAATAGAGGATGTAATTCAGCATTCATCAAAGACTCTTACCTCCCTAACATCTCCACTCTTGAACAACAATAATCTTTTCTCTCTGTCCTCATGCTAGCTCCATCTTCTGTTTCAGACTCGAAACTCCACATATCACTTATTAAATAATATTCTCCTAGCCACTTTGGAGAACGTCCATTGTATGTCCCTATCAGGTCAACTCACAACTACCATTACTTGTAGCCTAGCTTATAGGTCTATTAGATTCTCTCATACACTGCTAGTTAGCTAGTCAGAGTATCACTACTGTACCTTATATTTCACACATTTTTCTCTTTAGTACTGCAGAATGCTTTAACTCCCCAGGAACTCATTTTATGGGCACACTGGATTCTTTAAACTGTAATAATAGTCCAACATTCAGCACTACCACAAGGCACCTATGCCCAAATGTTCATAATACTTCTATCCTTTGTGGCACTCTGATTTTCATTGCCTACATGCTGGGTGGTTTAGGACATGTTTCCTGGTGTTCCTCTTTCCTAAATTAGGGATGATACTTTTTGATGAACCCTTATGGGTACCCATGTTCAGACAAGACTCCCAACTGGTGGACCAAATCACTCTTACCCTCCAGAGACAAATAAACTCACTGGCTACCATAGTTCTACAAACCCAGCAAAGACTAGATCCACTAACAACAAAGAAGTGTGGCCTTTGCCTCTTCCTCAGAGATGAATGCTACTTCTATATCAACTCATCAGATATAGTAAAAGACAATATCCAAGAACTACAAATAGGTCATCATATATATATATATATATATATATATATATATATATATATATATATATGAAACAACTTGATGCCTCTGACAGGATGCTGCCTTTCTTAACTGTCCTCTTTCTTTTCCTAATCCTACTAATTTCTCTCTGTCTTATTATTTTGTCAAGATTTCCTTAATAACACATATTTCTAATATTTCTAATCAGACCTTTAAATAATTGTTATTACAGGATTATCAGCCCAACCTGCGGAGTCAGAGGCCTATAATCACCAATTACACCGTATGGTGAGGATCAGGCTTGTCTCAGAGACTTTGATACTCACAAAGAGCAGAAAGTAGTCTAACAATAACCCTCTGTCCTGACTGTAGGATGATGTCATTATGCAGGTGAAGGTAGGTAAAAGATAGAACAAGGCCTGTCATTGGACGAGAAGAAAGGATTGGGTGGGAGAATAGTTTTAGAGAGGAGGAGGAGACTAGAGTGAAAAAGGTAGGGCAGCCAAGGGAACATGGAGATGGATGTTAAGATTCCTCTCTACACATATACAGGTTGTTATGAATATTCTTAAGGGATAGATGTGTACAAGATTTTATGTACCTAGATGAGCAAACTGTATCTTATCTAGGTGGGCAATTATATATTATCAATTGGATCAGAGGTTATTGTGTTGTGTGTTCTTTCATGTGGCGATTTAGTTGAATTCAAGAGTGTGCGGTGGCTGGAGCCACAGAATTGGGATGTAACCTGCCTTGGGAACTAGACAGGTAGAGAGATTGTTGCCAGGCTCAGAGAGTAGCCATCGGCAGTGTGATATGGGATGGAGCAAAGCGGGCGAGACGCTTTGCTGACAGAGATGAAGATCTCCACCAGATAGGCACTACAGTGCCAGATTTAGTGTGGGGTAAAAGAAGCTTCCTTTTTTAATTTTACAGAAACACCTGACCTATGATTAGTTATCAGTAGTAAGCATAAGAGGGAGGGATGCAGGGAAACAAGCAACTGGAAATCACCCTGCCTCTGGATGGCCCCCAAACACAAGACTTGGAAATCCCCACTTCCATGGCTCAAGGTTAACAGACAAGCAATGTTGTCAACCATTCTGTACTTTCCCACCAGCTAGCTACACAAGCTTTAAAGATCCTCAACACTTCCTGTTGTTTTCAGGAAACGCTTTCACCTCCAGCAGTGATGTCACTTGCAGGGGACAGGGACATATCTGTTGCCAGGGCAATTAATAGACATACATTCCCCGTATACATTTGGTTCAGCTCCCACCTTCACTTTGGGGTAGTTTTGTCACAGTTATAATAAACGCCAGACCCCTCCTGCCCTCTTCCTCTTATTTCTTTCTCTTCTCTCTCTCCCCTTCTCTTGTCTCCGTCGTTTTCAATAAACCTTTTCCACATGTGACCAGATTGGCCTAGTGTGGTCTGTCAGGAGGCAAGCCATGATTCTATCACAACATTTCTTGCTCCTCTGAGCAGCCTGTTGCTATCTCTAGTTTTCCTCAGAGGCAGTCTCCATTCTGCGTTTCTCCTCAGTACATTCCTTCTGTGAGGTTTGTTGCTTGGTGCAACTTTGTGGTATTCCTTGACCCCCGAGTGCCAAGACACCTGTCAATCAATCTTATGCACCTTTGGTTCTGGTGTAATCCCAAAGCTTTTGCTAAAGTATGAATTTTACCTCAAGATCTGCAAGACTATGTCATATTTCTGTACCTCCAGACTTGTAACTTTATTGGATACAGTTAAAGATTTGTAAAATATATAACTAAAAGTTAACTTAAAATTTATAGCAAGCAAGTCAATGGTTGCAAATCTTTTTATAGGTAACTTTAGTTCACTATAGCATACTGTATGTATAAGTTGGGCTCAACTCTTGTTTTATAAAAACAATTGATGTGTTTTAATATCAGTGAGCCTCCAAATTATTTTGGATTGGGATTAATTTTTGGGTGGTGATTCTAGTCCTAAGAATAAGAATAACAGATTAGAGAAAAAAATCATAAAAATATCTATTTAATGTGTTCAGTAGCTCTAGGGTATTTTTAAAAATATGCCTTAGTAACATATCTTCAGGATGTCAGATTTATCTCAGAATAATGGCATGGATTAAGCCAAAATATTTATTTAATGTTTCCCAAATTCATTGAGTCTGCAAATGTCAGTGGTTTGATATATACAAAAACTCTTCAAGTAATTTTGCCAATTTGTACTTTCCACTTTGAATAGAAGGCTATGCCCAGGTATGCGCTAATAGAATAGACACGCTCAAGGCCCAGAGGACTAGGCCTGAGAAATTTATTTAAAAGGGCTAATTCATAAAATAATGCCAGAAGCAGAACCAAATAGGAAAACTCCATAAAGGAATCTGTCTCAAAAGAACCATCAATCCAGGTCACCTCCTGGCTTAAAGCTGCTTGCTTCTGGCCAGGTTTTAATGCCCAACCTGACAGTCACGAGCAGGGACTGGCATCCCTAGTTGAATCTTCTAGTTAAAAATGTGACTTAAAGACCAGCAGAGGTTTGATGTCATAAAATAAGATCTGACCAGAGTTTTGGACTGACCTACATTTTAGAAAGATACATTATTCTTGATAGAGAATGAGACGCTCAAGAAACAGGGTGAACTTAATGAAAAGGGATAAAAGAAAAAAAATCTATGGAGAAGGAGATGAAGAACTAAGGAATTGGGGCCATAGCTATGAGCACCAAAACTGACATATTTCTATCTTATGGTGCAGTAATACAATGTCCAAGCAGCTTCAGAAAGTCTATGGGATATCTCTTCTTACCCAGTGTCTATTCGGCCAAAGCTGTCTTAAAGTTATACACCTGGCCTTTGTGTCTTTGCTAAACTTTCTTAAACTTTAACTCTCGTTTGGACAAACTGCATAGTAAAAATTGTGATAGTCTATAACACACTATAAAAAGTTCTAAAATAAGAGTCTATCAATAAAAATAATATGTTTCTTAATGGACTGCATTAAGATTTGATTCAGTTCAAGAATTATAATTTGTTAAGGCCAAAATTAGAACATGAAGGTCAGTCACCTTGTAAAAGATCAAAAGTTTCTACATGCTCAGACCTACATTTGTAGTTGTCTTAAGAATAAACATAATTCATTGACGGGGAAATCTTTATGAACCTTCTGTGTAAGTTTTCAAGGATAAACCTAGAACAGATAACTAAGAACAAGTAAAGTTTATTTAAAGTCAGATGTGCTTGTCTTTAACAAGTAGCCTTAGAAAAACTCCTCCAAGACCTCCTGAATATGGACTCTAAAGTGCTTGGTTAAAAAGGCTTCCAGTGTTAGACAAAAATCCCAGGTCCTAGAGGCAGCCCTAAGGTTTCCCTCAAAGAAGATGACTCCATCTGTGTTGTAGTAAAGCTACTGACAGTGAAAATACTCTTCACCTCATCTGCCTCCAGGGTGCTGCCCAGGCTGTGAACAAGAAGGCCATTGGAGATTTGATTGCCCCTCTTTTCCTCATCAAGGTAGGACAGTCTCTCAAGGGCCTCACCTACAGGAAAGTTGCTCAGATCTTTTGGCTGCTGCTCTACCTGGCAGTCAGAGAGTCCAGGCTGTCCAGTGTGGCCCCCGGAGGGAGACTAAAGCCATTCTGTCTCCAAAGAGATGGATGAGATTCCTCAGAAGCCTAGAGCAATCATCTAGGTAAGGCTCTGTCATTTTATTGATACAGAGCCCATCTGGTTTATACTTTCTCCTTACATTTATCATTCTCAGATTTCTGAAGCTCACTGAAGCTTCATTAGTTTAGCAGCAGCTGCCTGGTCAGTGAATTTCATATATGAATACCAGGCCTTGCTCTTTCTAGAGCTATTAAATCTCCTGGTAAGAAAGCCAAACTCACAAAACTGGCTTCCCTGTGACTTTTAATATTCCTCTATTTAAATAAACTTGCTTTGCCATGACCGCTCTCAGTAATGTCTGTTGTGTCTCATGATAAATGATTGAATGGGAAAATGTTTGAGGTTTATGTAAGTTGTAAGGGTCTAAGAAAATATTACTCTTTTTCGACTTCTTCTTCTTCTTCTTCTTCTTCTTCTTCTTCTTCTTCTACTACTACTACTACTACTACTACTACTACTACTCCTACTTATAATAATAATAATACTTAAAATAATATATAATATTAAGACTAAAAGGTTTAGAGTTTTAATACATTAATCAAGTGAGTTCTGGTAAAATATCCATTGGGATCTTGTAAAGAACTGACTACTATTATAGTCACAATCTCAAAATTTTAAATTTTTTTGTTTTGTTCTAAGTATAGACAAAAGGTACTTCTTACTATAATAAAAACATCTCTATAATACACGCACACACACACACATGCACACACACATATATGTATATATATAATATATACTTACATGGAACAAATGTGCATATACACACAAAAATACAATTATAAGATGATAAAAATGCAATTTAAAAATCAAAGGACCATTTTTACAACTGAAGACAGCACCCTGGCAAGTGCAATAGAAGTGTTTTTGATGGTCTTATAGGAAGAGAACACTTGTATTTCTAAATCTTTCTAGCCCCCGAGGGTAGACAGAAACATGCAGTTCTCTTTATATCTCTCATAGGAAGCCTATGATTGGGAACAGCTGGAGCTCCTCTTGAGGCAAAAGGCACAGCTATGGTTGATGTCAACTACAAATATTAGGAAATCAAATAACTCAGAATTTATTTGCATTAGAAAGGTTTATTCCAGAATTAGGAGAACAGATTGACTCATTACCTGCGGAAGTCTTACAGCATGGTAAGCTTTGATCTGCTTTACACAAAATAAGGTTTCTGTAGGACTTTGGGAAAAACCTGCTGCTTCTATGCCAGCTACTCAGGAATTAACAGGGATAATTTGGTTGAAATTAAAAAATGCCTCACAGAATGGTCCTAGGAGGAGGAGTAAATGGGTCCCATTTTCTTCCTCAGGTACTTCCTGGCTAGTACCTCTGCGTGTCAGCCATTGCAGGAACTTTAGCTCTCCTACTCCTGCTAAGGAAGTTTGGCTTCTGCATCATTAATACCTTAACCAGACATAAATTCACAATTAGGAGCTATTAAGGTGATACTAAATAAGTCCCTATATGAACAGGGAAGAATTTGACTCAGGGTATAATTCAAGGGTAGAATGTGATGGATAGCCTTATACTGATGGCTAACTTTGTGTTTAAAAGTTTAAAATATCTGTTCTTAAGACAAGTATAAAGCTAAGCTAGTCCTCAAAAGGGTCAAACTCTTTACTGCTGTTTCTACTTCTGAACACAAATGAGCTTTGCACAGAAGAGCTTCTGCTTGCATGAGAATGAACTGTAAGTATACATTCTTTGCCTTTACAAACCCATGACTGAGGTTGCTGTAGGCTGCCTTAAGGAATCTGAAGTTCTGGCTGTGGACCCGGTGCCAGTGTCTGAATGAAAGCCTTTTCTTTCTTAAAATTTATAAATTGTCAGACTGGTGGATCGCAAATGACCTCAGACCTGGTAACACTCATCTAAAAGTCGGGGAAAGTTGTCTAAACATCTTTGACCCCAGAGCTTTATGGGTTTGTAGGGAACGCTAACCAGGATCCTGTTACTGTGAGAGACCTCCACCTTAGGAGAGGAATGCAGGAAGTGATATAGCAGAACAAAGATGTCCTCCTGTTGCACTCATACACAAATGGACACACACAGGCAAGTATAAGGCAATAAAAATGCAATTGAAAAGTCAAAAGCCCACTTTGTTAAATCAAGAACATCTAGCAAGTACAATACAAATTACTAAGTTTTTTCAAGTTATCTTATAAACATAATATAATTTTAATAGAATTAAAATGTTTTTTATTTTGATTTGTTCATAAATTCATCAGGAATGGAAAGGTAAGAGGTAATAGCAAAATCATCCAATACTTTGGGAGGAATGAAAAAAAAACACAAAATGAAATCAACTCTTAACAGATTTGGAAGTTTTGCTTTGTCAACTGGTCTGTTACATAGCTTCATAAATGGTTCTCTGTGTGTCTCTACTGTTCCATGGAGACGGAGTGCATGCTAGGCAATACCTGGAGCTCCCTAAGCTACTACTGCACAGCATTTAGGCTGACTGTGTTACACTGGTGTGTGTTAACGCCAGGACGTTGGTACTGGCTGTACAGTGAGTATGTTGGCCAGTCTGGACCAGGAGAGAGTCTATATTTAAAGCATTTTTTTCTTTTAAATATGTGGAGGTAATGAAAGAAGGTTGGAAAAATAGGCTGTGTAAGAAAAGAATCTCAGATAAACCTGCAGAGGCAGGCAGGACACTGTCAGCCATATTCAGTCCTTTCGATACTTAAGTCCTTTCGATGCTTACTTTAAGATAACTTTCGGGATGGAAGCAAAGCAGCTACCTTTTTCAAATAAAGCAAACACACATTTATCTTACGTAATCCTTAGCACATAAGAGACAAAGGTGGAAGGAGATGAAGAGTAAAAGAAATTAAAATTAAGAAGGAACACATACTTTTTGTGAGGTTGTGATGAAAATAGCCTTTCTATGACCCCCTCTTCCCCTAAACCATGATCTCAACTAAAACCTGGTAAAATAGAAAAGTCCTAGAAAGAAGCAGCCATCTCCACAGACCCATCAAGGTCATGAAAGCTTAGGAGTCCTGGGAAATTCTTACAAAGTGGAGGATCCTAGGGAAGCATGAAGGGAGGTGTGATATCTGAGCTGAGATGCAGTGCCAGACTGAACACTATGCAAGAGCCACAGGAGCCAGAAGAAGCTTTACACTTCAGCTCAAAGTCAGTGTCCAACACAGTTTCCTCACTGGTAATAAAGATATTCTGCTAATTTGATAGATTTCAGTAAGAAGGGAAGTGATAAAAAGTACATAGGAATCATGCCTATGTTGTTATATCAATTTTTTCTATAAAGATATAGCTAATTTAACAATAAAGACTATTAATAAAATTGAATACATGATTCATTGAACAGTATTCATGAAAATGAGGCTTGCTGATGGACTTGTTATAGAATTCTCTTAGCAGGCAGCAGAACCCATAGAAATTGGTCCAACTTGACTATGTAAAACCACGGGCTCAACTCAAAAAGTCTTTCCCTTTAATACCTGGATGCTGAACTTATTATTATTATTTTAAGTAAAGAATGGTTTGTGGAGGATAGAAATCCTCCATTCACTATGACAAGTCTTATCTGGAAACCTGTAAAAATGTGTGTTGAACCTTCTAGAAAGCAGTGCAGGGAGGCTGGCTGAATGCTAGTGGGCTGGCAAAACGATTTGTCTGTGTTTCTGGTTAGCATGGGACGGTTTGTACAACCGTGAAACTGATCAGAGCAAACAAGATACATGAATGGTTATTCATATAACTTAAGAGATTCCCACAGTTTGTGGGTATCACTTCACAGCTGAGTGAAATCATGAGAGGAGAAGTCACAGGCATAACGGTGAACAGAAATGTCAGCTAGGGCCTGGATCCCAAACCCAGAGAAATAGTCACTATTTTCATGAAGAGTCATATTATATTGCTTGCCTCTGAGAAACATGTTAAAAGGTTGACTGTCACAGAAATGGTTCTATAGGTAAGTTTTAAAGGCTATACCTAAAAATTATTTTATTTGCTACTCATGAATTTTTTTCTTATTTATTGTATGGCCTAGTTTTGGATATGTGTGGACTAACTAGAAATTATAAATCAATAATAAGAAACAAAAAGGAAGCATATTTACAGTAATTTTTTCTATGAAAAGAATTTTCTTTCTCAATTTATCCATATGCTTTTCTGTCTGTGTAACATTTATGAGCTGATGTCTGTTTAAATTTTGACTTAATAGTGTTCTATTCTGGTGATATGAAATCATGAAAAATTAAACTATTTCACACATGAAGTTGGTTTTGGTTTTTCTCCTGTAGAGAGATATAATCTAGCAAGGTCAGAACCATTTTTAAAACAAAGGACTGTTTTCTTCTTAGTTGGGGAACTATGTTGATACACAGTCCATGAGACGATATTGATTCTCTCTTAAGCTTGCAAGCAGGAGTGTGGAGGTGCCTTTGACTAGCAAGTGTCTCATGAGTTGGATATTATTTGAGAGCAAATGTTCAAACATTTGTTTGATTAAAATCTATTTGAAAACTATTGGAAAAAGAGTTTTGACCTGAAAAAAGTTGCTGAGAGGAAAAATAAGAGTCTTAGAGAAAGTAAGAGTAACTCTTTTTTTTCTTTATTTTCAAAAAAGCCCAGAAAGAAAATCAATACAAATGAACAATTCACTGAAAGGGATCAAAATAAGCATTACATATTATACCTAAATATCTGTTAATGAAGTATTTTAATATAAAATGGTATAGGAATAAAATTATAATAACTTAAATAGTAAAGTTTATGTGTGTTTTACTTTCTTTATAATTTATTGTATTTCTCTTATTTGTTTGTATTAAAATTGGAGTTCATTAAAAATTTTTTATTACTTTTTTTATTAACTTAAGTATTTCTTATTTACATTTCAAATGTTATTCCCTTTCCCGGTTTCCGGGCCAACATTCCCCCTAAACCCTCCCCCTCTCCTTCTTTATGGGTGTTCCCCTCCCCATCCTCCTCCCATTGCTGCCCTCCCCCAACAATCACGTTCACTGGGGGTTCAGTCTTAGCAGGACCAAGGGCTTCCCCTTCCACTGGTGCTCTTACTAGGATATTCATTGCTACCTATGAGGTCAGAGTCCAGGGTCAGTCCATGTATAGTCTTTAGGTAGTGGCTTAGTCCCTGGAAGCTCTGGTTACTTGGCATTGTTGTTCATATGGGGTCTCAAGCCCCTTCAAGCTCTTCCAGTTCTTTCTCTGATTCCTTCAACGGGGGTCCTATTCTCAGTTCAGTGTTTTGCTGCTGGCATTCGCCTCTGTATTTGCTATATTCATTAAAATTTTGAACGCTTAAGAAAACTCATTTTAGGTGACCTCCAGTTACAGAGCTGTTACTGATTGAAATGCACATAAAAAGGGCATGAACGGTGGTTGCACAATGAACAAAGCCACTACAATGTTTTAATAATCCAGAATTTCCAGCAACATTTGAACCGTCA
This sequence comes from Rattus norvegicus, assembly GCF_021556685.1. Classification (NCBI taxonomy): domain Eukaryota; kingdom Metazoa; phylum Chordata; class Mammalia; order Rodentia; family Muridae; genus Rattus; species Rattus norvegicus. The sequence goes on from NC_141549.1 coordinate 29,789,136, forward strand.
CTTCGCTGTACCTAGCATTTCACCATTGTCTTTTGTAGTGCATTGGATGCTGCAGTCTACAAGAAAGCATCCAGTCTACTCAAGAGCAAAGAGGACATTTTCCCATCTGAATATAGCTCCTCCCCATGAATAGTATTTAATCTGAGCTAGTAATTAAATCTTCACGATTGCATTACTTCAAGTTAAAATGAGGATAATGAATTATATATCTCAGACTCTTTAGATTTTCTTTAGAAAAATTTTTAAAAAATGAGATGATCACATATAAAAGTAGGACCTTACACCGAGAGCATCCAAAAGACAGAGGTGCCCCGTGACTCTTTCATCACTTAGGGATTAGCAGATGCTCTAGGCTGTGATCTATGTCCCTTCCCACTGTAAGCACCAGCCGGAAAGAAGGACTTAACTTTAATAACGTGAACATTGATACGCTGTGAACTGAGTCACCTCTTTGCAACGTTAATTGTATAAAACTTTTCTCAATGGCTAGTGATGCAGGATGGTGTGTGTGTGTGTGTGTGTGTGTGTGTGTGTGTGTGTGTGTGTGTAACATTTTTTCTTGAAGGTTCCCTGTCTTTTTTCTTGTATGGTTTCTTCCTTTGTTTCCACATTCCACAACATATATTCCTTTAGACTTCTTAATTCTGCCATTACTTTGCTGTGCTGTAGGCTCCAGATTCTTGAAGACTGGGGTCTGTGTCTTAAAAAGCTTAAGAGTTGTTTTGGGATAGGATTCCTACTCTGTCTCCTCTGTTGCTTCTTACTGTGTAGTCTTTGGAAGGCTGCTGGCACTGAGCTGTCCAAATTCTGAGTTGCTGGCCTACATTTTATATGGTCTTGGTGCTCCTAGGAATGAGATCAGCTT